>NC_141698.1:366792077-367407077 GCF_964263255.1 Lissotriton vulgaris
GCCTCTCGGACCGATCACAACGCTGCCGTCATGCTGGTGACAGCAGTGTTGTGATTGGCTTAGGAGAGTCTGGGAGCCTGTGTGCTGCCGGTAGACAGGAACAGAGGGAGGACAGAGGAGAGGCTGCGGCCGTACTCGGGTAGGTAAGCTTTTATGTATTTATTCCTTACATTTTTTATTCCCTCCTCACCACCACTACTACACTACTACTACCTTTCCCTAGCAGCCGCCACTGTTGCAGTCATCTCCCAATCTTTCAGTGAAAGTGAGGCTTGAGACATTGCTCAACAGACTTTCTGGATGGTACAACGACTGGCAGATAACCCTCAACACAAGCAAAACCACAGCAAAATTAGTCATAAGAAAGCAGATCAAAAAACATCCACAGATCCGCTTCAAGGGAGATGTGATAAAGTGGGGGGAAAGCAACTCCTACCTTGGGGTGACACTTGACTGCAAATTCAACGGAAGAAACAACATTGAGAAGACTTGCCAGAAAGTATCAACCAAACTGACTATGTTCTGAGGACTAAATTGATGACTATGTGGAGCAAGCTGTGTGCAATCAATACAATTATTTGACCAACAAGGACATATGAATCACCGGGGAGGAACGGTTGCCAACCAAAGTATCGAAAGCCTCTAAAGAACCACAGAACAAGGCATTACATACAGCAACAGGTTTGCCTTGCTTCACAAGAACAGCAGACCTCCACAGAGATCTAGGTGTTGAGATGTGGGACAACCATCACCACAAATTCCACGAGAAATTCTAGAAAGGACTAGATCAAAAGGAAAACCCACTGATCAAGAAACTTGCTAACATTTCTGCAAACCCTTCTGATTGCTATCCCCGGCCCATCACAGCGCTGAGCATGTGAACTAACTTCACCTGTAACAAAGTGTCATTGACCAATAAGAAAACAAAACAGTGACGTAAAAATTCAAAATGAATATGGAATATTCACGTCTCTAGCAGGTTGTGTGTGTTTCGGTCCATTTGCGCTTCTAGTTTTGTTTTACCTGAGGTTCAGGATTTTTTTCTCATTTTAAAACATTTTTTGTTGAACTTTCTTTATTGAATTTTCTGGGCATAAGACAGATCAATCAGACACAGCATAATCCATAAAGTATTGCCAGCTGTAGTTACAGTGTTCATCATAAAGGTCAAACATACGTGTAGATAAGCATTATAGAAGAGATCATCATATGCGTTGGCAAGACTTCCCTTCAATAGAGAACAACTACATGCCCATTAGCCGCCCCCTTTATACCCTGAACAACTTTTAATAACTGAACTACATGCCTGTGAGGTGGTGCCCTAATGCATCGTAACATGTGGTGAGTCAGATCGAAAGGGACAGAGGCCCGTCACTAATCGAGTGAGCAGAGACTCGTTGAGTCCCAAAATCTGGCATGCAAATCTGAAAGACGTGTAATGGTCTTGTACGAGTGGGGCAGGAAAAGAGTAGGAGTCCTAGAGAAAGGAATCACACTAAGGGTCTCCAGACATAGACCTTTTCACAAAAATGCTTTGACTGTCATCCATTCCACAGTGAGGCACTGCCAGAGTGGCATGCTGCTGCAATGCAGACGGGGCCTTGGGTTTCTAACAGGCTGCCACTATAGCCATTTGGCTCCCCACAACTCCAGGATTGACCTGTCTCCCTATGTTTGATGTTTAAGAGTTTTGTCCTGCAATCCCAAAAGGATAAATGCCGTGGTGCGTAGAATAGGATATCCCAAAATGTCCCTCATCTGTGCCATGATTTCTGCCCAGTAAGGTTGTATCGCCGGACAGTCCCACCAAATATGTCAGTAATCCCCCAAGCAGCCATTGCCTCTCCAGCAATGATCCAACGTATCGAACTACATTTTATGTAGTTTGGCTGGGTGCAGGTACCAATCGTAAAGCACTTTGTAGTGTGCTTCCTGTGACTCCCTAATAATCTATTAAATCTAGGGATGTCTTTCTATAGTTTGCACCATTAATATTCTTTAATCGACAGCTCTAAGGTCCGTTCCCAGATAGTTATTTGGCGAGGTGGGGCCTTGCGGGCAGTCCCCATTCATCGGAATCTGGCAGAGGAAGCGGACAAGTCGCTGTTACAACACTCATTTGCCAGTATGTCTTCCTTTGCATGGGGCTATTCACGCACCTCTGGTGTATGTCTTTACAGGGGTCGTGGAGGCACCCAACTGCCCTCGCTATTAGAACCACGCTCGACCTCCAACGTCAACCCCAGCATGGAGGCCACTTCTTCAAGTTCCGTGAAATTACGCTGTTTATTCTGGAATTCAAAGACTATACCGAAGGGGTATGTCCAATGATATCTTATGCGATCTGTGCGTAATTTATCAGTTGCCGGTTCACTTTGCAAACATTGTACCAGGGCACCTGGGGCGATAGCTTGAAAAAAGAGAAGTAGCAGCTCTTTGAAACATTACTGAGTTCATTTTCCTGGTTGCTTGCAGTATCGATTCTTAAGTCTTGAAGGAGTGCCCTTTAACAAGGATGTCCCTGGGGCATTTACCCTCCCCAGATGTTAGAGGACCAACTCTGCACCCTCTCCAGGCTCAACCCCACGTGGTCATCTCCTAGGAGCTCTGAGAACATGCTCACTACAGAGGCTTGTAAATCCCGACCCTTCATCCCCTCCTCTAGGCCTCAAATCCTTATATTGTCACAGAGGGAGTGATTTTCTAAATCTTCACACTTAGATATTGAGACTTGTAGAAGAACCTGCAGTTGCTTTGTTGAATTTTCAATTGGATTATTTCTTTGGCTCAGTTCCTTGCATTTTATCTCCAGTTCAAGGGTACGCGTCCCGGCTGAATCTAGATCGGCTTGCAATGAAGAGAACCTAGAGTTACTGCCAGCTTTAAGGGAATCCAGGGTGGATGCCCTTCTGTGCGTTTTTTTGACAGCATAGAGACCACCAGGAACCAGGTCAGCATGTGCCTCTAGATACCTCCACGAGGAGGTGCCAGGGAGCAACCAGTTTGTGGGTTCAGGGTAATTTTCGCCGCTTCACGATGTAGGGGGGCAAAATCTCGTAGTAAATTGTCTGCTTGTGTTATTCACTGAGCAATCATAGCTTATAGAGAACTGTGCTAGCCATTGAAGGATACATGGTTTAGGCCTCCAGAGCCCCATTGCTCCTCTTTGTCACTGCAGGCATCACCTCATGGGGTCCTCCATTTTACAGAAGATTGCAGGTCATAATCCTGAGCCAGGAATATGAAGAATGAAAAGTGTGGGTGTGAGGCCCTCAGGGAGGTTGCGTTGCGCAACGTTGCAGAAATAATAAAGGATGTTGAGTACGGACATGGGGACCAGGAGACACAGCATACGTGCCCCCGCTGTCTCGCAGGGCTGAAAAACACCAGTGTGAAGTGTTATTCGAAGCACCCACCTTCCCCCTCCCAGATCATTCAGGCAGTATCTTGCGCCTCAGCCGCTCTTCATTGCGGGGGTGTTTGGTCCTTGCTGGACACCACTGGCAGGTCAAGCAGCCGCGCAGTTGGTGTTCTCCGAGAGCAGGAGCCCCCTTGGCTCCCTCACGGATCCTGGCCGGATGCACTAACCTTCACCTTGCTCCGCCGGCTCCTTTCAGGCCACTGTAGTTGTCAGGGCTATCGCAGGTGTCTGTGTAGTCATGGCCCATCCGGTGGTGCTGCCATGTTGGTACATCATACCGGGAGGGCTGAAGCTCCTTCTCCTGGGAGAAACACCACTTAAGTCTCAAGTCACAGATGCCCTGGCCGCTCCATGGGCACCTCTCTCCTTTCCCTGCATTCACAGGGTAAATCTGGTGTCTATATGACCATTGGTCCTTCTGCCTGAATGGTGCTTGGCAGAGCCTCTGTGGATTACATCCACATGGGCATGACAGTTGGCCAAGCCCCACACTTTTTCATTTTGTGCTTGCTTTTGAACCCTTCCTTTTCAATAGTACCACCACTAGTTTCTGCTTCTAAGTCTTTTTTTTTAGCAAGTTCCAAAACTTTGACAGCCATTCTTGTTCGAATCCTGAACCCCTATGTTGGATTAGCCCAAAACGGGTGTTGGTGACATCACGAGGGCCAGGTGGAGATATTGAGGATCTAGACCGTAGCACCACCAAGAAAGGGAGGCCTTTGTTGACTAGTTCTTCTGGTTCGGAATTATAGTCAGAGTCATAGGAAAGCCCATAGCATACCCGAGGCTACAATAGCAATTGTCCACCACTACACTCTGGGGCCAAAGGGCAGTTGTGTATTGTCATTGCTCAAGAAGGTGGTCATCGGCACTGGGAGGAGCAGAGGTACTCTGCTGCCTCAGTGAAGACGTCAATCTGCCAATTTGTGCCAGCCCCACTGCATTATCAAATCGTTTATGGTATGTCTGGGCGTTAATGTGCTGCTCCAGAAGTATCTGCCAATAACATGTGGAATCCTAAAACAGGCAAATGCACTGCTGAGAATTCTCCGTGTAGGAGTACTTCGCTCTTTTTTTTTAGATCATTCTTTTTATTAAACAAAGTGTCAGCAACAATCACAGTACAGAGGTAATATCATAATACCAATAGTACATCGGGGGTAAAAGAAGAATACATGAGCACATGGTGAGGGACATTATGGGGAAGAGGGCACATCGAAATCAACAGTTCTGGGTGGCACACAAATCTCTCCTCTGTAATGACTCCAGGGTCCCGATACCAATGACCATTTCCGAGGGCGTCCCCTCGCTAGATAGACAGTTTTTTCTCGAAACATACACCAGTCCAAGTTGTTTTCCCATACTTCCACTGTAGGAGGTTGTGTGGCTCCCCATAGCTGGGCAATGTTCCTTTTCGCAATCATGAATCCCAAAGTAGCCCACAATGTCTGTGCTGAGTTTAGTTCGGTCGGCTCCCATATATTCAGGAGGCACCTCCTTGCCTCCGGAATCAAAGAGATCCCCAACACCTTATACATGATGTTATGAATTTTGCGCCAGTATTCGGAGATATCTGTACATTCCCAAATGATGTGAAGAAAGGAGCCAGACAGACCACAATGACGTCTACACTGACCAGATTCCGACAAGCCCATATGTACCAGCCGGAGTCCGGTGATATAGACCCTATGCAATACTTTTAATTGAACCAGTCTCAGCAGAGCCGGAATAGCAACCACTTTTGGGGAGGACACTGCCGTCTGCCAGTCTTTGTCGTCTAATTTTTTACCATCTTGGACCCACTTAGCTCTCACCACTACAAGAGGGTCAGCTCTGTGATTAATTAATTTTTTATAAATTAAGGATATCATCTTTTCGGGGAGGTGACCGTCAAGGATTCTGTGTTCAAGCGGCGATACCTTAGGGGGCTCCCCGTCCCTGGGGAGTGCAGCCTGGAGCGAATGCCTGGTCTTGTGCATAACAAAAATATTCAGAGTTTGTCTATCTATATTCCGTCTGCATATCTGCAAACAATTTGATCCTATCCTTTCCCCAGACATCTCCAATGGTGGAGATCCTAATTAGATCCCATTTATTGAACCCTTTTGTCCTCCAAAGGTTGCCCAGCTTCTCCGAATCAAAGAGTCTCTCTCTCCAACCTAAGGAACTGTAAGCATCAAACCAGATCCGAACAGCAGGCTTGGTTGGCCCCGTCAGACCAGGTTTCGCCTTTCTCGTGTACAGTGCCCTGCTATACCCCCCCCCCCCCCCCCCCAGGAAGAAGCCATTTATCCATAGCGTGGGCCGGATCACCCACCGGACAATGCGTACAGTGGTTGATCGCTGCCAGTTGGGAGGCCCAATAATACCTTCTGTTGTCAGGGAGGGCAATGCCTCCATCGTACCAGGGAAGATTCAGCCTAGTTAACGCAATCCGAGGTCTGCCCTCCCATAGTAGGCTACGCTGCAACCCCTCGACTTTGCGAAAATAGCTAGCCGGCACAACATCTAAGTCATTCTGAAGGGCATATAGGAAGCGAGGCAGCGCCATCATTTTGAAGAGGGCTGCCCGACCCAACAGAGAGAGTGGAAGTTTCCTCCAGTTAGCAATATCACTCCTCAGCCTCTGTATAAGGGGGAAGAAGGTTTCGGGCATACCTCACGTCGGGGTCCAAGGAAATATAAATACCCAAGTATTTGAATCCATCCACATTGATTTGTATTGGACAGTTAGGAGGAGGAACCGAAAGGTCAACTTTCAATACAAACAATAAGGTCTTCCCCCAGTTAATGGAGAGCCCCGAATTTCTGCCAAAAGAGGCCAAGACGACAATCAGGGACTTCCAAGGCGAGGTCAGATAAAGCAGAATATCATCTGCGTATAAGGATATTCGATCCTCCCCCTCCGAGGACCATCGCAACCCCCGGACAGATGGTTCCCAACGCAGCAAGGCTGCCAGCGGCTCCAGGGCAAGTACAAAAAGGAGGGGGGACAGGGGCATCCCTGCCAGGTGCCCCGACCAAGCAAAAATGGTGCTGAAACCCTGTTGTTTACAACTATTTTGGCCATCTGTTTAGTTTATAGCAGCCGCACCCATCTAATAAACTCGGGGCTGAACCCAAACTTAGCCAGAACCGCCCACAAATAGGGCCATTGGGCAGTATCGAAGGCCATGGTTGCATCGAGTGAAGCAATCACGGCTGGCTCACTCAGTGTATGGGCTCCAGCCATTACCCCATGAAGCGTGGGCAAATTAAGGGCTGTGCTTCTGTGGGGCATGAAGCCGGACTGATCCGGGTAAATCAAGCCGGTCACCACTTATTCCAGTCTGTTAGACAAAAGCTTGGCCAAAATCTTCGGTTCGACATTAAGTAAAGAGATAGGCCTATATGAGGCACAATTAGTTTTGACTTTACCCTCCTTATGGATTACCACCACTGATGTCACCCTTTGGTCCCTAGGCAAAATCCCCCTGTCCCGTGACTCAGCATTCATGTCTTTCAGATAGGGCGCTGGTTTACCTGGCTTGAGCTTGTCGCGTTCAATTGGGAGTCCGTTTGGGCCCTGTGCATTCCCGGAATTTAGGGAACAAATAGCTTGAGTACTTCACTCTTGACCACAAAAAAACCCATAGTAAATTGCTCACTTTGCCACCAGCCTGCCAGAAGGAGATGCTGTCTTCACATTTAGGGACATCAGGTCCAACTTTCCACCTAACGAAACACTGTCAGACCATCTGAACAGAGGCAAAGAGATGCAGTTCTTAAAGCACAAATACTGCACATTCTTCTTGTATGCTGACAGACACTCCAACAACACCAACTCCACCAGTGTTAAGCAAGGCCAGCTGGCAGTACCCAACCATGCTAGAAAGTTTGGACCGCCAGCTGTCTTATGGCAGGTACCACTAGCGATTTCAGTTGCTCAAAACCCTCACTGGCAGGAGTCTGACTGAAGTCCAAATCACATTTTATTTTGTGAAGAATCCAGGCTTTGTACAGACTATTGCTTTCTTGGCACTGCGCTAAAACTTACCAAGTTACGGGATAGCTATGTCACTGCTTTACCAGCTGTGCGTCAGTGGAGTACATTCAGCATTGAGCAGGAACAGGATTTGGTGCAATTGGCATGTGGACAAGTGCACAGAACATATTAGGGCTGTCATGGCACAATGGGTGTGCTTTGCTTCTGGTGCATCTCCTTTAGTCCCCCCTCTTTCAGGACACAACATCAAATTACACTTTACCTTGAGGGTTTTGATGGACACACAACTCCAGATGCACAACTTAAGCTAGATAGTGTGTGAGTGGCTGCAATCACATTCCCTTCAGGTGTGCTTTGTTGCGGCTTTGTAGAGCCGGGTCTGGTGGCTCAGTGGACTAATGCGTCCATTGCAGGGGCCTGTGTTCGACCTCATGGTCACAGGTTCAAATCCCGGCGGGTCCACTCAGCCTTTCATCGATCTGAGGTCGATAAAATGAGTACCATTGAGTTGGGTAACAATAAACATCTGTTATTCAGCGCCAAGACACCTACGGTTATCGTGCGCTTTACAAATACACCTGTTATGTTCAGAGGGGAGATACTATCGCTCACATTGTAACATAACATAACTGAGACTCCCTTACATCATGTTTTGCCCAGGTCACAGACATGCTTGTTTGTGCTTTCAAGATATGCTCACAGGTTCCAGGTTGCACCCAGACTTGAAGTTCCAGAATGCTAGGATTGGGGTTTTCCCGGAATGTACTCACTCAGTCCAACAGTGCAGACTTTCGTTTGATGATGTAAAGCGGAAGTTCCGGGCTCTCAACTTGTAGTACATGCTCCTCTTTCCAGCCAGATTAAAAGTGATACTTAACTCCTCTACCTATTTCTTTGGCACTCCGGAGCAAGCCTGGGAGTGGGCGACCACGCACAATGCGCCTCAGCAGCCCGAGGGCTCCGGAGGGGTCATCTCCCAGGTGAGGGGAGACCACCTCGCCCCCCCCCAACCCTCCAGGAGGAAGCATACTTGCTCCCGGAATACTCGCTCCAACACACAGAAGCAACAAGACTCGTCAAGCCCATACCAAAGAGATGTTGTCACTGGCACTGCTGGGCCAGACTCCTTGCTCTCAGCCATACCGGACCTTTTCTGATCTGAGAGGAACGCGCTGCTGTATACTCATGACACTTTGAACGCTACACTGTGAATTGTTGCTCTAGTGATAGGGCGAGAAAGTGATTCATGGATCTTCTGGTCTTCCTCCCTATACCTCTTTTCTTTTTTTTCTCTGTGAACTTTTTAAGTTTTGGTTTGACAACCTTGTTGTTGACGCACTCATCATATGTGAATCTTTGCTGTGGGGCGCTAGAATCCTACCAATGGGGGCTGCTAGGAGCCTTTGGGCTGCTCTAGGCCACGTTAATTTTTGGTATGTGTGGGGTTAGGCCGACATATGCTTCAGGGGTGGAAGTATAGGACGGGGGAAGTTGGGGTGAATTTGTCTTGGCTGGTTTGTTTGTTCTTTTAGGTTTGGCCACCTATTGCACCAACACGTTTCTCACACACCAAACAAGCCCGTCTGAGGACACAGACTTGAACGTCCTACCCTTGATTGAGTCCCACTGGACCCCTTGGCATCTCCTAATAGGGCTGACGCCCCCCTTGTCTTTTTCCCCTGTGAATGCTTGTTAAGGTCCTATCTTGGAACGTTGATGGCCTACTGGATCGCATTAAACGATCGGCTGCCCTAAGAAATGTGAAGAGATTTAATTCCAAGGTGCATGTCGAGCATGCACTGTCTCTTTCTGGGTCAGATCAGCTGTGATAGTATTCCATGCTGGGTTTGCCCGGGGCTCCTGAGGAGTAGCTGTCTTACTACAAAAGCGGTTCCTGTTGGTAGTTGCTGCCTCCCATGAAGATCCCCAGGGACGATATGTGGGGATTGAGAGTCAACTAGAGGCCAGACATTATCATTTCTTATAGGTCAATGTCCCCCAGCAGCAACTCAAATCCACGTTGCAGACTCTAAGGGCTCTTCTGCTGACCCTTCCTCATGGGGTCACACTGATAGGAGGTGATGCTGTTCCTGACCCCACATATGATACCTCTGACCTACCCCAACTGGAGCATCAAGCACGCTCCTGAAAGCTTACCATTTGGACGGATCCGATGAGGCTCAGCAACGCATGGCGAGTGTGGAACCACCATGAACATGAATACACACACATATTGTAAGGTGTATATCGGATCATGCCCCCCTCCTACTTAGAATAGGGTCCCTCCAGCGGCCCTGCGATCAATGTGACTCATTAACACCTGGTATCTCACTGACCAAGACTGCTCTGACTTTGTTGAAACTGAGATCCGATCATACTTTGAGACAAATTGCGGCACAGTGGCCTTTGCTGGAACACTCTGGGCGGGCAGTAAACCTACCCTTAGGGACCTGGTTAAGGGGAATGTCCGGGGTAAGCAGGCACACAAACTGTTGCGAACTACAGCCCTAGAGACCCAGATCCTCTCCCTGGTGCAGCAACGATCCTCAGCTGACCTAGAACTTTAGGCAGTTTTGTGGAGTGGAGTGGAGTAGAATTACCTGAAGTAGTGCCAGAGTGGAGTAGAGTGTCAAAGTGGAGGGTCACAGATAGGAGCAAAATGGCTTGGAGTAATGTGGAGTGGAATACTGTAGAATTTCAGAGTGGAGCTTCATGGAGTGGTGGAGAGTGTTGCAGAATGGAGTTTCATAGAGTGTCCTAGAATTGAGTGTCGTAGAGTGGAGCATTATCTTGTAGAGTGGAGTGGCACAGAGCGGTGTAAAGTGACAATAGAGTGGCATACAGTGGAGGAGCGTGCCGGAGAGGTGTGGAGACACGTAGAGTGGAGTGTTAAAGCAGAGTGGCGTAGAGTGGAGAAGGGTTTCGTGGCATAGAGCTACAGAGTGGAGTGGCATGGAGTAGAGTGTGTAGAGTAACATTTAGTGGAGTGTTGTGGCGAGGAGTAGAGTGTTGTTGAGTGAAATGGAATGGCGTACAGTGGAGTAATATGTTATAGAGTGAAGTAGAGTAGAAAGGAGTAGAGTGGAGTGGCATAGAGAGAAGTATTGCAGAATGGAGTGAGTATCAGAATAGAGTAGAGTGGAGTAGGTGTCAGAGTGGAGTAGGGAGTCATGGAGTCAGAGAGGAGTGGTGTAGAGTGGCATACAGTGGAGTGGCATGTACCGGTATGTTGTAGAGTGGAGGGGCATAGAGTGTGAGTGTGAAGTGTTGTACAGTGTTGCAGAGTGGAGTGGCACAGAGAGGGTTTACTTTTAGTGGCGTAGAATGAAGTAGTGCTGTGGAGCATAGTGTTGTAGAGTGAAGTGTCGTAGAGTAGAGTAGTGCTGAGTGGCGTAGAGTGACTCAAAAGCATGCAAAACTGATGCACTGGTAGTGGCAGACATAAGTTGAATCAGTCAACCAGAAAGATAGGAGGCAGGAAACCTTTTCAAAGAAATTCAGCAAGTTTACTGCTGTGAACTAGCATACAAGGGAGACCACTGAAAATGCATGTATTCTTTTAGTGTCTCTTGAAAAAGAAAAAAAAAGTTACCAGAAAGCGTGACCTGGTGGAACGACACAAGGAGCCAGCTAGAGAGGTGGAAAACAGGCTATACTCCGAAAAAGGCATGTTGGACAGCCTAAAACAAACTCAGCAAATAGACAACAAGCAAATGTGAGTAACAAAACACAAGGCCAATGGTAAGCAATGGGCGGAATGCATTCCTTGGGAAGTTTCCAGCATGTTTCCAATATGTATTTGCATTTGTTACTGTTCCTGCTCGGCCTTTGTGGCAGGGAACTGTTTCTCATTGTGTGGATTGATAACACATAAATGCACTAAAGTAAGCTCTTCTTAGTGGTATTCGAAGACCCAGATGAATCCAGCAGCTCCAGCTTTACACCATCTGTATTTGTGACAGGCTTTTATGTATGAATAGCTGTGTTCGGCAACAAATTAATGTAACTGTGTCTAGCAGGGCTTGCCTCTTACTGTCGCCAGCAGGTTATGACACGTAACTATGTCAGTGAGCGATGACTTGGAACGGTCGCTGACCGGGGATGCCTGCAACTGTCTCCAGCACTGTTTACCTACAACTATCTCTGACAGGGGATACCTGCAACTGGCTCCGGCAGGGGTTACCTGCAACTGTCTCCGGCAGGGGTTACCTGCAACTGTCTCCGGCAGGGGTTACCTGCAACTGTCTCCGGCAGGGGTTACCTGCAACTGTCTCCGGCAGGGGTTACCTGCAACTGTCTCCGGCAGGGGTTACCTGCAACTGTCTCCGGCAGGGGTTACCTGCAACTGTCTCCGGCAGGGGTTACCTGCAACTGTCTCCGACAGGGGTTACCTGCAACTGTCTCCGACAGGGGTTACCTGCAACTGTCTCCGACAGGGGTTACCTGCAACTGTCTCCGGCAGGGGTTACCTGCAACTGTCTCCGGCAGGGGTTACCTGCAACTGTCTCCGGCAGGGGTTACCTGCAACTGTCTCCGGCAGGGGTTACCTGCAACGGTCTCTGGCAGGGGTTACCTGCAACGGTCTGATGCAGGGGTTACCTGCAACAGGCTTGGGCAACGGTTACCTGCAACCGTCTCCGGCAAGGGTTACCGGGGTTACCTGCAACTGTCTCCGGGAGGGGTTACCTGCAACTGTCTCCGGGAGGGGTTACCTGCAACTGTCTCCGGCAGGGGTTACCTGCAACTGTCTCCGGCAGGGGTTACCTGCAACTGTCTCCGGCAGGGGTTACCTGCAACTGTCTCCGGCAGGGGTTACCTGCAACAGGCTTGGGCAACGGTTACCTGCAACCGACTCCGGCAGGGGTTACCTGCAACTGTCTCCGGCAGGGGTTACCTGCAACTGTCTCCGGCAGGGGTTACCTGCAACAGGCTTGGGCAACGGTTACCTGCAACCGTCTCCGGCAAGGGTTACCGGGGTTACCTGCAACTGTCTCCGGCAGGGGTATACCTGCAACTGTCTCCGGCAGGGGTTACATGCAACTGTCTCCGGCAGGGGTTACCTGCAACTGTCTCCGGCAGGGGTTACCTGCAACTGTCTCCGGCAGGGGTTACCGGGTTGGAGATCACCTATCGGTATATATCTCCTGTTAAAACCTGCCATCCAACCGCAACTTTAACAGAATATGCATGAAAACCACATTCTACCTTTGCACGAAACTGGAATGACACCTACCTGAAATCGAACCGTTGCACTGGACGTGAACAGCCTCATCGCCTCGTCTCAACAGCCTCATCGTATCGTCTGCGCCACCGCTTCTGGACACACTAGGCACCGTGGTGGGACACGTAAACGAAGAGGCCCGCCCTACTACCGGGGCCCTGCCACCTTTCCGACTCCGTTCAACCTCCTCTCTGCCTTCAGACATTCCGGACGGGCACTAAGGGGCCGCCAGTCTACGGGGGTCATATTGTGCCACTTGTGGGTTTCAGGCGCCTCACCCCTGACCCCCTCCTTGTCTTCGACTTGACTGTCACTTCACGGCCTGAGATACCGCCTGGCACTCGTAGGCTGCCCTCTGGATCGGCTGAACTCGCGCGCCTCGATGACCCTGGGCTCCAGCGACGGGGGTTTACCAAGACTTCTTACCACCGACTCCCTGAGGTTACCTACGGACCGGCCAGAATGAACAAGTTACTTACCTTGGGTAACAATATATCTGTAAGAAACAGTAGTTAGTATTAGATTCCTTACCTTAGAATATCCCCAGGCGTCAGACTGGATCCGGAAATTTTTGCGTAGCAATACCCCTGCGCGTCGTTAGGCGTCGTCTGCGCCGGAATGACGTCATCGGAGTACATAGACGCCGCCCATGCGCGCTGAAGTCAGTTCTTAGACACAGCTTTTCCGCGTCAGATACGCAGAGCCATGCTAGAACCAACACAGGTGCCAAGAAACTAGGGCCCTGAAAGGAGATGACCTTAACCCTAGGTATCAGTTCGCAGAACGGGGAGGATGGGTGGGGCGGTAAGGAATCTAATACTAACTACTGTTTCTTACAGATATATCGTTACCAAAGGTAAGTAACTTGTTCATCTGAAAGAAACAGGTTAGTATTAGATTCCTTACCTTAGAATGGATACCCCAGCAATACCAACCCCGGTGGTGGGTCTGCGAACCAATACTCACACCAGAAAGTCCTGGAGGACGGAACGGCCAAAGAAGCCATCCCTCCGGACTTGACTGTCCAGGCAGTAGTGCCTCGCAAAGGTGTGCAGCGAGGCCCACGTAGCTGCCTGGCAAATGTCCTGCAGGGGGACTCCCCGACCCAGGGCAGTAGTAGCCGCCGTGGCCCGAGTGGAATGGGCCAAGGAGTAGCACGCCTTGATGCTTAAGATGACCCACCGAGAGATGGTCCTTCTTCGCACCCACGTAACCAACAAAGAGTTGGTCATCCACCCGGAACTGGCGTGTGCGATCCACATAGAATGAAAGCGCACGTTTTGGGTCCAGACGATGGAGCCGCTCTTTATCCTTTGAGGGATGCCGGAAGAAGGAGGGCAAGGTGATGGACTGCCCGATGTGGAAAGCAGAGACTACCTTGGGCAGGAAAGATGGTTTCGTACGCAACACTACTTTGTCCGGATGCACAGACAGGAAAGGGGGTTTGCAAGATAGAGCCTGGAGCACACTCACCCTCCTGGCAGAGGTGATGGCAACCAGGAAAGCGGTCTTCAAGGTGAGAAGACGGAGAGGACAAGAATTAAGTGGCTCAAAGGGAGCGCACATCAGGAAAGTAAGAACCAGGTTCAAGTCCCTCTGAGGCATCACAAAGGGAACAGGTGGAAACATGTGTGTGATGCCTTTCAGAAAACGAGTTACTATAGGGGACTTGAACAAAGAAGGTTGATCAGGCAGCCTTAGGAAGGCCGAAAGGGCAGAAAGGCACCCCTTGATAGTGCCCAGAGCTGAGCCCTGCTGGGCAAGAGAAAGAAGGAAGAGAAGAACTTCAGAAAGAGGGGCAGAAAGTAGATCCACAGCCTTTGCTGTGCACCATGCCACAAATTTGTTCCGCCGGCAGACGTATACCGACTTTGTGGAGGGACGCCTGGCTGCCAGAATAACATTACAGACTTCAGGAGGCAAGTCAAATGGCCTCAACTGCCGCCGCTCAATCTCCAAGCATGGAGGTGGAAATTGGACAGGTTCGGGTGGAGGACCGTCCCCTGCTGCTGCGACAGAAAGTCCTCCTAAAGAGACAGACGGATCGGGGGACCGACTGACATATGAGTAGCTCTGGATACCAGTACCTTCGAGCCCAATCCTGAGCCACAAGGATGACTTGGGCCCGGTCGCGCCTGATTTTCTTCAGCACTTTGGGCAGAAGTGGTATAGGCTGAAAGGCGTATAACAGACCGCAACTCCACTCGCGACGAAATGCGTCGCCGAGCGAGTGCCGCCTTGGAAATTCCAGCACGCAGAACTGATGACATTGCGAGTTCTCTTCGGTGGCGAATAGATCTAACCAAGGCTCTGACCACTGCAGAAAGATACCTTGCGCCACGTCAGAGTTCAGACGCCATTCGTGATCCATCGAGCACCGTCGGCTGAGTTTGTCTGCCCTGGCGTTCAGAGAACCTGCCAGGTGGTGAACCACCAGGGTCACGCCCTGATGTTTCAGCCACTGCCAGAGGCGCAGAGCCTCTTGACAGAGGGTCCAGGACCCCACACCGCCCTGTTTGTTGCAGTACCACATGGCGGTGGTGTTGTCCGTGAACACCTGCACTGCACTCCCTCGGAGGAATGCCTTCAGTGCCAGACGAATCGCCCACAGCTACAGAAGGTTGATATGGAGCTGGGACTCCGCCGGAGACCAGAGACCTCTGATCTCCGCCTCTCCCATGTGGCCTCCCCAGCCCAGGAGGGACGCGTCCGTCACAACCACGTGCTCCGGTTGGGAAAGAGAGAGGGATCTGCCGCTGACCCAATCGCGGTCTGTGAGCCACCACTGCAGCTGTCTTGCAGTGCCCTCCGAGATCAGGACATGGTCGGACATGTTGCCCTGATGCTGGGCCCACTGAAACTTCAGGTCCCACTGCAGAGCCCGCATCCGCCACCGGGCGTGATGCACCAGAAGGATGCAGGAAGCCATCAGCCCCAGGAGCCGCAGCGTCAACCTGACCGAAACCCAGGATAAAGGCTGAAAGATCAGAATCAAAGCCTGAATATCCCGGACTCGCTGCTCGGGAGGATAAACTAGAAACTGCGCCGAGTCCAGAACAGCTCCGATGAAGAGGAGCTTTTGGGAGGGACACAGGTGTGATTTTGGCACGTTGATGGAAAACCCCAGCAGGTGCAGGAGATCCGCCGTAATCTGGAGGTGGTTGACGACTGACTGGGGCGAGCCCGCCTTCAACAACCAGTCGTCGAGGTAGGGGAAGACTGAAACCCCTAACCTGCGCAGATGAGCTGCGACCACCGCCATCACTTTCGTGAACACCGGTGGGGCGCTGGTAAGGCCAAAGGGGAGCACGGTGAACTGAAAGTGCTCGAGGCCTACCGTGAACCACAGGTAACGCCGGTGGGCCGGCAGGACGGGGATGTGAAAGTAAGCGTCCTGCAAGTCCAACGCCACCATCCAGTCTTGCGGGTCTAGGGCAGCCAAGACCTGAGCCAAAGTCAACATCTTGAACTTCTCCTTCTTGAGGAAGCCGGTGACGTTCCTTAGGTCCAAGATAGGGCGTAGGCCCCCTTTGCCCTTCTTGGGTACCAGAAAGTAGTGGAAGTAACAACCACACCCTACTTCTGGCCCAGGAACGCGCTCGATGGCCCCCTTGGCCAAGAGGGCCGTAACTTCCTCCTGCAGAAGTCGCAAGTGGTCCCCCGACACGCGGTGGTACTGCGGTGGCATGGCTGGAGGGGTCGCCTCGGACGATTTGCAGCACCCACCTGTCCGATGTGACGGTGCGCCAGTGGAAGAGGTGATGGCGGACGCTGCCCCCCACTGGCGTCACATGGGCCGGAAATCTCAGACTAGGAAGGTTTTGAGGTGGATGCTGCGGGAGCAGGTGCGGACTGGAAGATTCTGTTGAGGCGGCGTGTGGCTGGCGGCACGTGTGGGGGCGCCCCTTCCTTGGCCACAAAAGGAGCGAAAGGCTCCCCGACTGCTGGCGTGGGGCCGAGAGGCCCAAGGACTTTGCCGTAGCCCTGGAGTCCTTAAAGCGCTCAAGCGCGTGGTCTGCCTGGTCGCCAAACAGGCGACGGCCATCAAACGGCATGTCCAGAAGAGTAGCCTGGACATCGGCCGAAAAATTAGCGCACCGTAACCAGGCGTTGCCATCGCTCTGCCCAGTGTATCAGTGGTATCCAGTCCGCACCGGATAGAGTACCGTGCTGCATCTCGACCCTCCACTGGGGCTTGGGCGAGTTTAGCCCTGACCTCCTCAGGGCATTGTGGCAGCACGTCCGCAACCGTGTCCCACAGGGTGTGGGTGTAGCGGCCCAAGAGGCATGCGGTGTTGACTGACCGCAGTCCCAGACTAAGGGACGAGAACACTTTCTTGCCAAACTGTTCAAACCTCTTGGATTCCCTGTCGGGAGGAGCCGACGGGAATGCGGTCTGGAAATTAGAGGCCGGGATAACCAGGCTCTCGGGGGTGGGGTGGGTCGACAGGAAGCTTGGGTCACCCGGAGCTGGGCCGTAGCGTCTGGCCACGTTCTTGTCCACAGGCTGTCCTGAGGCGGGCTTGGACCAGGTGCCCAACAGAACGTCAGATAAGGCCTCATTGCACGGCAGCAGAGGCTCGACCGAGCTTCACTGCGGTTTGAGGACCTTGGTGAGGAGATTAGTCCTCACGGCCGCTGAGGGGAGCGTAAGGTTTAAGACCTTAGCCGCCCACATCCGCACTACGCTATAGGCTGCCCCCTCCTCCGTAGCCACCGTAGGAGGGGAGACAAAACCAGTGTCTGGAGAGGGGTCCAGGCCGCTGGCCTCCCCAAGCTCCACTGTCCAGTCCGCTTGGTCCTGACACTCCCGTGTTAGAGGGTCCTCAGATCCCTCCCAGTCCTCTTCGTCACCCAATTCCTGGTAGCCAGGATCAACAATCGGGGCCCGTTCGTGGAATTGGAATGTACCTAGAGCTGTCTCATACGGCTCCCAACGGGGCCGTGTCGACGGCTGAACGGGAGCAACAGAAGGACTGGGGCCGGCGTCGACCGAAGTCTGCGCCGGTGGTGACACCCTCGGGGAGGGCGCCGGTGAGGTCGTAAGGTCGACCGGCATCGACCCGGATCCGGTCGGGGCCTACGGCGCCGAAGTCGCCGGCGGCGCCGGGGCCGAAGCCGGTGTCGGAGCACCCGACCCCGCTAGGCCCCGGAGCCGTGCCCAATGGGTCCGAAGGCGCCGTGGGTCCCGGTGGAGAAGAGAGCGACCTCATGGCCATGAGGTACTGCTCGATCTCCTCCCGCGTCGCATCTTGCTCAGGGACCCGAAGGATGCGGCGCCAGCGACTTCGGCGGAGCCGCGTGGGTGGTGCCACCCAAAACCCCGGCCGCGTCGAGCGAGCGTCGGGGGCGGTCGGAGGAGCGATGACGCCGCTCCAACCTCTCATGCCTCTTACCTGAGGAGGAACCAGAAGACTGATACTGACTTCCGGAGCTGCGAGGGCTCCGACCCCGCGACCGGTCCCTCGACCTCCCGTGGGACCGATTCCTCGAATGGCGCGGGGCCGACTGCCGGAGCTCGAGCCGCTTGTTGGACCGCTCCCGCCTAGCCTTCGACGTCAGGGCTCGACAGTCGGAACAGGATCGGTCGTCGTGGTCGAGGCCTAAGCATTGCAGACACTGGCGATGGGGGTCGGTATTCGACATGAGTCGACTACACTTCGAGCAGGGTTTGAACCCAGGCATCCCTACCGGCACCTGAATTGTCGAGAACGACTTGAAGAGGATCAAAAATGATCAAAAAGTTTTAGTCAAAAAGTGACTAAGGGGTAGAGCTTCTCCGGATCTGCGCTAGCTGGCGCGGAAAAAAGAAGAACTGACGTCAGCGCGCATAGGCGGCGTCTAAGTACTCCGACGACGTCATTCCGGCGCAGACGACGCCGACGACGGACGCGGAGCCAGATACGACGCCTAACAACGCGCAGGGGTATTGCTACGCAAAAATTTCCGGATCCAGTCTAACGCCTGGGGATATTCTAAGGTAAGGAATCTAATACTAACCTGTTTCTTTCAGATGTCCGTTTGTTTCCCACCCCCTGACGTCCTTGGGTTTGCCTGCTGCTAAGATTGGGCAGCCTGCCCAGCTCAACCGATAAAGTCGCAGCGCATGCTGGGTTTGTCTGCTCTCATCGGGAACCTCCAGACGCGCTCGACCAGTCGCTCGGGCGCTGCCTGCTGCCTGCCTGCAGCTGAGGGTTACCCCCTCCACGTGTGATTTTGGTGCCGCTCCTTCACATCATGAATAAAAGGTGAGCCGCAAACTGCCACGGAACGCTGTCCCATTTATTTATTTATTTACATCATTTATAGAGCGCACTGCAACCCTACGGGCATCCTGGCGCTTAGAAAAATGCGACTGAGAAATGAACAGCAAGGGGCAGGGAGGGGAGACGAACAGGATACTCCTAAGGTGGTTAGACTTTAGGGAAGAGCCAGGTCTTTAACTTTTTGCGGAAAGGCAGCAGTTCAGTGGTTTTCCTGATCGCAATTGGAAGGCTATTCCAGAGGTGGGCTGCTGCTATGCTAAATGCTCTGCCAACTTGAGTTGCTTTCCTGATTCTAGGAATACTGATAAGGTTAGTGGATGAGGAGCAGAGGGTCCGTGTGGGCTCATACCATTGGAATTTGTTTTGTAGAGGTTTGGGGCCCAGACCATGTACTGCTTTGAAGACAGTGCATAGAGATTTAAAGTGGATCCTTTGGGGCACGGGCAGCCAGTGCAGCTCGGCCAATGCTAGAGTAGTGGAGGATCGGCGTCCTCGAGAGAGTGCCATTTTAGCTGCCGCCGTCTGGATACTCTGAAGTCTGGAAATCAGATATGCAGGAGATTCTAGTAGCAGTGCGTTGTAGTAGTCCAGGCGGCTAAGAATGGTACTCCTGACTACGGTTGCTCTGCGCTGGGAGGAGAGGCAGCAGCTTTCGGAGGCCCCGCATTAGGGTGAAGCAACTGCTCACTTGTTTGTTTACATTGGTCTCCAGGTTTAAATTTTCATTGAAGCTAACCCCCAAATTCCGCACCGTCTTTACTGGTATCATAGGTCCATCTGAGGCTAAAGGCCAGAAGTCAGCAGGCAGGCTTCTGGCAATTCTTCCCACCTTGCATTGCATAACCTCTGTTTTACCGCTATTAAATTGTAGAGAATTGCTTTTTAGCCATGTTGCCATTTCCCGCATGCAGATGTGGAAGGTCTCAAGTGATTCTGCATGGGCGCCATTAAGGGAGATTATCAGCTGCGTGTCATCCGCATAGTTGATCACGCTAATATCATGGACCTTGATAATACCCATCAGGGGTTGCATGTAGGCGTTAAAAACGATAGGACTGATCGCAGACCCCTGTGGGACCCCAAGTGGGACTTAAGCAAATTCAGACTGGTATGGAGGGAGTGCCACTGCCTGCCATCTATCTGTCAGGTACGATCGCAGCCAAATAAGTGCCGTACCTTCTACTCCAAAGGTTTCCAACCTTGTCAGTAGGATGTCATGGCTCACCGTGTCGAACGCGGTGGACAGGTCCAGCAGAATTAGAATTGCTGATTCTCCCCTGTCCGCCCTCATTCGCAGGTTGTCCAGGACCATCAGCAGAGCCGACTCTGTCCCATGGACTGGTCTGAACCCAAATTGCTCCTCTTCTAGGATGTTATTTGTCTCCAGGAAGAGGGACAGAGACCTACTGACCAGCCGTTCCACGATCTTGATCGGATACGGCAGGAGTGAGATGGGTCGGAAGTTCTTGTGGCAACTAGGGTCAAGATTTGGTTTCTTTAGCAGGGTTGTAATGACCGCCTGTTTCCATTCCCTCGGTACAATGCCTGTGCGGAGGGATTGGCCGCATAACTGACGAAATACGGGAAAGAATTCAGCCCCGAGTTCCTTTACGACTTTGTGGGGTAGAGGGTCCAGTGGGGATCTAGAGGAAATATTGAGGGCGATTTGAGCAAACTTTATTTCTGGGGGTATTTCGAATTTGTCCAATATGACCCTTGGCAGTAAGTGCCCATCCATTTCTTCTCTATTCTTCCCATTATCCACGCTACTCTGGTGCTGTGCTAAGGAAGAGGGAGCGTCCTCCATACTCTCTACTATTTTTGTAATTTTTTCCTGGAAGAAGGATGCTAAACCATCACATAGCTACTGTGAAGGTTTGATGTTGCTACTGGCGCAGCTAGGGTGGGACATTTCTCTTACTATCTTAAAAATGTCATGTGACTTATTAGAGCTTTTTAAGATAATGGCTGCAAAGTGTTCTGCCTAGGCTGTGGCAATCTCTTTTTTATATTTAATTATTGTCAGCCTCCAGAGTAGTCTATTCTGTATAATCTCTCCTCCATTGTCTTTCCGCCTCTTTACATGCGATTTTCAGATTTTATAAGGGGTAGACTGGCCCAGGATCAACCACTTAACCTAAGAACTCTTTGAACTTGTTCCTGGCGATATCACCACCACCCTCGCAGCACTATGTTAACAAGTTGAGCCAGGACTAATTACCAATGGAGTCACACTCCCAACTTCCCATCTGTGAGGTATACTGGATTGTTTCTTGCACTTGTTAAATACTTGAAAATGTCTGTTGCATGACTCAGCCCCATCTTATTTTTGTCCCTGAGGCTGGCGCCCATGTTGTACCTCTTCAACTAATATAAAAAAATAAAAAATATAAAATAATTTTATATATATATATATATATATATATATATATATATATATATATATATATACGCGTGTGTGTGTATAGGTGTGTAAATGTGTCTATATATATGTGTATGTATGTATATGGAGTAGTTTCTGTCCTGTAACTCCAGTTCTGTAGTAGGGGTATCTCTGTTATAGTCATAATCTAGTGACTGGTCCCGCCCATGTGCGTGGACCCCGGAGCAATCAAAAATAATCTCTTAAAGTGTCGAAAAAATGCAGAACTGCACAGACACTTAAGAGAGAATTTAAAGACAGATAATGCAGCCTATAAACAGGCTACACTGTCCAGTACTTCAACTAGAAATTCCACCAAAAATCCACAAACAGCAAAGCCTGTCCAGATTTCCCTTGCCTTAGCAGCAAAAACCCTCTGGAATGATAGAGAGGAAGAATGGACATACAAGCCCCATAGGCTGCCATTATGTGGCTCAAAACAGGATACTGTGCCTTTAAGAGAACTTTCCAGAACTTCACAGTATCCCAGAATGCACTGCAGGTCCCTTTTACTTTCAGTTCTTTTTTAAGGCGTAACACGCCAGACCTGTAGCATTCCTTACATGAATAATTATCTCCACCGGGGAGGAGTGCGGGCGCTTATGACTATAACAGAGATACCCCTACTACAGAACTGGAGTTACAGGACAGAAACTACTCCTTCTGTAGTAGGGGATCTCTGTGTATAGTCCTAATCTAGTGAATAGAATGGCAAGCCCATCCCCACACCAAAGCGGCGGTGGAGAGAAGAAAATTAACACCACTATTGTGCGAACAAATTCCGCAGCGAAGCCTGCCCAACCTGAGCATCTGCCCTGGCATCAGTGTCCAGGCAGTAATGCTTAGCAAAGGTATGGACCGACTTCCAAGTGGCGGCCTTGCAGATTTCTGCAATTGGAACATTACGGAGCAAAGCCGTCGTGGCAGCTTTTCCCCTGGTGGAATGAGCCTTAGGTTTACCTCCTACGGTCTTATTAGCCTTCTGGTAACACAGTTGTATGCAGGACACAATCCATCTAGAGATGGACTGCTTAGAGGTCGCAAGACCAGTCCGGACCGAACCATAATTGATGAACAATTGGTCTGACCTACGAATATCTTTGGTCTTATCCAGATAAAATTTTAACACCCTCCTAACATCCAGGGAATGTAAGGACCTTTCCGCTGGCTATGAAGGATTCTGAAAAAACATAGGCAAAGTTATAGTCTGGTTGACATGAAAATCAGAAATAACCTTGGGAAGAAATTTAGGGTGAGTACGCATAACAACCTTAGCAGCATGAAAACAATATAAGGTTCTTGGCAACACAATGCCTGAATTTCACTCACCCTGCGGGTCGATGTAATGGCCACAAGGAACGCCGCCTTCCAGGACAGGTGCTGCAACGAAGCCTTATGAATAGGTTCAAAAGGCTCCTTCATCAATCTGGACAGCACCACATTCAATTCCCATGAAGGCGAAGGAAGCCTGATAGGAGGGAACACTTTCTTCAAGCCTTCCAAAAAGTCTTTGATCACAGGGATCTGGAAGAAGGAAGTCTGTGAAGGGCTTTTCCTGTAGGCAGTCAATGCAGCGAGATGAACCTTAATGGAATGAACATTAAGGCCAGACCTCGCCAAATGTAGAAGGTAAGGAAGGATGACATCTTCCTTGCACGTCGTCGGGTCAAAGTTCTTGGACGCACACCAGATACAAAACCTCTTCCACTTGTAAGCATAGGATGTCCGAGTGGAAGGTCGCTTAGACTCCTTCAGTATGTCCATGCAATCTTCGGGCAGATTCAAGTGGCCATATTGCACTATCTCAGGAGCCATGCTGCCAAACTCAAAGATGAGAGATTGGGGCGCAACATCTGCCCCCCGAACTTCGAGAGAAGGTCCGGCCTGCACGGCAGCCGTATGTGCGGAAGGAGAGACCGGTGAAGCAGGTCCGTGAACCACCACTGCCTGGGCCATTCCGGGGCAATCAGGATCATCCGTGCCCTGGACTGGGACAGCTTGATGAGCACCGCTGGAATCAGGGGAATGGTTGGAAAAGCGTACACAAAGCTGTTCGACCAGTTGATCCATAGCGCATTCCCCAGCGTCCCTTGCTGGTAGTACCTGGAGGTGAAGTCTCGGCATTTACTGTTTTTGGCGGTGGCGAACAGATCTACGTCTGGAGTCCCCCACCTTTCGAAGACTTCTCCTAGAACTTCGTCGTTTATGACCCATTTGTGGTTTTCCTGAATCAGTCTGCTCAGTGCGTCTGCCTGAACATTCTGCACACCTGGTAGATGGGTAGCCGTTATCGTCAATCTTCTGGCCAGAAGCCAGTGCCAGATCGTCTACGCCTCCCGAGACAGGGTGCGCGATCTCGAGCCCCCCTGCTTGTTGAGGTAATACATCGTGGTCGTATTGTCCGTCTGTACAAGCAGAGAGTTGGTCTGGAAGGACGGATGAAAGGCCTTCAGCGCCAAGTGAACAGCTCTGAGTTCCAGGAAATCGATGTGATATGTGGACTACATCGGAGACCACATTCCTTGAATCTGTAAGTCTCCCGAATGCGCTCCCCAGCCGTGGAGAGAGGCATCCGTCACGATAGTCTGAGTAGGAATGTCCTTGTGGAAGGGAACCCCTCTGAGGAGATTCTCCGCTGAACACCACCACTTCAGAGACTGAAGAGCATGCAGAGACAGTCGTATCTTGTCGTCCCAAGATCCTTTGCTTTGATCCCATTGGTCCTCCAAGCACTCCTGCAGAGGTCTCATGTGTAGCCGTGCATGAGGAGTGAGTAAGATACAAGAGGCCATCGACCCCAGTAGAGAAGACACCGTCCTCACTGTTGTAAATGGAGCGGTCATAAGAACCTGATCCTTCCGAAGGATCGATCGCCGTCGCTCCTCCGAAGGAGACACGCTTGCTGACAGCGTATTGATGGTGGCTCCCAAGTACTGAAAGCACTGGACCGGGATTGGGACAGACTTGGACATGTTGATGTGCAACCCCAACTTGTTCAAGAGAACGCATGTCTTCTGGAAGTGTGCTTGAGCTTCCGAGAAGGAGGAGGCCTTGATCAACCAATCGTCCAGGTACGGGTAGACAAACACCTTGTTCTTCCTTAGGTGTGCCGCTACCACTGCCATACACTTCGAGAATGTTCTGGGCGCAGATTTCAGCCCGAATGGCAGCACTGTGTACTGATAATGATTGGTGCCGACTTGAAATCGCAGAAACTTCCTGTGTTTGCACGCGATGGGCACATGGAAGTACGTATCCTGTAGGTCTATTGCACAAAGCCAGTCTCCCTGTTGCAACTGAGGATAAATCTGATGCAACGACAGCATGCAAAACTTTTCTCTGCGAATCCACTTGTTTGCCTGCCGCAAGTCCAGAATGGGCCTGAACTCGTTCTTGTCCTTCTTGCGAACCAGGAAGAACCGGGAGTACAGACCTCTTCCTCTTTGAGACAGAGGTACGTCTTCTATCGCCCTTTTCCTTAACAGGATATCGGCCTCCGCCTGGAGCTCACGCAGTTGATACTGCGAGCTGACCGGAGGGATCGCTGGAGGAGGGCTGATGAACCGAAGACTGTATCCATTGCAAACAATATTCAGCACCCACTTGTCCTGAGTAATTTTTCTCCACTCTGCTAGAAAAAATTGAACGCTTCCCCCCCACCGGAGCGGGTAACGGATGAAGGGGAAGTAACCGCTCAGGGTCGAGACCCGTCCGGGCCCTTGTACGCGGTAGAGGACTGCTGTCCCCCTCTACCCTTCTGTCGTTTCTGGAAGGGTCTCCGGAACTGCTGCTGTTGTTGCTGCTGCTGTCCCGAAGACTGCCCCAGTCCTCTTCCTTGTGCACCGTACCGTCTTTGGAATGGCCGGTAGGACTTCTTCTCTTTGGGCTTGCCCAAGCCCACAGCCGTAAGGGTCTCCGCCTCCGCTTTCATGCAGGCCATCTCATCATCTGCCTGTTTTCCAAACAAGGTATCACCGGAAAAGGGCAGGTTGGCCACCCGCTGCTGGGCCTCCGGCTTGAGTGACGTGAGCCGGAGCCACGCATGTCGCCGCTGATTGATTCCATGACAGTAACCATGGGCAGCCAACAAGGAGGTATCTGCAGCCGCGCGGATGACCTGATTGGACACCAGCATCCCTTCCTTGAGAATCTCTTGGAAGTCCTTCCTCTTGTCTCTTGGTAGCAGTTCCACGAACTGTTGCAGGGAGTCCCACAGCGCCCGGTCATAACTTCCCAGCAGGGCTGTATCGCTGGACGCCTTCATGGCTGTGGAAGCGGTCCCAAACACCTTTCTTCCAGCCGAGTCGATCCATCGACTTTCTTTATCTGGCGGCACGGTGGATGACGGGAAGGTAGAGTGTAATTTCCTGGCCGCCGTCACTATCACCGAATCCGGTACCGGATCTACTCTCAGAAAGGCAGGGTCCGAATCCGGGGCCCTGTACTTCTTTAGAAGTCGGGAGGAAGCGGCCTTCACCACTGCTGGTGTGAGGAACAGCTCCTCTGCAGGTTCCTTCAATCCAGGTACCAGCGGTAGAAGAGGGCGAGACAAATGCTTCTTGTGAAGCGTCTCGAATATCAGTGAAGTCGAAGGTGTAGGAGCCGTCACAGCGATACCCAACTTTGCAGCCCCCCTCAGGAGAACCTCCTGGAAAGTGGCAATGTCACCCACTGAGGAAATCCTGGTCTCAGGGGAGTCCGATAAGGTCGGCGAGTAGGAACGGGTCCTGGACGAGTCCGTGCGGGACCTAGACCCCCGCCTCCTATGGCGACGCCTCGATCTGGTGGAGGATCTATAACGACCCCTCGATCTTCCTCTCTGTCCGGAGCGTGAACGTGACCTCCTCGGCCGAGGACGATCAACCGGATCCACCGGAGCGGGTGACTTGGGCTTGGACGGGGCCTTCGGTTTAGGCGTACCCTTGGGAGGCGTCGGAAGAACAGGCAACAAGGTCGACCTCGGTGGAACCGGAGGCAGCTTCACTGGCAACCCTGACCCAGGTTGCGGTGGAGGCAACGGAGGAGGAGTAGGAGTCCTCGGAGGGGGACCCCTCGGCAATGGAGGAGGTGGAGTCTCCTTCCCCGACAGGGTATACACCTCGTGATACACAGAGCCCGGCGAACCTCCTTCTCTACCGGCCTGGGACGATGGCGAACTACCCACGGCGTCAGGCCTCCTTCCACCTCTCTTCGACGTCGAAGAACGCGACCAGATGGCGAGCGCCGGCCCCTTGACGTCGAGCGTCTCTTCTTCAGCGATGAACGCCTTCGCCTCGACGGCGAACTTCTGCGCCTCGACGGCGATCTTCTGCGCCTCGACGGCGATCTTCTGCGCCTCGACGGCGATCTTCTGCACCTCGACGGCGATCTTCTGCGCCTCGACGGCGATCTTCTGTGCCTCGACGGCGATCTTTTGCGCCTCGACAGCGACCTGTGCCTCGACGGCGACCTGTGCCTCGACGGCGACCTTGACGACGAGGACCACCTCGACGACATACGTCTTCTCTTCGCCGACGGCGAACGGCGGTGTCGCTTCGACGGCGAGCGCCGACGCCTGGCCTGTCGATGTCGATCGCTCGACGCCGACGACGAGGACGACGATGAAACAGTCACCGGGGAATTCGATGGTCTTGTAACATCCGTCGTTTAGACTCAGACGATGGGGAACAGACCGTAGTCATTCCTCTCGACGCCGTAGTGGGCGCAATGGACCCAGGCGGAGAATGGTGATGTTTGCTGGCCTTCCTGCCCCTGGGGAGCCCCCCCAGAGGCCTCAGCATGGGCAGAAGAAGCCCCTCCAGACCCACCTTGTGCCTTCAATCTTCTTTCCTCGAGGCCCTGAAGTCTGATCTTCTTCCTGTCCTTCAGGGTCCTGCCAGAGAAGCCTTGACAGATCACACACTCCTCTGGAACATGTGAAGAAGGAAGGCAGAGGATACACACCTCATGGGGATCTGATTTGGCCTTCTTCCTGGAGCACTCCGGGCATTTATCGAATAATGCAGGCATATTCGACAAAAAACAGAGTGCAAGAACAAAGGAGAAAGGCACTAAAGTACAACAAAGTACTTAACTATGAGAAAACTAGTGAAAAATCACCAAAAAACCCTTAAAAGGGAGAGCTCAATGCTCCAGAGTCCTGCTTGCAGGAGCCGGAAAAAAGAACTGAAAGTAAAAGGGACCTGCAGTGCATTCTGGGATACTGTGAAGTTCTGGAAAGTTCTCTTAAAGGCACAGTATCCTGTTTTGAGCCACATAATGGCAGCCTATGGGGCTTGTCTGTCCATTCTTCCGCTCTATCATTCCAGAGGGTTTTTGCTGCTAAGGCAAGGGAAATCTGGACAGGCTTTGCTGTTTGTGAATTTTTGGTGGAATTTCTAGTTGAAGTACTGGACAGTGTAGCCTGTTTATAGGCTGCATTATCTGTCTTTAAATTCTCTCTTAAGTGTCTGTGCAGTTCTGCATTTTTTCGACACTTTAAGAGATTATTTTTGATTGCCCCGGGGTCCACGCACATGGGTGGGACTATTCACTAGATTATGACGATACACAGAGATCCCCTACTACAGAAATATATTACCTACTGGCGGTCGCTAGTAGGTATATATAGTTAGGACCTAGTTACCATAGGAAATTCCGAACATTCTATTGGGAATAACTTTGGCGCAGAATGAGGGATCTGCCTGTAATTTTCCTTAAATTTGCCTCGCTGCGCTCCGCTCCTTCCCTGAAAGTTTTGGGGGGATTCGTCAAGCGGGTGCCGAGAAAAAAGGGGGGTCTCAAAACATGTTTTCCCCTTGTTAATTTCCATAGGGACATTCTGACAAGACTACAGCTCGAACGGCTGAACGGAATTATACCAGATTTGGCAAAATGGTAGGGACTGGTATGCAGTAGTGCCTTTTGTATGTTTGGTGTAAATCCCTCCAGTAGTTCTTGAGAAAATTGAATTTGAAATTTTTCAAATGGCATTTTCTATGGGACCTTTAGACACGGCTACAGCCCGAACGGCTGAACGGAATTACATCAAACTTGGCAAAATGGTAGGGACAGGTATGCAGTAGTGCCTTTTCTATATTTGATGAAAATCTTTCCAGTAGTTGTTGAGAAAATGAATTTGAGCAAATTATATATCTATATGCGCTCAACATTCTATTGGGAATAACTTTGGCGCCGATTGAGGAATCTGTGTGTAATTTTCAAGAATTTTGTCCAGCTCCGCTCCGCTCCTTCCCGGAAAGTTTTGGGGGGATTCGTCAAGCGGGGGCCGAAAGGTGGGGGCCTAAAACGTGTTTTCCATATGTTGATTTCCATAGGGACCTTTAGACACGGCTACAGCCCGAATGGCTGAATGGAAGTACACCAAACTTGGCAAAATGGTAGGGCCTGGTATGCAGATGTGCCTTTGCTATGTTTGGTGAAAATCCCTCCAGTAGTTCTTGAGAAAATTGAATTTGAAATTTTTCAAATGCCATTTTCTATGGGACCTTTAGACACGGCTAAATTGAATTTGATCAAATTATATATCTATATGCGCTCACTGTACGCGCACCGTATTGGCTGGCAGTCGACTATCAACATTCCAAACTGTCCAAACCAGGAAGTGTTGGCCACCATCTTGTTTTTCAGGAGAACTGAAGCACAAGAGAGCCCAAAACAAGAGTGGAAAACACGAAAAGGGGGCAGGGTAGAGACCCCCCAACCCTCTAGCCCTTCTCAGGGGGTCCCAAAAGGACCCCCAAGGGCAAAAAAAAAAAGTCACAAGGTACGCGCACCGTACGCGTAGGGTACGCATACCGTGCGCGTACCCCGTGATTTAAAAATTTTTTTAAAAAAATTTGCGCTTGGTGGTCCTTCTGGGACCCCCTGAGAAGGGCTAGGGGGTCAGGGGGTCTCAACCCTGCCCCCTTTTCGCGTTTTCCACTCTTGTTTTGTGCTCGCTTGTGCCTCACTTCTCCTGAGAAACAAGAGGGCTGCTCAGGTGGTCCCAGAAGGATAATAACATATATAAACGTTATCCGCTAATAGAATTAGCATTTCCAAAACCCTTGAAATTTATTGAAAAAAAATATAGGTTTCACGCCTGATATAGTTAGGAATTAGCATTTAAAAAACCTTGCAAATTCACTTAAAAAAAACATAGGTTTCAGGCCTTATATAGTTAGGAATTCGCCTTTAAAAAACCATTGAAATTGCTCCCATATAGTTAGTTGTACTAACTATATTACGCGCACCCGCAATCCACTGCTGATGATGTCACATATTACATCATTCATGACATGGTCAGTGACATCACTGATGACATCTCAAATGACATCACTGATGACATCTCATTTGACATCACTGATGACATCACTGATGATATCATTCATGTGATAATACGATGCACCTCCTCACACTCTAATATAACCTTTGATACACCCAGTGTTAAATACAGACTACCATTCTTGAAACCATTGACACACCAATACCAGTTACTACATACGCACTCACTGATTCCTAGGTCTACACACACATTCACTCATTCACCCATAGAATCACTCATACATACAGTCACTCATCAATACAACACTATCATATGCACTCATACACCTATAAACACTCACACACTGCCACTCATCCATGGAGTTACTCACACACCTAGTCAGTCATGCAAAGAATCAATCACACTTCCATTTCCTCAACTATACAGTTATACACACAACACCTTACTTATTCAAACATATACTAACACATACTTACTTTCTTATACAATCACTGATACAAGTACACAATGATCCATATAGCCACTCGCACATTCACTGGCTCTCATGTATAGTCATTTATATATGCCAACTCTCACTTGCACTGTGTTTTACATATGTACTTACTTGCAGATGTAGCACTGAGATATCCATTCACTCACCAACACACCCATGCACACAGTCAACCGCCCATATAGCTGTTTCCACATGCACTCTTGAACTCATTCACCTAGTGAATCAACTGCTCACACATCTATGCACAGAGTCACACACCTCCCAGCCACCCACACACACACTCGGTCTCCCATTCAAATACTTGGGCAACCAATCAATAACCCATATAGCCACTCATATAGCTACTGATCAACACATGCAGCAGCTTACACAACAACAGACATACTGATGCACACATTCAGACAGTTTATTCACTAACCCATGCATTTAGTAAGACACATTTAATCACTCACTCATACAGTCAGTCACGCACCTACTAAATCCTTCATCCAGACACTTATACATCCACTCATTCTTTAATATGTAAAACATATTTAAACTTTACAGAAACACAGTCACTGGATGATGTCATCAGTGATGTCAAATGAGATGTCATCAGTGATGTCATCAATGATGTCATCAATGATGTCACTAACCAGGTCATGAATGATGTAATATGTGACATCATCAGCAGTGGATTGCGGGTGCACGAAATATAGTTAGTACAACTAACTATATAGGAGCAATTTCAATGGTTTTTAAAATGCTAATGCCTAACTATATAAGGCCTGAAACCTATGGTTTTTTAAGTGAATATATATATATATATATATAGTTTTTATGTTAATCACGCTCAGTTTGCACCTCCCGTTCTAGTGGCCGTCATTGCATCTCCTCTGACCCCTCAAATCGCCTTATTGTTAGCTTTAATTACTCTACTATGATTGCCACCTATCTACTGCCTTTAGACTATCAGCTAGATTCATCAAACGAAATTGCGCTCGCAAACGGCCAGATTCTGAGAATCTGGCCCTTTGCGAGCGCAATTTTTGCATTTGGGATTCATCATCCCAAATGCAAAATTCGCTATTTAAGAACTTGCAAATTTGCAAGGAATAGCATTTAAGGAATATCAATTAGAGATTCCTTAAATGCTATTCTTGAAACATTTTAAAATTGCGAAATCGCAATTTTTGGCCGCTATTTACCGCGAGGTCAAACCTCGTGGTAAATAGCGTTAACTTAGAAAAATGCTTCTAAAAGCATTTTTCTAAGTTGCATGTTACACACACATGTCCTTTGGACATGAGTGTGTGTAACATCTGTGTAAATTTACATTTCAGGGGTGTTACAGGGTGTCCTTTGGACACCCCTGCACCCTTGAAATCGCAATCTCATTTGCGATTAGCTAACTGCTAATCGCAAATAAGGAATTACTCCCCATTCATTCCTATGGGCCTTTAGGCCCATAGGAATGCATGGGGAGTTATTCCTGATTTGCAATTAGCAATTAGCTAATCGCAAATAAGGAACCTGTAGGAATCGCAAAAAATATTGAGATTCCTACATGAATCCCGTTTTGCGAGTCTGGAATAGCGATTCCTTATTTATCGCTATTTCAGACTCGCAAAACTTCACAATGATAATTAAGGCTGTTCGACCCTTAATTAAAATACGCTATTATTGTTTATTTGAAGACACTTCCTAACTGCTTTCAATTTGACCTGCTTGCACTTCAAATAACCTGTACTGTTCATATTGATGCCTTTATACTTCCACTTTAATTATATTTTTTAGCCCTACTGCTCATACTGCTAGGTCTTAACCTTTAACTAAAACACGCTATGACTGATATTTATATTACCTCCTATATGCTATTTAATTTAATCTTTATGCACGTTGTTTAATCCCGGTCCTGTTTTTGTTCTGTTCCCTGAATACTTTTTACTTAAATGTTTAATTTGACCTGCTTACACTTGATAAGCTGTACTATTATTGTTTACCTCTGCCATTTATTTTAATCTCCCTCACGCATCTCCCCTGTGCTATGTAGCTCCTACCCTAACTTTTTCCTTATTTCCTGTCTCTCTGTACCCTCCCCATCCATTATTAGCACCTTGATGCCTCCGGGCTAAGTTCGCGATTTAAAAGTTTTGTATTCATTCATTATTCCCCCACCCATGTTCCCCCACCCTCCCTTCTAATCCTTCTCACTCACTCGTTTCCAATCTGCTCTGAACCTACCCCCATGAGACCTTCCCCTTTAGCTCGTAGTTTCCTTTTCCTCTCCCACGAGCTCTCCTTTTCCTCACCTCTCTGCACTGTTACTTATCTAATCAGCCTGTATCATAAACTGTATGTACTGATTCTCTCACCTTCAAGCTATTGTCCCTTCACTATCACTCACGAACACTCTAATCCACCTCCGCTATTTAATCCGATCCACCGTCATATGCACTTTAACACACTTGTTATAGTTCTTCGACTATATATACATCATCAACTGTCTATAGTGATACTATGTTTATTATCTACGCTGTTATACTGCACTTCCTGCATTTACACTGAATTACACTCCTACATACCTGAACCCTGACTCTTACCGCACCTCTTTCCTCCTGCTTACCTCCTCTTATCCATTGCCACAAATCCCTCCCCCCCTACCTGATTAACACATTATTCCACCCTGGGCGTAGACCTCCATGCGTGCGGCTACTGTGACCACCTAAACTACCCTCCCTCCTCTAAACCTCCCCCTTCTTTTAGCCTACCTGCCTACTCGTCCCCTGCTAAACCTCTTCATCATGTCCCACCTTAATACAGCCCTTGCTCCTTGCCCTCCTCCTGCCCTTACCGTCAAACACCCTGCCCTTACCAAACATGGACCCAACTCCTGGACCATCCCATACCCTCCCTACCTCTCCAAAAATGCCAAAAAGAATCTTAAACACAAACTCCTAATCCGACATCCCGAAACCCTAATCGAAGACAACTACAACAGCCCCACGTCCCCCATTAAAACTAACTACATCAAACGCCCCTCCAAATGGAAAAGCACCTTCTTACTGCACCTCCCAATCTCTAGCGCAATTAAAATCCCCCATGGCTACAAACTCACCACCTCCCCTACCTCTTTCCTCCCTGGTGAAATATCCATTTCCATCTACAAAACTGGAAACATCCTGATCCTAGCCTCCGAACAGCACCTCACATGCTTTGAACTTCTCTTCAGCACTCTCTGTGTCCAGCTGTCTCTACCCACACCTCCCCCACCTCCCTCTCAATTCCCCAACCCCTCCCAGCTCCCCACCGCCTCCACAATGCCGAACCCCCTCCCTAACAACATCCTCTTGAACCCTCCCATGTCGTAATACACTCCCTCCTCCCCGCACCCTCACATGCCACCTATCAGCCCTCCACCTCCTCTCTTAGACAGACTCCTCACCCCCAGGACATAGCCGCCCCAACTCCTAACCCCGTCCCTAATAACATCCCCCCTCGGGAACCCTTCCCTGTCTCTACCCGCTACCCCAGCCCCACACCTGATCCCACTCATGACCCCTCCCCCGCCTCTTTGGGACAAACCCTACTCCCCCTGGACGTTCCCATCCTTAAGGGCACTTCTATCCCCTTTTCCCCTATCCTACCTCCCTCCTTGAACCTGGCCCCCCTCCTATCCCCTACGACACTCCTCCAAATTCCCTTGATCCCTAATGACAGCCCACCTCCAATTCCCTATCTCCTCCCTAGCACCCCTCCTTCCTCTCCAAACTGCCCCATAACGTCCATAGTCCCGCTTTCCCTCGCCCCTTCCTCCACAAACCTTACCCCAATCAGTACGTCACTTCCACAATCCCCCACACTCCCCCCGCTCATCTTCCCCTTTCCTCACCTCTCCCCACCAGTCCACCTGCCATCCTGCCCATCCTCTCCTCCCAATTCTGGTCCACACCCCTCCCCCCTCCCGTGGCCTTACCCAATCCTCATACTAACACCAAACTACCGTCGCCAAACCCTCCTGGATACCACTATCCCCTAGCGGTACTAACCCTAACCAATCCGTCCCCTACTCCCCCTCCATTCCAATCACGCCCAACTCCCTCCTCTCCATCCTCAACCAAGCACTTCGTAACATTGACCTCAATCTCTCTACCTTGGTGGATGAACTTACCCTACTCAGGAAAGACTATAATCGGCTCAAATCCGACAAACTCACAGTCAGACCCACCTGACCCCCTGCCCCTTGCGCCAACCCTCGAAAACGTTCATACCTCAAACATTGGTCTACAACGCCTCTCCTACCCTGCTCCCACAGACCCGCTTGAACCTTGAATACCTACTCCGCCCACGATCTCTCCGTCCTCTGCAACACTTACACTAACAATCCCTCGCCTAAAGATCTGCCTCCCTCTCACTCCAAGATCCCTGTTATCTTGGGGATGAACAGAACCCCCGAATATCCTAACTCCCCCAGACCCCCCCCCCCCGCAACTCACCTCCGTTCAACTACTCCCCGTCACTATCAACAACCCTAAACCCCTCAACTGCATGCTTGTGAATTGCCGCTCGGCCGTCCGGCATGCAACCAAAATCTCTGAAACCATTCTTAATGAAGATACCGACATCGCATTCCTCACCGAAACCTGGCTCATAGACCACTCCACGCCCATCCTTGACCTTCTCGCCCTCCCTGGCTACTCTATTCTCAGAAAAGACAGACCTATAAAAATAGGTGGAGGACTAGCAATAATTTTTAAAAAAGAACTCCAACTCTCTCCAATCACCAACGAAGACTATTCAACCTTTGAATACATAGGAGCCGAACTTAAAATAAAAAGCTCCCCCCCATTACGGCTTCATAATATCTATCACCCTCCTGGTGAACCCCTTCCTTTTGCTGAAGAACTTTCGGACCTTATAACCAAATCTCTACTCTCCAACTCCAAAGATATCTTCCTAGGAGATCTTAACCTACACTGGAATGAACCTGATGACCACACAATCAACCTTCTCAATAACCTTCTTGAGATTAGTGACCTCAAGCAACTCTGCCTCTCCCCTACCCACACCAAAGGAGCCATTCTTGATGCCATCATCACCAACCCTGATCTGACATCCTTAACCAATATCATCCCTATCGACTGGTCTGACCACCATCTCATTCTGTTCACAATCTCCTCTCCAACCCCACCTGCCCCTATCAAAAACAACAAAACTATTATCTTGAGCAGAAATCTTAAGCAAATCCCTCCCGGCACCCTCAAACTGAAACTCCAATCCCATCTCATCCTCACCCCCCTCTTCAAATCCAAATGAACTCACGGAACACTTCAACAAAACTGTCGCAGAGGTCTTAGACGAGCTTGCCCCGCTGAAAAGTAAAACGCTAAAAACCAACCCCTCCAAATCATGGTTTACCCTCAACCTTAACAGAGAGAGACACTCACTCAGATTAGCGGAAAGAACATGGAGACAACACCCTACACCTGCCCACCTTGCTCTCCTTAGAACTGCCAGATCATCTTACAAAAAACACATCTTCTCTGAAAAAGCTTCTTATTTCTGCCTTCAACTCTCGCATGCCAAAAACAGACCCAGAGAACTGTTCAACATTATTAGAAACCAAACCTCCCCTGCACCACCCAACCCAGTGGCCTCTATTAAGAAGTGTAAAGAAATTGCCAGCTTTTTCACCGAAAAAATTGCCAAAATCGACCATGCTTTCCTTAATACCCAACCCTCGTCCAACCCTCAACCCCCCCAGGATACTACACCTAATCCCACGCCCTTAAAATCTCCCACAACACCCTCACCCATCCTCCCCTCTCTTGGCCTCCCCCGGATCCCCACCTACTATCACTCTGCTTAAAAACAACGCCTCTTGGCTTACTTTCCACTCCGTTTCTGAACGGGAAGTCGACAACATCCTATCAAATCTCAAACCATCCGCACACACTAAAGACCCTATCCCCTACTCACTTGCCCAAGATCTCAAACACATCATTGTCCCCTACTGGACCACCATCATTAACGCCTCCCTCTCAACAGGGAATGTCCCTCCCTCCCTTCAACTTGGACAAATCACCCCTATTCCCAAAAATCCTAAAGCCGATCCTAATGACTCCAACAACCTCCGCCCCATCTCCAACCTTCCCCTCCTCTCCAAAACTCTCGAAAAGTGTGCCCTACTTCAACTGGACGAACACATTAACACATTCACCTACTTGACCCCCTTCAATATGGCTTCCGCAAGGGTTGTAGCACGGAAACTGCGCTGCTCAACATAGTCGATGACATACACCTTGACCTGGACAAGAGTGAGACTTACCTACGCTGCTTTTGACACGGTGTACCACCCAACCTTACTCAACATACTCAAGGAACACTTTGGCCTGAATGGCACTGTCCTTAACTGGTTCACCTCCTACTTCCAACACAGAACACAACAAATTAAAATTCAAAACTCCCTATCTTGCCCAACTCCCGTCTCCCTTGGTTTACCACAAGGATCTATCCTCTCTCCTGCTCTGTTCAACCTCTTTATGGAATCCCTCAACTTGATACTTAAAGAAGCCAACATCAATTAGCATCTGTACGCTGACGACACTCAACTTTACTATAAAGTAAAAACCCATTCTATCATCCTACACCTCAACTCAGCACTAACCAAGATCCAAACCTGGTTCCACAGCAACCATCTTAAACTCAACCCTAACAAAAATGAGATTATCCTCTTCTCACCCAAAAATAACCCTCTCCCCATTCAATCATGGATCGCGGATCTCAATGCCCTTAACTGCCCTCTCTTCCTTGCAGAATCTGTCAAATCTCTTGGCATCACCATCAACAATAATCTTACTCTTAACTCCCACATTAAAAACACAGCAAAAAGTGCACTTTTCACACTCCGGCATCTCAAAAAAATCAAACCCTTTATTCCGGCTGAAGACCTCAAAGTTATTACCCAATCACTGGTCCTTTCCAAAATAGACTACGGAAACGCCCTTCTCTCTGGTACCCCCAAAATCCATCTTGCCCCCATCAAATCCGTCCTCAATCTCGCAGCCAGACTCACCATAAACTGTAAGCGTTTCGACCACATCTCACCCGCCCTCAAGGCCCTCAAATGGCTCCCCATTGAAGGTAGATCCTCCTACAAAATTGCCTGTATTACACACAAAGCCCTCTATCGGAAGACTCCATCCTACCTATCAACCAAACTGAAAAAAGCTGGCTGCACCCGAACTCTGAGAAGCTCCAACTCTCTCCTCCTCATACCCCCTCTCCTCAAAAAAAGCTCCTCTCAATCCCGCTCATTGTCTGGCAAGGCCCCAACCATCTGGAACAACCTCCCCAAAGACCTTCGCTGCAACCCCTCCTATGCCAACTTTGAAAGAAACCTTAAAATACACTTCCTCACTAAGGGCCAGATGTAGGTAGCCCTTTACCGATCGGAATCGGCCGAAAATACTGATTTTCGGCTGTTTACGATCGGTAAAGGGCTATGGAGATGTAGGGGCACATATTCGGTAATTTTACCGAATCGTTATTATTACCGATTCGGTAATATTTACCGATTCGGTAAAATTACCGAAAATGCAATGTGGGTAGCCAATTTTCCATTGGCACATGCCTTTCAGAATCGGTATTTTACCATGGAATACAAATCCATGGTAAAATACCGATTCCTGTGTACATGCACATCTGTGCATGTACACATGTGCCATGTGACAGACAGACATGCCCTTATGGCATGTCTGTGTGCCACATTGCACACATGCCCGTTTTGGGGGTGCTAGAGGGTGTCAAAGTGACACCTCCTGCACCCTTGACAAATTCGGTATTTACCGATTCGGTAAATACTGAATCGGTATTTGAATTGAATCCTATGGGCTTCAAGGCCCATAGGATTCAATGGCAAATACCGATTCGGTATTTACCGAATCGGTAAATACCGAATTTCAAGGTATCGGTAAAAAATCCAGATGTTGGTACCTACATCCCATTTACAGATTTTGAAATACCGAATCGGTAAAATTCGGTATTTCAAAATCGGTAAATGGGATTTACCTACATCTGGCCCTAAATATTGGGAATGTAGCCCCCTGCTCTCCTTTATTTATATTTATTTCCGCATCGCTTTGCTGCTTTTTTCGAGTCCTCCTTGCACACTGTTTTTTTGTTTCTTGTAATTGACGTTCTGCTTATATGATCTGTACTCCTCACACTATGTACTCTAAATGGTTCCTCTAATCTGTATCTTACCAAATATGGAACTTGTTTCGCTGCTTTCCTGTGTATTACCCCTGTTATGTAAAGCGCTCTGATACCCTTGGGTGGAGCTAGCGCTATATAAAACCTTCAAAATAAAATAACAGTCTCGGGCATGGGTTACCTGCAACAGTCTCGGGCAGGGTTACCAGCAACAGTCTCGGGCAGGGGTTACCTGCAACAGTCTCGGGCAGGGGTTACCTGCATCAGTCTCCAGAACGGGTTACCTGCAACTGTCTCCGGCAGGGGTTACCGGGATTACCTGCAACTGTCTCCAGCAGAGGTTACAAGCAACTGTCTCCGGCAGAGGTTACAAGCAACTGTCTCCGGCAGGGGTTACCTACAACTGTCTCCGGCAGGGGTTACCTGCAACTGTCTCCGGCATCTCCGGCAGGGGTTACCTGCAACTGTCTCCGGCAGGGGTTACCTGCAACTGTCTCCGGCAGGGGTTACCTGCAACTGTCTCCGGCAGGGGTTACCTGCAACTGTCTCCGGCAGGGGTTACCTGCAACTGTCTCCGGCAGGGGTTACCTGCAACTGTCTCCGGCTGGGGTTACCTGCAACTGTCTCCGGCAGGGGTTACCTGCAACTGTCTCGGGCATGGGTTACCTACAACAGTCTCGGGCAGGGGTTACCTACAACAGTCTCGGGCAGGGGTTACCTGCAACAGTCTCGGGCAGGGGTTACCTGCAACAGTCTCGGGCAGGGGTTACCTGCAACAGTCTCAGGCAGGGTTTACCTGCAACTGACTCGGGCAGGGTTTACCTGCAACTGACTCGAGCAGGGGTTACCTGCAACAGTCTCTGGCAGGGGTTACCTGCAACAGTCTCGGGCAGGGGTTACCTGCAACTGTCTCGGGCAGGGGTTACCTGCAACAGTCTCGGGCAGGGGTTACCTGCAACAGTCTCGGGCAGGGGTTACCTGCAACAGTCTCGGGCAGGGGTTACCTGCAACAGTCTCGGGCAGGGGTTACCTGCAACAGTCTCGGGCAGGGGTTACCTGCAACTGTCTCCGGCACGGATTACCTGCCACTGTCTACCTGCAACTGTGTCTGGCAGGAATCACCCTCATATCAATGTGTCTGTAAACTGTGCATGTTTTTTATGGTCAAGCGGCGTCTCGTGTCCCACTGTCAGACCGTGGTTCACTTTACCAATACGCTAACCTCAGTTTTCCAGAAACTAGACCACATGCACATCTTTTTGACAATTCAGACTGTCTCTCACAGCTCAATGTGGTTGGATTTTAGCGGGGTAGAAGAATGTCCTTTTATGTTTGTCTGTAGAGCGCTTTAGGTCTCTTTGCTACTACAACGACTTTACAGCAGGACATTAATGCATATGCAAATGGTTTCAATTAGTGGACGTGTTGCCTGGCTGTGAAGCTGAGGCCCATGCCTACCAGAGTGATGCATGCGCAGTGTAAGGTTCTCGGTCAAAACGCATAGAGACAGATTGCGAGGTTCCTACTGGTGTTAGAGTTTGTGCTTGGCTTGCATAAGTTATGGCTGAGTTTGTGGCCCAGAACCTTCTGTTTGCCCTCTCGCCGCTCAGTCCCACCCCTTCAGCATTCCATCATCGCAGTGGAGGAAAAGCAGAAGCCAGACCGTCAGACAACTCACTAGGCGCTATTTACTCCTGCTGCCAAGGCCCGCCAACCTATCCACAGGTTGCACGTGCTACCCACCTTGGAGAATGTGCATGCGCAGATTTAGCTTTTTACCCACAAAACGATACATGCGAAGGTGAGGGCTGTTTGTTGCTTGTGCACAGCAACGATTCCCAGGGCCCTGGTGCAAACAAGGAAATGGCCCTTCTGACTGCTGTTGTTGCAGTAATGAAATACATAGAAACAACAGTGGTCCCTGGCAGGGAGATGAATGTTTGAAAATGAATATAGACTCAGTCAGTTCTATATTGATGAAGACATACCCAGCCGGGCAGTGGTCTTCAAAGTTTTATATTTAAATGAAAACGTACAAAACAAAATAACACCTTCAACAGTTCACGTGCGTGGGGCACAAGCCTGTACCCAACCACGACCGTGCACAAACAAAAACATACACAAAAGGGCTTTACAAGGCAAAATCAACAATCTCTGTAGAGTTCCAATTTTTGGACAGAGATTACTTATAGGTACCATTACAGTGGTTTCAGGACCCCAGCGCGACTCGGCGCTACCGACAATATTCGGCTCCGAAGGTACAAGCGGACAAGAGACACTGTTCGTCTGCCGCCACTGGACCCTCGAGAACTTCTCACTGATCTTCTGGTACAAACGGACTCAAGATAATTATTCTTTCCCGTCTTGGACCCTTGAGAATCCTTGATTGAATTACTGGACAAGCGGACCCAAGATACTAATCTTTTCCCGCCCCTGGACCTCCATAATTCCAACTGAATTCCCGAATCAATCTAAAAACTCTAAAAACACGGAATAGAGTATTCTACTGTTCCTGTTTCAACCCACTGCCTGCTTGCTCCTAACTGAGCTTGTTTATTGCTTTCCTGGCTAAAGAGGCTAATAACTAAAAAGGCAACCATTGCTTTGTCCTGATGATGGACCCCATTATTTAACAAGGGGGTCCGAAACGTCGTCGACCCATTGTGTACCATATACCTGTGAAATGTACAATATAAAACACTGTAATGGTACCTATAAGTAATCTCTCTGTCCAAAAATTGGAACTCTACAGAGATTGTTGATTTTGCCTTGTAAAGCCCTTTTGTGTATGTTTTTGTTTGTGCACGGTCGTGGTTGGGTACAGGCTTGTGCCCCACGCACGTGAACTGTTGAAGGTGTTATTTTGTTTGGTACGTTTTCATTTAAATATAAAACTTTGAAGACCACTGCCCGGCTGGGTATGTCTTCATCAATATAGAACTGACTGAGTCTATATTCATTTTCAAACATTCATCTCCCTGCCAGGGACCACTGTTGTTTCTACATGATTAACCTCCCCGAGGTCCCTCGCTGATACCATTTGGGGTCCCCTTGTTGTTTAAATAGATAGGCAGTAATGAAATACAGCAGTTGTCACGGCACAATGGCCCCCTCAGGGCTCTGGGCCACAGTGGCACTTCACCAATGGGAACTACACCCCAACAAGTGCACAATCCCCTCCCAGCTGCACAGTTCTCAATCGACCCTCATTTGAGGTACAAAATCATTATTTCTCTCAATTAATGAGCACACGGAAGCCACAAAACTGTACACGGCCAGCACTAAGTTTTGTGAAGCGATTATACCCTTCCTTAACAAGTATACTATCTGGGCAAAAAAATGGTAACTGCATCCTTTACATAGCGCTGGGAGTGAATTTCTGCATTTATGACCCCACCGGACATAGATCCTGTACCTTGTATAATGCAATAAAACAATTGTTACTTCCACAAAGTACATACACGCAGTCTGCATCAGTAGAACCTACACCACTTTTATATACATATCTCATCCGTGGAAAAGAACCATGTATTCACAACTGAATTAGTGCTACACATCCATACAATCCCAAACACACGCACACAGCACCAGTGCAATGTGCACCGCACCTGCGTACATACATCCATACAATATGAACCATGTACACACAACTGTTTCGGTACTAAACTGACGGGTACTCAGACACTCCTAAACGCTTGGAGTATGAAAGCTTCATTACTATCTGTATCAGGTGGGCATACATTCCCAGGCACATGACAGCAAGTACCATACCTGCCCTAGGTGAACACACACACACATAGTATATCAGTAAGGCCTGCCCATGTGCCCCAGGCACGCACAAAGGTGCACGCACACACACACACACACACACTCACTATCTCTCTCGCACATTCTCTCGCTCTCTCCCACACTCGCTCTCTCATACACTCTCTCTATAGGACGGCTATAGTTCTTGCACACACTGTTAGGACATCAACGCACAAAAGCCTTTCACAATGAAAAAGCCAGAACCTGAGACATTGACAGTGATTCTGTTAGAAACAGATACAATAAGAAATTAGGGCTGGCCAAGGAAAAGTCACGAGACGAAGATTACAAAACAAAACTTTATTTGGTCCATGGGAACCTGAGTTTGTGAACGGTCAAAGGGTTATTATATTACAAGGAATAAGAGCTCTGTTGTACAATTGGTAAAATATCCTATGTAATCACTGAACAATATATACAATTTTCAAAATATTCACATCTCAGGCAAAAAGAGGGTAATCAAAGAAAAAATGAAAGATGAAGGGTTACAGGGAAAATGAAAGAGTTACAAAAGCTAAAAGAAGAAAACATGATTCCAAGGAATATTTGCTGAGACAAAATAGGGAAAAGCCAGAAAAAAGGGTGAAGCAGAGAAAACCAGGAGAGAGAACGAAGCATGAACAGTAGAGTAAAACATTGAAAAGAAACAGGAGAGACAATTAATATTCCCATGTCAGGAGTCATTATACCACAACACCACTGGCACAGGTCAGCCAGTAAATCACTCGCCAGTAAGAATCAGCTTGGTAAGACAGTCTTCCTCAAAAGAGCGGTGAGCTGCAGAGGCATCTTGCAAACTTCCAAACCCCAGTGTTAAACCACAAGCATCTACCCACAAAGGTAACCCTCCAGAGCCCAAATAGCAGTACCACAAGCTTAAGACTGGAGATGTTCCTGCAACAACCCTCAAACTAACAGACAGCCGCAAGGTGGCATCATGCAATCTTTACATACAAGTAAATCACACACATTGTGCCTATGATGGTACACAGTTAAACGCCTACCCTGCATCTAATACACTGCTTCCAGCTAATGCTGATGCACAGGTAAACATATTCCGAGAAGCACTGTGCTCCTTGGTCAAAAACATCCAAGAAATACTGAGCCACATATACACAACTACCAGAAAACCCTGTACCTCAACAAGCAACTCTCTTGACAACCTGTGGTTGAGGAAGTTAATTTCTAGAAGATTCTGTGACACTTCACAGACCAGCCCAGTAAAACAATCACTGAATAGGATTTCTGAAAATCCCTACCATCATAGAATATATTTAAAAAACATCCTACGCCCTGTTCATTTTATAGAAAACTATATGTTGCTGGGCACTACTTCTCAAGAAACCCTGTCTCCCTGTGTGCAACTCTGGCCCACTTACAGCCATGGTAAGGTAGGACCTGATAATCCAACAGAGCATAGTGTGGGATCAGGCATAGAAACTGATTTACCAGCTCAAAACCTGGTAGATCATTCCGAAAATATGAAATATATATTTTTAAAAATAGACTAAACTTGGCCCCTGACCAACCATTATTGTCAGCTGCACTCACTAAAGTCACGAAAGCCCGTTTTCAAATAAAAGCACAAATAAGGCAAATATAATAACATTTCTAAAAAATAGCAAACACGAAGGTTCAAATAAAGTGTAACTATATGCATATATCTCTGGTCATGCTTCATTTCTCTTTTATTCAGGCATATTAGAAACCATTGGACGGGCCAGTCCTAAACTGTTCTGGTTACTCCAAAATTATGAATTAAAAGAGTCTACCATTATGAAACAAATGGGGACTTCCCCCATAACATGAGGCCAGATTTCAAACTCGCTGGTCCAGACATGGTGAGAGAACACTGCAATTGCAGCACGGGGTCAACTTATTCTTCAAGAAGGGAGGCTGGAGAACTTCTGCTGGTCAAACTGGACAACATCTTCGAACAAGCATCAAGAAAATAATTTTCACTGGAAATGAGGCCCACCTAGTTGTCCCACTGCCCATCAAAGAGATGTTTTGGAAACCCAATAGGCAGCCAAAGGTCTGACAGTGTCCAATGTGGCCAGGCAAAGCTGGTCTTTGAGCCTTTCCCAATAGGCTTGTGGAAAGCTATTTATATGTCAATTCATTTATAAGAATGCAGCACTTACAGCATGCTACTGCTAACTTGGGAAAGACTGGTTTCTATGTCTTTTTAAAAAAAATGTGATCTACTGCAAACCTTCATCACCCATCTTTAATCTTACTGCTCTTTTCAAAGGCTAGGGAAGGGGCTTATGAGGAGTTATTACCTCTGCGGAAAAAACAGAATCGACCACGGAGCTTAATGGCGGTTGGACGGATTGCAAACATTACCAGTTAAGGAACTGGCGAAAGGGTTCAAAACTGTCTTTTACCAGAGGGTGCGAAGGAAAGGGCACATTCACAGAGTTTTATTTCTTGCATCCAAAATGGGGTATGTATCCTGTGCTAGGTCACTTGCCACTACTTTGAGGGACAGGATTTCAACTCTAGTGTTTAATTTAGAATCTGATCTCAAATCTACATCACTTTTGGACCTTTTGATGGCAGCTTTTGCCTGCTGGTGTACCACAGCGCTAATGAGGTAGGCATCTTTGCAGAAACATTCCAGTTCCTTAGCTTATTTTAAAACACTGGGCTACCATTTCGAGAGGATATATACTCGAGGTTGATAGGAGATCAGATGGTCCCATTACTACATATGGGGATGATCCTGAAAGCAATATCGACTGGGACAGTTTAGCACCTCAGGGTTTCTTTCTGGATCTCTTGAGACAAACAATATTTCCTAACGAGTAGACACACATCCTTCCCTTTTTCAAAAACATGGGTTGGACTGATCTGAACAAGTCTTCCAAGTTAGTCTCGGCACTGCAACCACAGTGCAGTTAGTCTATTGACTCTATGGTGGTGTTCAGAGGTTTCTTTGCTTTTTTAATTTCTTGGGTTAGGCCAGTAGAGACGGCTAGAGCACTGTCTGTTTTAGGGCAGCTAGCCCAAAAGAGTGAGTGCATAAAAAAAGGAAGAGTGGCAGGTATGTTTGAAAGCTGGAGCCACTTAGATGTGTTGAACATTTAACATTCCCTCTTGATAAAATCTCAAGTTTTGAGCTGACGAATCGCTTTCTTCGAATGAGCAGTTAGGTATAAGCAAACTTAGAACTGAGGAATGGGCATGACATACCCAGGAAACACTACTCAACAGGGTCAACAACTTCTATGAAACCATTAAGCATTGTATGAAACCTTCAACAAAGGGGAAAACTGCCCTTCTAAGCTTTTCCAATGAACCCAATGGAATGGTTCCTTTATTGGCATTTAACTTTGAGGGCACTATGCCTTCAGGCACAATCTTTGTACGGATACCAAACATGCTAGCATACTGAAGATGAACAATGAGCAATACTTTACTTGCTGGTGCAAACCACCCATAAACCTTGACTATTGATATGCATACTGATAAACTAAGCAAAAAACATTGTGTGTTGGAACAAGACCTCACTGAAACTCATCCCATGATAAATTTGTGGGAAAAGAATGTGACTGCATGAAACGTGATGAGGGTGACAACATTTCCTGCTCCAAAAATCTGAGGATAATACTCTGTTCTATACTCCAATAACACACATGGCTACAGTATTCCCAACCCAAAATCTTACCTTTGTTACTTGTTTTTTGAGCTATTAACATTAGTGTTTCCTAGGTCTCAAGAGCACAATACATAAAATCTCCTACTCGTCAACATAACAGCCTAAGATGTCATTATGTCACGGAATCGGAGCACTGCTTTATCAACCATGAATCCAGAGTTAATCCAGACTCCAAAACCAAATGATCTGACTTTTACTTAAAAATCTCTTTCTAAAACCAAAAAGTTCAGAAGTTTATCCTCTTCAAGGAAACTACTTTAATAGCATTTTGCATTAGCATCAAACTCTTAATCTTGTACCTAGGGATTTTTTTCCATCTCAGACACTAAGCCACTAATTCCAGTGTCCAGGAACATAGGCAATTCATTATTGCCCCTTGAACATTCATTAATTCATTCAACAATCAACAGCTTTTCAGACATGTCCTAGGAACCCTTATGCCTCAACCTTACTAAAAGAGCCTGATTCTGAGAGACAAGCATATTCAGAGTGCCAAAGCTTCTTACTCTTGCGACAAGAATCCAAAAGTTTAATCCTAGCTCGCAGAAGCGAAGAATCTCAACATCAAGTGCATTAGCGTTTTAACCTTGAAAAGGGAGGCAGATCACCCCAAGACTTACAGAAAACATCAACGCCTTTTGGTAGGAAGCTAGCCCACCACCATACAGGAAAGCCAAGCACCTACACATCCACCCGGGAGTCAAGAGTGCCCGCTTTACGTGGTGAGCACAAATGTTGCTTAACAGATAACCAGAAGGTCTCAGCCTCGCATATAGAGCCCAGGCATTTCACTATCACCCTTATAATCCATGGGTTTCCCCATCACATATAGAGATCAAGCATCACAGTTTGGAAGCTAGAGTCTCCCATTCTGGCATACGTAGACAGGGACTCATCCTCATGCGGGGAGAGTTCGTATCTCTTCACATGGGGAACAGAATGGCCCATTCTCAGAATGACTTTCTGACACTTTATAGTAATGTCTCCCTGAGTTGCATGTTCTAACCGATGGAACCCACAATAACAAATGTAGCATTTGAAGCCCTTAAGGTCCCATTTAGGAATACTCTGGCAAATTCAGTAAAATGTGTGTGCATATTAGAGTAAGCAGGCGGATGGGATGAGACACACAAGGGGTAATGTTACATTTGAAAACTAATCTTTAAAAAAGGGTGCCAAAAAAGGTGTAATTGAAGAGGACAGCCAATGATACAATGCCACCGCCCCGGGTGATACCAATTAATGGACTGCAAGGCTGCGATCCACAGATGTTCAAAGTACAGCCCTGGGGAGTGAAGAGCGTGTTTCTCAATCAACAGGCGGTGTTGGCATCCCAAATGGGTCCTAATTCCTCAGACGCACACAGAAAGGACCGGCCTTTCTGGCCGACAGACAGTAGCAATGCGCAGTCATGATGAGGCAGAAGAGAGACTTCTTTCAAGCTGTGCCAGTCCTCAACCCCATCGTACCGGTGCCCTGAGAGTTGAGATTATTTCAAGCTTTGTTTGCATTAATTCACACTCCTCCTTGATTTTCAATTTTCCCAGTGTCGCATGGCACAGCTCTTGGGAAGGTAACGGCAGTGGGCAGAACAGAGACTGCAGAAATAATGATGTCATCAGGATGAGAAGAAACTTCATTCAAGGTAGCTCGTTCGATCACTGCTCCACCAGGTGTCCACAACAGTCATTCATGATATAGATTCAAGCACATTTTCTCATGATTAGAAAGATGGATGCTTCACGTTGCTGGGAGGCTCTGGCATCTTGATGGTTGTGGGTGGATCTGGGGTACCCAAGGCAAAAAGGATAGGAGGGGGAAGGGTCCATGTGTCATAGTGGTCGAGGGCCGTGCAAACCAGCCACCTCTGGAGTGAGCAGAGGGCTGTGGGTCCCTTTAGTGGGTATCCAGTCATTGAGGAATGCTTGGCTGGCCTTGCGGTGGGCCAAGCGGTGGGTAATTGAGAAGCCTGCGTTGCCTTCTAGCTGAGAGAGGATCACCAGCACCTGCCTGAAAACACAGAAAGAAAATGTGATAAAACTGCATGTATATTTGCTTGACCTACCAGATGTCAATACATTTTCTGTATAATTTCTTATGTGAGGCAACATCAGTGTAAGCTTCTTAGCTTGTATTGCATTGTATTTTGATTGCATTTACATAGTGCTTACTACCCCTGATGAAGAGTCGAAGTGCTTTGTGCTGCGAAGCATGCTGCCCCAGGAACCCACGGTCCGTGGTTAGTCCAGCGTTTATTGGTTATTGTTTGTTTTTGACTTAATCTTGTGCTCTCAAGGAAAGCCTTTAATGCATTTGATCCAGTTTCTTTGTGGTAGGAAAGTGTGCAGGGATGGAAAGTAGGAGAGAATCAATCATAGGAAAAGAGGAGGGATGTCAATTAGAATCTAAAGTCATGGTCAGTTTTTATGCATGGTTTGAAGAATATGGAGGAGGCTGTTTGAGATATCATGCAATGTAAGGATGAAAGAGAGAGAAGTTATAAGGCATAAGCAAAGTGGACAATTGCCCAGGGCTACCACCTTCCATAGGACCCCCTGCTAAAGTTTGTGGAAAGGCGAAATTCCTGTCATAATAATGCTACTCATGCAAAAAGCCTTCTTTGTTAATTTGACATCCCAGCAGACTTAACAAAACTTAGAGCCACATTTACTAAAGATTTACCCTAGGAAAAAGTCATGTTAAGTGACGCAAAGCAGTGCAGATTTGCAAGGGTATTTGCATTCCTCTGCAAACATTTTGCACTGGAAGGATACCCTTTTTTAAAGACAAGGTAGTGATGTATGCTGCTTTGTGCCACTTTGCGTCAAGAGAGCATTACTTGGACGGATTAAGGCACGCACCCCTGGTTTATTTATTTTGATTCAAAGCCTGATCCACTAAAGATAGCCTGACTGACCTTTGCATCAAAAGAGAACACCTCCTTGAAGCAGGCACTAACATGCAGAAAGGTTTTAATTTCTGTAAACATTCCGCATGTTGCATTTGGGCTTGACCGCACAGCACACAATCACTGTGTGAAATGTTTGAGAATGGAGTGGTGTGGCTCACTGGTTAGAGGCGGCAGACCCAGGAGCAGAGGACGGCCCGGGACCAGGGTTCAATTCCCGATGCGGCAGGGTCGTGGACCAGGGTCAGCGGACTCGATAATTCTCACCTCTGTGTCTACTCTAACCAGGAATCACACTCGGCAACTCTGGGCATTAGCTTGCCTCATCTCCACACCGGCCCCCCACATACGCCGGGGATGCCTGGTTTCACCTTGGAGATACCCAGTAGGGACCATCTCACAGGGAAAGCCAGGACGGGTTCCCCAGCGGTCCATTGCGCAGAGATACTTCTTCGGGATTCGATTCTGGCGCATTAGAAACCCACAATTAAATTAAATGTTTCTAGGTGTAGGAAGAATATGCTTCCAGTACAAATCCTACACTAGACAGTATACACACACCTCTGCACCATGGTGTTAAGGGTTGCACTAACGTAGGCGTAGTGAGCAGCAGCCCACTTGCATAACTCAGCAGTGCAAACTTTGGCCGCTGTCCTGTGCCAAAAAATGAATCTGTCCCTTTGTGTGCATGCCTGGCATGCCCAGTCTTAACCCTTGCAATCTCAGTCAGTCGGTCGTTCGACTCATATCCCTTAACCCTGCCTCTTAACCTTCTTTCTCTAGCTCCACTTCTCCATGTACCTTCATCCTCTTTCTCTGAGCTCTCTCTACCTCCTTGCCTCTCTCTAAATACCCGATGCCACAGCTCGCCCGGGACATGTTGACCACCGTTCTTGAAAGCTGACTTCATCTGACTCCAAATGTCCCCAGGACCCTGGCGCTAACCCCCTATATCACTGGACAGCCCTCCCCAACCCCCCTCATGAACACCGACCACACCCCACGCAACCTTCCCGATACACTATTCCCCCAACGCATACCCGCTACCTCTACTCCGATTCTTCCTCTACACCGATTCCATCAACCCTGCACCCCTCCGTCCTACTCACCCCCCTTTCCTGCCCCGGAGGTCTCGCCTCCCCCTCAGCCCAGCTAAGATGCCCCCGGCCGCACAATTGGACACGCATCTCTGCCCCTCCTCTAACCACCTATCTCCTCAAGGGCAGAACACCTTTGCTATAACATTCCCACGCAGCCTCCCCTTCAAAGCAAAAAAACGCTTCAAACAGAATATAATTAGGCTACACCCCGAAACGCTAGTTGTTGACACCTACCACTGCACAACTAGAGGACAGAGGAAAATGGACTTCATTTTCCTCACCAACAGACCTGACGTTTGGCTAACCATCTTTAACTCATCCCTCCCTGTCTCCAAAACCACCTTCACCGAACATAACCGCAAACTAACTATCGCCCCCCCTGACCCAACAGTCTCTGACCGGAGACCTCTCCATCACCATCTATGAGAATGGCACCATTCTAATGCAGGTGAAAGACGAGAACCTAGAGTTCTTCGACTCTCTCTTCCCCACACTTAAGATGGCTACTATCCATTACCCTCACAAACCCCCCCACTATTAGCTCCTTACAAACTCCCAGTCCTCAGAGCATCTCCCCGCCACCCCAACGTCCCCTCACTACTCTACTTAGTCACTCCGCCAATCAGACGACACCATCAGCCCTAGCTCCCCCTAGTTCACAACTCCCGTCCACCACCCTTCACTCCCCACCTCCCACTATTCAGCCACTCTCTCATCCCCAAAGGACCTCCAAATCCCCTTCTAACTACCAATCCTCCACCCTTAGAGATCCACCCCAGTGTCCCAACCCTTCCTTGCTCTTCCACCCTGCCAATCCCACGTTCTCACCCGCCCCCCTTTCTCTCTACCCCCGTCCCCCTCCCATCACTCCCAGACTTCCAGTATTCAGCCCCCCACTCATCCCCAAAGGACCCCCACCCCCCATTCCCTAGTTCCCGAAGCACCACTAGCTCTGTCTCCCCACCTTAGAGATCCTCCCCCCACCAGAGATCCTCTCGTCGTCTCCCCCTCAGCCGAGCTGTCGCATCGCCTCGACCTTATTGAAGCGCAGATCGCGACCCTGATCCTTGGCCTGAAGGAAACCCTATCTGCCTTAGGGAACCTCCAGTTGCCCTCCCCTCCCTCCAAACCACTCCACATCCCTCCTCCTCCCCCTAGGAATGACTATCTCCACCCCATTTGGGCTCATCCACACCCAGGTTCCCTGCCTCCTCGCACTAAAGGCCTGACGGAACCGCGAACAGTCAATCCCAGAAGAATTATAACCTCCCTCTCCCCCCAGGAAGTGAGCGCACTCGTCGCCTCGTACAACCTCCCCCCGAACCAGTCAGCTCAGGCCCCACTCACGAACTCGACTCTCACCTCTTCGATACAAGTCATCACCGGAGTGGGTAGAGACCTCCCCCGCATGGGGCCACTAGACCTCCACTGTTTCTTTCCTCCATACCCAGAGCCAAGCCTGACAATTTAAAAGCGAAAGAAGACCCCCCTTGAACTGAATGCTTATCAACAGCCGGTCTGCAGTCAAACATGCAATGGAAATAACTGAAGCCATCCTCTCTCAGGACCTGGATGTAGCCTTCATCACGGAAACGTGGCTAAACACCCTATCCCTCCCCATTCTGGACATGCTGGTGCCAACCGGTTTCTCAATTATCCGCAAAGACAGGCCTTTACGCAGAGCCGGTGACCAGGCGAGGTCGCCCCACCCACCGCTGCTACTGCCTCACTTGCCTAACCCTGTTGCCTTCGTTTCCTTAGCTGTGCCCCCGTTTTTCCTTCCTTTGCTGCCTTCGTTTTTTTTTTGTTTTTCACAGGGCGACCCAGCTGCCGCTGAGCCGCCCTCTGTCCTCCTTTCCCGCCGCTGCCTCCCTGTGGCCCCGCCCCCCTCCTGCCCATTCGCCGCCGCGCTCCCGCCACCCAGCTGCTCCTCCCTCCCGGCTCCTTCTTATGACGCCCACGCCTACGCGCAGCGGTCACGCGCAGCGGGCGCGCCGATTGCGCGCCAAAGGCAAGCCCGTCTGCGGCCGTCCGCACCTGGACCGCGCCCAGCGCCAGAACCCCTGTTCCCCACCGCCGATGCAAGACTACACGACAGACCTACGACGCCGCCACTCAACGCACTCAATGCCGGCCGGAACCCTGCTTGCTACCGAGCCACCCCGAGACGCACCCACGGACCCTTAGCCTGCCAAGCCTGCCGATTCACCTGCCAAGTCCAGCACCAGCAGCAACCACCTGAAGTGCAGCCTGCTCAACACCCGCTCCGTCCACAGGCACGCCATGGAACTCTGGGACCTGCTTGACGCGACAGCACCAGACGTCGCCTTCCTCACCGAAACCTGGATGAACGCCTCCTCAGCGCCCGACATCGCCATAGCCATCCCGGACGGATACAAGATCACCCGGAAGGATCGCGTCAACCAGACGGGAGGAGGCATCGCCATCGTACACAAGAACACCATCCGCATCTCGACTAACTCCGACAAAACCTTCACCGCCGCCGAACACCTGCACTTCCAGATACACACTGACCCCAAGACCACCCTCCGAGGCACCCTCATCTACAGACCACCGGGACCACGCACACAATTCAGCAAAGACATCGCAGACTTCATCAGCCCGCACGCCCTTCCCTCCGCCGACTACATCCTCCTAGGGGACCCTCAACTTACACCTGGAGAACAACAACGACAGAAACACCACCGCCCTGCTGGACAACCTCGCCAACCTCGGACTCAAGCAACTGGTGAACACCCCCACCCACTACGCCGGCAACACGCTTGACCCCGTCTTCTCATCCAGCAAGCACATCTCCTTCAGCCACGCCACCGGACTCCACTGGACCGACCACAGCTGCGTCCACTTCAGCTTCAGAAGAACTGCGACCCACCACCACCCGCAACAGGTTCCCCGCCGAAGCTGGAGCAAGATCACCGCCGAGCAGCTCACCGCCTCCCTCAGCCAGAACACTCCCACGAGCACAACGGACCCCAACGAAGCAGCCAGCAACCTCACCAAGTGGCTGACCACCTGCGCCGATGACCTCGCACCACTAAAGAACCCTCCCAGCAGACCCGGCAGCAAGAAAACCCCCTGGTTCACCGACGAACTCAAGGAATCCAAGAAGAACTGCCGCACCCTCGAGAAAGCCTGGTGGCTCGACCAGACCACAGACAACAGGACCGCCCCTCAAGCACGCCACCCGCAATCACCGTCAGCTGATCCGCGCCACCAAGAAGACGGCACTCAAACAACGACTGGACAACAACGCCCACGATAGCAAGGAACTCTTCAGCATCGTCAAAGAGTTCTCCAACCCCAGCGCAGGAAACAACGACATCACTCCCTCGCAAGACCTCTGCTACTCACTCGCCTCGTTCTTCCACCGCAAGATCGCCGACATACACAACAGCTTCAACGCACAGACCACACACCCTTCCAGCGAACCAACGCCCGCCACCACCACCCTCTGCAACTGGACCCCGACCAGCACCGAAGACACCACCCGCACGATGAACTCCATCCACTCCGGATCACCAAGCGACCCATGCCCACACCACGTCTTCAACAAAGCTGACACCATCATCGCACCCCATCTCTGAGACATCATCAACTCCTCCTTCCATACCACCACCTTCCCGGAGAGCTGGAAACACGCCGAACTGACCGCCCTCCTGAAGAAACCAACGGCGGACCCCACCGACCGCAAGAACTACCGTCCCATCTCGCTCCTTCCTTTTCCGGCCAAAGTCATCGAGAAGACCGTCAACAAACAGCTTGCCGCCTTCCTCAAGGCTAACGGATCCCTCGACCCCTCGCAGTCCGGGTTTCGGGCCAACCACAGCACCGAGACCGCCCTTATCGCAGCCACCGACGACATCAGAACCCTGATCGACAACGGGGAAACAGCGGCCTTGATCCTCCTGGACCTCTCTGCGGCGTTCAACACTGTCTGCCACCGCACTCTAGTGAAGCGCCTCAGCAACATCGGAATTCGAGAGAAAGCGCTGAAGTGGATCATCTCGTTCCTCACCAGAAGAACCCAGAAATTCCGCCTCCCTCCGTTCAGATCCGAGGCCACCGAAGTCATCTGCGGCGTACCACAAGGATTGTCACTCAGTCCAACCCTCTTCAATGTCTACATGAGCCCCCTCGCAGCCATCGCACGCCAACACAACCTTAACATCATCTCCTACGCCGACGACACCCAGCTGATCCTCTCCCTCACCAACGACCCCACCACCGCCAAAGCAAACCTACACGAAGGGATGAAAGACGTCGCCGACTGGATGAGGAACAGCCGCCTTAAAGTTAACTCAGACAATCGGAAGTCCTCATCCTGGCATCATCACCCTCCGCCTGGGACGACTCCTGGTGGCCTCCGGCCCTGGGCACCGCTCCCAAACCAACAGACCACGCACGCAACCTGGACTTCATCCTGGACTCCTCCCTGTCAATGACCAGACAAGTCAACGCCGTCTCATCTTCGTGCTTGAATACCCTGCACATGCTCCGCAAGATCTTCAGATGGATCCCCACTGAAACCAGGAAGACCGTCACCCAGGCACTCGTCACCAGCCGACTGGACTACGGGAACACCCTCTACGCCGGAACCACAGCCAAACTTCAAAAAAGACTCCAACGCATCCAGAACGCCTCCGCACGACTCATCCTGGACATCCCCCGACACAGCCACATCACCGGACACCTGAGAGACCTGCACTGGCTCCCCGTCAGCAAGAGAATCACGTTCAGACTCCTTACCCAAGCACACAAGGCTCTCCACGACCTGGGCCCCAAGTACCTCAACGACCGCATGACCTTCTACACGCCCACCCGCCAGCTACGATCGACCAGCCAAGCACTCGCCAACGTACCACGTATCCGCAGAGCCACCGCCGGAGGAAGATCCTTCTCCTACCTGGCAGCCAAGACTTGGAACTCCCCCCCCACCCACCTTCGGCGAACCCAAGACCATCTCTCCTTCAGGAAGCAGCTCAAGACCTGGCTGTTCGAGCAGTAACATACCCCACTCCCCCAGCGCCTCGAGACCCTCCCGGGTGAGTAGCGCGCTTTACAAATGCCGTGATTGATTGATTGATTGAAAGGTGGGGGCTTAGTAATTATCCACAAAAATGACCTCTCCATCTCTGAAACTCCCTCCTGCCTGTACAGTTCCTTTGAAAGCCTGTCGGTCAACATCAAATCTCACTGTCACAGTTCACGTCAATGCCATCTCCTATACCATCCCCCAGGCAATTCCAACGAATTTAGAGCTCAGCTGTCGGATCTCATCACCCAATCAGCACTTAACAGCGATGACAGTTTAATTCTAGGCAACCTCAACCTAAGATGGAACAAATCCAATTACCCGCTGATTCAATCTCTCAACACCCTTCTGCAAGACAACGATTTGATCCACACTGCTCAGAGGAAACGCACTACAGAGGAGCGACCCTGGATGCCATCATTGCAAACAAAAATGCAATCTCGATTGATCACATCATCCCGGAGGACTGGTCAGACCACCACACCATTCTCTTTCATATCATTCAGCCGGCCCTATCCTTCCCACCCACCCAAGCCCCCCCTAAGTGGGTTAGGCACACTTCCAGAATCCCCCAAGACAAGCTAGAAGAAGGTCTCAGCACACTCCTCCCGAACAAGACGGAGTCCCTTTCAACCTCGGATCTCACCTCGCTCTACCATTCCAACCTGGAGCTCGCCCTGGATCAGCTGGCACCTCTGAAACAAAAAAAACCCAGAAGCATCCCCTCTAGGTCTTGGTTCTCTACTGACATTAATGAGGAAAGAAGACACCTAAGATCCTTGGAAAGAACTTGGAGGACCAACCCCACCGCCCTCCACCGGGACCAACTCAAGACAGCAAAAAAAAACTATTATACCCACATCAAGAACAAAAAGTCATCCTTCAGCTGCTTCGCCCTTGACAATACCAAAAACCGCCCCAAAGAACTCTTCAACATCATTAGGAACCAAACTTCCATCCCTAAGGCAGCCAACTTAGTAGCATCCAAGACCCAGTTCGAAAACTTTGCTAGCTTTTTCAATGAAAAAATCGCCAAATTTGATCGTTCATTCAGCACGAGTCCTGGACCCAACCACAAACCCCAGTAACCCCGCCTATCCACTGGTCATCCTTCCAGCCGGTTAAGGAAGAAATGATAAGCAATCTTATCGCTGCCGCTAAACCCTCATCTCATTCCCTCGATCAACTTCCCTCGAGACTGACAAAGGATTTGAAGCTCACTCTAGCCCCTATCTGGGCCAAGATCATCAACAGCTCCTTGATCGAGGGCTTCATCCCCGACTGCCTTAAACTTGGTCAAGTCACACCACTTCTGAAAAAAACAGGCCTTGATCTCCTGGACATGAACAACTTCAGACCGGTCTCGAACCTTCCGTTCCTAGACAAAATTCTTGAAAGATGCGTGCTTTCACAATTAAACCAACATCTTGAGAATTCTAATCTACTGAACCCACATCAGTCAGGGTTCAGGAAGGGCTGCAGTACTGAAACCGCAATCCTAAATGTCCTAGATGATCTGCACATGTCACTCGACTCCAACCAATGTAGCCTTCTCATCCTCCTTGACCTCTCGGCTGGGTTCGACACAGTGGATCATACCCTCCTACTCAATGCCCTCCGAGAGAGAGCGGGCATCGAAAAGACAGTCTTAAAATGGTTCTCTTTTCTTAACAACCGCACTAAAAAAATAAAGATCAACAGCTTTGAATCTGACCCCCTCCCCATCAGCAGAGGAGTTCCTCAAGGGTCAGTACTCTCTCCACAACTCTTCAACATCAACATGGAACCCCTCACCTCACTCCTAAGGAACTCCAACGTCCCCTTCCACCTTTACGCGGATGACACACAACTCTATCTGGAAACCACTATGATCGCAGACATTCACAGACTAAATGCTACACTCATGGAGGTCCAACATTGGCTCGCAGCCAACCACCTCAAACTGAATGAAGAAAAAACGGAAGTACTCCTAATCTCGAACAAAGATGAAAACCCACAAATAGTGGAATTGCTCAAAGCCTTAAATGCCCTCAATGTCTCTCTAACGCCAACGGACTCCGCAAAATCCCTAGGAATCACTCTCGACCCCAAACTGGACATGAATAAACACATCTCTAAAACCGCCAAAAGCGCGTTCCTGAACCTGAAACTTCTATACAAAATCAAACCCTTCCTCCCCCCCAAAGATCTGAAACAGGCCACGCAGGCACTTGTGCTCTCCAGAATTGACTATGGCATCGCAGTGCTGACTGGAACAGCCAAGTCGCACCTGGGACCTCTCACCTCCACCCTCAACGCAGCAGCAAGAATGGTCACAGGAACAAAGAAATTTGCCCACATCTCTCCGGCACTCAAAGAACTGAAATGGCTCCCGATCAACCAACGAGCTAACTTCCGCACAGCTTGCCTCACACACAAAGCCCTGCATACAGGCAAACCAGAATACCTGGCCTCCAAACTCAAAAGGGCGGGTCAGACCAGGAACCTCAGAAGCTCCAACACACTACTACTCATCCCTCTGAAATCACAGAAACGCAAAACCTCAAATAAATCCTTTGCGGGGAATGCCCCCAGGATCTGGAACTCCACCCCCCCCCATATCAGAATGACAGCCTCCTTCCCGCAAATCAAATCGCTACTCAAAGCCCTCTTCCTTGAACACTCCGGTGCCTAAGGAGAACCTCACGCCTGATGATGGAAGTCCGCTATCTCTCTGAATCCAGAGCCGGTTGACCCGCTCCTGATCTCCGCCCCATATTGCGCTCAAGTTACTGTCGTACAGACTCTATTTCCTGCTTGTTGTTCTTGATTCCTGTATTTCTATGCTTATTTTCCTTTGCTGCATATCTGTATTTGCTGTGAAGCGCTCCGATACCCTCGGGTCCAGCTAGCGCTATACAAAACTCCAATAAATAAATAAATAAATAATCTCTACTTTTCTCATGACCTGGACCCTCTCCATATCACTTTTTGTACCTATAGACGTAGCTGTCACTCTTGATTTTCTACCTCAACTTTCTCTCTTCTTCTTCCCTTTCTCTCTACCTCACTGCACTTCTTCCATCTGACATTTCTGTATCTCTCCTCCGTCTACTTCACTTCTCAGACAACCTAAATTGTATCTTTAGCTCAGCTATGCAACTTTCTCTCCATGTCTATGCTACCTTACTTATCTCTACATCTCTCATCCCTTCCTCACCACTCTCCTTCACCTCACTATGTTATTTCTCTCTACCTCACGTCAGTCACTACTTTAACTCTCTATACTCAATCACTCTCTCTCACTACCCAACATCTCAACTGACCTCACCTACAGTTTCCCAACTCAAAACTTTATTTCCTCTTTCGCTCATTCTACCTTTCTTTCCCTTCATTCACCTCTCTGAATATTATTCACCTTTGTGGCTGCTTGTTTCTCTAACTCTTCTTCTCACTCATCAATTCCTTTGGTTCTCCCTTTCTGCATCTCTCTTTTTCACAGACATGCATTTCTCTGGACCTTTTTCTCTATTTCAACTCACCACCTCCACCTTAGCGATCCCTCTCAACCTCTTTCTTTACAGATCTCATTACCTCACCATCATTTCCTCGTTTTTTATCTCAACTCTCTACCTCTAATTCGTGCATGCCTCTCAACTTCCTCTTTTAGCGTTACACATTTCTCTGTTTACGCTTCACTACCGTCTGCCTTTCTCTCTTCCCCACTACTCTTTGTTTTTTCTCAAGAGTTTCCCTCTAATTCTCATTTTTCTATATTACTATCTTTCTCAACCTAGATCTTCCTCTTTTTCCCCCTTTCCTTCTGGCTACCTCACCTTTCACGTTACTGCTCTCCCTACCACATATATCTTTCTAGATCAACTCTTTCTCATCCCTTCTCCCTCTAATTTACGGCTTTCGCAATAATAAACAGGTTACTTCCCTTCCGTAACACCTTATCTGGTACAGATTCTATCTAGCTGCAGACTCCATACCTTAGAATTGTCCCCAGGCGTCAGACTGAATCTGGAAATCTTTTGTGAGTAGTACCCCTGTGCACCGGTATGTGCCGTCATTGAGCACCGTGTGTCATCGTTGGCGTCAACTGTGTCAGACATGACATTTGCAGTGCCCATGTAGGTGCCTCCCCAGCATGCTGACGTCAGTTTCTTTTCACGACTTTCTATGCCACCAGTGCGGGACCACAAAGAACACTGACCACTGGTGTGGAAAACTATGGCCCTGAAAGGGGAAAGCATTGACCCTAGAAATCTGTTCACAGAGCAGGAAGGATGGTGTGGGTCGGTAAGGAATCTGTAGCTAGATAGTCTCTACCAGATAAGGCATTACCAACGGTAAGTAACTTGTTCATCTGATAGAGACTTTTAGCCTCAGATTTCTTATTTTAGAACAGATACCTAAACAATACTTCCCTGAAGGTGGGTCTGTGAAACAATTTCACACTCAAAGTACTGCAAGACCGAACAGGCAAAGCGCTCATCCCTACGGACCTGATTGCCCAGGCAGTGGTGCTTGGTAAACGTGTGCAGAGACGCACATTGCTGCCTGGCAGATATCCAGGACCAGTACTCTACGTACTAATGCAGTAGTCGCAGCCTTGGAATGGGCACCCAAACCCTCATGGGAGTTGCTTTTTGGCCAATGTGTAATAGATTTTAATGCAGAGCACTATCCATCAGGAGATGATCTGTTTCTGCTTGGCTTTTTCTTTCTTGGCTCCAACATACCCCATGAAGAGTTGATTGTTCAACCAGAACTTCTTTGTGCGGTCAAGGTAGAACGAGATTGCTCTTTTTGGTTCTAGCCGGTGAGGTCTCTCCTCTTCCTTATAGGGATGAGGCGGAGTGTAAAAGGGAGGCAAAGTGATGGACTGGCCTAAGTGGAACGGGGTGACTACCTTCAGCAAGAGGGTGCTAGAGTCTGAAGGACCAGTTTGTCATGGATAAAGAAGATGTAGGGAGGTTGAGAGGACAGTGCCTGTAGCTCCCCGATACTCCTGGCAGATGCAATTTCACCAGAAAGGTGATAGCGAGGAGCCTAAGAGGACAAGAATGAAGCAGCTCAAAGGAATGCACATTAAGAATGTAAGAACCAAGTTAAGGTCCCATTGAGGCATAACAAAGAGATCTGGGGGAAACATGTTGTTGACCTTTAAGGAACCAATTTACAATAGGGGTCTTGAACAGAGAGGGCTAAGCTGGCCTCTGCAGAAAGGCAGAGATGGCAGATAAATAACTCTTCGAAGTGCCCAATGCAGAGCCCTGCTGGACTAGGGTAAGGATTTTTTTTTATGGGAAAGAGGATTAGAAGCGGAGTCAATCTGCTTGGCACACCATGCCACAAGTTTATTCCAAAGTCCAGCGAATACTCTGTAGGTGGAGGAACCTGATAACATTGCACACTTCGGGCAGAAGGCCAAAAGCTGTCTACTATCGCCGCTCAATCTCCACACATGAAGGTTGAACATTGACAGGTTTTAGGGGAGAACCCTTTCCTGCTGCTGCAACAGAAGATACTCCTGAAGGGGGAGCCTGATCAGAGGACCAATGGCCATTCTCGGTATTTAGACAAAATATTGAAACAAAAATATCATGCTACCAAAATCTTCTGTCAAAACATTGTGATATGGAAATATCGTCAGCAAAAATATAGTTTTCAAGAATATTGATTTACCGTAAGTAATATTGATTTTTAATACATCAAAGTCATTAATATTGTTTACAAAAATATAGTTAATATCGTTTTTTAATTATTGTTATGCATTTTAGTATTGTGACTGTGTAATTCCAACATACAGTGCCCTTTGAGGTGCCAGGTTAGAGACACAGAATCCCAGTAGCAACTCTCTCCCCTAAGTTTGCCATACTAGCATCAGTTTGGCAGTATGGGTCAGTAGTAGGAGGTGACAGGAGTGTTTTCAGTGTGCCATAGGATCCTAATAGTGCTCCTTTATGCACTATGTGTTGACAAGAAGATGAACAATTGTTACTTACCTGTAAACAGGTGGTTCTCCAGTATTGGTGTCTTTCATAGATTCACATGCTTGAATATTCCCCGTCGTCGAAGTGGGAGTACCACGGTAAATAAAATAGCAATAATGCTAATATATATATACATATAGTATCATAATAAGTAGTAAAAACAGATAAAATATATACTGAAAAACCTTCACAAAGGTTGCTACATAGGAATGCATTAGAGAGAAAAAACTCATTTGCAACATATCAGTGTCATTATGTTAGTCCAAACTGCAGCCAATCAGGCTCAAGAACCCTCTAGAACCTTCTCCTCAGAAGCTCAAGCCCTCAGATTTTCGTAGCACTAGTAATAATAGCGCATGAGGAGAAGAAGAAGAGCCTCTGAGGGGAGGATGGGTGGGTCGCATGTGAATCTATGAAAGACACCAATACTGGAGAACCACCTGTTTACAGGTAAGTAACAATTGTTCTTCTCCAGTATTAGGGGTGTCTTTCATAGATTCACATGCTTGAATAGAATAGATAGCAGTAACCTCCTAGAGCTGAGATTGCAACATTTCCAAACAATTGAAGAACAACATATAGCTTAAAAGTAAGGCAATCTCAAGAATGGAGGAGGGAACAGAGGCTCACCTTATTTGAAAAGATGACGAAGCACTGCTTGCCCCACTGCGGTATCCGCCTCGTTGACAGCTTCCAAACAATAATGTCTGGTAAAGGTGTGCCTGCTGGACCATGTCGCTGCTCGACAAATCTGGTGTAGAGGCACTCCGGCAAACAACGCGGTGGACGATGCCATCGCTCTTGTAGAATGTGCCTTCACTGGAGTAGGTAAAGGCCTGCCAGCCTGCTGATGGCAAAATGATATGGCTGAAGAGAGCCATCGTGCTACTGTTTGTTTAGTCACTGAATGCCCTTTTCGCAGTAGTCCATATGCTATAAATAGCTGATCGGATTTACGGAAAGGGGCTGTTCTTGAAATGTAGAATTTTAGACAACGTCTTAGGTCTAAAGAATGTAGTCGCTGTTCTGCAGGAGATTTAGGATCCGGGAAAAAAGTCTTTAAGAAGACAGGCTCGTTCAAATGGAAGTCAGTAGGTACTTTTGGTAGAAAAGAAGGATTGGTACGAAGTGACACTCCATCGGGCCTGAACTGTAAATACGGAGGTTTGATGGTAAAAGCGTGCAAGTCACTTACACGACGAGACGATGTCAAAGCCAAAAGCAAAGCAACTTTCCAGGTAAGAAACTTGAGGTGTGATCGATGAATTGGCTGAAATGGAGGTTTCATAAGTTGTGATAATACCACATTGAGGTGCCATGCTGGAGGAGGGCGCCTTAACGGAGGGAACTTCCTGAAAAGTCCTTTAAAGAACTGACGGATGATTCTGGATGAACAGAGAGACGTAGAGCCATCATGGCGGTAGCGCGAAATGGCCGCCAAAAAGACTCTCAATGTGGCATGTGAAAGACCAGACTGAGCAAGACTTAGAAAGAACGGTAAAAGTTGGTCTGGAGTGGAACTGATTGGGTGTACGTTGGATGCTGCGCACCAATGACAGAAACGCTTCCACTTTAACCTGTATGTTTTGATGGTTGATGGAGCTCTAGCAGACGCTAGGATGTCTCTACATTCTTGGGGCATAGTTAAAGAGGCAAATTCAACGTATTCAGGTTCCATGCCGACAATTGAAGCGTCGACGGGTCTGGATGGCAAATTTGTCCGCCGTCCATCGTCAGGAGGTCCGGACGTGGATGTAGACGAATGGGCTTGCATTGTGACATTAGAAGGAGTTCTGAAAACCAAGCCTGCCTGGGCCAACGTGGGGCGATTAGAATCAAGCGGCAGGGTTGCCTGCGCATCTTCCACAACGTTCTTGGCACCAATGGGATCGGTGGAAACGCATAAGCAAACAGGCCGCTCCAATCCATGAGTAGGGCATTGCCGCTGGATTCTGGATGAGGATGCCAACTGGCGAAAGTCTGGCACTTCCGATTCACTGGAGTTGCAAAGAGGTCTATCTTGGGATGACCCCATTGATGGAACACTAGGTCCAGAGTCGGCTGGTGTAACTCCCATTCGTGAGTGGATGACGCAGACCTGCTCAGGGAATCTGCCAGTATGTTTGATGCTCCCGGCAGATGGAATGCTGTCAAAGAAATGTGGTGACGAAGTGCCCATTCCCAAATTCTTTGAGCAAGACGAAACAGAGGCTGGGATTTCGTGCCGCCCTGTTTGTTCATGTAGTGCATGCTGGTGGTGTTGTCTGTTTGAACCAGCACCGATTCTCCGTGCACCACAGGTAAGAAAGCCTTGAGCGCTAGGAAGATTGCCAGCAACTCTAGCCTGTTGATATGCCAGGCTTTCTGAATCGCCGTCCATTTTCCCTTGATGGAAAGGTCCAGGAGATGGGCTCCCCATCCGTCCATGGACGCATCCGTGGTCAATGTCAGATCTGGAGGCTGGGCAAGGAAGGAGACCCCTTCGATCAGATTGGTTCGTTGCTCCCACCAGAGCAGACTGCTCTTCATGCAGGGTGTGACTGTCACCTGATCGTTGAACGACCCTGACACCTGTCGCCATTGTAGGTCCAATTCCTCCTGTATAGGACGGGTACGTAACCTGTAATTCGGGATCAGTGCGATACAAGATGATGCCATCCCCAGAAATGATTTTAACATCCGCACTGAAACTGACTTTTTTGATCTGATGGTGGAGACCAGATGAACTATCTTCTGTCTCCGTTCGGCGGAGATGAACGCTTTTGACACGTCCGTGTCTATGACAGCTCCGAGGAATGTCCTGTTTCGCCGAGGTGTGAAGTGTGACTTCTCCACATTGATGGTCAACCCTAGAGACTTGAACAGGGTTTGGCACAAACGTGTGTCGTGATCCAACTGGATTGAGGATTGGGATTTTAGAAGACAATCGTCCAGGTAAGGAAATATCTGGACTCCCTGAAGACGCAGATAAGCCATGACCGGGGCCAGAACCTTCGTGAACACACGACGAGCTGATCTGAGGCCAAAGGGTAGGACTTTGAACTGATAGTGATTGTGTCCCACTTTGAATCTCAAGTACTGCCGATGTTGAGGGATAATTGGTACATGAAAATAGGCGTCTTGCAGGTCTATTGTCGTTAAAAAATCGCCGCTGCAGAGAAGCCGCAAGACCTCCGACAACGTCAACATGCGGAAGGACTGTCCTTTCAGGAATAGATTGAGTGACCTCAAGTCCATAATGGGACGCCATTCCCCCGTCTTCTTTAGAATGAGGAAAAACTTTGAATAGAAACCTTTCCCTCGCTGAGATACAGGAACCACTTCGACTGCACCCTTTGTTAACAAAAGTAGAACTTGATGTTGTAGTTCTTCTAGATGGGGAGGTGGCGGACCCGAAGGCGGAGAATGAGGAGGAAACTCTGTGAACTCCAAGGCGTGACCCTTGCGCACAATGTCCAACACCCATTGGTCTGATGTTATTTGAGACCACTGAGAGTAAAACTGCGAGATTCGACCTCCAACATCCTGTTGAACTGGCAAGTCATTGTCGTTTGTTGGCGTTGTTGGAACCTCTATAATTGGACTTTCCTCTGTAGGACCTGGAGTGTTGTTGACGAGAAGACTGCTGATTTGAGTACCGTTGGTTTCCCTGATTGTACTGGCGGTACTGTGACTGTCCTCCTCGTGAACAATTGGACGAGGTGCCCCGTCCCCGTGCTCCACGAAAGGGCTGTTTCTTGAATTGTAAGGATCCAAGCGACTTTGCCGTGTCGGTATCCTTCTTTATGGTCTCCAAAGAAGTATCGATTTGAGAACCAAACAAAGATTCGCCATCATACGGCATGTCAATTATTTTTGACTGTACCTCTTGCCTGAATGACGTAGGTTTTAACCATCCTTGGCGTCGGAGCGCCGCAGCACTGGCAAGGATACGGAATGCAGTATTTGCCACGTCCACAGCACAGTCTATTATTTCCTCTGAAGCTCTTTGTCCATCCTGAAGGACCTGGAGCGCTTCCGCTTTGGATGTCTCCGGAAGCTGTGCAAGCAAGACGGAAATGTCTGACCACATTTGTCGGTCAAAACGACCCAAAATAGCGAGAGCATTTGCGGCACGGGCTGAAGTTGACGCCATGGACGAAAATTTCTTTCCAATTGCATCCAATCGTCGACCCTCTCTATCGGGAGGGGAAGTGACAGGCGCTGCAGGATTGCGCGCACGACGTTGTGCTGCCTGAGTCACCACGGAGTCTGGCTTCGGATGAGAGAGCAGACATGCAGGCGAGCCCGTTGGGGCCTTATACTTTTTCTCCAATCTAGGTATTTGGGCAGGCAAGGAGTTAGGAGCCTGCATAATCTTTTGCCCTTCTTTCCAAATAAATTCTATAATTGGTATGGCATGCACTTGCTTATAAGGCTGACTCTTAAAATCATAAAGGAAACAGTCTTCATCTCGCTGGACCCTTGTCAACTTAAAGCGGTCCGCCGCTTTGTCCATTAGTTTATGAAAACTAGCGATGTCCACCGGAGGTGAATCACTTGAAGCGCCCTGTTGTGGCGAGGGCGTCTGAACCCGATAGTCATCGAATTCCGCCATATAAGGATCCTGTTCATCCTCCGTATCCTGATTAACCTCTCCTTCCTCTCTCTCTGGCTCTGAGTCATCGTCCATATGTGATTTTGGATTAGAGGAGAGAGGTGCATGCAAATGTTCTGAAGGAGCAGACTGCCTAGGAGGTGTTTGCTGAGGCTGAAATGAAACTAGTACGTCAGAGGATCCATGTACCGGAGTACCCTGGGGGGTAGGCGGAAATCGTCTATTGTAATCGTCCAACATATGTTGGAGGTTGGAAAATAGCGTCATTGGAATAGACGTCATGGGAACCTGTGTGCATTGGTCTTCGTGCTGGTCTACCGGTTCATCTTCATCTTCTTCAGAAGTAGTGTCCTGGCATTTAATTATTAAATCCGATGGACTCTGGGCGTCACCATAAACAGTTTCATCCGGAACTGATTCCGTCTCATGGTCTGACACAAACAACTGAGATGGTGGCTGTAGAGCAGGTGATTGTAGGTGGAAAGTGGAATCTTCCACAATGCTGACTGAAGACTTCATTGCCGAAACTGAAGTGTCCAAGGGCACTAAAGGCATGTTGGCGAAGGATAGAGAACTTGAAGCTGCTGTTAATGCAGATCCCTGCGTAGACGATGAAGACTTGGAAACAGTCGCCGTAGACGGCGATGCTGTAGGCGTCTCCGTAGACCTAGAAGGCTTCGACACTATCGTCGCTGATGTGCTCGTCGACGAGCTGGTTGACGTGGTTCTCGACGTCGACGGTGTATTCGACGTCGACTGGGTCGTCGACGGTGTTTTCGACGTCGACTGGGTTGTAGACGGCATCTTCGACGTCGACGGTGCCTTCGTCGACGGTGCCTTCGTCGACGGTGTCTTCGTCGACGGTGTCTTCGTCGACGGAATCTTCGTCGTCGACGGAATCCTCGTCGTCGACGGGAGCTTTGTCGTCGACGGGAGCTTAGCCGCCGACGAGATCTTCGACGTCGACGGAATCGAAGACGATGGCTTCTTCGTCGACGGTGGCTTTTTCGTCGACGATATGATAGGGATCGTCGACGGGACTGGAGAGATAGAGGCTTTCGTAGACGTGAAAGCCGTCGACGAGAATCTCGCCGACGACGACGACGTCGTCGTCGTGACTGTAGTCGTAGACGAAGCCACAGTAGCCAATCTCGTCGTCGGAATGGTCGTCGACGAGCCCGTCGACGACCGCGCTGTCATAAGTGTAACCACACTTATAGAGGCTGGAAAAGACGCCTGAGAGCCAGGTCTCGTGGGCGTAGTCACAGCAGGCACAGTGCAGTAGATGGCACTGCAGCCACAGTCAAAGCCAGCTTTCTTTTCTTCAGAAAAGGAGATGGTAACTCCTGAACACTGCCACGCCTTGAAGCCACAGAAGAAGGAGCTGACTGAAGGCTTTCTGCGTCAGAAATAACTGTGTCTTTATCTTGAAGGCGCTTAAGCCATAAAAGAAGACGATCCTCCCTGTCCTTGAGGGTTTTAGGATTGAAAGTTCTACAGAACCTACAGTCAACCACCTTGTGTTCAGGATACAGGCAGTAAATACACTTTTCGTGAGGGTCCTTCTCAAATAAACGCAATTTCCCACAGGAAGAACAAGGTCTAAATAAAGACTTCTTACTTGACATCTTGTGAAAACTGAGAGAAGAGTAGATATGAAGAAAAAACTGAGCAGAGCTCAGGGAGACTCCCTTCACACGACGTGCGGTAGAAAATCTGAGGGCTTGAGCTTCTGAGGAGAAGGTTCTAGAGGGTGCTTGAGCCTGATTGGCTGCAGTTTGGACTAACATAATGACACTGATATGTTGCAAATGAGTTTTTTCTCTCTAATGCATTCCTATGTAGCAACCTTTGTGAAGGTTTTTCAGTATATATTTTATATGTTTTTACTACTTATTATGATACTATATGTATATATATATTAGCATTTTTGCTATTTTATTTACCGTGGGACTCCCACTTCGACGACGGGGAATATTCAAGCATGTGAATCTATGAAAGACACCCCTAATACTGGAGAATGAGCCTTATACTAAAATATGGGCTGTTACTGTAATGGCTCTACAGTAGCCTGGCGTACACCTAGGCTGTTAGCTCAGAGATTCAGTGGCCAAATAAAGAAAGATACACAAAGAGAGAAAGGGAAGGAGAGAGAGAGAGATATATTGTGTGAGTATGTGTGCACAGGTGTGTAAGTAAAAGATGTTTAGTCGAATAGTGGTCTAGCGTCATGAAATCACTGGCTTTGGAGGAAGGACTTCTCTGTACCTGTGCAATGGCGGCACACTGTCCTGGGTTTTCAGGCTCCCTCTTGTGGAAACCACATTAAAGCTGTCCGTGCAGTCACACTGTACATGCAGGTAGGACTTCGGATGTCGATTCTCCACAACCACAATAAGTCCGGCCCATCCATGGGTCAGGTAATAGCAAGTCATCCCTTCCCGACCCTGAAAAGAAAAATGGTGAAATGTCACACCCCAACAGGTAGAACTTTTTATACTCATCATTCACGGCAGTCTTGCCTAAAAAGCCTGGATGGCTAAGCAGATTGGCAGAATAATCCCTGGGATGAGACTCCACTTATCCTACAGTTGTGTTTTTTATTATTCATTTTAATTATTTAGTTTGACCAGGATCCATCAAGTATCATAAAAGAATTGAGCCGCTACAGACACCTCAGGTGTGTAACTATGTATAGCAAGGAGAATTAGTGGCAAGTGGTATGCTACAGATATCACATGGTGTAGAAAATGAGGCAGCTGAATTGGCATGCTGGAACACAGACAAGAAACAGAGAGGATCCCCAAATGAACCATAGACAATTACCAAAATGTTTCAACAAACGTATTTCTATTTTCTTTCGTCAGAGGCATCCATAATGTTATGAAAACACTTCGTCCTAGACGGTCATCCTCCTACAACTTCAAGGTCTAACAGCCTATTTTCACCTTGAAGGTGACACAGTTTTCAATATTAGTACATATAATGTATAAGAATAGGACAAGAGGAAAAAAGCCTATGGATCCAGTTTTGCGTTGAAGGTACGCCTCCATGAAGAACTCCACACCACTGGAGTCAAGCTAGCCGGGCTGATGAGAGGTGTTACCTCGAAACCGGTCCGGTCCTCGGATGCTTGATTCCGTTCTGGGAAGGACATGGCTTTTGTAGTTCGGACTGGACTGTTCCCATGGGGCACAGGGTCAGAGCTGATTTGCATATCGCCATTGTCTAACCCAGGGTGGTGTGGAGTGCAAAAAAACGATGGATTTGGGCCCAGATCTTTGGACTGGGATGAGTGTGTGACATTGATCCACATTCGGTCCATCACCTGTTGTGTTTGCATATTCCGCCCTAAGTGCGCTGGGGGTGCTCAGACGTGGGTCCCAGGCACTCCACACCACTGGAGTCAAGCTAGCCGGGCTGATGAGAGGTGTTACCTCGAAACCGGTCCGGTCCTCGGATGCTTGATTCCGTTCTGGGAAGGACATGGCTTTTGTAGTTCGGACTGGACTGTTCCCATGGGGCACAGGGTCAGAGCTGATTTGCATATCGCCATTGTCTAACCCAGGGTGGTGTGGAGTGCAAAAAAACGATGGATTTGGGCCCAGATCTTTGTACTTGGATGAGTGTGTGACATTGATCCACATTCGGTCCATCACCTGTTGTGTTTGCATATTCCGCCCTAAGTGCGCTGGGGATGCCCAGACGTGGGTCCCAGGCACTCCACACCACTGGAGTCAAGCTAGCCGGGCTGATGAGAGGTGTTACCTCGAAACCGGTCCGGTCCTCGGATGCTTGATTCCGTTCTGGGAAGGACATGGCTTTTGTAGTTCGGACTGGACTGTTCCCATGCGGCACAGGGTCAGAGCTGATTTGCATATCGCCATTGTCTAACCCAGGGTGGTGTGGAGTGCAAAAAAACGATGGATTTGGGCCCAGATCTTTGGACTGGGATGAGTGTGTGACATTGATCCACATTCGGTCCATCACCTGTTGTGTTTGCATATTCCGCCCTAAGTGTGCTGGGGGTGCCCAGACGTGGGTCCCAGGCACTCCACACTACTGGAGTCAAGCTAGCCGGGCTGATGAGAGGTGTTACCTCGAAACCGGTCCGGTCCTCGGATGCTTGATTCCGTTCTGGGAAGGACATGGCTTTTGTAGTTCGGACTGGATTGTTCCCATGGGGCACAGGGTCAGAGCTGATTTGCATATCGCCATTGTGTAACCCAGGGTGGTGTGGAGTGCAAAAAAACGATGGATTTGGGCCCAGATCTTTGGACTGGGATGAGTGTGTGACATTGATCCACATTCGGTCCATCACCTGTTGTGTTTGCATATTCCGCCCTAAGTGCGCTGGGGATGCCCAGACGTGGGTCCCAGGCACTCCACACCACTGGAGTCAAGCTAGCCGGGCTGATGAGGTGTTACCTCGAAACCGGTCCGGTCCTCGGATGCTTGATTCCGTTCTGGGAAGGACATGGCTTTTGTAGTTCGGACTGGACTGTTCCCATGGGGCACAGGGTCAGAGCTGATTTGCATATCGCCATTGTCTAACCCAGGGTGGTGTGGAGTGCACAAAAACGATGGATTTGGGCCCAGATCTTTGGACTGGGATGAGTGTGTGACATTGATCCACATTCGGTCCATCACCTGTTGTGTTTGCATATTCCGCCCTAAGTGCGCTGGGGATGCCCAGACGTGGGTCCCAGGGAGTCCACACCACTGGAGTCAAGCTAGCCGGGCTGATGAGAGGTGTTACCTCGAAACCGGTCCGGTCCTCGGATGCTTGATTCCGTTCTGGGAAGGACATGGCTTTTGTAGTTCGGACTGGACTGTTCCCATGGGGCACAGGGTCAGAGCTGATTTGCATATCGCCATTGTCTAACCCAGGGTGGTGTGGAATGCAAAAAAACGATGGATTTGGGCCCAGATCTTTGGACTGGGATGAGTGTGTGACATTGATCCACATTCGGTCCATCACCTGTTGTGTTTCCATGAAGAGGAGGCCTCAGAGTAATCAGAGCATTTAGATGATGAGGAGACTCCTCACAGGGCAAGACATTGTATACATACACAAAATGGGTGGAATTTCAGACTGTGAACAATGACTCTGGAGAGCCAATAGCGAGAGAGCGGACAAGTCCGTAAGATGATGGTTTCTAAAGTAGGTTAAGACCCACTGTCAGATTTCCAGTATCCACATACAGTACATTTACATACAAGGAATCTAAACAGAATTATTTTACATAGAAGGGGGGTAGATAGCTAATCTGTTGAGGATCTGACCCTCCTAAATCTACATGTGAAAGGCATCCCTGGAACAGGAGGAGGTAAGTAAAGTCATCATTCATTGATGAGGATCTGTTTAAAACTGTCTTTCGAGGCACCTATCATTACATTCTTTCACGTACCTATATGGGGAAAACACAATTTTCTTATTTGCGCCTGAAAAGTGGCCTCATCTTTGTAAGCATTTTTGAGTTGTTGCTCATTTAACTCATCCTCCATGTTCAGCAGCAAAGATGTGAATGGTTCAGCCAGAAACTAAAATAGCAATTAGTCTTCTGAGGATATGTGAAATTCAGTGGAGCAAGACAGAGGATGCAGCCGTTGACCAGTAAAGGAAACCATGATTTAGACGTGGTGTCTCCGAGTAGTTAGTGTGCTACCAGTAGCTCTCCCGATACCTGCCAGCAACTTTCCTGTGTGCAGCCCAGACGAATAATATGGAAGCTTTTGCTAGGTTCTTATATGTATACCAAAATTAAAAAGAATGGATTCAAGATGAAATGTGTTTTCAGATCCCTTCAGCTGATGTGTGGTGAAAAATGGTTGAATTTTCAAAATGTATTTAAAGCTACTAATTGAGTGTGAGAGGTTTATTACTCATGTTTTTTGTCTTGGTGCCACGGAGATTGCAGCTGTGGCTTCTATGTTTTACCCGTCTAATATTTCAAGACAAATTGTCAAAGCCTTTTTTACCTTATTGCTGGGAGCCCTACCTAATGCACTGATGTGTTCACTACTGACAATCTAGGATAGGATGACCACTATTACATCACTAATATTCATAGCTCAGGATAATAGTAATTGAACACAAGTAGTTCTTGTTACAGAAGAGGTTGGAGACCCCTGCCTTGGACCTTCAAAGGTTAAACTACTTGAAAGATCTTTTTAAAGACAGGTATGTCCTCAAACTCCAATAAACAGCAAGCATTACACTACCAGTGCACTACATCTGGCCAAGAAATGGAAGATCATGTAATGCCATTGTAATTTCTAAGATATCCAGCGCTATCCGTCATCCTATCAGATCTAGGGGTCGAAGGCTCAATAGCCTTTTACTAATCCCCTCAGTCATCGATTCCTAAACATAAAATACTTGCACAACATCTGTAGTGCTAAATATGAAAAGTAATTTAAGCCTACACTACTTCCCTACGCTATTTAGGCAAAAAGGCTCACCATCTCCAAGCTACTGCAGTCATTCATTACTAATAGGTGAAGGTCCAGAGATCCAGGTCTCCTTTAAAACAGAAATATAGCCCCCAGAGTTGTATACATGCCACAGACATCTAGGGTGAGCTGCCCAGGAGATGGAATCCAGCACGGACAACTAAGGTTCTGATCCTTCAAACATCATTAAAGTGTACACTTTTAAATAGGGTAATATCGTGCCTAGGCACAATAAAACTGTGGTATTAAGTGCCATAGAAAAACAAAATGATTGCTATCATTCTCAGTCTGTCAGCATAACCAGATAACTTCATTTGTAGGGTGCCCAAGATGACAGGGCACAGGGAGGCTTATTTTATAGCACCGGACACACTTATGCCCTCACCTCATGCCGTTCGCCTTTGTCCTCAGTCAGCAGAATTATGGCATCGGCTAGTGTTGTAGGCTGCGCCTCAACCTGCTCCACCATCACCTGCCGGGAGCTGTAGATGCACAAAATGTAACCAGAATAGTCCATCGAGGTGCGTCCGCCACCACTAGTGGGACTGGAAACTGTGAATAGGATTAGAAACAAACCAAAAAATAATAATAATCTTCCTAATCTGATTAAAAACAACCTTTATATTTCAGTCTCTTTGGTGAGCATAAAGGGCGCCTCTAGTTAAATATTTAATTTATATGCTGAAATGAAACAAAATCCCCACTGATAAGTGATCAATAATCCATTAAATATTAAATGTAGCCTAAGCAGTCACACGAACTGCTACAGCATCCATTCCATAGCATGTCACAGAATTAACTTTTTTTCAGGGATGAATGAAACCTTTTGCTGTATTAAAAGAAACATGTGTTTGACATACAAAGACGGTTCCCATTCTCTGCAACATTAACATATACAGCTCAATCCTAACGTGCTGAGCATATAAGGGTTTGCAGCCATTATCCCGCATTTTTTATCCCGCGGACTTTCAGGCCGCATACCATTTACCGGCAAGGTCATTGACCTCGCATACCATCATGCCACATTTTTTCAAAACGCATGTGCATTTATCACACATGCCTTTACAACGAATTACGTTGTAAAGGTATGTATGGTAAATGCATTTGTGTTTTGAAAACAACGATGACGAGAGAGGTAAGGAGGTTTGGGTTAATTTTTTAGGGGGTGGGGTCGTGCTGGGGTAGTTATTGTGTAGTGTAGTGTTGTGTTGTGTTAGTGTAGTGTAGAGTTGTGGTGGTTGTTTAGTGTAGGGTCGTGCTGGGGAAGTGTTATAGGGGTTAGGGTAGTGTTGTAGTGTTTGTGTAGTGTAGGGTCATGCTGGGGGTAGTGTTTTAGGGTTTAGGGTAGTGTTGTAGTGTTTGTGTTGTGTAGTTTAGGGTCATGCAGGGGTAGTGTTTTAGGGTTTAGGGAAGTGTTGTAGTGTTTCTGTAGTGTAGGGTCATGTTGGGGTTAGTGGTTTAGGGTTTAGGGTAGTGTTGTAGTGTTTGTGTAGTGTAGGATTATGCTGGGGTAGTGTTTTAGGGTTTAGGGTAGTGTTTGTGTAGTGTAGGGTCATGCTGGGGGTAGTGTTTTAGGGTTTTGGGTAGTGTTGTGGTGTAGGGTCATGCTGGGGGAAGTGTTATAGCGTTAAGGGTAGTGTTGTAGTGTAGGGTCATGCAGGTGTAGTGTTTTAGGGTTTAGGGTAGTGTTGTAGTGTTTATGTAGTGTAGGGTCATGCTGGGGTGTAGTGCTTTAGGGTTTAGGGTAGTGTTGTAGTGTGTGTAGTGTAGGGTCGTGCTGGGGGTACTGTTTAGGGTTTAGGGTAGTGTTGTAGTTTTTGTGTAGTGTAGGGTCATGTAAGGGTAGTGTTTTAGAGTTTAGGGTAGTGTTGTAGTGTTTGTGTAGGGCCATGCTGGGGTGTAGTATTTTAGGGTTTAGGGTAGTGTTGTAGTGTTTGTGTAGTGTAGGGTCATGCTGGGTGTAGTGGTTTAGGGTAGTATTGTAGTGTTTGTGTAGGGTCATGCTGGGGGTAGTGTATTAAGGTAGTGTTGTAGTGTATGTGTAGGGAAGTAAAGTGCTTTATGGTAGTGTTGGGGGGTCGTGCTGGGTAGTGTAAATGTTGGAAAAGGACTGTGTGTCAAGGGTGGGTGGTGCAGGGGTAGTACATTACAGTGTAGTGTAGGGTTTGGTAGGGTACTCTTACTTACCTTAACTACTTTAACAACGAGTGTACCTTTAATGTGCATGCCTTTTCGTTATAAAGGCATGCGTGTTAAAGGCTTATTCGTTTAAAAAGTATTTGTTCTCTTTATTTGCGGCCTAATAGTACTTGCGGGATCAAATTTGCGGTATGATGGTATGCGGGATGTTTGTCTGCGGTCTGACATCATATATTTGCATATAAGTATTCAAGCAGAGGAAACCCTAACACAACGCTTCAAGACACCCATCAATTCTACGCTGCTACTTCTACTCTCTTCAACACACCCATCAACACCTCACAATCAATGTCACTCCATCTTGACCTTCACAATCAGTCCTAACCAACTTAGACCCTTCTAAAAATGATAGAACATGGCTTTGGCCTTGTATTCTGAGCGAGAGGTGTATCATCTTTGCTGTTCCCTTAATTATGTCGCTCACTGATTCCCAACAATGCATCTCACCAAACCCTTTAAAAAGCCATCAAACATATTCCTAATTGAATTAGTGTTAGTTACCCTGAGAAGTGGAGGGGGTACATGGCATAGACGTATGCCAGTGGTTGAAGGCACAAGATACAACAGCGTACTCGCCCGGTTCCAGCATGACGTCACAGCCGACAAACTTTTTGACAGCTCGCTTGCTGTGTGCCACTAGTCGGCCAAGGGCCAGCTTATTCCCACTGCTGAAGGAGGCACGGAACACCATGATACAGAGGTCCAGCAGGTGGCTGTCTACAGTGTCCGAACGCCTGCAAGGTGAAGGAGACAAAACATGTTTGAAAAAAGAATACAGTGGAGAACACCATAAAAGAGCATTATTTATTTAAATGCACTCAATACATAGGGTCTAGGCCAAACTTTATGGAGTTGGCTGTGCAATGTAGCAATTGTGCCGTAAAATAAATCATAGGAGGAGATTTGAGAGTCATAATCTATTTAATAGAATTAGCTCGAATAACTTCCGTCGCTGTTGAGGAATGCATTTTTGAGCTTGCCTCCAATACAGCGGCACAGTAGAAGCCTTTCCGTTCCACTCCAAATGAATCTGCCAGGTGAGGCGCATAAATCATGGAAGTTACTCCTTGCAATCCCTATCCTCACTCCAAAAGGTATTTTGGGGTGGGAATTGTGTCCAGAAGGGATCTCACTGAGAGAGATCCTCACAGGCAGAGAAAGATCCTCATTGTGATAGTTCTTGGGAAAAAAATAAATCGATTCTCCAACTAAATATTATGGCTTACTTTCAGACCAATAGTCTTGTTTCAGACGAGACAGAGGCACAAAGTCAACCATCATATCTATCTGAAATGATCTAAATCCTACAATGGACAAAAACAGAGTAGATGCATGATTTCATCTGGGTTTATCAGTTGCATTTGACACTGTCCACCACCACATGCCACTGCAAAGACCTCACAATATCAGAATCTGCGAAAATGCTTTAAAATGGATAGCTTCTTATCTCACAGAAAGACAAAGCGTAGTCTACCTACCCCCTTTCACATCACCGCCTCACACACAACACTGTGGCGTTACTCAGGAGTCTATAATATCCCCTCTATACAACCTCACCTGTTACAACTATACAGATGTCACCCTAATAATTTTAAAAACAGAAAGCGTGAAGACATCGACAAATCAAAACACAATGGTTGCCTTTGTGCCATAAATACATGGATTATGAATAACCATCCAACGCTCAACTGTACAAAGACAGACATTATGATATGAGGACAATGGCAAAACTACCAGCCTACCGCCATTTGGCCCAAGGAACTTGAAGTCTTCCCGACAACATCAAGAGAAGTTAGAAATCTAGGAGTAACCATAGATACAGACATATCCTTGGAAACGCATGCTAACAATGTCACAAAGAGAGCGTTCTACACAATGAAAACACTGTCACATATTTCCATAACTTACTTTCCAGCATAAACTGCAAGTCATCCTCATGCTTGTTATCTTCAAGCTTGACTATGCCAACAGACAATACCTTGGAACACCAGCATCCATTATACGCAAAACACAAATCATCCAAAATGCTGCAGCAAGGTTTCCTCTCCACCTTTACTCAAGAGAATACTTGACTCCAGTCCTGCAATTGTCCCCTGGATACCTATAGCGAGAAGGGCAATGTTCAAGGCACTCTGTATTGTCCACAGCATTTCCCAAGGAAAGGGATTGCTATACCTAGAAGGTAATTTCAAGCAATGCAAAATCAAGAAGAACACTGTACTCCAGTTTTGCACCACTTATCATACCATCTTACCATAAGAAATCCATAGGAGGCAATGCCTTCTCAGTACAAGCACCGGAATTCACTACCACCAGTTTTAAAAGCACCCAGGACCATATACCCGTCCAAACAAAATTGCAATCTTGGCTATATCCTATATACCTGCATCACCAGCTTCCTGGCGACACAGCCCAGAAAACATTCAAACCCTAAAGCATAGCCCTCAGCTTACAACCCGAGAATTAACAGCAACTCAACCAGCAAACTCCTTTCATTATGCATGGAAGCAAAAGAAAAGGCTGACCTCCGGTTCGACGTGGAATAATATAGTTATGTATTAAATATCCATGAGCTATGGCCCACAATAATACTAACACCATAATATGCAGCTGAGAGCAAACCTATTTAGCTTATACCTATTAAATTCACATAGAATATATCTGCAATGAAGGTTGTCCATCACCAACATTGTACAGCCAAACATCACCAAAAGAACAGGCATGGAGTAACTAAGGAGCTCTGTCAAACATTACTGGACAATTTTGGAGGGCCTTAATATAATCCATTCACTTCAGGTACCAACTATTTACACAAGCTGGCTGCTTTTCATAATCTCACACAGACATTCAGAGATGGGATAATAATAAAAATACCCATTCCACCACATCGCTCTGCTGCTCTCCTCCCATACCCCCCCCAAACCATGTCAGCTCAGCATCACAACTGTACACAAAATCTCAGATTGGACAACCCAGTGCAGTAACCAGGTAAGCACACAGTATCATATGAAATACCATAATGGGACCTGCAGTGCTGATTCAATGTTCAATGAATAAGACAAAGAAAAGTGAAATAAATCACACGGGCAAATGATTTAAAAACAATGTTTTTTTTTGTTTTTGAACCATTGACAAACATGGCAACTAGATAATTTGTTAGTATAAAAAAGGTTCAATGTTACCAGCATGCTGTGTACCATAACACTGTGCACTTGTCTCTTACACTTCATGTTCCATCACACTGCTATGTGCTGAATCCCTCACCGCAATAACCGCACCTCATGGTCATGGTCATCACACAACATGGAACACCTGCCACACAGGATCAAAACCAAAACATCATCCTTCCAACCACACACCCTACATGGAGTAGGCAAGTGCTTGAGCACACCACAAAGGGGTAGTAAGTGGTATATAAATGCTGAAATACAATACAACAGTGCAGAGCACACAGGGGCATGTCATGGGGGTTAGGGGCATCAATGGGAAGGAGCTGCAAGGTATAAGCGTCAGGGTCTCAATAAGGGCCCTACTGCACAGACTGGAATTATCCATGGTCCCACTGACGTAAATATCAACCTGGCAGTGTCCGAAGGGCTGGTCTGACAGTGTGAGGAACAGTCTGTGGGCGTGTTTCATGGTCTGGTGGGCCGGTTCTTACTGTTGCAAAACAGCTGTACAGCATGCCTTTACATGTTCAAAACTGGACTGATTTGCATATGTGTGCCACCTTTTTTAGCTATACATTTCATTTTTTGTCCCAGTCCGACCCTGGGGGCTGCCCTGTGTCACGGGAGGTGGAACAGGACCCGTAAAGGCAGTAAGCTGACATTTTTTATAAGAGTGCAGAATGGTAAAAAAAATGTCATACAAGTGCACGATTTGGCAATAAAATCCTTACGAGAACAGCGCATGCAGCAACAGGAATGTGACCCATGGCAACTGGTAGGCCTGATGTGACATCTAATGGAGGGCCCACTGACTTCAAGAAAGACTAGAAACGATGGAGCATCAGCTAACACACTCCCTCACATTAATGGGGGTATGAATGATACAATCTGAAACATTAGCTCTTTGTGGTAGACTGGGGACCCTTCAGCAGATGAAAGTATGGAGCAGAAATGGAAAGCAATATTTGGAATGAAAGCCTATTTTGAGGACGGACTATTTCGGAGTGCCCGCGGTCTAACCATGAGAGGTAAATTCAAGCAATAGGAGTGACAACACCTTTTGAAAATTAAATACTGGCACTCTTGGGAACAAACAACAGGAGTGACGTGGGGAGCGAGCAGTTGCACACAAAATTTTACAAGCGAGAATGAGAAGCTGTTGGGAGTGCAGATGCCGAGTGTGGGACTCTGCTGAGTGGTGGCAGTGTGCTGCTGGGCTTCAGTATGTACCCTATGTCAAAACAGAAGGCTCCAACAAGACCGGTGCCGTTGAAAGATAAACCAAGGATGCACACTAGGACACTCGCAAGACATCCTAAAAAACCTGCTTGCCAACTAGCAGAAAGGGTTTGACTAAAAACTGCAGGAGCCATGGTGACCTTTAGACCAGAACTAGGCATAAACTTTACTAACATCAGGGTAGATTTGCAGTCCACTAAATCTTAAGGTGGAAAGTGTTGAAAGGCAGTTGGAAATTAATTCAACAATGACAAAACTCATGGACAAGTTAATTGCACATTTAGAGACCAAAACAAAATTGTGCATGGAGAAGTGCAAGGATTTGGAAACAGACCACTGCGCCTCTACTGGCCTGGTCGCCCCCACGCTCCTCCTATCTCCCGCTCCCGCTCCTGTGCCTACCTGCTGCCTGTGCCCGCCGCCTGTGCCTGCCGCTGACGCCGCCTGCTCCCTCCTCCCACCTCCGGCGCACCAGCCACCGCAGGGCCGCCCGACAAGCCCGCAATAGATTTTCCCGCCGCTGCCAGCCCGCGGCCCCGCCCCCCCGCCAGCCGTTTGGCTAACTCGCTCCCGCCTCCCCGCAGAACGTCCCTACCTGCTCCCTTCTTAAGGGGATCCAGACCCCAACCAGGGAGCGACCACTGCGCCTCTACTGGCCTGGTCGCCCCCACGCTCCTCCTATCTCCCGCTCCCGCTCCTGTGCCTACCTGCTGCCTGTGCCCGCCGCCTGTGCCTGCCGCCGACGCCGCCGCCTGCTCCCTCCTCCCTCCTCCCTCTTTCGGCGCCCCAGCCACCGCAGGGCCACCCGACAAGCCCGCAATAGATTTTCCCGCCGCTGCCAGCCCGCGGCCCCGCCCCCCCGCCAGCCGATTGGCTAACTTGCTCCCGCCTCCCCGCAGAACCTCCCTACCGGCTCCCTTCTTATGACGCCCCCAGAGCGACCGTGCAGCGGACCCGCGCAGCGGGAGCACCGAAGGAGCGCCGAAGGTGCGCCAAAGGTAAGCCCGTCTGCGCCCGTCCGTGCCTGGACCGTGCCCAGTGCCAGGACCCCTGGCCCCCGCAGACACCAGCCCTCCCGCCGGACCTACGCCGCCACCGACCTCTACGCACTCAACAACGGCAGACTCCCGGGCTGCTACCGAGCCACCTCGAGACGCACCCACGGACCCTTCTGCTGCAACGCCTGCAAGTTCACCTGCATCCGGACCTGCACCACTTCAGCAGGGCCCAAGACCTCAACGAGCATCAGCAGCAGCCACCTGAAGTGCATCCTGCTCAACACCCGCTCAGTCCACAGACACGCCGTCAAGCTCTGGAACCTGCTTGACACAACATCACCGGACGTCGCCTTCCTCACGGAAACCTGGATGAACGCCTCCTCAGCGCCCGCCATTGCCATCGCCATCCCGGACGGCTGCAAGATCATCCGGAGGGACCGCATCAATCAGACAGGAGGAGGCATCGCCATCATCCACAGGAACTCCATAGGCATCACGACCAACACCGACGACACCCTCGCACCCGCCGAGCACCTGCACTTCTAGATCCACATCAACCCCAGGACCACCCTCAGAGGCACCCTCATCTACAGACCCCCAGGACCATGCACACAATTCAGCGAGGACATCGCCGACTTCGTCAGCCCGCATGCCCTCCCCTCCGCTGACTACATCCTCCTCCGGGACCTCAACTTCCACCTGGAGAACAACAACGACCGCAACACCACCACCCTGCTGGACAACCTCGGACTCAAGCAACTGGTGACCACCCCTACCCACTACGCCGGACACACTCTCGACCCCGTCTTCTCCTCCAGCAAGGACATCACCTTCAGCCACGCCACCGGACTCCACTGGACGGACCACAGCTGCATCCACTTCAGCTTCAAAAGGACCACGATCCACCACCACCAGCAACAGGTTGCACGCAGAAGCTGGAACAAGATCACAGCCGACCAGCTCGCAACCTCCCTGAGCAAGAACCCACCCACCAGCGCAACGAACCCCAGCCAAGCGGCCACCAACCTCACGAAGTGGATCAGCGACTGCGCAGACGACCTTGCCCCTCTGAGGACCCCGCCTAGCAGACCCGGCAGCAAGAAAGCCCCATGGTTCACCCACGAACTCAAGAACTCGAAGAAGAACTGCAGAGCCCTTGAGAAAGCCTGGCGCAGAGACCCAACACCGGACAACATGACTGCCCTCAAGCTCGCCACCCGAATACACCACCAACTGATCCACACCACCAAGAAAACTGCATTCAAGGAACGACTGGACAACAACGCCCACAACAGCAAGAACTCTTCAACATCGTTAAAGAGCTCTCCAACCCCAACGCCGGAAACAACGACATCACCCCTTCGCAAGACCTCTGCAACTCCCTCGCCTCCTACTTCCCCAACAAGATCGCAGACATACACAACAGCTTCAGCACTCAACCGACGCACGCCATGACCGAACCACCGCCCCCCACCACCACCCTACGCGCCTCGACCCCGATCAGCACCGAAGACACCATCCGCACTATGAACTCCATCCACTCCGGATCTCCGACCGACCCTTGCCCTCACCACGTCTTCAACAAGGCCGACGCGGTCATCGCACCCCACCTGCGGGACATCATCAACACCTCCTTCAACACCCCCAACCTCCCGGAGAGCTGGAAGCACACCGAACTCAGCGCCCTACTAAAGAAGCCATCAGCCGACCCCTCCGACCTCAAGAACTACCGACCCATCTTGCTGCTCCCATTCCCCGCAAAAGTCATCGAGAAGACTGTCAACAAGCAGTTGGCCGCCTTCCTCGAGACAAACGGATCTCTCGACCTCTCGCAGTCTGGCTTCAGGGCCAACCACAGCACCGAGACCGCCCTGATCGCAGCCACCGATGACATCCGAGCTCTGCTCGACAACGGAGAAACAGCGGCCCTCATCCTCTTAGACCTCTCCGCGGCCTTCGACACCGTCTGCCACCGTACCCTAGTACAGCACCTCAGCAACGTCGGAATCCAGGAGAAGGCACTGGAATGGACCATCTCCTTCCTCGCCGGAAGGACACAGAGTCCGCCTCCCCCCGTTCAGATCAGAAGCCACCGAAGTCATCTGCGGCGTTCCTCAAGGCTCCTCGCTCAGCCCAACCCTCTTCAACGTCTACATGAGTCCCCTCGCAGCCATCGCACGACAGCACAACCTCAACATCATCTCCTACGCCGACGACACCCAGCTGATCCTCTCCCTCACCAACGACCCCGCCACCGTCAGAGCCAACCTACACGAAGGGATGAAGGAAGTAGCCGAATGGATGAACAGCCGCCTGAACCTGAACTCGGACCAGACGGAAGTCCTCATCCTCGGATCCTCACCCTCTGCCTGGGACGACTCCTGGTGGCCACCCGCCCTAGGCAGCACACCCAAACCAACAGACCACGCACGCAACCTGGGCTTCATCCTGGACTCCTCCCTCTCCATGACCAGACAAGTCAACGCCGTCTCCTCGTCGTGCTTCAACATCCTACGCATGATACACAAGATCTTCCGGTGGATCCCCACCGAGACCAGGAAGACTGTCACCCAGGCCCTCGTCACCAGCCGACTGGACTACGGCAACTCCCTCTACGCCGGAATCACCGCACAACTCCAGAAGAGACTCCAGCGGATCCAGAACGCCTCAGCAAGACTCATCCTGGACATCCCCCGTCACAGCCACATCTCCGGACAACTGCGAGACCTGCACTGGCTCCCGGTCAACAAGAGAATCACCTTCCGTCTCCTCACCCACGCACACAAAGCCCTGCACAACCAAGGACCAGGATTCCTCAACAGCCGCCTCAACTTCTACGCTCCCAAACGCCAGCTCCGATCGACCGGCCACGCCCTCGCCGCCGTCCCCCGCATACGAAGAGCTACCACAGGGGGAAGGTCCTTCTCCTACCTCGCCGCCAAGACCTGGAACTCCCTCCCGACCCACCTCCGCCTGACAGAGGACCACCTCGCCTCCAGGAAGCAGCTCAAGACCTGGCTGTTCGAGCAGTAGCGGACCCCCCTCCCCAAGCGCCTTGAGACCCTCCGGGTGAGTAGCGCGCTATATAAATGCTCTTTTGATTGATTGATTGATTGATGGGATAATATCTGGATTCGTAAACTCAAGGAAGGCGCAGAGAGAAGCATATCAATATCTGCCTCCTTGAGATTTGTTTCGGAGTGTACTGAAGAAGCTGCTCAGCAAACAGGAATTATTAGTAGGCGCATCATGGGCCAAAGATCAACAGAAAAAGACAAGATCAGGAGATATTGTGGCACAAATGGCAGAACGAATGAGGAAATATAGCAATCTAGCAAGATGCACAACATTCTAATATAGGACATTCAGATACATGCAATGGAGTCTCCCCCTCACATATGTGCATAAAGGGTTGCAACCCCCCTATCCACGTAAGTCTCCTATGTCTGAAATAAAATCATCACCCTTGTTACTGTGAGGGTTGGGGCGAAGGGGTGTGACTCACAGCAACCTGTCTCTAGGGTTTTGTTTATTCCCTCGAACCTCATCGCCTCCTCTTGCCAGGGGTCCCATATTTTCCCATGCTTCTGGTAAAAGCCTCTAGCCCGGATGATTGGTACCTCAACCGGTTTGCACCAGTTCATATTAGAGGTCCACTCATGAGCCATCGGAGGGGGGGGGGGTGGCCTAACTCCCCGAACGGCACATAATGACTTCTAAGATGGTATTACAGAGGGCCAGTGTGTATCTGTCCAGCGTCACCTCTCCTCCGATCCCTAGAGCCACCAACCTGGGAGTGAGAGCCATGACCTCCCCTACCAAGTGGGACAGTCTACTCTGTACCCCCGATCAAAATACCCAGAAATGTGGACATTCCCAGAGCATGTGTAGTTGGGAACCCTGCCTGCCACATCCCCTGTAACACTGGTTGGTGGAGGCCATCCCCATTTTATGCAACTTTTTTTGTGTGACTTAGGCACGGTGAAATTGTTTTTAACTGGATTTGGCGAAATCCTGCTCAAATATCCACCTCCACTGGGTATCGACACACGGCACCCCACTCATCATCCTCTATTTTACCCAGCCCCTACTCCCACTTTTCTCTCAGTGTCTGCAGGGAGGGCTGACAATGTACCAATAATGTAGAATAGATTAGAGATGGTATGTCTGTGCAGGGGAGACCCCAATACCCTATAATCCAGTGGGTTATCCTCTAGATTCTGGAAGCCACCCAGAAGACGCCGATGTATCATCTTTGTCTGCATATACCATAGGAACTGACCCCCAGATAGGTCATATTGCCTCTGCAGTTCCTCGAAAGTCAACCATCCCTTTTGGCCTCTGAAGTACCCCGAGTTTAGAAATATCCAAGATGTCCCATTGTCGATGTCCCCTCACCCCGCACAGTTTTGCCAATTTAGCTGAGTCCCTTAGTGGTGTCTCGAAGGTCAGGCGGTTCACCCAGTCAATCTTGTGCTACGCCCATTTTCATATCCGGACTGCACTCAGGAAGGTGTCTGATTTTATCAGGACCGTACAGTTTCCTCACGTATCCCTGAAGTTCCATTGCCCTGTGGTCTACAAGCAGAGAGGGTTACTTTTGGTCAGCAAAGAACAAGTCAGTTATCACCAGTAATTGAGCTGCCCAATAATATAGACGTAGGTCCGAGAGTGCTATACCTTCGACCACTGTTTGCCAGATCAGGGTGGAGAGGGCTATGCGGTAGCTGCCGTCGCACCACAGCAGGTTCCTAGTTTCTGCCTCCACTGCCCCGAAAAAAGTGTCAGGAACAAGGTATGTTGAATTTTGTAGGATGCACAAAAACTTAGGGAGGTAAATCATTTTATATAACGCAGCACTGCCCAGCAAAGACAGGGGAGGCCGTGCCAGTATGCCATAACATCATAGTATGCGGTCAACCATCGGTTCAAGTTAGGTACATGACACATTGCTTAGTCCTTGGTGATGTTTATGCCTGAGTAGGTGCACCCCATGTACTCCCATACAAGTAAATTTGACCACTATGTCCATAGGTGCCAGTATCTAAGGGGGTAAACTATCGATTTTCCCCAGTTGATTCTGACACCTGATAATGAACCAAAGATGCAGAGAATCTCAAGCACTCTCGTATGGAGTCATCTGGGTCAGCCAGGAAGAGTAGGGCATCGTCCGCATAGAGGGAGATCACGTCTTCAGAGCCACTATTCCATCTAAGACCTCTAAGCAGCACATATCCCCTGATCCAATTCGCCTGGGGTTCCACTGCTATGGAAAATAGTAGGGGCGGTAGGGGACATCCCTGGTGTGTACCCCTAATGCAGCAGAACTTGCCTGAAAGAGTGTTATTCACGCTGACTCTAGCCTTAGGAGCCTAGTGCAGAAAGCATTCCCAGGCCAGAAAAGAAGGCCTAAAGCCCATCCTCTATAGTAGCTGAACGCAGTATGGCCACTCCAGTGGGTCAAAAGCCTTCTCAGCATCAAATGCGAAAACTACTGCCAGTTCCCTAAATCTATGACCACAGGCAAGGCATCTGAAAAAGCACCAGAGGATGTGCCTGGTGGATATATAGTGCATAAAGCCTGATTGAGCCAGGGCCATAACACAGTCAATGACTTGCATAAAACTATTTGGACCTTTGCCAATATCTTACCTTTGATATTCAATAGAGATATTGGCCGATAGGATCCACACTCCTCCAGTGTCCTACCTTGTTTATGGATCGCAACTATATAAGCCTGCCAGAGATCCCTGGGGAGTTCTCCCTGCGCCCTTGAGTTGTAAAACAGTGCCTGCAGCAGTGGAACCACCCAACTCTTGACACATTTGAAGAACTCTGGGAAAAACCATTTGGTCTCTGCGTCCTTCCACTTTGAGTTATGAGATAGCCTCAGCAATCTTGCTGTCCATGTCAGTTCCTAAAGACCATCTGTAGATCCCTCCAAGCGTGGGGCGAGGACATCAGCTAAGAAATTGGATACGTCTTTCCCTGCCGCCGGAGGGAGGCATGGGCTGTATAACTCATGCAAGAAGTGGGCAAAAGCCTGTGCTATGCCCTCTGCTGAATTGGTCACCTTGTCTTGGGCTGTGTGGATTTCTGAGAACCAGTGCTGTCCCTCCTCCCTCCGAGCCAGCAAAGTCAACAGTTTCCCTTTCTTGTCTCTTTGTTGGAGATCCTACCTTGCTTAGCCTCATGTATGTTTCTGGCCTCTTGCTGCAGTGTTTGGTGATTCCCCTCCCTAAGTTAAGACAAACGGTCGGCTAAGTCAGAGTCCGGGGCCTCTATGCAAGTTGCTTCCCCCTGCTATATTTTAGCTTCCAGCTCCAGTCTTTTGGCCTCCCTTTCCTGCCTCTTCTCTGCAAGACTGGAAATGATCCGTCCTCACGTCACTGTCTTATAGGCCTCCCAGAGAGTCAGCTCGGTGGCCACCGATCCCTGGTTTGTCTGAAAGTAACTGGAGGTTTCCTTTTGAATAAGTTTTCGGGTGACCTAGTCCATTAATTCCCAAGGGTCTAAGCGCCAGCAGGAGTGGACGTGCCTGCCTAGGCAACATAGTTTACTAAGAAGGGGGGAGTGGTCTGAAATGCACTTGGTAAGCAAGCTGTTATATAATCTGTGATATTGGGGTACTGGCACAAGGAAATAATGTAATCACACCAATGAGTGCGCTGCATTCAAAGAGTAGGAGTACTGCCTGACTCCTGGGTGTGTGGCCCACCATATGTCTAACAATCCTAGGGCGTCCCAAAAATGACTGAGGCATTCAGCTTCCCTAGGTGGCCCACCTGTGTGAAGTACTTGATCAATAGACCCTTGCAGGGTCAAGTTAAGGTGCACTCCCACAACTAACAACGTATCAGAGATCTCAGTCAGGCACTCCCTCAACCTATGCAGACAGTCCTCCTGAAGGCCTGGGGAGAGGTACCAGGATGCCACGACTAACCATTTTCTGTTCCACCTACCCTCCACAGCTGCCCAACAACCCAGTGGGTCCACCTATGTTTTCATCACTAGAAAAGGTAGGGACCTATGGGCAACTATCCCCGATCCTCTAGATCCTGTGTAGTGGCCCGCATGAACCAGAGTTTTGTAGCGAACCCATAATTGTTGCCTGCCAAGTGCATTTACAGGAGAAGTATAAGGTCCAGGAAATGCCTGGCAGGGTATTTGAGAACCACTCCTGTTTCAATTTATTGCCAAAACCATGATATTCCGAGACATGTTTTTAAGAGAGACCCCTTCTCTTAGAGTGTGGGCAGTAGTCATCGAGGGCTGTGTCCAGACCCTATACAATATCCCCCCTCCTTTGCCCCACGTCCAATGAACAGTCCATTTCGCAACAGCTTTGCTAACGCCAACACTACCTGCCCTCCCTATCACCTTGCGCTGCGAGTTCACAACTACCCACCTCCCCAATGCCTGATGTGCCTGCCGCCCCACCAACATAGATCATGTGTTAGTGACTAAATAAACTTGTCAAACATGTAGACTCTTTAGGGTTAGGCCCAGCTGGTATATTATAAGGCAGCCCAGTGGCTGGCCCATCCAGGCTGACTCGCCTCCCCAGCACCAGGGCAAGCCCATTATGTTTATCCTCACCATCCCAGTTTTCATGCGATCGATCCCATCTGCAGTCACAGTGGTGACCACTAGGGGGACAACCCCTTCAGAGTCCTCTCTGGAGGCGGACGTGCCTCATCCGATTGTCCAGTGTCTCTGTATAATGCCTCCCAACCATTCTGCGAGCTCAGTGGGCCATCCCGTTGCAGATCTGACACCGCATTGTCCCTTTCTGCCTGCGCCTCTACCTCAGAGGGAGTCGCCTTGGGACTCCAGCGCAGCTGGTGCTGGGATCGCTGCGTGTCATTGAGTCGCATAGCCATTCTCCCCTGCCTCAGGTATTGTGTGGCCCGCCTCTTTAGCCAATCCCATACTTCTGATGCAGTCACAAAGAAGTAGGCCTCTGAACCAATTGTAATACGAAGGTGCACTGGAAAAAGCAGGGAGCATTTAATATTGAGGCATTGCAGGATTTGCTTTACTGTCAGGAACGTTGGTGTTGTACCTTGTAAGTATAATCAGGGTAAATGTTAACTGGGCTCTCTTCAATTTGCCAGGGCCCCTCAGAGCATGCATGCTTTAAAATAATATCCTTATCTCTACAGTTCAACAGGCATGCAAATATAGGTCAGGGTTGTGCCCCCGGTGAAGGGGACTGCTAGACATGCCCCCATCCCTTACCCACCCACCCCTTTAGACTTTTTGCTTTATGGCCTCCTGTTTTTGCTGGTTTCGTGTCTCTGCACAGTTTCTCACTGCTGTTCAGTGTTAAAGTGCAAGTGCTCTGTCTATATAGCATGTTATTATTTGTTTTCCATGATTGGCTTATTTGATTTATTGCTAAGTCCCTAATATAGCGCACTGTGTGTGCCCAGGGCCTCTAAATCAAATGCTGCTATTGGGCATGCAGCACTGATTGTGCCACCCACATGAGCAGCCTGTAAATGTAACTCAGACCTGCCACTACAGTGTCTGCCCACAGTTTTTACTGCCATGTCGATCTGGCAAGTGCACCCACTTGCCGGGCCCTAACCTTCCCTTTTCTTACATTTAAGACACCCCTCAAATAGGTTCAATGTACCCTAGTGGGTATGTTGCAGTGTTTGTGAAAGTTAGGAAAGTGGGTATTTCCTTGTCTAACCATCCATGTGCCTCTGCCTGTTTTCTGTATTAGCTGTTTGGACTTTAAACTGACAGGGCTGGGGATGTGCATTCACACTAGATAGACACAAGGAGGGGGGGGGGGGGGGGTGATGAAAGGTTTGATGCCTGTTCACTGACTAACTAGGCAGACTTTTCTTTTCAGCTCAAAAAGAGTAATGAGGCACTGGGCATGTTATGGTGGCAACCAGGAAAATGAGAGGTTGTCTATTGTGTAGCATCTTTCAGTAGATGAAATGTGACAAAAGGCTAAAAGTTGGAGCTTTGTTCTGTCCAAGGCGCATTCCTAAACCCATCAGCATGCTGTAGAAACACTTGAGGAGGCAGGAGAGAATGTGTTTCAAGTATATTGCTGTACAAAAAGGGGTGGTAATGGACGGAGCATCTGAACCAATCAAACACTCACACCCAGTCAAAAGATCTGGGTTTGGTCCATCACCGTTCTTTAGCCCACTCTGCCACCCCAGTTCAGACATGGCTATATGCAAATCAGTCTGACCCTGTGCCTCATGGGAACAGTCCAGCCCGAACTGCCAAGCCATGCCTTCCCTGGACCGGAAACAAGCTTACGAGGACCGGTTTCTGGCATTCCAGCCGTCTTCAGCCCGGCTTGCTTGAATCCAGTGGCAAAGTGAGCAAGGGACTCACGTCTGAGCATACCCTGCCACACTTATGGCGGCCAAAAAGTGGTACAAAAAGGGGTGGTAATGGACGGAGCATCTGAACCAATCAAACACTCACACCCAGTCAAAAGATCTGGGTTTGATCCATCACCGTTCTTTAGACCACTCTGCCACCCCAGTTCAGACATGGCTATATGCAAATCCGTCTGACCCTGTGCCTCATGGGAACAGTCGAGCCCGAACTGCCAAGCCATGCCTTCCCTGGACCGGAAACAAGCTTACGAGGACTGGTTTCTGGCATTCCAGCCGTCTTCAGCCCGGCTTGCTTGAATCCAGTGGCAAAGTGAGCAAGGGACTCACGTATGAGCATACCCTGCCACACTTATGGCAGCCAAAAAGCGGTACAAAAAGGGGTGGTAATGGACGGAGCATCTGAACCAATCAAACACTCACACCCAGTCAAAAGATCTGGGTTTGATCCATCACATCACTCTGCCACCCCAGTTCAGACATGGCTATATGCAAATCAGTCTGACCCTGTGCCTCATGGGAACAGTCCAGCCCGAACTGCCAAGCCCCCTTTTGTACCGCTTTTGGCCGCCATAAGTGTGGCAAAGTATGCTCAGACGTGAGTCCCTTGCTCACTTTGCCACTGGATTCAAGCAAGCTGGGCTGAAGACGGCTGGAATGCCAGAAACCGGTCCTCGGAAGCTTGTCTCCGGTCCAGGGAAGACATGGCTTGGCAGTTCGGGCTGGACTGTTCCCATGAGGCACAGGGTCATACTGATTTGCATATAGCCATGTCTGAACTGGGGTGGCAGAGTGGGCTAAAGAACGGTGATGGATTAAACCCAGATCTTTTGACTGGGTGTGAGTGTTTGATTGATTCAGATGCTCCGTCCATCACCACCCCCTTTTTTATCAAGTACATTGCTGGCACCAGTATGAGAAGGGGGAAGGTGGTAGTAGGTTGAAGCAAAAACATCCATGTTATTGCCTTGGACACAAGTAAGTAAACGGTGTGGTTAAATGCTGATAACTCACCTATCTCTTATAAATTCTAAGAAAATCAAGCTAGGAATTGTGTGGTAACAGAACCCTCTTGCATGTACTAAACACTAGATTTAGAGCTCCAATTGATTTAGAATAACTTCATTATACACAGGGTAAAACCATAATATTATGTCCCTCTGTACATCATTGTACTACTTTAAACTGATACTGAACTCCAGCTGTGTGGTTTCCACTGCTCTCTTGCTCCTACTTTATTGAGCAGGAACTTAAGGCGAAAAGCAAAATAATGCAAACAGCTCCTACAATGCGGTCTCCTGCCACTCACAGCAAAAAATGACCTTTATGCTGCCACTCCAGTGGCCTATGGTCTGGGTTTATCAGGAAAGCGAAAGAGCGAGATGTTGTGTACAAACTCCAGGGACTAAACTGTGCCAAGAGAGGGCAGTCAAAAAGTAGTAAACATCTATAGACTTTCACTTTCCTGACGTGTAACATAAAAGCCCCTCCAAGTTACTTTGCGATCAAAGTACGTTTCTGCCATCCTAAACTATGAAACAAGAACCAGGTGAAGGCAAGGAGGATTGGTGCAGCAGCCCCACCACATACCTAAAATCTATAACTCATCTAGACAGTTTGATTCCATCAGGAGCATAGAAACAAATACTTTGCCCAAATTACACAGAGTGACTTCAACGTTACTGGATGAGTCCAATCCACTTTTGACATTGTCGATCAGATCTACATATAAATGCAAGCCATTCCGCACTGCCGCATACCAGTTGAAGTGTATGGTGGGAAATTAGGTGGTTTGAGATCAAAAGATGGTAAAAGGAGCTTCTCATGGGAGATCATCAGTCATCTTATTTTCAGTATTTCCAGGACACTCACTGCGACAGCCAAGCACCCTCAACCTCAGAAATTTGGTTCATATCTGTGCAAGTGCTGCAGACCACATTCCAAGGAAAATATCAGCCTGCATAGACCACATTTCAGAGGGGAGCGTAATGCACGAGTACCAGAGCCTCTACCAAGTATTCTAGCGTACCCCGGGGGAACATACCTGCTGCCCTCCTGGAAGAGAGCAAACTCCACGGACGTGCGCTCCACTACTGTCAGAGAGGTCACAGTCATGGGCCCACTGGCCCTGTTGGGGAAGGTGCCCTGCACCCGGACCTCATGCCAGTCCGAATGGATCTTGCAGATATCCACAGAGTCAAAATACCTGGTGCATAAAAAGAAATGAGAGGAAGCTGGTCAAGTCCTGTAGCAACTCTAAATATGTGTCAATGCATTACCAGTATATATGAACAACATGGAACATATAGAAACAATATCACAACTCATACAAAGAGTATCAGCAATTACATCTGCAAGCATTCCCACTCTGACCTCTGCCCCCACAATAAATAGTGTATTCAAAACCTTAACAAGCCTTTATGATTACAGAAATCTTATGTCAAGCACAAATAAAGCAAAGCGTACAAAGCCAGCATTGCAAGGATTGAATTACCTTCCCAAACAAGCCAATGCAAAGTACAGGAAATTTGAGAGCCATTGAGACTGTCTTCTTGTGAAATTCGATAAGCACATCACAGACATTCTGCCAGCGACACTTTCTTCCACATGAGAGAGATATGCATTAAACAATGCAATTTGTTCACCCTTTTGAAATGTGGTAATTATTGGCTGAAAGGATCAGGTACAGATATCACTTACACCAGCAACTGTTTAGGTCACCTAATTTACCAGATTTTTACAGATACTAAAATGTAAAAAAAAATATAATAATAAGGGAATTACTGGCCCCAATCAAGAGAGGTCTAGTAAAGAAAAACAAGGATCTATTATTATAATGTGGTTCCGCTGTTTCTAGCAAAAATGCATATTTGATGTGGCAACGAAGACGTTTGATTGCGTGGGCAGTACTATTTACAGTAGAGAAGAAAATAATGTAGTTATGAGGCTATTTTCTAGGAATATACTTACACTAAATAATGGAAAAAAGATTAACTGATAAAAGGTTCTATTCTCAAAGAGGTAAGCAGTGTTGTCCCTTTCTAAGCTTCCCACATCCAAGCCTTAAATTTGCACTTTAACCACTAGCCCAGCGGCTGGAATTCACTCCAATGGAGAAATATATATTGGTGCATTATACAGTGAAGACTAAGTGGTGTCAAGGAATATTAAAGAGTTGCATACATTCATAATTTTGCCAACAGGTCTACCGCAGATAAGCCCTACCAGAAATGTCTGGATGTTCATTCATCAGCAAAAATGGTCTACCTTATTAAAAAGTACATTTTCTAAGCAGTAGTGCACTTAAAAGGTGAGTGGAGGTAGATGGGGTCTGACTGAAAACATCTGAACACTCAATAACTTTATCCAACCGTATAAAAGAGTCATTGTCCTACAGGGCACATGAACACAAATAGCAGGAGCCCCCAGTGGCGTCGCTAGCACTTTGGCCACCCGTGGTGGTCACAGTGCTTGCCGCCCGCTGTCTTTCTGTGCACAGCACAATATCCGAGGGCAAAATCATACCAGTCTACATTACCCTCTATTCCATTCCCAACTTAAATGGACTTTTATTTGACCATATTACCCTCCCTGCTTCTGCTTCAGCCACCTGCAGTGATGGCCATACCTCCCCTCTCCTAGCCCTTTGTTGAATTATACATTAGAGTTTGAACGTGCCTTTATGATGGTAACAAAATGAAATGGCAACATATCAGCTACTCAGGAAATTCTACAAAGCATCCCTCGATTCAAATGAGTGAGAAACATAGTTGATGCTGATGAAATGAAGACTTGGCAATGTAGCAGTACATCAGATCATATCACACATTTTAACTTTTCAACAACGTTCAGCATTGCCCATTTGTATAAAATAAAATAAATTAAAAAGTTAGTCCTTGGGGCATTTTTATTACCATGGCCTGCGTTTTGTTCTTATGTAAAGTCGGTTTTAAGGATTGCTACACAGTTGATCAACTAATCTCCTAGACCAACAGCGGACTGGTTCAGAAGGATGGCACCATCAGTGTACAATAAAGATTTATCTAAAAAATCTCTCTAGATGAAAATAAAAAACAGAGAGGTAAGCACACGTGCTTGCCCGTCAAACTCCTTTTCATATGGTTAACCCTAGGGTCAGAGACACCATTTAAAGATTTTTTTAAACTAGTTTAGCTATACACTTGTAAATCTTGTAAAATAGACAGAAGGCACTTATCTGTTCTCTACAATTGCAACCATGATGTGGCAGGATCCTAGATGGAATGGCAAAGACAGCAACAGGTATCAACAACACTGCCTTCCGTGCTACCTCCTTACACGTCACCGGCACAAATGAGATTGGAATTTGGAGTCTGTAGACAGTCACTGGGCCTTATGGCGACTTTTTTAATGAGCTGCCACAAGCTGAGGGCGTCAAAGGAAAACATCTTTGCCCGCTACCTTTGGAGGCAGCTGGACACAAGCCAATGGCAGGCAGGCAACCGCTATCTGACCTGCTGCCTTAGCACTCTTGGCCTGAGCAACATCTGGGCCCTACATGTAAGCCAACATGAGTTAAAGAGGCTAGCAAAACTCAGTGCGAAACGACTTTCTTCAGTATAAGACAGGGCACTGAGTCACGGTTGGATGACCCTTTGCACCTATCCACAGTTAAAACTCTCAGAGCAACCTAACAACCACCTACAATGCACGTACTAAGCTCCAGGTCTCAAGGCTGAGAATGGGGGTGATTCCTATGAACTGTCATCTCCCTAAAGGAAAAGAGATCGTGCTCAGGAGAAGTGCCAGCTGTGCGGTCAACATAGGGAAGACCTACTGCATGTGCTATGCTTGTGCCTTAATCTTCTGGAGGATAGAAGAACCCTATTATGAAGGGGTTGGACCGATAAGGACGTTCGATCTTGCAGGGGAGCAGTGCTGGCCTGCCTCGACACTGGGAACACCATAGTAAACTGCGCCTTGGTCAGGTTTATGGACCACTTCTTAAAAAAGCTAGAGAAGCTGTGTGACGCGTCTAATCTCCAGTCTATTTGGGATTGCCATCTCCTTGTCTGAACACAAGCTACTTAAAGCCAAGGACAGTGCATTTGTAACAAAGTTTTACATGTCATGATGATGGTTGACTTAATTGTATGCAAAGTTCTTAATCATATTACCTATTTTATATACAATAATGATTCTCTACAAAGTAGATCGTTACAAGGGTTTTAACAAATCACGCAATAAAGTTAGAATTATCAATTATCACTTTCTTCCGTGCTCAAAGTATTGACCCACAGATTACATAATCGTCTTCTTCTTGTTCGGTTACGAGTGCACAGCTTGGACTCCTCATCTCTTCCTTTTGTTGTTCAGTCAAGAGTTCGCAAAGTGGCGGGACTCACTCGTGTACCCATTCCCACCACGGTCTGCTGTCTTTACTCTGTTACACACCAGGGAGTAGGTGTTTTGGAAACATGGAGTCCAGTGGAGCAGTGCACTCAAGCAGGATGGCAGCATCTAGTGCAGCTAGTGGTTCGGTAGGGAGGAGTCAATTTGAGTTAACCTGCAGCCGTGCTGGGTTCAGTTGAGAGCAGGGGGGCTTTTGCTGTGAATTTGGCTTACTTTCTGTGTCACAAAGAAGCACCGCATAGACTCACTGTCCAGTGTTGAAGCTGCCACATCCTAACCGGGTTTGGTGGACATTGTGATTAATCAATCAATCAAGGATTTGTAATGCATGGCAAATCACCCATGAAGGTCTCAAGGCACTGGAGTTGCTCGCTGATAGGTGGTGATCTGTTCGTTCGAACAGCCAGGTCACAAGTACTTTCCTGAATTGCTGGAGCGATAAGGCGGATCTGAGGTGCAGGGGAAGGTTTTTGAAGAGTTCGGAGTTGGAGAGATGAGGACAAGAAATCAACTTTCTGGGCCAGGGAGTACAACTAACATCCAGACGCACTCTTTTTTTTCTGCCTCCCCCATTTGCCTCAGCTTCAGTGTACTTACCTATACACAGAGGTGGGGAGATTGTGTGGTAGGGAATGGCGAGAGTGATTCACAGAGTCGGATGCTCCTGGCAACCTCTATGCCATCTGGTGAGAAGCCTGCTGCTGGCACAGTTCACAGTGCAAGTGACAAGTACAATGATAGGCAACACAGGGTGAGGTCTTAAGAAGAGATGGCAACACAATTTCCAATAACCTTGGTGCTTACATTTTTGGATCATGTGACTGGATTCCTGAAGAAATAACACTTGGAATGATTTGCACATACTTTTTTTTTTTTACTGTTATGCTCATTTGGCATAATGTTACATTCAAGATCAAGAATGAAAGTGCTGGTAGGTGAGGCTCATAAAAAAATTGATTTTCAAAAGTTAACCTTGGAAACGTTTTAGAAAGGTAGTCCTAAATCCACCTACAAGCTCTCCAAAGTAAAAGGCGAGACATACTTATCTATTATAAATGCGGAATCTTCGGACAATTGGCAATCGGGAAGTCTATTCAAATCAGAATCGTCCAAAACCTGTATCAATTAAAACCAGTAAGCTATCTGATAATGATAATGTTGATACTTTAACATATGAATCGGTCAAGTGAGGTGGGAAACCCACTATCACAGAAACATTGATACAAACTCGTAATAGATCAAACTGGGTGCAATTGCGAGCAGGCCATTAGATAATGTGCCTTCTAGTAAAAATCCATATACTTCACAGAAAGTATACAGAGGTTCCAATATTGATAAATCCATATCAATAACTACCTGACATGCTAAGAATGTGTTTCTAACGGCATTGATGATGGCTCTAAAAAACCAGTTCCATTAGACCATGAAAACATGGGCTCCCTGGTCTCTATGGATGACAGTTTAAAAATCTAGGCTAGTGAGTGTTTTTGGAACCTTACAAAACAGCCAACCTCTCACATATTTTTCAGGGTAAGTATAAAGAGTGAACTAGATGGTCCTTAAAGAGATTGTAAAAGATCACTTTCGGTAGTTGAATTTACATTCTCTGATTCTGAGCATGTGGGTAGAACTCTAAAAGTCAAACTGTGTGCAAGGGGAACCCAATTCTAACAAGAATTATGGCTGGGGGAAATCTATAAATTGAAGATGTTAGTGATGTGTGCAAAGGGGGTATCTCATCACACAGGGTATCCAGACCAATTTTCCCACAAATAGTTCAAGATGCAAAGCAAACAGAAGAGGATTCTGAGGTTAAAAAGAGACCACCAGACTCAATGACCCTATTATTACAATTGATCGCAGAAGTAGTGGAATGTCATTCTTCAAAACTGGAAACTCAAATCAACGTTCTGGAAATGGTGGCACATTTTTTGACATTGATTGATCAAAAACTAGTCAGTAAGATGGATGATATATGCAGCAAGCCAAATCTGTCTAACAAAACCAACATCAATGAACATTGGTTTTGTGGTATAACTACTAATAAATTGGTTCCCCTTCGAAGAGTTAAAAAGGATATTAAGGATGGGTGGCAGAAGAGCTACTCAATGCTATCAGACAATCAATTATACTCCCAAAAATGCAAAAATCAATGGGAAATGCGATGAAAGTCAATAATGAAATCACTAAAATTGACATAAATGACAAAAGCGAGAATGTACTATCAGAGTAGTCACCAGGAGTGTTGTTGGAGCCGCATGTAATTTAAGGACAATACAGAAATAGCACCGCTAGCATCTTCAGAAGAGACATCCAACAGAGCATATAATCATCAATTAACTGAACCACCTGATGCAGATTAGGATAAAACAAAATTGGGCTAACCATTTGTAAAGTTTATCTCCTGGAAAAAAAGAATTCTGAAGAAGCTCCAGATATCAGCTAAAGCACAATACCTTGTTTTGGCAATAAATAAAAGAGCCAAAACTGACAGTAATAACACTAACGCTTTCCCAGTTTAACTGCCCAATAAACATGCACAGGCTAAGGAAACTAATAGACAAGTGGAGATTGACTTCATGTAGTAAAAAAGCAGTATGAGTAAACAACAAGAAATCGTAAAGACAATAAAATAAATAATGCTTGAAAGTTTGAGAACATACATGTATTTCTATCAAATGAGGTCTTGGAAGACAGCCATCACAGACTGAATAGGGGTATTATCCCTAGGTTAATGAATGATATCCCAGTTTAAGAAGTATGAAGTCTGAAAATATAATCTTGATAGAATTAATCGCCAAGACAGATATGCAATTAAAGAATTGGGAGTAGAGTGGAGAAATAACAAAAATTATGTGCAAACATAAGGAGACCACCTGCTTAGTTTGAGCACACAAAGATATGTTCGAAGTTTGGGGGATAATATTGACCAGGTTTCTATTTGTTAATTACTCCACCAAGGTTAATACTGTCAATAAAATCGTTAACATTCAGGATATGACATCAATATCCAAAAGAAATCGAGATTGCAGAGAAATCGGAGGTGTAGGGGTGGTAGTGGTAAAACTACCATACACAATATTAGGTTACAATTACAACTGAGTAAAGTTTAACAGGAAACAAGGATGCAGGAAAAAGATACAGTCAGACACAGGTTGGTCTTGAATATCAGTGGCTCCTACATCTAATTCTATACAGACCCGTTAGCTAATCCCCCGGTATAAACCAGGAATGTGCAACATACAAAGTAAGGGAGATGTAAAGGAATTTCGAGCTAGCTACGATATAAAATGCTTGCAGGACAATAGAAAAAAAGAAACTTGCATTGTTTCTTAACATGGGACTTTCAGGTAATAAAGCTCGAGAAGATGAATCATTTGTCTGGTGGTTTAACATTGGATTTCAAAGTCATCCCCTGAGCCAGTCAGACAGACTATATTTAGATATTTGAATTGGATTTTGGTCTGGAGTATGACCTTTGACACTTAAACCTGTCAATGTCTATGTGCCACCTGACAATCTCAGACAATGTTTGCGCTAGAAAATCTTAGTGGTAGGAATGTGGGTTCAATTGCACAAGGATGTGGACGCTTGATTCATGGCCACTGGTGATTTTAACAATATATGTATGACTTACGGAAGACGTTCTGATGAGACTGGCAGATAGATGCTGTTTGGTGCATCCAGGTATGATATGCTCATATAAAAGCAAACCTTCTAAAAGAATGTCCTTTGGGGTTTAATTGCATAATTTGTAAGATGCATTAACTCTAGAGTGAGTCTAGCCCTACCAGCACAACCAACACATACCTACAGGAAAAGGTTACATTTATCACACTATGCATTGATTTCATGTTCACTTTTTGAAACTGCAACTCTCTTTGATATTATAAATCGATACAACAGTGATCATATGCCTGAGTCTTACACTTACGTTAATGGTAATAAAACTTTGTTTTTTAATATTTGAGCTCACCAGAAGGTGAGAATCCTCTGCGCGATATGAAGTGTTAAACTTATTCACAAAACATTAGGTGACTGGAAATCTAGGGTAGATAATTTTATTTACATTGCGTCATATAGCGAGTCTGGTCTGGAAATCCTTTATGGTAGAGAAAGGTCAGTCGTAAACTAGAGTATGTGAATGTAACATACTTAAAGCACAAATGTTCTTAACTAAAGGAAACTTTGCATTAAAAGGGGAAAGCTTAATGAGTGGTTTACACAAGAATTAAAAACTAAGGAAGAGATGTATGAACTCACTTGTGAGTCACAAACGAACAAGTTACTTACCTTCGGTAACAATGTATCTGGTAGAGACAATTCTAGCCGCAGATTCCTTAACGTAGAATTATGCCCAAGCGTGAGACTGGATCCAGAACATTTTTGCCACAACATCTCTACGCGCCGGGGTACGGCACCACAGGACTCCGCCCTGACGTTGTACACGTATGTAACGTCAGCGAGGTCACATAAGTCCAACCCCGGTGCGCTGACATCAGTTTTCTTCGGAGAACTTTTCAGCGCCACAACACGGAGACATCACAAACAAAACTGTGAGAGTATGGGAACAGTGTGCGAAAAAAATCACTGAAACAAAGGGAATAAGCGAAAGAAGCAGAGCACTGCGCCGAGTAGCAACCGTGCAAAGTGAAGACAATGTCTTCCCTGGGAGCAGAAAAACAGGTGAAAAATGTCATGACAGACGACAAAGTCTGCAACCACAATCTATAACAGTGAAGGGCAACAAATCCGGAAATGATGAGTAACTATAAATTACCCCAAGACAACACCATCAAGCAGTATCGTATCCCCTATTAAGAGCTAAGGGCTGAGGCACAGCCAAGAGACCCCAACCCAGAGGAGTCAGAAACCCCAAGCAGTGAGAAAGGGAGAAGATTATGAGTAGGCCCCACACTGGAATAACCAGGGTGAAGGGATGCAGAAGTACACATGAACCTACCGTCCAATTACTAGAAAGGAAAGACACAAACAGAACAAAGCACCCTGCCAGGGAGGAAGTGAAAGAGGGCACTCGCAGAAGACAAGCCACCTGGAGGGAGGCGAGTGCAGAAGACCAAGCTGAAGGTCCTTGCAGGAATGGGGAGGAAGGGCAGGCCGTGAAGGAATCTGCAGCTAGAATCGTCTCTACCAGATACATCGTTACCGAAGGTAAGTAACTTTTACATCTGATAGAGACTACCAGCCACAGAATCCTTAACTTAGAATAGATACCCTAGCCATACCCAGAGAGGAGGGGGGTCTGCGAGAGAGCCTCACCAGCTTGGAAGAATACAGGGCTCCAACAGGGGATGTGTCATGGGGACAGGAAGGACGTCCCAGCCTCCACCAAGCAGAAGTAAATAAGAACAAGAAGAAGGGAAAGCCAGGATACCACAAGCCTACTCGAGGAGCTAAGGGCGTCTGCCAGAAAACCCGGAGGGACAGACGGCACCAAGAGAGTACCAAAGGAAGAAAGAACCACCGCAACATCCAAGGAGAAGAGGTGGAAACGGAGGTAGAGCCCGCCTCAGGAGAACAGCGAAGGGAATAGCTGAACGAGCATCAGCCCCGAGGCAGGGGACAAGGCAGGAACGGCCCCACAGCAGAGAAGCGCATACGTGAGAATGAGGACACCGTTGCGCAAAGCTCCAGCAGAGCAAGGGACAGGAACACATGGGTACCGCAAAGGCCCACGGAGGTGGACCATAATAACCATACATGCGCAGCAGGCAGCTGGTACATACTATGTAGTAGTATTCCCAGAACAAGCCGAGCGCAAGACAAAGACAGAGGCAAGAGAATCCCAGAACAAGTTCTAGAAAAGGACCATCCCAGTGGCACAACCTGACACATGAAAAGAAGTAGGATCTGCCAGAAGATAAATAGGAGAAATATGTGGTACAAGCCTGAAGCCATCAACAAGAACACAGGAGAACACCAGAAATATCCTGGCCCCCCTGAAACTCAAGGCAGAGTACCAGGCCGAAGCGTCGGATAACAAGGTAGAAACACCACAACACGACACCCCAGATGGCATGACTAAAGCCAGTCTGGGGCTCCAGAGGCTGAGAGGGAAGGCAAAACGCACAAAAGCAGATATCCAGCAGGACAAGGACAAAATGCACGACAGGTAAGCCCTGTAGACGAAGGATAAAAACACCACTGGATGCTGAGCAGGACTAAACCTGGAGCAGCGCAAAGTGCACTAAGACGGAAGAAAAAGGACTGCACCAAGCGGTATACAGTGACGCCAGGATAGGCGGGAAACAGAGGTTTCCACACCCGCCCAGCTTAGTACAGAGCTATGCAATAGCCTACAAGTACTCCACCTAGGGTATGATACGTCCCAAAACAAAACATGGGAACACCTCTTAGGGAAAAACCCGCAGCAGAGGTCAAGAACATAAAGGACCTGTGGGTAGCACCACAGACGGCTTACCAATCAGCTAAAAAATAGACAGATGGTCCAACCTGAGAACCTATACGGCTTCACTAACAGCCAAAAAACACACCCACCACAAAAGTCAAAGGGCTGTGCCAGCAGCCAAAGGTACAGAGGGGCCAACTTAAGGACCCAAAGGCATTCCAAGCCACACAGAACATACAGACGGGCCAACCGAAACACTAGGCCCAAAGAGAAAGATCGGATAAACGCCTCCCATAAGGCACCTGAGGACCGACAAGCTGAGGCTTACGGAGGGGGAGGAGGATGGAGCCCCGCAAGAAGTTGTTGAATGGCAGAGTCCGCATGGGTGTTAAATAGAAGAATCCCATCAAAAGGCGGTCAACAAGACGCTCCGGAAAGACGCTATCCTGCAACAAAGCATGGCGGTGCAGAGCCACAGAACTCGCCATAGCGCGGCAGAGAGAATCAGGAACATCCAAGGCTGAACGGAGAATAAAAGCAGCCAACTCCCGACCATCCATCACATGGTGCCGCAGATCAGCGCATTATTAAAGAAGTGAGCAACCCGGAATACCCTTGAGGGCTTGGGTAATAAAGGTAGAAGGGTAAGAGTGCCTTCAAGGGACTTTATTCAATCTACATTTGTAAATTAAAATTATTCAGAAAAGAACCAATTGATCGTCCTTGCAGTGAATTAATCCCAACAATCAATTTGTGTTATCAACATATAACATATAAACAAAGACACAAGGTGTATACGAAAAAAATGTTTTTATCAAATAATTCATTAAAGAAAATCAGCTTCATATACAGATAATTAGGCAAATAAGATTTTAGGACTGTGGGTACACATAAAAATAAATTTACTAGGTGACTCAACAGAACCTAAAAAACACCTATCCCAAAACACATTGAGTAAAACAAAGAAAGGGATGAGGTGTATTGTCGACGTTTCAGTTTCTTAGAAGTTATTTGATGAAACCATCCTCAGGACTGTTATCAGTTCAGATCTGTATAGAAATATTGTAGTCTGCTTACAAATTTCTGTCGCAGTTATTCGCAGGGAAATAGTGGGTGAATCACAGTATCCCAGTAACCTGACTATTAATTGCAGAAAAACGCTCATCAAAGTTGAATGTGAAGTCAGAGCTTCACTTGCGTATGGTTTCAGATATTATATACCGCAAAGTTCATCCGATATATATCAGATAGGGTCTTATCGAGTCTCAAACCTAATCAGGAGACGTAACGACCAGTTGGAGCTTAATTGAGCTTATGAGCAGTCTCAAGTCCTGCAGCGCCTATAGTTCCAGCGAGGTGGGATCAAAGAAGCGTATCATCCGAAATGAAGCCACGACACCTTCATGGGGGGTGCGAGACAGAAGGGACTCTGTGGAATCCCATAGGCCGGAGGTTGCCCTGGCCAACACACAAAGTGTTTTGAGTGCGCACAAAGCAGCACTAGTGGAAGCAAAGATGTTTCGCCCCCAGGAGTCCAACCACCGGGCCTCCTGTGACCGAGGGAGCAACAGTGAAGGCAACGAAGGAAAAGCAGTCTGCAGGACAGGGCCCTGGGCAGAAGGGGGGTAAAAAAGGCAGACTGGATCGTGCGGAGCAGGACGGTGGTGGTGGAGGAGAGGCTGAGGCACCGGATCCCCCGTAGCAGGATGCCCCCAGGCCCCCAGAAGAGAATTGTGGAGCTAACCTTCAAATGGAAGAAGCCGCTCCCCTCCACCAGAGCCCTGGTGGAGAACCTCCAACAAATGGTCCGTAGGAAGAGGAGTGCCCGGGATGCCCAATTGCAAAATGCCAGCGGCCGTGGAAATAGCCTGGACAAAGGCTACACTCGCCTTCGTAGGGCCTCGCAGGGGAGAGAGCAACTCTTCTGTGGGCGAAGCCGGAGGAAGAAACGGCCAACCCTTGTAGGATGGAAGACCCAGGGAGGAATGAGGGGCCTGAGGGGTCTCCGGAGAAGGTGGAGAAGCCTGCGGGGCATCCAACAGAGAGGTGCGGAAGAGAGGGTCCGGGGGCTGTGGCCGCGGAGACTGCGTAGAGCCCGCCCTGGAAGTTGCCGGGGAAAAAGCAACAATGCGGCGTCCAGTCTCCGGTGAACAGGAGACAAGGAGATGACAAACCTCCGGAGAGGAAGGGACATCCGAAGAAGAGTCGATGAGTCGACGACCCGACGCCAGTACGGCGCCGTGGAGTCCGCCATGGGCACCGGTGTGTCCTCGATCGATGCCGAAGTAGTCACCAGCGGTGCCTAGTCGACCTCCACCACCACGTGCCGTATAGGAGAAAGGGGCGGGGTCGGAGCGGAGCGGCTAATGAAAGGCGCCGACTCGACCTCTGACGAGGCAGCCGCCTGCGTAGAGGGCAGAGAGGGATTCGGGGCGGCGCCCCCGGTCCCGGCCTCCACCCGCGTCGCCGCCGGGGAAGAAAGCCTTCGGCGCTGGAAATGCATTGTCTCAGCCTCCGGTAAGACAGCTGCCTGCCCAGAGGACCGAGTGGGACTCCAAAGAAACCCTGCAGGGTTTTGCGGCGAGGCAGGGGGCATGTAGGTCGAAGAGGGGAACCTCGTAGGGCCGCACCTGGATGACACCACACCTCCAGAACCTGAAGCCGAACTTGTCGGCGCCGGGGGCGAATGGCATAGCGAGGGATCCGCGGATGTCTCAGGAAGAGGAAGGGGGCCAAAGAAGCCTGCAGAGCCGCAGCGTAGGCCTTCATTTGGGCCCTAGTCACCCCAACACCAGGAAACAGCGGATAGGGTGGCAACTGGCAAGTGTGCACGTCCCGAGAGGAACCTGCACCCTCTGCAGAATGAGGGCACGATCTCGGTGATGCATGATGCCGCAGCCAGAATCGGCGGCTCCTGGACCATTCTGAGGTAGGGGACGGATGCTGTGACGAAACCGATCTGGACAAGCGAGCTGAAAGCAACTTCATCCGGCGCTCCCACCGGGACTTCGGCTTGAGATGCTGACAAGCGTCGCAATCCGTAGAATCATGGTGCTTGCCAAAACACAAAAGAAGGTCTGAAAACTGGTCAAGGGAACACACTCCGGATCCGTGTTGCACGCGGAAAAGAAGGAAACTGATGTCACCGCGCCGGGGTGGGACTTATGTGACCTCGCTGACGTCACGTATGCGGATGTCAGGGTGGAGTCACGTGGTGCCCGCCTCACGCCTGGGGATAATTCAACGTTAAGGAATCTGCGGCTAGTAGTCTCTATCAGATACTGCGATTCAGTAAAAAGCAAAGTTTGCCACAGAAAAAGGAGTTCTTCGAATGTACTAAACCCCTCTAGAGATTTGGTAACATGTTACAGAATCGCTGAATGTGTTTGGAAACAGTTAGGAATCACTATTTGGAAGGGGTGTGTTTAGGGTACCCCTGCCAAACTGTTATTCCTTATGGTATATATTAATGTTTTTCAACTGAAATCAGATTGCAAAACATTAATGTTTTACCTGCTACTGCAAGTTCGTGATAACTCGTTCACAAACATGAAGGGGTCTCTTTTGTGAATAGTAGAAAAATAATTTTGTGGAGTAGGCAATGGTCCTACTCTTAAAAAATGTGTTTAAAATGTCATTTATTTATTTCTTTAAACATTTTAAACGTGCTGAATTAAAAAGGATTATTTGCTTTATTTAAAAGCAATCACAGATATGTTGGACTGCTGATTCCAGCAAGCCACCACCCCTGAGATGCCACAAAATCCTAGTGGGTCCAAATTTGTAACCTACCTCAATATTCGTGCGTTAGATCGGACTATGGCCAACTGCAATTGAGTATTTTTGCACCAATCTAGAAGTACATAGGTCAGTTAGCAAAATACCATAGGATTCGCAAAAAGTTGGTGCCAAATTGCAACAATTTTTTGTTCATCCTCTAAGTAGATCTGGGTCTAAAAGATTTATGGTTAATAAGCTCCAAAAAACCTGAAAATATCATATGTACTTCCTATAGATTCCTGTGAGATTAAAGCTCTCAGGAAAAATGTAAACAACTAAGGGATACATGTGAGGCTTTTTGTGTAAGGTGAAGGATATTTTGCACTGGATATATAATCAAAATACAAAAATGTTGGGAATCAGTGTTGAATCTTTTGTCATCTCTAGATCAGACTTTGGGATCACCTTACTGGCCGGTATCCCCCATTCATAGCATCACATTCAGCTGCAATAATGGTGAACAAAGCAGGAAACTTTGGTCACATCACTCCTATCCTTTCTTACCTTCAGCTGCTTCCTCTTCAAGCTAGGATTTGATTCATACTCTATGTCCTCAATTAGAAGCCACAACATACAAGAAGTCACCATACACAGCTAAACTTCTGACCATCCCAGGTGAATTCAGAGGCTTAAGAAGCAGGAAATCTCTGCTCCTCAAGATCCCCAAATTCAATACCTATCTAGCTAGAAAACAGTCCTTTGTGGAAGCAGCAACTACAGCATGGAACTCCCTTTAGTTAAACTTAGGGCGAGACTACTTCTTTCCTCGCCTTTAGAGGACAACCCTGAACACATTTATTTGAATAATTCCTTTCTCAAACCTTGTCTAAGAATGTCATTCAATAGAACACTCGTTACTGCCATAAGCGCCTCCATGCTATTGTTTTTTTCTTATACATGAAGCTAACAATCACTGTCTTCTTTCATTGCTCTAACCTTTGAAACGTTTCCCCTTACCCCGTATCAGTGTATCCCTTTCTTTTGGTTTTTGTGTTTCTGGTAAATCACCCTCACACAACTTTAGGTCCAAGCTTCGTTGTATAAATTCCTAAATACACAAAGATTAGATCATAGTGTAAATGATTGTAGAATAACATATGTAGGCTATAGATTGGATTTGCTGTGTTAGGTCATTATCCTATGACTAACATATCACATTGGAAATTAATAGAATTTCCAGCATTTAATACAATAATACATTCAAGTGTTATTATAGCAAACCTTTTTAGAACCCCCTTGACAAATGTCCTTCTTAGTAGTATAATAAAGGTGGAGTGTAATTTGTGGATCCAATCCTTAACTATTTTTTTACGTCACCTGTTCAATTACAACACATTCCAGATTTCTGGAGGGAATCTGTTCACTTACAAATTCAAAAGAAGGGAGATGAGCAAAATTACTGCACTAAGGCGTATGCCGATATCTTACTGGATGAACTAGGGGCCTGGTTTAAAGAAATAGTTTACCTTGACATCAGGGTGGTTTTTTAGAAGAGCACAGAGACCATCAATATAATAGTTGTTTTGAAAATTATGAGAAAGGGAACTATGATGTGTCATGAAGGGAAGCTGGTTGCCTGTTTCTTTTTATTATTATTCGTCTTTCAACAGAGCCCATAATGCAATTTTATTAAATGAGTTTAGAAAATGGGAGGATGCTAACCACTTGCACAGAGTAATCCAATTATTACATTGGAATACTTGGGTGTGTGTAAAGATTAGGGATAGAAGCAGGATAATGAGAAAAATACCCACAAACAACAGGGCACTGAACCATGGATGTGTGCTAGCCCCCTTGCTATTTAATCTAAATACATCAGACGTGGGAGCATGTCTAAAAGGAATAAGGCATTTTCCTCCCAAACCGGAGGGTGGGAGGCAGGCACTGTTGCTTTTGTACACATGCATATGATACCGTTATTGTATATACTATAACAAGAGACCTAAATAGAGCATTGGCAGCTATTACTGCTTATAACAAGGCTAATAAATTGACAGTTAACATGGCAAAATCAAAAATCATATCTTACAGTCAACCACAAACCTCCTATTTAGAGGCTGGACACCATAAAGATGTATCTGTTGGCTACTCACAACTATCTATGCATGTGTCAGGATAGTAGAGCTGGTCCAAACGTTTGTTCGCAAGCAGCAAAATGGAGACACTCTCACTTTCAGTTTATGAACCGAAAACTATATTTAAATTTGCATACTTTGATGATGGTATTAATAGTCACAGTGATAAAAGCCAAGCTGGGCCACACAATTTTGTATGGGGCTTTGACTTTTACTAATGAACTGAAAGGTGCTTGGGAGAGGTATTTCATAATTGCCTTAAATTCAAATGAAGCTTACCAATGTTATGAGCAGTAAGCCTGGTAGGACTAGAGCTGGGGCTTTTAAGTATGACATCCTTTATTTATTATTGCCCTACCCTCGGAGTGCCCCTCATGATTCTTTTTAAAAGAAGCTTTAGGTTGAATAATTGAGTAGTCTTAGACGACTTTAACAGTGGTTAGTATACAAATTGTTGTGGAACAACTACAAGTTTGTGTAGAATATACCATTTAAGCTCATATACTATTTTTAAAGCTCCAGTAAAAGATAATCTAAGTGATCTCTAATTTTCAAAGAGATTATGCTCCAAGTACAGAGTTATATATATATATATATAAGAGAGTCATCAAAAAGTGCAGTGAAATAAAAGTTAATGAGGCTTACATTTCAGCTGCTTCCACAAGCTGGTATTAGAGCCGCTTGGCGGAACAACTTAGTTTATAATGGTCACTGTTGCAGCTTACGCAGAGCTAAAGCAGAATCAATACTGCATTTGTCTGGGAGTATGAGTGGAAAGGGTCAAATTATCAGTGCAGCTATTCCATCACTTAGGAATCATGAAAATCAAAGAAGCTGTACAAAAGTATCAAGAACAGATTGCCTGTCATTGAGAGAATAATAATTTATAGATCTAATATGGTTAAAGAACAGTGCTGGAAATCCATAACTGTAAGAGTACTGTGACAAATGTATTTAAACCCAAGTATAGTTTCATACAATTCAGAGCGTTTATTGTATGTCGGTACGGCATGAACCTGGGAGGTTTTACTAAAGTGATTAAATATTCTGCACTGAGGGAGGAAGTAAAAAAAACAACAACTATACAAGGGATTTATGAAAGGTTTTTTTCTTTCCAAGAGATATTTTTAAAGAATAAATTTGAACAAATAAAAGTGGCTTTGCTTAAAGCAGAGTTCTTCAATCTGTGGGGCGCGCCCCCCTGGGGGGGCTCGACACCGTCTCAGGGGGGGCGCACGCTCCTCCGTAAATCTCACCTTTGTCCTCCACTGATTGAAGAAACAAACTGCAGAGTGGAGCTGCAGGGGCCCGAAGAAGGGGTGAAAACCATTAAAGACTCATTAGAAAGAAAAAGGTCTTTTAAAGCCCGGGCAGACAGGTGGCGTCGAACTTAAACTGACGTCACTGCAGTCAGTGCCCACTGGTAAAGTTAATTGACTTCCTGCCGCCGCGCTTTTTAAAGTTCTGTAGAGCTCCTGCTCCTTCTAACCTTGCCGCAATGCTGCCCCGTTTTTAGCGCTAGTATAGAGGATTACAAATATTGCATTTGCTTTAGGCAGTGCAGGGCTGCAGGCCAGGCTAAGAGCTGCTGATACAGCCATCTGCGGTAGAGAAGTAAAATCTAAAGCAACCGGGACCCAGAGCCACCTTCCGAGCACTTCTGCCCAGTGATGATCATGATGAATAATCAGTAAGTGCCTGGGAGAGGGTAATGTATTAACTGTTGTGATCAATTGCATGTTAAAAATACTTCTCCGTAACTGCATATAAATTGCAGTTACAGTACTGTCCTGAGCTATGTGATTAGGTCATTGTAGGTACTAACGCGCTAACATTTGCAGTGCTTTCCGATATTTATTTCCTCCCTCAGCCTAAGCCCCTGCCCCAGCCCGGGCCCCTGGTAACTGTAGTTTTCTCCTGAAAACATTCAAACTCCTCATGAACGCTACTAGGTGTGAAGGGTGTGGGAAGGAGGTTGCTGGCCTTTTACTTTTCTCATGGTTATGCATATACTGGCGGGAGGTCCTCGCAGCCCTCTCGGTCATGATAGGATGTGTGTGATATACCGTAATTATGCAGCCCAAATAGTGCTGAGACGGTCGTCTTTCTGCCCGTGAGACATTCTTATGCAGTGATTGCTTAATGCTATGGGAAAGGGCATTTCATGCAAGAGACGAGAGTCAGTCTGGAGCTGAAGTAAATGGCTCCTAATCCAGCTAGCCTGAACAGGAAGTGCTCAGCTGTAGGCGACCCAGCAAATTTGTATTTTAGTGAATAAAAGATGCACATTTGGTTTTCCCTGGCTGAAAAGGATTGCTTTAATCAGTTATTTTTTCTTCTTTGAAGCAGCCCTTTGTTGTTTTTTCCTATCTAAACAGAGCAATAATACATTATAAGGCTGTGCCCATTTTAACATGCCTGACAGCCAAATTATTAACCCCCTATCTTCCGAGGCAAATTATCACGTTAAAATTGTAACAAGTTATTTTATGTGCTGTCTTTATCTTTATTGATACATATTTGGTGTTGCTGTTATATTGCTGGTACTTTCACAAACTGACATCAATTGTGCGCTAGAAACAAAAAATAATTACACAGTTGGCAATCTTGTGGAGAGTGCTCAAAAGGATTTCATACAGAATGTGAAACACACCTCTGAGAGTCTTAAGACACTGGCATCATGTCTCTAATGTGTTAAGTGTCTGGTGAGCATCATTCACAATATTGACCATTACAGTCTTGGGATTGTGTCCATCATAGAAACGATTATAGAAACCTGACTGGAAGTTATTTAGTAGGTAAATGTTTTAATACATGATCTTCCCTTGTCGGAATTCACTAAAGTTTTGGTTGTAAATGAGCCTCCTCCCCTTGCCACCTCCTCCTTTTTTTCCTTTTCTCAGCGGCTACCTGATTTTGTATGGTGGCAGAGCCTTGTGGGCTACAGTTGCTTTCATTGCAGATAACTTTGAGTTTCTGTGGGGAGTGGAGCTTGGCTCATGGAAGCTGATGCCGAGTTGCTATGAGTTGGTCACCTGTGGTGCTGTCCACATCAGAGCAGCCAGGATGATGTGATGGAGTATCAGTAATGCAGAACACACAGAAATCAAAAAATGGATTTTTTTTAAAGAGTACAAATACAAGGCATTTTGCTTTTTCCATGTGTGCTGCACAAGGCAGCACACATGGATGAATCAAAAATGAGGAGAAATAATGCATTTCTCATAGTTTTGCCAGCTTAAGACCAGGTTTTCCCTGTTCTTAATTTTAACGCTGCCTCACTTTTACGCTGCCCTTGTAAATAGGGCGCAACATCAAAAACAGTGCCTGTTGCAGTGGAACGCCCACTGCAACACCCACTCCCACCCTTTCACGCTAAGCATAGTTTGAAAGAGGGCCTTATTTACAAGGCAGCGTTGTGCCAAGTTAAGTGGCTTAACTCTGTTGTGTAAATACGGAAATGCCCCATCACCACCACAATGTCTTAAAAAGTGACGGTGTGGTGTCTATAGGGGCTTGTACATATGCCCCTGAGTATGATGAAACTATGAGTAGCACTATAAAAAAAATTATATGTTTGCCAGAAAGGTGCTATAGAGAAATGAGGTACATTGTTGGTGAGTGGTAGTGAGGAAATTCATGTAGAAGGAGGAAACACTCATTGTTTTGAACATTATTTGCCGGATATGGCCCGGGATATGTGGGTGGCGGTCAATTATGTAGTGTACCAGATTCCAAGAAATATCTGTCAGGTGGTGGGGGGGGCCCGACATTTAAAAAAATTCAGCTGGGGGGGCTCAAACTTCAAAAGTTTGAAGACCTCTGGCTTAAAGAGTCTGCATGGGGACAGTTTGGTTGAGTACACAGTTTGCTTATCTGTGGTTCCCAACAGGAAAGATATGTTTTTATGTATAACTGTTGAGTGTGTTTTTATTGAAATGGTGTTTAATAAATCATCAAAAATTAATTAGTGACTAGAGCTCATATTACATATTGATCCACTTTACATTGCCCTTATAAAGTCCATCCTGGACTTGATCCAAACAACTGCTCTTCTGACATCGGCTCTGACTTTCCTTCAGTTATTTTTGCATAAATGTTGCCTAGACTTTCAAGTAATGGCATTACCCTAATGCAAGACGAGATGTGAATATCATAGGCTTTAAGAACTGGAGTCAGTAGGTGATGCCTACAGAAAGAACAGTAATGGGACTTTCATCCGAGACTGGTCCATGGGATGGTTTATTCACAAGCAAGATTTTTAGATTTTATCTGTTGTAACATTAGAAACTTGAGCACACAGAGATATGTACAATGTATAGTCTGCTCCTGGACTTATTGAAGCTACTTGACGGGTTACAGAATAATATGGTCCTATAATATTATGCAGGGCTTATGTGACACAATGATGTGGCTCAGTAAGCAGGAGCCTCTCACAGGCCATATGATGTAGGCTCCATTTTTTCATTTCTCTCCTAGTCCTATCAGGCAAGACATTGAAACATCCATAGAAAACTGGAGGTGGACTCATGATCAACATTGTTCTCTAATCACCCTATGCATCTTCCTATATAGTTGAGTTATGAGAAAAGAATAACTGGCAGCTACACCTACCTGATAAAATCACTGTATTCCATCCAGAAAACACCATCACTACTTCCGTGAGCCATCAGCTCTTGTCGCAGCGGGTCTGGCCATTGGGTCCAGTCATCTGACCACTTGCCGTTCCAGGAGAAGCGTCCCCAGGGGTTGCGGAGCCGTAAGAGCCTGTGATGAAGGGAGGTAGAAGCATGTAGACCAGGAAACAAAAATGCAGTAGTGCTAAAGGGGAGCAGATGTGACTATGTGGCATGCTGCCTTCCAACAAAATCAGGGACAAGAGTCTGCGGAAGAAAAGACTTCCTCTCACCCAACTCAACTGGGTATAAACCGTGCTGGACAACGTCTTCCCAGCTCTTTATGTAAGATGGCATCAATGTACAAGATAGAAAATGGCAAAGTTGATGCAGGAGCTCCCTAGAAATAGGACTGAAAGTCTACTTGTAACAGCTGATGACACAATCATAATGAGGTAACACTCCAAAAGTGGGGCATAGAGGCGCTAATTCACAGTATAAAACATCCAGGGGTTAGTCGTGTGCAGTGTTTTTCCAGTACCTCATAAGTTTATAGGACCTAGTAGCCACCATCATATGTGGACTCTGACAAGTAGACAAGGAGAGAGTTTAGCGTTGTTTCTAGAAGAAGAAAAACACACTTGGTAGTCACTCTTGGGAAGACAACAGATGATGTTTTCCAAAAGAGCCCTGATGTCAAACTTTTGGCTGATAGGCAAAAAAAAAAAAAGAGATGGGGCGATAAATAGGGACAAAGTTAAGAAAAAACGGGAGAGAGAAAGCGATAGAAAGAGAGACTCATGGAAATGTAGAAAGGGAGATAGAAAACAAATAAAGGTGGGCGCATGTCAATAACATCTGCTTAGCCTTTAAGTGGCATAAACTGAAAGCAGAAAAGGGCTGCCAGCTGGAAAAAAACAGCTTCTCAGTAAACCAACGTCCTCGCTATGGGGAATGCAGAGGCTGTGGACTAAGGAAGGCCTCTGGTAGGAGAGCTGCAAGCTCTTTGAACATAGTTGTATGATGGTTATACCAGTTACACTGTGAAAATGTATCCCTTCGATAATTAACAACCAAAAAGCTAAAACTCATGAGGGTACTAAACAAAACAGATTAACCATCTAATGAAATGAGGTAGTAAGTTAAGTACACAACATTGATGAGGAAAATAATATAGGACAATGCAATTAAAACAAAGAAAATTTTCAAACCTCACTTGCTGCACGTTTGTCTATATGCATTAGGTAAGGGGAGTATAAATAGCACCAGACTCCATCATCCTTATGTTTCTGTGCCCCAATCAAATACTTACCGACAGTTTTGTACATCTCGCACGTCCAGGATGGAGTAGGCATGCCTTGGTCGGAGACCAACACTCTCATAAGATGAGTCATCCACCTTCATGTTACCCCCGCCGCAGGACGCGCCCATCAGAAACCTATATGTTTACAGAATTAGAAGAAGCAGGGAAGAGGATGAACATGGCACCCATTATCTGCATCCACTGGTTGGTGATAGGGTGAGGGTGCTGACGGAGAACACAACAATATGCATTAGAGCTGGGAAGCAAAAGGTGTATTGACTGTACACTAGAAAATGGTATCCTAGGACTGAGGTGCAATGGTAGTGTAGTTTGCTGGTTCAGTGATAAAACAACAGGAAGTAATTCAGATTGCAATTAAAGTTCACTGAATCATTAACGAACTAGAACCAGAGTAGCATTAACTATAGCAAGTTAATGCTAGAATAAGGCATCTTAACATAGTAATGTTTGGATACAGCAGTGGAGTATCAAGAGTGCTGTAGGTAGGCTACTAAACTTGCTTCATTCCGCTTTACCCAGGACAGCATAAATAACTCTCCCACAGTTCCCAGCGTTGCTTAATCGAGCTTTTCCACAGTTAAAACCCCAAGATGCAGGATATGTTAAGCTAAATTATTGACAACATAGCTTCCTATAGAAATCAAAGCAACACTCCACTTTTTTAATTTAAGCAACACTGGAAAGAAACCTCAAGATAGATATGGGGTGGGCTCTTAAAATGCATAAACAATCCGCAATACGGTTTCAATCAATCATAAAAAAGAATTATCCCACAACAGCAGACATATAACATAACATGATTTGACCAATCCATGAAGAATATCAAATGTTATCTTGTAGGGATCCAGAATATCCCCACTGTATTTTAAGTGGTTTTCCAACCCCAATCTGCTTCCCCTTGATCATACCAACTGACTTCTAATTTGTGTTTTACATTCTTTTGATAGAAAGTCCACTATGTCATCACGATTTTACACCTTTTCCTCAAAGCCTAATTTCATATAACTTGGAAAAGTTGCATTTAAATGTTGGAAGAGCTAAAAATATATCCATAGACTTCGAACCAGAGCTACACTTCATACATCTCCCCTCACGTCAGTAGGAAAGTTATTTTTTTCGTTTACGAAATTGCTCAGGAAATTGCATGCAATAATATTAATCTTGAAGTGGACTTTACCGTCCTGGCGAATTTCCAACTTGATAGTCGCCAAGATGATAATAGTCCCTGTTGATAAAATACCAAAGTACCAAACTGTCAACCGGTCAATTAGTAATTCAAAAAAGCAGACTTGACGAATTAAACATGGACCTCTATGAAATCTTGTGTTCAGAGGCAAACAAAAAACGAATTGTTCAGACAATTTTTAAAATCCCATGGATTAAAAGAACATTTTCAATGTAAAAGGAATAAAATTATGTCAAGGCTTGCAAGATGGGTGCAAGTTAGTATGCTCCTTTGCATTGCTCCCTACACTCTCCCTGACGAGAGAGGTCTAGTGGAGTTACCTGTACATGCCAATTCCAAAGAGCGTAAGAGATTAAGGACCCTGAGCAGAGGAGTGGCAGAGTGTCTCAGTGTAGCAGGTACACAGGAGCATGGTGGCTGGACTCAGCACTGGAGGGAGAGGAGCCAAGACGGCAGCTCATAAGGGGCTTGGAAAGACTCGCCCTCTCCAGCACCCAAAATAAACACCCCGCACTGGTTGAGTCAGCAGGGCACAAAGCACTAGACTCCTGGCTGAATGTGGTGGGATCTTGGAAACGAGGGACATGGAATGCCTTGGAGACGAGGATCTCTGGGACATAAAAGTATGGTATTGTGGAGACTGTAGCATACCACTGGACAGCACACACGTTTCTGACACATTCTGTGATCTGCACCAACAATACAGATACTTTGCTTTCCATGACTAGGCTCGCTGCATCTTCCTCTAAGGAGATAAAGAGACAGCAATATTGAATGACGGCCCTGTTATCTGAGATTAGGAGGCATGCCTGGTCTATCACTGTTGCCCAAATGCAATGGGCCTGCTCTGAAGAAGATAACATTGAAAAATAAAACATAAAAAACCTCTATGAATGAGCCAGTAGAGGCAGTGAAACAAAAATGTATTGTTGGCGTCTATGTAACTGATGTGACGTAAAAGGCTCTAGTGATAAGAGGGAAGGCTAAATCTTTAAACACACAAATAACTTTTGTGACTAAGTCAGCATCAAACTGCAGAAATGGGGGACGAAATTCTGCAGGGCCCCAGACAGGTAAAGGAACAGCACCATGGGGAAGGGCTCTTACTGTCTAGCAAAGGGTCACATGAACGTCTACGTCTAGGTGCCCTCACCTTAAACCTTTTACTTGCTTGTTGGCCAAGGAATTTCAACTTTAAATGCCTTTCTTTGTTTACTGTAACCTTCATTCTGAAACCTGACCTCAATGCAATTTAACATCAAACATTAAGGGTACATGTGTTCAAAACGCATTGTCACCTGTTTTTGTCTTGTTTGTGCTTTATAAAATTGCAAATCAATAGTCAGTCATATAGGTCTGTTCCAACCTCTGTAGGAGGATCGTGGAAAGAAAGAGGGAAGGGAGAATGTAAAAAGGAAATCTTGCGGAAACACAGGAAAATGGAGGGGAAACACCCGCTAGAAATTATATATACAAAAAGGTTCCTGGAGAACGTTAGGTAGAAAGAGGAAGTAAAGGAGAAGGGTGCAGTGAATGGAGCCCACGGGAACAAGGCGACAGATGGCAGGAAAAGTTGGAGTGAAATGAACAGTGGGGGTTACGTTCCTTCCTCATAATATGGAGAAAAAAATTACTTTCAAGAGAAGAGTGATTTGTAAAGAAAAAAATCTAACAAGGCAAAGGAATCACAAAATTCTGCAAGTCTAATTTAGCCACTCTTATTTTGTCAAGATTGCCATTCATCTAGACAAAATTGTCAGGATCACACCGAAAAAACGTTGAAGCCATCATATTAGATTAATCTGAAAGGGTTTACTAATATGGTGCACGTGGAATGCTTGCAGGTATTACTATACCACGTTGAGACAGTCACGAACTAGTTCTAAGTGTGATTTCTCTATCTCATACATGTGTTTCCACTGCTGTAGCAATCCCTGTAAAAGCATAGGAGAGAAAAGTGTACACAAATACTGACTGCTATGAGATTAAGTTCTGAAGTAATGTTCAGAGGTAGCTAAATTGATAAGTCCAGGCTTTCTCTAGGCAATAGCACACGAACAAAAATCTCTAGAAAGTGAAATCCCAATCTGCACTATTACATCAAAGAATCTCTCTTTCATATAAATAAATTATGTCAATAAGAACAAACACAAAATATGGTGCCAGTGACTAATGGGGCTCAATAAAGACTCCAAAACTAACTGTTTACATGCTATTCGTTCTACTTCACTGAGCTGCCATAAGGCCAATGTCAATCTGCAGTCAGCTTTTGGGTGCCATGGGAAACTTTCAATGATCTCTTGGTATACTATAATGTTTATTACAGGCTCAATCAATAAGGCAGAGATGCCACACAAGAAATACAAAATATATCACTTTGAAAGAATATGTCGGATGATATTGCAGATTCAGATGCAAGACACAGTGGGCTGAAGTCCCTACACAGCCGATTTCAAGTCAAAACAATTCAAATGTTCCGTACACCCAGCACCCAACTGGAGGTCCCGTGCAGTGCTGGCCATAAAGTTTGGCTTTTAAAAGCTTGTAGCTCAATTTAACTGAACAATCTCAAATTTGTCACATGGATGCAGTGTCAATATCTCAGACAAATTAGGACCAAAAAGATCCCACTAAGTTTAACAGGTACCTTATAAGTAGGTAAAGGCTTACTTGAGCTAGCCCCACAAAGACATCTTGCAGGAGCACCAAACCTCGAGTGTCTGTGTCTTGGAACAGGCCAGTCAAGAACTGCAGGTTGCCAGGGCACCCACCGGATCGGGAGATACACTGGACACACAAGCATGACCAGTTCCTACTAGTAGCTAGACTTTAGAGCCTTGGTGATAAGCAGCATCACATGTTGCTATCTTCAAAACCATACAAGCTATAGAGGTTCAGGAACACTAACTACAGACCCAAGATCTGGGGTGAAGAGAGGCTTCAGTGTTCTCTGAGACTAGATGAGGCAAAGACAGAAATGTTAAAGCACAAGTGTGGTGGAGTATAAAGAATGTTAACTAGGGGACCACAATAAAAGACAAGCAGAATGCCACATCTAGATTGGACAAGGGAATTCCACAAAATGAGCCATCATCTTGTTCAACTATGACACAATAACCGAAAGGTCACAAGTGACATGGTCTACTTTCCATCTTTGACTGGACTTTACCCTTCATTTCAATCAGCAGAGGGTTCCATGTGTCAAACACTCAGTTTTGTGCATCATTATAATTTTTAAGATGCTGTGAGTCTCAGTTTCAATTACACGTAACACCAGCATTCTACCATTGCCTGCACTACCACTCCATATGCCAGCAACCGGCACTTTTTAATCCAAAATTCCTCCCTGACATACTCCTACATCGCAGGACTTTCAAAGCAAATAAGACCCCATCAACTTTATACCAACCCTCGTCCTCTTATATGTGTCTATCCGGTCCACTAGTTTCCAAAACACAGCAAGACACCACAACTGAAGTTTCAGGTCTTACACTGACACTATTTTTTTTTTCAAGCAGTATATCCATGGCAGTACGTAATCGCATTGGAAGAGAGGCAGTTTTACAATCACCCCGAAGAGTCTCTGCTATCATCAGGGGGCTGAACGCACTCCGTATATAATAAGCCTACACGATGCCCACTCAGTGAACCATTAAGCCACTGTCTGAAGCTGACCTGCAATAAAGTAAAGCTCGAAGTACGAAACTCCCAGTGACGCAAAAAATGGCTGCTGCATTTTTGTGACCTGTGCTTGCACTACAAAAATTAAAAAGTTACCATTTCAGCAGCTTGCCAAGGCCAGAAAGATGGCTTTGCCAGTTCTTCAGGACAAATCATCTCCCTTGAATACTTTGATAACCTGCCCTGATCCGTTTTAAACCAAAAAATGATTACACCATTGGCTTGTTCATATACTTCTGTTTTGGAGGATAATGGAAATACAGTGATGGCAACTGAATGCCACGCTCCTCTTCCATCAATCCTAAATCCAGCGTGACTGGAACGAGCTTCAGTCAAAGTATAATGTTTACTTCTGACATTTGCAAAAAAACTATGTATTTCTCTTCACTGCCTCACTTTCATATGGGGTTTCTTACATCAAATAAACATGTAAAAAGTGATGGAGGCTTTTGTCAAACGATTCCGTAGCAAGAGGCCACATTTTGAGCAAAATTGGATGGAATGCAATCGCTGCTGGCTTTTGGGAGCCTTTATCAAAGGCAAACTAAATCCTCCAAGGCTTAAATTCACAAGGGGCAATCTTGCACGGGAAAGATGGGGGGCTGGGAGGGGGTCAGAATCCATATAACGCCCACAATCAAGGGTCTCTCTACAGTGACACTCGAAGATCTGAGAAGTCTAGCAACATAACCTTTCCAGAGGAAAGGAACTTTGGGAGATATATGTCCAACGAATAAGGGTGCTACCAAATAGCGTTTCCTCACACAAACATTGCAACAAACTAGAAGACCAAGCTACAATGTGAACAGGTTTTTTTTCAAATACATGCATTTCTGAAAAATGATTGTTTATATCAACCAATGAATCAAGAAGCACAAACAATACACAATTGACACAACTAACAAAATTGAGTACTGTATGGACCACAAGTGTGTTAAAAACACAAATCTGCAATCTTAACAACATACTGCTAGAAAGAAAGATAATCGATGAGCTGTATTATATGCATGAGACCATCCTCAGGACAAAAGGGAATTCTTATGGATTAAGTGTCCCACTGAAGGACTAAGTAGGATGGTTCATCGGGTCTACCCCAACCACTAGAAAACTGAAAAGAGGCAAGGATACTGTGCCCAAAGTCAACCATAATGAATGAAAGTCCTAGACCCATGTCACTCAATGCAAACACATGCTGGTACACAATAAAATGAAATTAGTGCATCCACTGGAAGCATGCAAATAAGCTAGTCAAGTGCAGTTTCCAGGCTTTCTTCCCTTGTTCTTCTCTAACTATTCATTTGTCCTAAACATATGGTTTTTATTGCAACATTAGTGTGAATAAACATTCCTTTGGAGCCACCCTTGGTTGTACCACTGATAATTTGTCTGTTTCCCCGCGGTTATTGGGCTGTCCTACTGTTTGATTCTCTAAAGATATCTGTTGAATCTCAGCACTCGCAAATGACCTCTTGCAATTGAAAATTCATGTTGATTTCCTCATTTAATATCCAATCACATGCATAGGCTTTAACGTGGTCCACTTATAGTCTTATGTAAAGGTTAGAAGCACTGTTTCCTTGTAGCCAGATGATCACTTTCTTCAAAATTGCATTCTGGTGGAGATAGGAAATGCAGTCTTCACCAAGTGGCTTGTGGTTGGTGGGCTGAAATGGAGCAGGACCAAGGTAGAGCTGCACCGGGCTGGTTCATGGCCGAGATGGCGTTGTGAAATGGGATGCAGCGCCATTTGGTGGAAAATTGCCATTGTGGTCTGTATCTAGAATCAGGTTACCCTCTCTGCTGTAACTCACACTTCTTACTTGTGGTGAGCCCTGCTGAGGAGGATTCTGTCCTTCAGATACTAGATGGTCTCCAGGCTGACCCCTTTCACTGGTTTGCACGCTCTCTCTAGACTATGGACTGCTGAGAGCTAAGCAGTCATCCTAGGCTTTTGGGCAGGGGCTAGACTGGGAGCTAAAAGCCACACTGAAAATGTTTTTAATGCCAGTTTCACGTAGCATAAAGCAAGCAAGTGCAGCCTGTGAGCCTTGCCATCTCTCAAAGTGGGTTTGTGTGGATGACTTCATGATTACTTACTCTTAATGGGACCAAATAAGAATAATGGCTCTGCAAAATTTTCACTAAGAAAGTACTTTTCACTTGCAGGTCTAGTTCAACATTTCAGTACTTCAGGGAATAGTATATGTATATTATAGAAGAAAATTGCGAGTTGTATCCAGAGCGTTTTCAGAGTTGAGTGGACTGAGGACTCCTAAGAACACCATGTTCAAGATTATAATAAGTGGCAAACACTTAGACAATTTTTTCCCTCAAACTTTTCAAAAAGAATGAAATACACAAGCTATCCATCCTGCTGTATGCTTTTTTTCTCCAGGTTAACATAGAAGCTTTAGTTCCCATTAACACGCGGGGAAGGAATATGCCCCCTCCATTCTCCATTTCAATTCTCATTTAGTCTTATTTGTAAGGGCTACACCCCAAGCTTTACTCCCCCAATCACTTCCTTGTACCAGAGTCATCAGCCCCACACACTTCTAACCTTTTATTTACCTCTTTTCCAAATCTTGTCATATACAATAATAGTTATTTCACTTCATGTGTTTTTTTTTCAGAGAACAATGTCTGCCCTCCTTCCTCTTCCTGTACAAAAGATGGGATACAAAGAAAAACTACCACCATATTAGTTCTACAATTGAAAACATTATTTGAAACCCTGCCACCATTATCTGTCTGTAGAAAAACTAAATATACATGCAAATCCTGGGTACTTAGGAATTACAAGATTTAAGATTTTTTTATTTCATGCCAAATCTGGTCTTTAATAGCAGGTTCTGTTTTTTCTTTGTTCTTTTTTTATGACATTCAGCAGATTTTAAACAAAAAGGTTTTTTTCCCCAATTTGCAAACTGTGGTCATCAGCTGGATTCTCCAAATCAGTTTTTCATTTAAAGTATAACTGATCTCTACCTTATTTAAGCCACCAAAAATCCTGGGATATTCAGCATGTCATGGGTAGACCCATCACTGTTGGCATGAATTCTACCACAACCAGATTTACCATTGCAAAACGGGAGGACACCGGCATCAAGTTCAAGGACTACAGAGAAGACCGCAGCTTGGGATGGGAATCCTGACGTCAAGGAAGCATCAATACTATCTGAGGTGTTTCACAGACAAAAAGGAGCCTGATTGACAACACTATTCAAGTCCCTCTCCCTCTTTTTTCTTAGCCGGCATCCACTGCACAAGGACTCATATAGGCAAATGCCTGGCTAATATAATAGCTGGCTCAGTTTCTTTCCTTCAAATTTAACAAGGCTCTGCTTTAAGAGACCTCTTTTCCAACTCTTGCAGGCTCTGTCAAGCACGCTGATCTCACGGAGATGGAGCCTTAAACTATTTGTTGGGGTACATTTTTATAATTTTTATTCACATTGCAATAGCTATAAAAATTGTCCCTTGCTAAGCATCAAAGGAGCAGAGAGAAGTTTTTTGACGTAATCACTACCTTCTGGAGCTCAGATGCAAAGGTGTGTGAGCATACAGTAGCCCCAACTGCCGTACCTCAGCAGTACAACGTTAAAGCAGCATTTTTGCTGCGGAGGTATGGCAGAAGACGATGGTGGAGGGGGATTGGTTTAGATGCACAAAAACAAAGAAAAATGGGAATAGATATAGATATTTCAAATATAGAGTATACAGAAAAAGGCTCTTCCAAATAAAATTGAAATAAGTGGACAGCTAGCTGAAAGGGGCAGGGACAGGAGGCTTTACCGATTCAGAAAAAAGACAAAATAGAAAAGAACATAGAAAATTTGAACAATAAAGGCATCCCCTTCCAAAATTAAACATGGACCTGAAGATATACTTCCTGGCTTTAATCAAACAGCTCATTTTCAGATTGGTCTTACTCTTCTGCATAACCCTACTGCCTATATGAAAGTCACGTTCTTTAATTAGAGTTAAAGAATGCTACTTAAGCCCCAGCTCTACTTTCCAGCCCCAACTTTCAGTTCTCTGTTCGATTATTTAAACATTACCCAGTTTTGGCAAGTGCTACCACCTGCTCAGTCTCACACTTCATAAACCTCTAGGCACAGCGATTGCCCTTGTTGGTCAGCCTCTTTCACCTCATTGGGGATTTGTCCCTCTGTCTTCCTAGAAGCTCACCTCAGCACCTTGCCCTCGTACCAAGCTGATCCCGCCCACAAGTCGGCTGGCCCCTCCCTCCTTCCTCTTACCCAGCCTCCTTAGAGCTCAGCATTTTGGCCCAGATGAGGTCAGTGTCAATAGGCTCCTCGCGGGGGTTAGTGGAGCTGACCTGCAGCATCAGGCTCTCGCAGGGGGCGCCAGTGAGTGTAGCCAGGCCTTCGATAGCGCGCCCTGCCTGGAGGGCAAAGTACGAACCGTGCAGCTTGGCAAGTGCCTTCTCAATCAGTGCTACCCACAGCTGTTTCCTCTGTGCCTGTCAAAAGAAAGGGAGAAAAAGGTGCGTCAGTGAGTGACGTTAGTGCAGACGATTAATGAGAGGGGAAAATCACACCACCTCACTGCAACCTTAAATTTGTGCCATACGTCAAAGTCAGTAGTTGAATGTGACAGAGTTACTAAGAAGACAAGCATGTTAAAACAATGGGTCATACCTCAACAAGATACTAGGGTCTGTAACTTCAATGCTGACCAAAGGTCTACAGGAAAACCACCCACAGTGAGGCCAACCATTTTAAACCAATATGTCTGGCTTATATTGTGTTCGGAGTAAAACAAAAATCTTGCTTCAATGTAAAAAAAAAAAAACAATTGCTTGCTCCATAAAATGCCTCTATAAGATAATACATGTATTGTGTGAGAATTTGGAGCACTTCTGGATAACCAAAAGAGTCCCTTATGCATTGCACTGTAAATACCCCATATGACGTGCAACGCTACATTAAACAGCCAATAGCATGTGGGGAGAAAATTGCTCCTGTGGGAGGAGCCAAAGCCTACTTTATGTGGAGTTTAAGAGCTGTATAATAGAAATGCAGACTGAGGCACTATCAAACAAAAACTAATCAACAGGGCCATTGGTTTCCATGCAAAGCAATTTTCATAAACATAAGCTTCAACTAGCAGATCGGCTAAGCTATTGATATGTAATAACTTTTAAGTTTTCATCATCTCCAGTATACTTGTCAATGTCCACTGACAATGGTGATAGCGAGGTGCCCACCCAAAGAAAATTAACATGGCAGAGAAAGACACAGGAAAGGGCAAGACCAAAATAAAATAAAAAATTTATCATATTGGTCACTCTCATTAGGTCACTTATTATTTAACATGGAAACCATCCTGCAGAAACAATAATTTAGAAGAGACGGTAAAGGAGTTGACAGGTATATAGGAAAAGAACCCAGCATTGGCGAGCCAATAGCTCTTGCCTTTTGGCAGCCAAGACAGACCCATAGGCTGGCCATTGCTTTTTCCAGATGCTATTCAGAATCAGCAAAAAACAGGAAAAAGTGGGATGATTTGTGTATGCATGTGTCATCAAGCATGCACACATTCATTATGCAGCTACGGCAGCCGAGCATAACGACGAGCATGTGAATATATAACCAAGCATGCCTGTGGTGGTGGGCCAAAGGAGGAGCGGGTGAGGGAGAAATCAATGCCAACGGTGGTAGGGCCCAACAGGAAGCGAGGGGAGTCCCCGGAAGACCTTAAACAGCGAGAGAACAAAATAAAAGCAACAAGCATTTGCAATGCAATAGGTATCGCATTAGGAAAGTTTGTGCTATTGTTCTTGTAAATGACAATTTTTTTTATTTATGTGTTGGTTTTGAAAATAGCTAAATTAATAGCTTTGTCATTTACAATGCAGATAGTTATAACTTTCGCAAATGTGACACCTGTAACCTGGGGTTGCGCAGAGTGATGCTGTGGTGTTGCTGAGTAGTGCTGTGGTGGTGCGGAGTGATAATGTGGTGGTGCTGAGTGATGCTGTGGTGGTGCTGAGTGGTGCTGTGGTAGTGCTGAGTGGTGCTGTGGTGGTGCTGTGGTGGTGCTGACTGGTGCTGTAGTGGTGCTGAGTGATAATGTGGTGGTGCGGAGTGATAATGTGGTGGTGCTGAGTGATGCTGGGGTAGCGCTGAGTGGTGCTGTGGTGGTGCCGAGTGATGCTGTGGTGGTGCCGAGTGATGCTGTGGTGGTGCCGAGTGATGTTGTGGTGGTGCTGAGTGGTGTTGTGGTGGTGCGGAGTGATAATGTGGTGGTGCTGAGTGATGCTGTGGTGGTGCTGAGTGGTGCTGTGGTAGTGCTGAGTGGTGCTGTGGTGGTGCTGTGGTGGTGCTGACTGGTGCTGTAGTGGTGCTGAGTGATAATGTGGTGGTGCGGAGTGATGCTGTGGTGGTGCTGAGTGGTGCTGTGGTGGTGCTGTGCTGAGTGGTGCTGTGGTGGTGCTGAGTGGTGCTGTGGTGGTGCTGAGTGATAATGTGGTGGTGCTGAGTGGTGCTGCGGCGGCGCTGAGTGGTGCTGTATTGGTGCCTAGTGGTGCTGTGGTGGTGCTGAGTGGTGCTGAGTGATAATGTGGTGGTGTTGAGTGATGCTGGGGTAGCGCAGAGTAGTGCTGTGGTGACGCTGAGTAGTGCTGTGGTAGCGCTGAGTGATGCTGGGGTGGCGCTGAGTGATGCTGGGGTGGCGCTGAGTGATGCTGGGGTGGCGCTGAGTGATGCCGTGGTTAGTGCTGAGTGGTGCTGGGGTAGCGCTGAGTGATAATGTGGTGGTGCTGAGTGATAATGTGATGGTGCTGAGTGGTGCTGTGGTGGTGCTGAGTGGTGCTGTGGTGGTGCTGAGTGGTGCTGTAGTGGTGCTGAGTGATAATGTGGTGGTACTGAGTGATAATGTGGTGGTGCTGAGTGATAATGGGGTGGTGCTGAGTGATGCTGGGGTAGCGCTGAGTGGTGCTGTGGTGGTGCCGAGTGGTGATGTGGTGGTGCCGAGTGGTGATGTGGTGGTGCCGAGTGGTGCTGTGGTGGTGCTGAGTGGTGCTGTGGTGGTGCTGTGGTGGTGCTGAGTGATGCTGTGGTGGTGCTGAGTGATGCTGTGGTGGCGCGGAGTGATGCTGTGGTGGCGCTGAGTGATGCTGTGGTGGCGCTGAGTGATGCTGTGGTGGCGCTGAGTGATGCTGTGGTGGTGCTGAGTGGTGTTGTGGTGGTGCTGAGTGATGCTGTGGTAGTGCTGAGTGATGCTGTGGTGGAGCTGAGTGATGCTGTGGTGGTGCTGAGTGGTGCTGTGTGGTGCTGAGTGATAATGTGGTGGTGCTGAGTGATGCTGTGGTGGTGCTGAGTGATCCTGTGGTGGTGCTGAGTGATGCTGGGGTGGTGTTGCTGAGTGATGCTGGGGTGGCGCTGAGTGATGCTGGGGTGGCGCTGAGTGATGCTGGGGTGGCGCTGAGTGATGCTGGGGTGGCGCTGAGTGATGCTGGGGTGGCGCTGAGTGATGCTGGGGTGGCGCTGAGTGATGCTGGGGTGGCGCTGGGTGATGCTGGGGTGGCGCTGGGTGATGCTGGGGTGGCGCTGGGTTGTGCTGTGGTGGTGCTGAGTGATAATATGGTGGTGCTGAGTGATAATGTGGTGGTGCTGAGTGATAATGTGGTGGTACTGAGTGATAATGTGGTGGTGCTGAGTGATGCTGGGGTAGCGCTGAGTGATGATGTGGTGATGCAGAGGGCAGAAAGGCACAACAAACTAGTCCAACAGAGGGCAGAAGGGCACAAAAAACGAGTCTAACAGAGGGCACAAAGGCACAAAAACCGAGTCTAACAGAGGGCACAAAGGCACAAAAAACGAGTCTTTGATTTAAAAAAAACTCAGCCATCAGACCAAACCACAAAATGGGCCTTCGACTAACATGACAGATGTAGTGTCGATTGACCTCTATCCTGAAATATCTAAGTGACCTACAATCAGCGTAGCTTCAGCGTCATCAAATCCTAAAACGTCACAAAATAGCTTAAACCGAAGCCCAGAAAACCCATCACTGCTGTTGTAGCAGGCTCTTGCGCTGGCTTCACCACAGGAACTGGCCGCAGGAACTCTCACCTCTTTCGTTAGGAAACTCCATTAAGGATTAGACATCTATGCTGCTGACGTGTCAGATCATCACCCGGGAGGAAGATGTACAAGCCTGACGTTTGTATAGCAAACAGTTCTTGTGAGTTTTCACAGATAGTCACGTAAGCATAGGGCAAATACCAGGTGAAGGAGAGTGCATTTCTGAAGACCTTCTCCAAGTACTTTGGGACAAAAGCGGCAGGCTCACAGTCTCAACACATGCAAAACACAGAGGCACACAGGAATAAACTACTTGACTGCACTGAAGCTGCATGGGACGCTCTGGTACAGCGCTCACAGGAAGCGGGCATTACTGCAGAGATCTGTAGTGAACCCGCAGGCCGCTGGTTGTAACCCATGAAGCAGACATGGTTGCAAGCGCTGCCGTGGGGAATTGTGCAAGGCGCCAAGACAGCACAAGTTTGCTTTGTGTGTCTGTTGACTAGCAGAAGTACTACTGTGCTGCACGCTGTAAAAATGATCAAACATGTTTGCTTTATGTTTATTGTACGCATGTGAGTGGCAGCACACTCCTGAATCCAGCTCCGGGGGCTCCCACCAAGCAAGTAATGTGGCGGGAGGGGTGAGGAACAGGGCAGGAGCACCGGGAGTGGGAGGGGCTGAGATGCCTCATGGCTCCACGGAAACCAGGAACAACGTACTATAAAAAGCCAAACAATGTCTAATTAAACTCCGGTGAAAAAATGGGGATGGTTAGAAACAAAAGGACTCCTATTAAACAAGCCTGGAGTGCTGCAGGAATGAAGGAGCGCAGTAGCAGCAGGATGCCGAACTTAAATTACATTTTGATAAGAGCGTCTGTCGCACAGCCTGGCAGCCGTGAAAGTGAAAGGGTTTGCTTTGTGTGTCTGTTCACTAGCAGAAGTACTACTGTGCTGCACGCTGTAAAAATGAGCACGCCTTAAAAAGAGACTGGGAACAAAAACAAACAATTGCACAGAATAGGGCCAAAAACAGAAGAAATTAAATATCGATTCCCAAATATTTATTACACCGTTTAAGACGTATGCCTAAAATAAACATCAGATACTTTTTAACCATTTATTAGATTACAGAGATTGGAGGTGTGGCTTCCCAGAAGCGTGTGAGCGATGAACAATCAACGTGTAATTAAGGCTACCTTGTAAAGTTAACAAAATCAGATAGCAGCCAACTTCTGACTGCAGATCACCAGAAACTAGATTACACCAGAGGATACAGATTGCGTGGGGTGGCGTTGGCCTAGCGGGAAAAATCGTCCAAAAGGCATCCCAAACCAGAGAGGGTCCACTCAACTTCAGGCATAGAAAAAAGGTCTGACGAAACCTACCAGACAAGACACAGGTGCAGCATGTGCAGCAGCAGTGCTACCCCTCAATACAAACACAGGTACAAGGCAAGGTGACAGCAGGGGCACTGGAAGGTTCAACTACCTCAGCTCAAACAAACACACACAACAGGTAAAACAGCGGCAGCGCAGGCTTCCCTCACACACAAGAGTATGGGCACAGGCAGCCTCCCTCACACACAGCATAGGCGCAGGCAGCCGCTGTGGATCCTCCCTCCACAGGAGAAGACACCGGAGCGGAGGTGCTGCAACAAAACTGTTACACACACACTTAGATTACAGAACAGGCCGAAGCAGGGCATGTTTTCCAACATAGAATGTGCGCAGCAGTAATGCAGCCTTCAGAGTGCCCCGTATATGGGTAGTGTCAACACGGTGTGGGCTGGTGTGTCTGGATGTAAGAAGAGAGGGTGGACTTGTAAGGATGGTGGGGACGAGAGGAGGGTGAGGCGGGGACAGGAGAGCAGTGTTCAGTTTGTGCCTGTGGCTGGAGATGGATACTAGCGGCACTGGACTCTATCTGAGTCCCCCGCAGGCAGTGCTTTAAATGGGCCGGTACTCACCGGTACGGAGTACCAGCACTTTCTAATTTTTGCCCCTTGAGTATCGGAACTTCTCCTAGGACAAAGAGAGTACCGGTGCTCATTGGGGCCTTGCCTTGACACAGGTGGTGCACGTGCACCCCATTTTCTTGTGCCTATGCAGCACTTTGCACACGACCCGCTCTGATTCTGCAAACCTGAGCTAAGTTCGCACAGGAGGGCCAGTACAGCAGCTCTTGTCACCAGGACACAGCAATCTTGTTGTGCTTCTCTGCAACTCTTCCAGCAGCGTGGGGCGGCGGGGTGTTTGGTTTACCCTTTGATCCTGCACAGTAGTAGTTGAGAGTCCACCATAAAACTAATGGTCAAGGACGTGGGGCGCACACTTCCTGGGCAGTACAGCTTTTTAGCACACCATTGTTTTAAATGACTGTAAATGTTAGTTCATCAGCAATTTAAATGAAGCATTTTTACCTGAATGTAAATCCCTGCCCTTGCCGCCAATTTTACGATTACCCTCAAACAAAAATACACTTTACCGGCAACACCATTTTTTGGGGTTTGGTGCATTTAAACCGCTTGTTTGGTATGGGAAACCATGTATAACCCAAATGCGACAGGCAGCTCCAAGGAATGCTTTAGACTTTCAGACAGTTATAGATTTTAGCTGGTAAATGCTTTTGCATGCTGGGACTCGTAGTTCTCCTTTCTCATTATAAGTAAGGGTTTCTAAAAATTCTAGCATGCAAAGCTTTGGTGGCAAAATTCAGAGACTGTTTTGAACATACCCTTATTATTATTAGGGCCAAACACTTGGACAGATATATCTGATTTGTTTACTTTGCGCTTAGATTTCTTGCATATAAAGTTTGGAAAGGTTGAAAACCTAGCCCCACCCATGGCTCCGCCCATAGCTCCGCCCCCACTCCACCCCCCAGTGCACCGCTTCTTTTGGTGAGTACCTGCACTTATTTTTTTTCCATTTAAAGCACTGCCCACAGGCAGCAATCCCGAGTAACACCTTTAAACTCATTTCACGGCACAAGTACTGAACGCACTGGTCCTGGGCTGAGTCACTTGCACGTACAGGAGATTATAGTGCCTAGTAGGGCAACGACACGTTGTGTAATCACTGCCCAACTTCCAGTATGTCTTGCAAGGTTTGTATGAGGATGTGAATCACGGCACTTAAGACAGACGACACTCAGGGAGGAGCCACCTGCCAGGCAGTTGCGGGCTCAGATCTGTCACCCACTAAAGGAAATGGTGAGTAGTCTACTGGGTACGTGTTTGGGTCATCTTAAAAGAGCTTGGAGGGTTAATGTGCCTGACACAGGTCACATGCTTTTATACAACAGCTCAGTGAGTTAATGTGTTTGTTTGAGTAGACACCCGTGTGTGACCTGCTAAGTTCTAATCCTGGCAAAACAGTCAGTGGGTCGCACACACCAGTTGAATGCGTCTGTGCATGTTGGCATCTTTTACCCCAATTTTGACTTCTTCCAAGGCTAAAAAAAAAACCAGGTCCTACTGACTTAACAAATAATTAAAAACAATTAAAGGACAAAAAAAGAATCATCCAGTCTTTGGGACTAAAGATGTAACATTTTTACAAAACTTCAAAAAGTAAGATGCTTCCAGATCTTCGTTTACATCTTGATGACGAGGCATGCACTGCAGAGTGTATCTTTGTTTCAGTGGACGGGCTGCTGAGTCCAGAGCCCTTATTCATCAGCCCTGCTTGTAAATGAGGCCAGTGCAAATAGAACAACAGATGGACAGAATGCAGAACAATGTCATACATTCACCCCAGTACAGATCTGAGGTTGAATGTTTGGATTGTTCTGCTTTCAGTCCATCAACTGTGTGTCTTTTGCTTTCTCGCCCTAAGTGTGTCGAGTATGCCCAGACGTGGGTCCGGGGCTCACTGTGCCACTTGATTCAAACTATCCTGGCTAATGAGGGATGAAACCCCCAAACCGGTCCTAGGATGTTTGTTTACAGTCCAAGGAGGACCTAGCTTGGCAGTTCGGGCTGGACTGCTCACATGAGGCACAGGGTCAACACTGATTTGCATATGGCCGGGTCTAAACTAGGGTGGCATAGTGAGCAAAAGAATGATGGATTTAACCCGTCTCTTGGGTGAATGTTTTGATTTCTTCTGCATTCCGTTCATCAACTGTGTGTCTTTTGCTGTAAATGAGGCAAGGCACGCTGGTGAGGAGTAAAGGGGCCTCTGGGCAGCTGAAGCTCACACTAGGCAGAGCACACACTGTTCGTGCTCGGACACTGCACTGGGACTTAAAGCCAAGCACACAACTTCTGCTAAAACCACCACTTCTGGCGTCAAACTACCTGTGCAACCAAATGGAGAGTGCCGCTCAACCTGATGAAACTTCACCAAAACAACAGGATAATGTGACTCCACCACATGAAATGGAAATGTCACCCTCAACGGATTGCAATATGCAGTGCAAATATACAATATGGAATATAAGCCATTTATGGTTAATCCACTTCCGGTCTACTGTGGAGCACATTTCTACAAAGTTCAAGTCTCAATATGAAACAGGCAACTGACAAAGCCAAGTGTTATGTTATGTGTAATTGTAAAGCGCTCCATCACCCGCGTGGGTATGCGGTCACGGAGCGGATGTGTGCCTAGTTCCAGGGTGGTTAATCGAAAAGCCAGGCCTTCAGCTTCTTGCAGAATTCAAGAAGAGAGGAGGAGGCTCTCATGTAGAGAGGGAGGTTGTTCCATGCTTTAGGAGTGATGTAAGAGCACACTATATGGTTGTGTACATGCGTTGGATGTGTGCAAGGCGGAGCCCTGCTGTGAGGTGGTGTCTGGATGGTTGGTGGAAGGAGCAGCGACTTTTCAGGTAAGTGGAGCCTAAGTTGTTTAGTGCCTTGAAGTACGAGTTACTTACCTTCGGTAACGATGTATCTGGTAGACACGATTCTAGAAGCAGATTCCTTCATGTGGAATTATCCCCAGGTGTGAGACTGGATCTGGAAACTTTTTGCCACAACATCCCTGCGCGCCGGGGCAGGGTGACACCACGCGACTCAGCCCAGGTGTCGTCCGCGTACATGACGTCAGCGAGGTCACATAAGCCCCACCCCAGCACGCCTACGTCAGTTTTCTTTGGAGAACTTTTCCAAGCAACAACGCGGAGCCACCAGGCAAAACTGTGGGAGCATGGGACCAGTGTGCGAAAGAGTAGAAAAAAGGGGCGGAATAAAGAACAAAGCAGAGCCCCGAGCAGTCACACAGACAGTATGTAAACCTCCCCCCCCCTCCCCCCCCCGGAGACAGGGAACATATGTAAAGTCATGACACCAGTAGCAGGCTTACAACCCTCACCCGGAGAGGGGAAGGGGAGCCCGCCCCAGAACAGACAGGAACAACAACAACCCTCCAAGCCACCCCAGCACAGAGGGCAACCATACCCCAAGGGACAAGGGCAAGACACGGCCAGATGACCCCAACACAGAGGACAGCAGAGGGGCAGGGACCCCTAGCAGCAAGAGGAGGGAGGGGAGGGCAGAAATTGAAGGCAACCCCCCCACCCCCCAAAAAACTTGGAGCAGCCAGAGTAGCGGGGCACAGGAGAACTATAGCCCCATCCTCCAGCGAACCAAAGAGGAGGAAGGAACAGCAAGAAGACGGAAAGAATGCACTCACAAGAGACACAGCCCCCACCAGGAGGCGAGTGCCAACCAACCTAAGGGTCCTCACAGAACAGGGAGGAAGGGTGGGCCGAATAGGAAACTGCGGCTAGAATCGTCTCTTCCAGATAAATCGTTACCGAACGTAAGTAACTCGTACATCTGATAGAGACTACTAGCCGCAGATTCCTTCATGCAGAATAGATACTCTAGCAATACCCACGGGGAAGGAGGGACTGCGAAGGACCTACCAGCCATGACAGGACAGAGGGTCTCACAGGGGACCAGACCCTTGGGCCGGTCAAGTAACCCGGCACTTCCCAGGCAAGGGGAGCACCCACAAGCAGAACACCACTAACCCTAGAGGAATGGAGGAAGAAGAAAGAAGAGGAGGCCCTCACACTCACGATAGAGGAACCAAGGGCAAGGCCAGAGAGGCGGAAGTACCCCACACCCCTCCAAGGCAAGAAAGCTTCCATCCAAAGCCAGGGAGAGATCCCAGAGGGCCCAAGGAAACTAGGAAAAGAAGGCTAGTCTACCCAGATGGAAGGCAACAGGCTAGCCAGTGTGGCACCAACAGACATAGCCGCCACAAGCAAGAAAAAACAGCCCAGGGCCCCTGGAAGACTAGGTGGCGACGCCTTATAGGGAAGAGCACAGAATCATCCCAGCCCGCAGGACGGGAGCAGGGAGGTGAGGAAATGGCTTGACACCACCACGATGGGCCACGCACACGACCTCAAGAAGCAAAGCAACATACCTAAACGCCACGGAGAACAGGCACCCAAAGGCCACCAGACTCCCCAGCAGAGCGCAAGCTATATAACAGCTACCACTACAACACATAGTGTACGCTAAGTCCCAAGACATGGGGAACCCTCTTTGGAAGAACTTCCTCAGCAAAGGAAAAAACAAAAAAGGCACAGGGAAAACACCAGTGCGAAAGGCTTGACAAGCAGACCAAAAGAAAAACACATAAGGCCTAATCTCAGAGCCAAGTCTGTGTAACAGTTCCAGCAAAAAACACACACAGTGAACAAAGGGCCATCCAGCAGCCAACAATGCTAAGGTCCTAGCAAGGAGGACTCAATGGCCAGAAAACACACTCTACAGCAAGAACGACCGTCCCAAGAAGGACCAGAACCAGCTCAACTCCGCAGTCACTGAGGAGGGGAAGAAGGAGGAGGAGGAGGAAGATAAGGAGCAGGAGGAGGGGGACCTAGCCCTGCCAGGAACCTTTGGATGGTAGAGTCACCCGAGGGATGGAACAGGCTACCTTCAAATGGAAGATCAATGAGCCACTCCCAAATATTTTTGGGGAACACGCCGCCCCGAAACAAAAGCATGGCGACGGAGGGCGACTGAGGAAGCCATGGCCCGGCCCAGCACCTCCGAGATGTCCAGAGCGGAGTGGAGAATAAATGCTGCTAGCTCCCGGTCATCCAACGCATGATGCTGTAAGTCCACCTGAACAGTCTCTTGAGAAGCTGAGGATCCCAGAGACTCAGCAGAGTCCCACAAACAAGAGGAGTCCCTAGCCAGTACACACAAGGTGTTAAGGGCCCACAGGGCAGCGCTGGTCGAGGCAAACATGTTGCGCCCCCAAGAGTCCAGCCAGCGGGCCTCTCGGGACGGCGGAGTCAACAGTGGCGGCAGGGAGGAAAAAGCAGTCCGCAAAAGTGGACTGGCGGCAGAGGGGTGGAGGGAGGGACGCAGGCTCTAGGGGCGCCGGAAGGTGCCGGTGCAGAAGGTGTTGAGGCACCGGATCCCCTGAGGCAGGACGCCTCCACGCCCCCGTCAGGGAAGAAAGGAGTGAAGCCTCAAAGGAAAGCAAGATCTCCCTCCCACCAGAGCCCTGGTGGAGAACCTACAAGAGATGGTCCGCCGGGAAATGAGCAACCGGGTCACCCATGCGCAGAATCCCCACAGCCGTGGTCACCGCGTGAGCAAAGGCCGTACCCGCCTCCCTAGGGCCCCACGGCGGAGAAAGCAACTCCTCCGTGGGCGACGGCTGCAGACTAAGGCAGCCGTCCCTGAAGCCAAGCGGAACGGGCATGGGCCAGACCTGGAAGTCAGAAGGAGCCGAGGAATGGTGAACCTGCCGCTCCTCCGACGAACACCTTGGCCTCAGAAAAGGCTGGGAGCCACCCTTCGACGATGCCGGTAAAATAGACACCACACAGCGGCCAGTCTCGGGGGAGGATGACACCAATATGCTGCCAGCCTCCAGAGAAGAGGGAGCGTCTGAAGACTAATTCGCAACTTGATGCCTGTCATGAGCCGTCGAGTCCACCGCCTGAGGCAGGACGGTAACACCACCCGGCGCCAAAGAGACGCCGGATAGGGCCCTCAAAACCACACCGTGCAAGGAACCGGAGCGGGCCGGATCCGAAGTGGACAAGGGGCAGCGTCGGAACGGCACCGACTCGACCTCCCCCCCAGACAGGCGCCTGCGTGGTGGGACGAGAAAGTCCCGGAGGAGGGCAAGGGTCCCCGTCGAGCCTCAACCCAGAGCGGGATGGGGATGGTCCACCGACCCCTGTGGCGCCGCCCGGTCCAGCAACTGCTGGGCCGTAGAAGCGTCACCTCGGCCTTAGACAGAACCACCTTGTCAAAGGACCGAGAGGGGCTCCGGGATGTGACCCGAGCCCCGGCGACCTCCCACGACACCAGAGGAACTCCTGCGGGAGTTTGCGGCGAGGCAGAGACACCATGGTCTGAAGGAGTGAGCCCGGAGGAGCCGCACACCAATAGCACCACATACTCCAAGCCTGGATCCGAACCAGTCGGCGCCGGGGCCGGAGCCGCCGCAGCGGAGGGCCCCGCGCAAGGCAAGGGATCCGCTGACGCCCCAGGAGGGAAGGAGGAGAAGCCAGCGAGACCTGCAAAGCCATCGCGTATGTCTCCATCTGGACTCTCAACGCCCCATCACCATGAAACAGTGGATAGGAGGACACTAGGGGCCGCATCACCTGCGGAGAGTCCACGCCCCCAGCAGGCCGAAACCCAGCCTCCCGGGAACAAACTATGACACTTAGCCACCAGGGAGCGACGCTCACGCGACATCGGAGAAGGACAAGGCAGACGACTGCGGCCGTATCTGAAGCAGTCTGCTGAGGCTGATCGACGGGAGGAGGTCGACCTGTAGAGACGCGCTGAGAGTAGTTTCATCCGGCACACCTGCCGCCACTTCGGCTTCAACTGTTGGCACGCCTCACAATCCATGGTGCCATGATCCTTTCCGCAAACACCACATACAAATGAGGTTAGGGCAGTCGCCGACATAAGACGCCCACATGACGTGCAAGTCTTGGCGCCCGAAGGCATTCGCACACTGTTCTACCAAAAGAAGAGACAATGATGAAGAAAAATGGGCCCCAAAACAGGCCAGTAGCAAGACAGGATCCGCGTTGCAAGCAGAGAAGGACAAAACTGACATTGGCGCGCCGGGGTGGGGCTTATGTGACCTCGCTGACGTCACGTACGTGGACGACGCCTGGGCGGAGTCGCGTGGTCTTGCCCAGCCCCCGGCGTGCAGGGATACTGTGGCAAAAGGTTTCCGGATCCAGTCTCACGCCTGGGGATAATTCTACATGAAGGAATCTGCGGCTAGTAGTCTCTATCAGCTTGTGTGTGTGTGATGAATTTGAAAGGAGCGCATTTGTGCATTGGGACCCAGTGGAGCTCCCTGAGGTGTAGTGTGATGTAAGTTCTGTGTGGGTGTTTTAGGGTGAGTCTGCCTGTCATGTTCTGAACGGTTTGTGATCTTCTGGTAAGCTGCTTAGTGATCCCGGTTATAGAGAATGTTTCTGTTCAACTTGCTAGGGATTAGGGTGTGAGCAAGAGTTCTTCTAGTGTTGTTTGGGAGATATTTGAAGATCTTCCTCAGCATCTTCAGGGTGTGGAAATAGGATGCAATGACATCGTTGACTTGTGCAGCCATGTCCAGTTTGCTGTAGATTATTCCGAGGATCTTGACATGGGTGCTGGGTGTGGGTTGAGTTCAGCAGGCCACTAGTCCGACTAGCATGGAGGGGTTTCTAATGCCAAAGATCACTACTTCTGTGTTGTCACTGTTGAGCTTGAGACACTTGGCTTTCATCCAGTTAGCAACTTCGGTCACTTGTTATTTTTTGGCGGTCTTGTCTAAGAAGGAAAGTACGAGTTGTGTGTCATCAGTATCTGGATGTTGATGTGTGCACGGGTGATGTTGGCCAGAGCGACCATGTATACGTTGAAGAGGGTGTGGTGGAAACATGAATATTGATTTTGGGCTTTAGAGGAGTGAGGGGGCAGTCTGACAGAATCAGCTCTATCCGCTAAGAAGGGGCAGATCCAGCGGAGAGTAGGCGCCTGATGATGATGGAATGAGAGAAGTCCAGTAGAATGAGCCAATTCTTGTGGCCTTTGTGTAATAAAAAGTTATTTGCAAAGCTCATCTACAACATAAGACTGGTACAGCAGGGGCATACAAGTCCAACCTTCGCCAACAGAAAGACTAGGTGCACGACAAAAACTGAAGTAGCAGTGCAAGGTTCAAACCACAACAGGAACGGCAGAGGGAATGGAAGTAGGAGTTTTGCTGAGACACTCATCCATGCATGTGTGGTTGCCTACAATTCCAGTTTGGGTTACTAAAGGAGTGCCAACAGCACTCAGATTGGTGCCCACAGCACTCAGATTGGTGCCCACTTAAGTGGATCTGAAGAGTCGTCTACAAACGCCATTCTTTTTGCTGGAGCCAGAAGACTCAGTCGTTTAGCACCACAACACCAGGGTTGGACTCTGACAGAAAGCAGGCCAGCAACAAAATAAAAGTGGCCCCCATTAGCGAATCAGACAGCTAAAAAAAAGTGTTCCAAGTTCTACAAATTAGGACAATGTTGAACTTGTAAAGGCACACCGAATAGGATGTTTAGATGGAATGGGAGACTGCATGCATTTGTGCTTGCTGCAATGTTTGAGGTAATATTAGGGAAATTAACAGTAAAAACACAGCATACCAGACCATAAAACAGAGTCAACCAGCCACAAAACAGCACAGATACTAAGCTGCCAGACCAGCCCATCTCATACGGTCAGATTGCCATATAGGCCAGTTCAACCTGATGCCAATTTAAAGACTGGGATAGTGGTTATTCCCATGGCCATTCTAGCAGCTGAGCCAAGGGCAAGGCTGAAGCAGTGCTTAAAAACCACAAGGGGGTGCATAACAGAGCTCAGAAAGGAAGGACTAGGGGTACCACAGAGCCATGGAGCAGTGGAGGCGACCAGCCTGAGCTGCAGGGAGAAGTGAACAGTTGAGATGAGAAAGGATACCACATCTCAACTCTCATCACTTCTATGTCTCGTGCTGTTGCATGTTTGAAACATCACTAAAAAACACTGCGGTCATACTCGCTGACCACAGGAACCCAACAAGAAGACCCCTTTCCATTCACAAGCCTGGATGCTTAAATTATACTTGTGGATTTTTAGCAAACACACATTTGATTTATGTTCAGTCAATAAAACTATGTGTTTAATTTTAAAACTTCATTACATATATTTTCATGTAATGCAATCTAAAGCAACATTTAATTTAAATACCAGATTTCAGTTCACAGTTTTACTATGACATGTTTATGTAATGTTATACTATCTTCTAGTTGTGGATTCAAAATGATGGGACTGTGTCTGATGGCTGTGTGGAAAACAAGTGGACCTCAAGAGGAGGCACTGACCTGAGAGAAGAGGAGGTAGCCAGCCTCGTCACAGGGCAGCATGTCATCCACTAGCACCGTGGTCCAGGTGCCATCCTTGCAGAGCCGCACCTGATAGGCGCCCTCTGGGCAACGGTCCCGCGTGATCATAACTCGCTCCACCAGCTCAGGTCGCTCTGCCAGTACTGCCAGGGCACTCAGAAACCTATATGGGGGGCAAGGAAAGTTAAAAGAGTAACATGAGATATGCAAAGCTGTAAGGGCGCCCATGCTCACAATAGTTAGGCCCACTTCTGTTACACAACTGGATAAGCACAGAAGGTTTGGAGCAAAAGGGCCTTGGACAGCAAGTTCTCGACCTCCCAGAGTGGTAATCTATTTAACTTAGAAATCACAAAGAAGTGACCCGAATGAATTACACAAATTGTTTTTATTGGACTGTAAGGCAGCTTTCTGAACATTTCAATGCAGATGGAATTGTGTAATACATTTAGTTGAGGATTAAACTACTGCAGGGGCATCATAACAAAATGCTTAAATAATGTAAAGAACAAACTAGTTACCTTCAGTAACGCCTTTTCTGATGGAGACTTTATCTAACCACAGATTCCTCACATTGTGATTTTCCCCAGGCACCAAAAACTCTTGTGCGTTGGGAGGTGGTGTAGTATGGCTCCAAGCCGGATCCATCCCACCCTGGATGTGACGTCGGGGTCCCATATGTGCACCAACGCTAGTGTGCTAACACCAGTTTCTTTCTAATCTCGGTCTGTGCCATTGGATGCAGAGCCATTGAAATCAGAATAAAGCAGTTTGCTGACCTTCGGATGTAGAATCTTTTTAAAGGATTGAATGAGACCATTCCACAGAATGGGGAGGAGAGCAGGCTGGTGGAGAATCTGCGGTTAAATAAAGTCTCCACTAGAAAAGGCATTACCATCAGGTAAGTAACTTCTCCCAGTATCCATCATATAGTCTTGGTGAATGAATGCCTGGCTGCCAGGGTAACACCAACCACTTCAGGCGGAAGGTCAAACGCCATATACTATTGGCGTACAATTTCCACGTATGGAGCTGGTGATTGCGTAAGCTCGGGGGGGAGAACTAGACCTTGATGCTGCGACAGGAGATACACCCTAAGGGGCAGACAGATTAGAGGACATGTGTTTATGGCCAGAAGCTCTGGGTACCACATCCTCCTTCCCAGTGTGTAGCTATTTATTTATTTATTTATTTATAAAGATTTATATAGCGCAAACTTGATCCCGAAGGATATCAGAGCGCTTCACAATTGGAGGCAAAGGCAACAAATCAGAACAATAGTCTAACATTTGGAATCTAATGGGCATTGAATCAACTAGTACAAACATAACAGCTCAATAACCTGAGTGCACGAGTAGGAATGGGCTATGCGGACTCTCCTTCACATGCTCTGCCAGCCGCCACAAAGTAGACTTTTTAGACATCACGGCTATTAAGATGACTTGCTTAATTTGAGCCGGTTGTTTCTGGTGCTCGGCACCAGCTCTTAATTATCAAAACCGGTGCTTGTGAATGTCTGCCTCGTGGTATCATGTTTGGCTAATTTACCAGTTGTTTATGAATTTAATATATATTAAAAATGACTATTACCTGCCACGCAAGCCAATTTTATAGTTTTGGGGCCTGCATTCATCTGAACTGTCACACTTGTAGAAGTGTGAAAGTTAGTAGTTGTGCTGGTGCTATCATTGGCAGCACTGAAAGGGGCAATCTTTTGTGCAAGCTGCAGTGCCTCCTGACAAGAGCCCTGGCACTTATTTGTCCCCAAATTAAGCACTGCTTGGCCCTATCTTTTTTGATATTTTTCAGTATTGTGGAAAGGTGGAACATGGATGGAAAGGTGTACAGGAGTTCTGACCTCCAATGTCGGTGGAAGGAGTGTCCGAGTGAGCAACCTTGGTAGCTCTTACACGCAAACGCTTAGACACTATGCGCATTCTGGTGGTGGTTCGATGGTGAATCCGATGAGCCAGGGGTTCTACCCATTTTTTGAAAATTCCCTGTGCCACCTCCGTGTGTAATTGCCACTTGTGATCCACCAAGCAAATTCGGATGAGTTTGTGCACCTCGACATTTAAAAATCCTTTCAGGTGCTAGGTGACGAGGGAGGTGCCATGATCAAGCAGCTACTTGGCATATGACCCACAACCCCATGGCACTCTATTTGTTGCCACAACAGTACTGCTTTCCAAGAGAACCTGTGCCTGTTCCTCTTTGATGGTAGAGAAGAACTATGTAATTGCAGAGTGAAAACCTCATAATTACAACAAATTGGTGTGGAGGCGAGTCTCTACCAAGGATCAGAGACTTCTGATTTCCACCTCACCCAGATGGCCTCTGCAAGCCAGAAATTAAGCATTCGTCACAACCTTCAGCTCTGGGTTGGGTAGGGAGAGGGCTCTGAGACTGGTCCAATTACAGTCAAGCAGCCACCAATGTAGTTCTTTCACAATCTCCTTTGACACCTGGATGGACTTTGACAAGTCTCGTTGGTGCTCAGCACTGTGAGACTGCAGATCCTACTACAGAACTCATATGTGCCTCCTGGCGTGGTCCACAAGTAGGATGCAGGAGGCCAAGAGGATCAGTTCCTCACTCACTGAGACCTAGGTCAAGGGCTAAAACATCAGTATCATAGCCTAAATGTCCTGGACTCGCTGAAGCGGAGGAAAGACTCAAAAGCACCATATCCAGGATGGCTTTGATGATGGTGAGACGTTGTGAAAGGATCAGGTAAGATTGGCATTTTGATAGCAGACATGTTGACATTTTTGGGATGTTCTATCACCTGGAGATGTATTACGACTACTTGAGGTAAGCGGTCTTCAGGGGGGGTAGGTGGGTTGGGGGCAACATCCTGGTTTGGAACAAGGGCTCACTAGGACATCATTCAGGGCTCTATTAAAGGGTAATAAGGGTTCTTGGCTGGTTTGTCCAAAGTTAAAGTCCTCAGTGAGTACATTAGTTTTCATCTCAGACGTGAGTAAAATAAGATCGAAAACCTCTATTGCCCTTTTGATCACCATGAAGAAGGCAGCACATGTGTCCATTGCTATGGCCTGTGTCTGGGATGTGAGGCCAATATTCAGGATGTATCCAGACCATTGCCATCCTGAAGTTCCTCAAGCATGTTGCCTTCGTCATATTGGTCTTGGTCATCAACATTGTTCACATCATCATATTGGGATATGCGTCAGGTTTGATTGGGCGTATTGTTGAGGTCTAGGTGGAAGGTGATGGGACTTGGTGTCTGATAAAAACGATCTGCTCGGTTTCCAATGTTGGCACCAGCGTTAATGGTTGAATTGGTGGCTCTCTTTAATTCCCATTATCTCTTTCCCTCCCTTACCCCTGATCTGGACCGATCACTACTTATTAAATTTTGACATCCTGAGCATTTCTAAAGCGGCCAGTGTTGGCGTAGGTTCACAGTCTACGGCCTCTCGCCCTTATCATCGTGTCACAGTTGACATGCTGGAGCAATCTCTTGCTTCCCATCCCTGCCAGTTCACTGGAGAGTTGGCCAATGATTTGGCTCTTTTTCAATCTTGGCTTAAGCTGTGTCTTGACGAGATAGTACCCCTCTCTACTCAGTCTAAACGAGACCCTTTTTGTGCCTCGGCCCCTTGGTTCACTCCAGCGCTCCATGAGACCAGAAGGCGCTGTAAGAAAGCCGAAAGAGCATGGCGCAAAAGCTATGATGCTCCTTTAAAACAGACATACAAGGATCTTATTAAAGGATATCATAGGGCTATTGTCATAGAGAAAAAAATCTTACCTCTCTAAAAGAATATAATCCGCTGCTAATACTAGCAAAGAAATTGTTGTATTAGTCAAGGAATTCACCTCCCCTGCCTCTTTAATGTCGAAATTCTCTCCCACAGAGTTATGGATTAAACAACTGGCTATTTTTTTGCTAATAAGATCATAAGCATCCAGGCCTCTTTGTGCCTATCGATTCTACAAGAGATTTTGGCTTAAATCTCCCCGTAAGGTGTTTCCTTCCGGAGAGTCACACGCTTTCACTTTTTCCTCCGTTAACCCCACAAATGTCACTGGATCTATGATCGAAATTAAAGTCTGGATCTCCATCAGATCCTTGCCCTGCTAAATTCTTGGCCAAGTTGGCACATATTATCAATCTCCTCATCAATCAGCTCCTCAATGCCTCTCTCGAAACCGGCACTGTTCCCAGTGCATGGAAAATGGCGCACATTCTTTCATTATTAAAAAAAGCCAATTTAGGCCCCCTGGAACATTCTAACTACAGACCGATTTCGTTGCTCTCTGCTATTGCCAAAATTGTGGAAAAACATGTCCACTTCACTCTCTCAAACTTTCTTGAAACCCGAGATATTCTCCATCATACTCAATCGGGTTTTTGCTCAAACTTGAGTACAGAGACTGCATTATTGGAAGTCACAGAGTCAATAAAGGAGGTTCTGGATGGCGGAGGAAGGGCGATGCTGGTTCTACTCGATCTGTCGGCGGCCTTTGATACCATCCCTCACGGACGTCTTCTTTCAAGACTCCGGGAGATTGGACTGAGAGGGACGGTATTCAACTGGTTTGAGTCTTTCTTGTTGGGTCGCCGACAATCGATTTGAGCACACCCTTTCTCGGCTACCGTTCCTCCGTTGGAGGTGGGAGTTCCACAGGGTTCGGTGTTGAGCCCCACTCTCTTTACTATTTATCTGTCTCCTCAGGAAGACTTGGTGGAGTCTCATGGAGCTCGGATTGTGTCCTACGCCGACGAAACGAAGCTTCTTTTTACCTGCGAGAAGAACACTGATTTCGCCGGTGATACCATCAGGAGCTGCCTCGAGGCTGTTTTTTCTTGGTTTCAATTGAACCAGTTAAGATGCAACTCTGATAAGTCAGAGATCCTTTTTTTGGGCTGTTCCCCTGACGCCCACTGGAAATCGTGGTGGCCTACCGACATTTACCCTCCATCATCAGCCACTTCTTTGGCAAAAAATCTGGGTGTAAAAGTCAATAACGGCCTAACTCTTAAACCCCAGGTTCTTGGCGTAGTCGGCCAATGTTTTGGCCTTTTACGAACCCTCAGGAAATTTCTTCCCTTTCTTTTCCATGGCCATAGGAGGATTACGGTTCAGGCGTTGATCGGCTCTAGGCTGGATTATGCCAATGTACTTTATCTGGGCCTTCCGGAATACCTTCTCACGCGCCTCCAATCTGTACAGAATTCGGCAGCAAGGGCCATTTTTGGCCTTCGCCATAGGGCTCATAGCTCAGCTCTTCTGAATTCACTTCATTGGCTGCCAGTGCGCAAACGTATTTATTTCAAGACTCTTATTATGGCCTTCAAATCTCTGCACGGCATTGGTGCTGTTTATTTAAGGAAAAGAGTGCAGTTTTATCTTCCCTCTAGATCTCTTCGTTCCGCCTCTCAAGCTTTGGCCATTGTCCCTGCAACTAAACGAGCGTGCATTGGAGGTCATTCATACAGACTGTTGGCTCCTCAACTTTGGAACAAACTGCCCCTTTCTCTCAGGAAATTAGACAACCTGTTGTCCTTTAGGAAGGGGCTTAAGACCTGGTTGTTTGGACAATAATTGCATGTGCATTCTCGGTCATACCTCTACAGATCTGTATAACGCCGGGACACTCTCTCCAAGTAGCCGAACGCTATATAAGACCCCCGATAACATAACATAACTTTTGTTTGCACACTAATGGGGAGCTGCAGTCTCCCTGTGCTTCCATTCTGATGTTCTGCCAGTGTCCAAGAGATTGTGCTATTATAGCCAATGCTGTGCAATCCTGAGCTCCTAATTCCTATTATTCCTTGTCCCGAGGGTCAACTTGCTATAACAAGTCTAGAAACTAGTTTCCAAATAATGGGCAAGTCAATTCCTCTTGATCATTTGTGAGCAAGTTTGTGATTGCTCCTTAGGGCCTCCCTCCTGCTGGAACATGGGCACTAGAACAAGACACTACCACAGGGCTTTTGCTTCGGTTTGGGCTAGGGGAAGCATCGCAAAAGGCATGTCCCTATTTTATGTTATGAGAAATAGCTTCCAGTAGGATAGTTTTTGCCAGAGAGAAAAGGTTATTTTGCAATACATTTGCTCTACTACAGAGATCTCAAAGATTTCTAAACAACCAATGCCTTTGACTTGCATTATTCTCTCCTGCCACTCAGCACATGCAGAAAGCTGTGCTTAGGTAGCTTTTAAGTGCAATGGGTGTTCTGGCCAGCATCAGAGGCCAGAAATATTTCCTTCTAGAGCAGAGATTGGTCAGCTTCTGCTGCGATAAAGCACCTTCTCTTCTCTGTAAGTTGCCTTGCAGCAAACCCCTCTTTGCAGAACTCATTAATTAGTTGGGTTGTTTTTGCTCTGCTTCTTTTGGCTGCAAATCTCAAGATGCCCACTGTTCATAATAATGCAATCAGTCACTGGGATTATAGTAGGATAGGGCTGAAGAAAGGGCAGCATCTTATTCTAACGGGTTCTCTCCGTGGCTTGACAATGTCGAGGCCTTTGGCTACCCAGACCATTGCATTTTAGAGAAGGGTGGCGTCAGTCTTTGCCTGCACCACGCCACCGCCAAAACAGTGTGTGCATCTGGCAATGTCCTTAAATTCAATCTTTCTTTTCCCTGTGAATTTCTAAGGTGAGCTTTCTAGTTCGGAGGTGGTGATCCAAATTTCCAATCAGGAGAAGGTAGCCACCTTCTACAATTCATTATTTTATATTATGAATCTTTCCAAATTGCCTTTTTTGTTTTGTGGCTTCAGGACATAATTTAGGTTTTAACATTCACATGGTTTATCTGAATTAGCTTGTCCCTTCAATAAGCGACTACTGGGGTTAGCAGTTCTGCAGGGTGTTTGCAGTTGTTACCAAAATTAGGAGTCATCTTTAAAGATAAGTATGTTTGTTCTGCAGTTGCAAATCTTAACACCGTCCCCTGATGCCAACTGGAGGAAATCTAAGAGATAATGGAGGTAGATAATGAACAGAAGTAGGCACAGGGACAATGTTGTTTGACTCCATGTGTGGTATAAAATGTTTTCCAGAGAATTGGCCATGTGTTCCTCATTACATCTGCGATGTTGTGTCTGCATATAGTTGTTGGATCAGGAATGCTAAATGGTGGTTGGTCAAAGTGGCAAGTCCAGAGATGCTCCCTCTCGATGTTATCAAATTCATTCCTATTGATGTTTTTCATACTTAATAAATCCAAGATGGCTCAGCAATGCTGTGATGAAAGTATTTGTACCAGGAATGTTTTCACGCATAAACTAAGGCTTGAAAAAATTGTTCTTGCATATAATTTGGGCTGACTTCGTCAATCAAGCAAGCTGTACCGGATAGGCAACAGACACATCTATTAAGTCTAGATGGTGCTGATAGGTTTGGCCATACAACAGAGGCACAAAGTACATTTGAGTGCTTGTGGATTAGGTCTGTGAAGCACCCCAAGTACATATTGAAGAGTTACACAAATTATGAGTGTTCCTTCAAAAGGTAATGGAAAACATCGATCAAGAAGCTCTGATTATCAGCTTTAGTGATCTGCAGAATAAATGTGACCATCTTGTCTACCTCGCCACTGCCATTTCATTTTCAATTCAAATTCTAGACTTCCCACAAGACAAAGGTGACCCACAGGTGAAGAGATTGGCTGAAAGACTTCTATGAACTGGTCTAAAGCTCATAGAGAGCTAGGTACAATTCTCTACAAAGTACCGTACAATGGTTTGCGGCAATTTCTTTTTAACTTTGGCTGTCACCACTCAGTCTGATAACTAAAGGAGTTCCCTCAGAGGCCACATCAATAAGAAGAGGCCCTTTGTCAGATGCCCTATTTTCTGATACTGTTGAGATTTGTCCTGGAGGTGAATAGTGCATCCTACTCCCATACCACAATGCAGTAATCTCCAGCAGTTGCAAGCACAGTTTCCTCTGACTAGGACTTAGGACTGCTGTGGGGGTAGCACTGGATCACAACCAAGCTGGATGGTTGGTTTGACTGAGAACCAGCACTGCAACTGGAGCTGCAGCCCCAGTATTCAGCACCCAGGATACCTGCTAGAGGGTGAAGGGAAATTCTGGTGACAATGGAAGTTTCTTTCTAAAGGAATAATCGGGGTGTTCCTTCTGGAAATCCAAGACCCAGCCAGTGTCACAAGGCACAGATACGTAGGCCCCAATGGGCCTCTCTAGTGATGTTAAACACATGCGCAGGAGATTTATACACCCCAAGGAGACGTTTTTTTAAAACAAGGATGCTAGAGGGCCCGTGATACCAACTGCTTTTAAACTGAGCGTATATGGCTGCCAAAAAACATAAGGACAGAAGTGAGTATTTTTTAAGAGCTCAGGGTCTCAACACAACCGAGCAGGCATCAGGAGGACTACCCCTCTTAGGGTGGGGGCCATAATAACAGCTGATAGAACACTCTTTGACCTGGTTTAAGGAACATTTTGATGTAGGAATGGCTGCTGAGAGAGAAGCTTTATCACTGGCCAAACCATTATTTTGAAAATTCATTACGGTTAAGATGGTCCCAGGGATAGAACCATATTTACTCAATATGATTACTATCTGCCACCTCCCTCTTTTAACTATTTTTAGGTTGGCTTTGCTTCATCAACTGTCGTAAACCAGAGGGCACATGGCACAAGTGTACCAATCCTCCACTTTCCTTGTGTAACTTGTTTAAATGTGATACTTTGCACATCGTGATAATAAGTCCTATGTTTGCACAGCCCCATCATACATTTTTAAATCCTCTTTAACTCCTATTTTTAATCAGGTCAGACCAGTTTGCTTGTTCCTACAACTCTTAAATTCACAATTAATATGTTATAATGTATCAATGTTTCTTGTGGGGGTTTACAAAGCGATACTCCCAGTGGCCCTGTGTGCTGTAATATTTTTTTTATGTACGTGTATGATTTTACTGAAAATTCGAATAAAAGTATAACATTGATAAAAGATATAAGCTACATTGTGCAGTATTCAGCATGAGAAGTACTGACACTCAGTATTATCTTTCCCTCTCTTGTAACTGCTCACTGGCCACCATTCAGACAAGATTCTCATATCGGTCAGATTCAGGGCTTTTACCTTGTTTCCCTTATTGATTTCTTTTATCCCTCTTGTGTCCATGAGCATTTTGATGTAGAGATTGCATGAATCTTACGATATGTGTAAATGAAAGGATTTGTAGGACAAACTTTTATCTATTATATATTTTTTATTTGTGCATTTTCTCACATATGTATTTTCGGATGCATTTTTTTACTGGTTCTATGACATATTGTCGAATAAAGCAATATTGATTGATTGACACTCTTCGACCCTATGAATGCCCAACACTGCGAAATATCCACAGAGACCAAGCAAACCACCAAGGCCACTTGCATGAAGCTAGAAATTTTTGCTAAGTGTGCAAATCAAATAGAGAAGCGTTGACAGTAGATGAGACTTAAGCTGTTGCACCTCAGAAACACAAGAGGAAAATTGGGAATATCCTAAACAATCTGCAGATTTAAGGTCATGTGTTATTTAGGACAATATTAAAATGGTCGCCAAACTAGAGACTTTGGTTCATCAGGGAAGAGAAGGACAACTGAAGATTCTGGATGTATGTTCAAGGTTCCTAATGAGGGCTTGCAGAAATCAATTTGTGGAGTGCAAGCAAGACTACAGAATTCTCACAAGGGTCAAGGAATCGATGATTCATGTGAAGGGACTGTAATTGCCTCTTGAACAGAGGTATAGTGTGTTCAGCCTGCTATGTGGAAGAAAAAGCTACGATCTGGCGTTCATAATCTGCTTTTTTTACCTGATCCAAACCCAGAGACTATTACGGACGAGAGATCCTCATTGACCTAAACGGCTTCAACAGCCTGTGTGTTTCAGCATCTATGGGCTTACCCTTGAAGCTCACAGTAGACTATGATGGGAAGAAATAGGACAGGCAGTGGGCAAAGGTTTCTTTACTAGACAGAAAGAAGAAGTTCACAGGGGAAGCAAGTACCTAGGAAGACTTGAAGGTATGTAGACTGTTGAGTAATGGAAGGGCTGGCTAGGGCCTGCAGCTCCAGGTTATGTTACCAGAGTAGGGCACTTGGTTAGTCACCAAACGCAGCCACCTCTGCGAGGTTCACATAACAAAATGTCATTACACTTCTCCTCCCCTCTTCCTACTGCATAGATCGCGTGCAGATGAGAGAGGTGTATTTGTGGACTATTAAGGAAACGCTTGATAAACTTAACAATTACTTGTGAACCAGGGCAGACAGATGACTTGCACTCCATTTAGTGGCCCAAATGGCTGCAGGTTGTTTTAGTCATTCCCCTCAGCATTGTTTTGTCGAACAAAAAGAAATTGCAAGATGTGCTGTTTTAGAAACAAACTGTCTTCAAGGCCAAGCATTTCAGATGAAAAATGCAACCAACCAAAAGCTTGCTGCTATACAATAACCCAACTTGAAAACAGCAGATCAACCTTTATGTTCAAAGTACAGCTTCCCAGGGCTGCGGACTCGCTCAATCAATTTCAAACCATCTTTATGATTCAAAGAGTATGTTCTTTAGTCAAAGCTCCTTAGGAAACCAGGAGATATGAATAAATAACTTGCTTTTTAACATGAAAGTCTGATTGCTCTTTCCATTTGAAATCGTTGCCAGCAGTGATAATTTATCTTCTGTATTCAAGTGAGATCAGTGTGCAGCTGTGAACATTTGATTTGGAGCGCACCAAGTATTGCATTTGTCAAGTTTTAGGTCACACTATTCGACAAAGCTTTGCCCTCATAACGATAATCACAAGAAGGATTAAGGAGCTGATAAAGTAAATTGAACAGTCTCCTGGAGGTCAAATCATAGGTGCAGTTTTATTTATAGATTTATGGCATCTTTGTTGTGTAGATCTAGCCTGATGCAGCAAAAGCTTTGTACAAGTAATGTGAAGAATGAACATATCTGCACGGTAAGAGGCAAACGTGGAGAAGAGAAGAAATAGTACATTATTTTGCATGTGATTTTTCACACACTAGACAACATGCTGTGGCAACTTTTGGTGGAGATTTGATTAAAAACGAATGAAGATAATAATTGTCAGGTTTTTCTTAGGGGCCGAACTGGTAACCCAACTCGAGTTTCCAGATTCCATGCATACGTAGCTAACCAACTCACCAATTCCTTTGCATTCGGGTACTCTGAGCACTGAATTGATAATAAACACAACTGTACGGAAAAATCCCACAATAAATTAAGTACTCAAAGATCTGATCTTCCACTTTATGTGATGAAAAAAAACCTCTTCGTAATGTAATTTGTCGCTAAAACAAACGCCAACCAAAATAGTGAATCAGGAACCTTGAGAGCTCTACACATCTCTTCGACACAATGGTCGCCACACTATGGTACTTAAGCAGCTCAGCTGGTGTGGGTTCAGCAGCATATGTCTTAGTGATGCCTACAACAGAATGTGGCCTCTTCTTCAAGAAAGAAGTCAAAAAGTGACATGTTGCGATTGGACAGAAGGTGCATGTATGCTTCACATTGGTACCCTTTGTTGCAGCGCTGAGGCTGGAAAAGATTGCAGCTGACGCAAAGTTACTTCTTACTCAAAGAATATATTCTGGATCTAAGCAACAGCTACCCATGGCAGGATAGAATATCTTTCTGAAAGATCCAGACCTTATTCTTCCTTCCTGCTAAATATCACAACCCACAAACTAGAAGCAGCCGGAACAAAAACAGCATTTTGGAAAGCAACATCAGAATGGATTTTTCCAGTATTTCAAAAGAAGTCATGCAGTGAATTATTGTCTGTGAGTGAAGGGTCATACATCTGTAGGTATTGGCAGTTTTACAAAAATGTGAACCGATTCCGGGCTTCAAAGACAAACATTCTTTGCAAGTATTATGACAATTGCGATAACTACAACAGCTTCCAGTGGTGGTAACAATATTGCTCCAGCTGCTTGCTGCCAGTCGTAAGAACATGCATCACAAATGTTTCACTAAATTGATTTCTCCTGGCATAACTTTTACCTCTAAATTCCTTTACATTTCTAAATTCCACAACAGCACAAGACGAGGTGGGTGATTGAGGTCAGCAACCAAACACTTCTCACACATATCAAGACTTAACAAAACGATAGGGGGAATGTGGACTATCCAAACCGTAGCCCAGTTTATCTTCCATTGCTAATTTAACCATGTGGTTGAACATGCTTTTCCACCGACCTAGGCAAGTACCAAAAAATAAACTGATATGTTAACATATGTTAATGCCAACGACATTACCAACAATTCCCCAGTAGTCCTTGCAAGATGTCAGAGGGCCGAGGTGTGCGGAACACGGACCACTTGACTTTGAGATCTTTGGAGGTGCTGCCGTTGATTTCGTGTGGACGCAACCACTGCTTCACCCGCTGCTGGACGCTGTCCCCATCCGGAAAGCCCACAGACTTCGGCCCCGGGGGGAAACTGTCATCCACAAAGTTCACCTTGTTCTGTAAGATGACAAAGACATGGCCACAAGTTAGAGAGGAAAGACCTCCTTTAAACAGCTGAACAAAATTGTACAGGTGAAACTATAAAGTAAAACAGCTTGTTCCTCTTGATCACAATCCTCACAAGGAAAGCTCTATACCCGAATTGTGGCACCGACATGTTGGAAACAAGGTCTTGTTCTTGTATAATATAGGCTTGGGCTCTGAAAGTCCAAGTGATTTAGTTCCAGTCCAATTCAGTCTGGTATGAGGAGGATGATTATTTACAACATGGAATGCATATACACAGAATTCACAGAGGGAAAAATTGTTAGGCTTCTATTAGTACTTCACTTGTCATTGGAGTGAATGTGAAAAGGCTGCTTCCCCCAGACCTAGGCATCATCGCCTTATATAGATCACCTCTTCCGTAAGTTTCATAAAATGCAATAGAGATATTGAACTGATAGTAATCCTACTATAGTTACAGGTTCGGGATTGGAAAAAAGTTTTCAATGCATTTTCAGTCTAGCATAAGTTGCCTCATTTTGGTTCCACTTTTATTAGCTCAAATAATAAACTTGTAAATTGCTTTCATGTTAACCACTTTATTTCCAGTATTCACATGTGCTTCAAATATGTGACCTCTTTAGTGAAAAAGAGCCTATTGTATTACAATTGCATTTATCTGTCAGTTACCATCCTGATGATATGTTAAAGTGCTTTGTGGCAAGTATCATGCTACTCCAGAACCTACATTTAGTGGTTAATCCAGAAGTTGTTGGTTACTATTAGTTCGTTTTGTGCTCTCAAGTAAACCTTGCTATGCATGTTTTCCAGTTTCTTTTTGGTAGATTAAATGATTAATAGATAGGTTTTATCTTCGTGGGGGTATGAGAGGTTCTGGAAATGGTTGCTTGGATAAGTAGATAAGCTAGAGGAAAGTAGATCTAGTTAGATATCAGGGATATAGTTTCAAAGGAGGAGGAGTAATCTACGAAAAGTGAGATACAATAATAGAGAATTGGGCAGACTGTCATGCAAGAGGATATGGCAAACTCAGATGGAGGAGACATCAAGAGAAAGGAAGACACAGATATGGGTATTCAATAAAAAGAAAAGAATGGAAAACAAGGAGTACTTTTAAGTAAAAGATACATTTTTCGCGCAAACCTTAGAAATACGTGTGCGTTTGTTGTGGTATAGAACACAGCGCTTGGCGCTGTGATGGATTAGGAAGTGTGAGAAATTGAAGCAATTTATTTTCAGCTTGTAGTATGCTGGCAGTACTGAAAGGCTATGTAGGCCCCTAAAATGTGCTGGCAATGTTCACTATCTCATTTCCTAACATCGCTGTGACATGAGGCGATTCACTCATTCTTATGGGTCTGGGAGAAATAACAGGTGTGGTAGAGGAATGACTGGGTATCTGAGATATGCCCAGCTAGGAAGTATTACAGTTCTCCTTTATACTGCTGTCATTATGAGAGGTCAATGAAGAATTATTGCCACGTTACACTGTGTTATAAACATCCCTATGTCATATTATTATAGGATGTTGGTACTCATGGTATGTGAATATTTGTGATCTACAGGATGGACTGTGTTAGAGTTTGCAGTTGACCATCAATATGTAGGAGATTTCTCCAGTCTTTGCTGAACTGTCTGTTTAGTAGAGTGGTTTGTTAAGTGGAATGATACTGCCTGTATTTATACATTATATGTCTATCCCATTGAGGAAGAGGAACTAGTTAGTAAATTCGTACATTATATCAAATATTGAAACAGATAAGGGCCAGGAGGCCTGCCAGAAAGACTAGATAGGGTCCCTGTCTTCTATCTGGAGGGCAGAGGCAGGACAGATGGCAGACATTGTTAATTTCCCCCTGGAATCCACTTGAAAACAACCCTGGCCATGTGAGATTATATGAGAGCTCATGCCCAGGCATGCTAATCGCCTGCCGCCCAACAGTAGGTATGCCTTGTTTTTTTTTTTTTTTTTAACATCATTTTTATTGCATCACCAATATAAATGTACAGACAGTATATTCAGAACATGAGCAATGGGACCCCCTCAAACAAGTAATTTATGGCCCAGGAACCGAGGGGAGGAGAAAGCACAAAACTAGAAAGATGTTCCTGCAGTGGCCGATCATTCAATAATGTGTGTACATCTCAAATTTAATCAACACAAATAGTGACAGAAAAAGGAGAAGTGCAAGTGAGGTTCATTCAAAAAAATATATATTTTTTTATTTACTTATATTTTGTTTTTGTATGAATATAAATACATATAAGTTAAATTCTTAATCAGCGAATCGTCTTTTATAAAGTTCATAGACAATACATGAAATGTTTGAAGAAATTCAAAAAAGACACAAGGACAAATCTAAAATCCATAACAATTAAACAGAAATATCCCCTGAAAAACAATCATACACAGCAACTCACTCACGTGCTAACAGACATTCTACATTCATACTACATACAGAGATGAAAAAAGGAACTGGATCCCTATTAGCGAGATGGTAACGCTAGTGTGGTAAAAGGTCAACAAGATGTCGTTGTTGGCCCTTATGGCGGGTCTACGCGCTTTTCGGTGGGCAAGCCACCTTCATCAGGACCTTGAACATCGGATTGTGCACGTAACAGGGGATCAAACAAGAGAGAGATTGGCAGGGTGATAGGTAAACTATCACTCCAACTTGGTCTCTACGAGAGTAGATAAGTCGGGTCACGAGAATGTTGCTGCATCCGAAATGACAAGTCGGATGTATTTAGTGATCCTCAAAATTTCATATTGATGTCTAAAATATCAGATTCTGTGTTGGAGGCAAATTGCGCCAATAATTTCCATTAATATGTGGGTTCTGAGGAGATACTCCTATTATTTAGAGGGTCCCAGGATACTGTAGTCCGCGTAGGGCGTCCACTCCTATGTTATTACGATAATATTTAGTGGTGATCATTTTTCATAACAAACAGGCATTCTGCGAGGTGATTTAGTACTGTGACGTCACCGCGACCCTTTCATTTCGGCGAGTAGCGTTCAGGCATCTACGCGTCCCCGGGACCCTCCGTCCAGTACTAAATCACCTCGCAGAATGCCTGTTTGTTATGAAAAATGATCACCACTAAATATTATCGTAATAACATAGGAGTGGACGCCCTACGCGGACTACAGTATCCTGGGACCCTCTAAATAATAGGAGTATCTCCTCAGAACCCACATATTAATGGAAATTATTGGCGCAATTTGCCTCCAACACAGAATCTGATATTTTAGACATCAATATGAAATTTTGAGGATCACTAAATACATCCGACTTGTCATTTCGGATGCAGCAACATTCTCGTGACCCGACTTATCTACTCTCGTAGAGACCAAGTTGGAGTGATAGTTTACCTATCACCCTGCCAATCTCTCTCTTGTTTGATCCCCTGTTACGTGCACAATCCGATGTTCAAGGTCCTGATGAAGGTGGCTTGCCCACCGAAACGCGCGTAGACCCGCCATAAGGGCCAACAACGACATCTTGTTGACCTTTTACCACACTAGCGTTACCATCTCGCTAATAGGGATCCAGTTCCTTTTTTCATCTCTGTATGTAGTATGAATGTAGAATGTCTGTTAGCACGTGAGTGAGTTGCTGTGTATGATTGTTTTTCAGGGGATATTTCTGTTTAATTGTTATGGATTTTAGATTTGTCCTTGTGTCTTTTTTGAATTTCTTCAAACATTTCATGTATTGTCTATGAACTTTATAAAAGACGATTCGCTGATTAAGAATTTAACTTATATGTATTTATATTCATACAAAAACAAAATATAATAAGTAAATAAAAATATATATATTTTTTTGAATGAACCTCACTTGCACTTCTCCTTTTTCTGTCACTATTTGTGTTGATTAAATTTGAGATGTACACACATTATTGAATGATCGGCCACTGCAGGAACATCTTTCTAGTTTTGTGCAGACAGTATATTCAGCAATAATAACATAACATGTACAGGTTCAGTTTGATCCAGTCAATCTCCATCTGGGGGGTGCACCTCGATTACGGCGCGGGTGACCCATCTCTGTCCATATCTTGCACTCCTTACAATGTCCGACCGATTCATCATGCACATAACCCTGGGACGCTTTTGTGGTTTTCGCCCCTCCCCCTCCCCAAATTTCGGTACCCCAACATCCCTCCAAAACAGCCTCCTACCCGCCCACCCCGTGGTCGCTCTGCGCTTGGGTAACCATGTAAGAGTGTCCGGTGTATTGCAGGAGGAAGTAATCTTTCGCTAAGGTGTGTTCTCCTGTGTAGTGTTAGGGTCTGCTCCATCTAGTTCGCTCTCGCCATCCTGCCCCTCATCGTCCACGTCCCGGAGCGCCTGCACCATCACCTCCCATGCAGTCGCCCTTTCCAGTGCCTTCTCGTCATTCAACCTCCAGGCCATCTGATATCGCAGGGTACTTTCACACGCGGCCCATCTCAGACACTTCCCATACCATCTTTTATATGTGGGCCCCACTCTGGACTTCCAATTTCTTGTGATCTCCCGCTTGGCCAGGATAAGCCCTAAATCTATAAATTTACTAGTCATCTTATTCCTAGGTGTGTGCGGGAACCAATGGAGGACGCCAACTGCTTTAGTAAACTGGATATCCCTGTCCGTCGCGCCGTTAAGGGCCCGCCCAACTTCCTGCCAATAATCGCCCAAAGAGGGGCAATCCCACAGCATATGACACAGATCCGCCCCAGCTGTATTACATCTGGGGCAAGCAGCGTCGGTCGCCCCAAAATACTGTTGGATTTTCCCGGGCGTGAGGTATGCCCTGTGAAGAACATAAAAGTGAATCAATTGGAACCTGGCTTTCCTCGAGCTCTTCCGTGCCCGTCTCAGCAACTGGCCCCAGGTCGTGTCTGGTATCTCCACCTGGAGGTCCAGCTCCCACTTGGCCTTCAGGGCTGCCAAAGGTTGCAAGGCCTCCCGCTGCATCCTAGAGTACAGGCACGTGACAGCCTTAAAGGTTCCCGCCGCCATCATGGCGTACTGGCAGGCCATCGAGGTGCCCGGTTCCTGCAGCCCTTCCCCCCAGTGGGCTCGCATAGCGCCCGTGACTGCCGCGTGCAGCAGGTAGTCGCCCCTCAGGAGGTCAAATCTCTCCTGCAGGTCCCGAAACGGCAGCAACACCCCATCTTCATAGAGGTCACCCAGCATTTGTATTCCCGCCTCCTCCCACCCTAGCAAGCGCGACCAGTCACCTCCATGCGGGAGGGCAGTGACCATTCCCAGTGGTATTTCGGGGGCATACATAAGGCGGACACCCGCCCGCTTACGGGCCCGGTCCCAGCAAAGACGGAATGTCTGCTCTTCGACCGTCAGGTCTCCCACTCGGAGTTTCTGGTGCAGCGTAATATAAGCCAGAACGTGTCGCGGGGTGCCTTCCACTCTCGCGTCCTCGGGGCCTCTGTACACTCTCGCCACCTCCTGAGTAAAAGTCTGCAGCTGCGCGGCTAGGTAATATCCTTCAAAATCCGGCACTGCCATACCACCTTCATCTTTGGGGCGCAACAGCGTGTCTAGCGCTATGCGCCTCCTACCCGTGCCCCACAAGAACGCTATGACCAGTGACCTCAGGCGTTTGAAGACAGAGCTCGGGACCCATACCGGTAGTGTCCTAAAATAGTACAAAAGCCTGGGCAGGGCTATCGTTTTAAGCAGGGAAATTCTACCGGCCAGGGAGAGCGGCAGAGTTGCCCAGAAGTCCATGGACCCCCGCAGGGCGTTAATACAGCGAGTGATGTTGCCATCCAGTAGGTCGGACGGGGCGTGGTAAACATAGACCCCTAGATAATGTAGGCAGCGCGGTTCCCACCGGAGTTCCTGAGCAGTTAGTGGGCACGGTTCTCTCGGCCTCAGGGGAAACAGACAGGATTTAGGCCAGTTGACCCTCAGGCCCGACAACCTACCGAACTGCCCCAGTAGCCGCCGCGCCCCCTGGAGCTCGGGGCCCGCATCGGCCAAAAACATCAGCAAGTCATCTGCGTACAGGGAGATGAAGTGCGGTCTCCCCCTAAATGGCAAACCTGCGTAGTGGCGGCCCAGTCTGGCTATCGCTGCGAAGGGTTCCATTGCCAACGCGAACAGGAGCGGTGATAGGGAACAACCCTGTCTAGTGCCACGCCTAATCGGGTATTGTCTCGAGATCAGTGCGCCCACCCGGACCCTCGCTACCGCCTCGGCATAGAGGACCTTGGTCCATCTTATATACCCGTCCCCCAGCCCGAAGCGACGCATCACCTCATACAAGTATCCCCATTCGAGGCTGTCAAATGCCTTCTCAATATCAATGGATAGGACAAATGGGGAGACGGTGTCCGGCCAGTCCGCACCCATCAGTCTCGTGAGTCTGCGGATGTTATGAGTGGTATTGCGTGTCGGTATGAAACCGCACTGGTCACCGCGAACCAGGCCCGTCATGTGTACCAGCAATCTGTTGGCCAGAATTTTACTGAGGATCTTGTAATCCGTCGTCAACATAGACAACGGACGATACGAGGACAGCGCCGCACCCTCTCTGCCCGGTTTCAAGAGCGGGATCATGAGGGCCTCGCACATAGAGCCCGGGAGTCGGCCCTTCTCCTGTGCCTCGTTGTACACCTCGCGCAGCCGTGGAGCAAGGTACTCTAGATATTTGCCATAAAATTCGATCGGTAGTCCGTCAAGGCCCGGGGTCCTGTTCCTAGCCATCTGTTTTACAGCACAACCTATTTCTCCAAGGGAGATGGGCCGTCCTAACTCTTCTGCCTCCGAGTCCTCCACTCGCGGCAACTGTAACCCGTCCAAGAACTCCTCAAGCTCCTCCGCCCCTCCCGTATCACCACTCATATAGAGCCCCTCATAATAAGTACGAAACTTATTCAGGATCCCGGGTTGAGAGTGGCAGGGCTCCTCCCCTGGCTCCTGGATCCTCATGATCGGCACTCCCCCTCGGACTGGGTTAGCAAGCCAAGCCAACATCGCCCCCGCCTTATCACCTTCCGCATGCGCCCTCGTCACGTACGCCTTATGGTCGAAGCTACGCAGCCGCTCTAGCTCTACCGCCAGCCCCTCCCGTGCCCCGCTAAGCCCCTCCTGCAGTTCAGGGTGATTCGGGCGCCTCTTCTCGAGATCCCTCAGCCGTGTCTCAGCCTTATCTAAGTCATCCAGCAGAGTCTTCCGAGCCCCTGCCGTGTGTCCAATACAGTGTCCCCGCACCACCACCTTGAACGCATCCCATTCAACCGCCCTCGTGGAGGCCGAGCCATTGTTCTCCTCAAAATACCTCTCAATGCTTTCACTCAGGGCCTCCCTGAACAACAAGTCGTCTAGGGTGTCAGGTTGCAGGCGCCATGTTGGCACGCAGTTAACAGTCACCATCCATTCCAGAGACATCAACAAGGGGTTGTGGTCCGATATCGTCCTGGCCAAGTATTCCGCCCCTCCCACCGCGGGGAGCACACATTCCGAACAAAGAAACGCATCCAGCCTCACATGCAAATCATGCAGGTGCGAGTGAAAGGAGTAGTCCCTAGCGGTGGGGTGCAACGCCCTCCATGCATCCGTGAGGGCCCAGCTCTCCTGCCATTCCAACCTACGCTTGGCGACCCTATGTACTGGGGACGCGCGCAGCGGGGGATGGGACCTATCTAGTAGCACATCCTCAACTGAGTTGAAGTCCCCCCCCAAGAGGACCAGCCCTGCCAAATAACCCGCCAATTTGCCCGAGATGGTAGTCAAGAAAGCGGGCAGGTCTACATTAGGAGCATACACATTACAGAGAGATATCATCCTGCCTCTCAGCCTCCCCTCCACCGCCACATATCTGCCCTCAGGGTCCACCGATGATTTTGAGACTTGGAAGGGGACCCCCGCTCGTATCCAAATCAATGCCCCCCTTGCAAATGCTGAAAATGTTGTGTAGAATAACTGCCCCCTCCAGCGCCTTTGCAGAGCCGCCCCTTCTTGCTTATTTAGATGCGTCTCCTGCAGGAACGCTATATGTACCCCCCTACGCTTGAGGTACGCCTGAACCTTATGTCTGCGCGTCATGGACTGCATACCCCGCACATTCCAGGTCACACATTTCAACGCTCCAGTACTAGCCATTCCCCCCTACACAACCGGACCATATAGCAAAGAACAATGTCCGCATAAGTCCCGCGACCACGGGCCCACCCACCCACCCTCTCCAAACAGGAAGCCGAACCCCTCCAACAACAACCACCCCCTGAGCAACCCCAACTGCTCGCAACTCCCACCCCCCCAGGACAGGCCCCCCCGCAACTGGAAGTACCCCCATCCAAACCAACACTCCCGACCACCCCTCAAGGAAAGGTGGTGATGGTTGCAGTCCCCACTGCGATGACCTTAGGGGCCGGTAAGGCGCGGCTCAATGCTATAGGACCTTAAAACAAATCAGCCCCGCGCGCTCCACCCCACAATCCCCACATTACAGCTCCCCAAAACCTCAATCAATAATGTTCCACTGCTGCGGGCCCAGTGCCCCGGTGTCCAACCAACGAGTTCACTCCACCAGATCAGTTCAACACGCCTCCAGTATCTCTCCCGAAGTCTGCGGCGTCACAATAGGGCCCCGGGCTCCACCAAATTCCGATTGTCCTGTCTCTGAGCCCGTGCCCGGGTCCTCCGATTCTGTGCCCTTCCCGGACTGAGTCCTGGAGGTCCTAGATAAGTCCACCACCGCCTGTAGGGCCGCCTGCCTCTCCGCCTCCGTCTGCGACATCGAAGGTTTCCCGGTTCTCTTGCGGTTCCTCCTGATCCGTTGGGACTGCCTGATCGGCTTCGCCACCTTAGCCTCTTCCTCCCTGGCCTTAGCACCGTCCGTTCCCGCCTTATAAGTGTCCCACCAGTCCCAGGCGTCCGCGGAGGTCGTGAAGAATTGCAAATGCTACTTACCAGTATGCATCTGTTCTTGGCATGTAGGGCTGCTGACATTCATATCTGTGCATAGTCCGCCACCTAGTGTTGGGTCCGGATGATTGCACATTGTTGTCCTGGAAGAGTCTTCGAAGTATCACGAGATAGGTGGCTCCTCCCCTGGACTACAGTGCGCATGGGCATCGCCTCCATCCCCAGATTGTTTTTAGCCATAGGCGGAGATGGAGTGAAGAAGTGAGTGATGACCATGCTATGAGCATATGTGTGTATATGAATACATACTGCAGCTGCTACAGGCGCCGGGGAGGAGGGTGGGCGATATGAATGTCAGCAGCCCTACATGCCAAGAACAGATGCATACTGGTAAGTAGCATTTGCAGTTCGAGGCATGTGGGCTGCTGAATTCATATCTGTGCATAGAATACATAGCAGTCCCTCCATTAGCGGCGGCCGCCCGTGCCAGCTGCAGCAGTCTGAAAAAGCGTTTTTAGAACAGCCTGACCAACAGCTGCCTGTTGTTTTGAATGCACGTCTACACAGTAGTGCTTAGTGAAAGTATGAGTGGTAGACCATGTGGCTGCTCTACAGATGTCTTCTAAGGGAATGTTACCTAAGAACGCCATAGAGGCCCCCAACTTCCTAGTGGAGTGGGCCCTCGGTGGGATAGTGAGAGTGCGCTTAGCTTTAGCGTAGCAGATCTGAATGCACTTTACTATCCATCTAGCTATTCCTGCTTTGGAGATTGCATTTCCCTTGTGTTGTGTGGCAAAAGCAACAAAAAGTTGTTTGGTTTTGCGGAAATCTTTTGTCCTGTCCACATAATACATCAAGGCCCTCTTCACATCAAGGGTGTGGAGCATCCGCTCCGCCAGCGTCTCTGGGTTTTGGAAGAACACCGGCAATTCAATTGTTTGGTTTATGTGAAACTGCGAGACCACTTTGGGTAAGAACTTAGGGTTAGTGCGGAGCACCACCCTGTTGGCATGTACCTGGAAGAAAGGTTCTTGGATGGTGAGCGCCTGCAGTTCGCTAACCCTCCGTAGCGATGTGATTGCTACCAAGAACGCCACCTTCCAGGTCAAAAACTGCAGCTCGCAAGAGTGTAGTGGCTCAAAGGGAGGACCCATCAGCCTTGTAAGAACCACATTGAGGTTCCATTCCGGAGCTGGTGGAGTCCTTGGTGGAATGACTCTTTTGAGTCCTTCCAGAAAAGCCTTGATAGCAGGGACCTTAAAGAGTGACAGGTGTTGCCTATTTTGGAGGTATGCTGCCATAGCCGACAGGTGAATGCGGATGGAAGAGTAAGCTAGATTACACCGATACAGGTGAAAGAGGTAACATATGATGTTTTGAATGGAAGCGTCTAGCGGGTCAATGCTGTGCTCCACGCAGTAGACGACAAACCTCTTCCATTTAGCCGCATAACAAGCTCTAGTAGTGGGCTTTCTCGCCTCCCCAATGATGTCCATGCAATCGGGAGGAAGATTGAGGTAGCCAAACTCTAGGACTTCAGGAGCCAGATCGCCAGGTTGAGCTGTTGCGGATCTGGGTGCTGAATGTCGCCATGGCTCTGCGTCAGAAGGCTGGGAGTGAGATGAAGCCTTTGATGCGGCACCACGGAGAGTTCCAGAAACGTGGTGTACCATGGTTGGCGAGCCCACGTTGGAGCAACCAGGATGAGAGTCATCGAGTGTTGCCTGAGCTTGCGTGCCACCAGCGGTATCAGAGGTGCTGGGGGAAAAGCGTACGCAAATCTGCCTGACCAGTTCATCCACATCGCATTGCCCTGTGATTGGGGGTGTGGGAATCTGGCGGCGAAGCTTTGGCATTTTGCGTTCTCCTTTGTGGCGAACAGGTCGATCTCTGGATGACCCCACCTTTGGAAGTACGGTTGGAGTACTGATGGATGTAACTCCCACTCGTGCATCTGATGGCTGTGTCTGCTGAGCAGATCCGCCATTTGGTTGTCCTTGCCCGGGAGATGTTCTGCCATGAGGAAGATGTTCCTCTGAATGGCCCACTTCCACATGCTCTGAGCCAGATGAGACAGCTGTGGAGAGTGTGTTCCTCCCTGCTTCTGGATGTAGTACATGGCCGTCATGTTGTCCGTCCGGATCAACACGACCTTGTTGCACAGATGTACTTTGAACGCCTTTAAGGCCATGAAGATCGCCATCAGTTCCAACACATTGATGTGCATCTTCCTTTGCTGAAGTGTCCATAGTCCCTGCACCGTGTAATGGAGTACATGCGCTCCCCATCCCTGGAGAGAGGCGTCCGTCGTCAGGACAATCTGTGGGACAGGCTCTTGGAATGGTCGGCCCTTGCAAAGGTTGTGTGGATTCCACCAATGCAGAGAGTTGTATGCCCGACCGCTCACCAACACTAGGTCTGTCAGCTGCCCATGAGCCTGAGTCCACTGACGTGCAAGGCACTCCTGAAGCGGACGCATATGTAGTCTCGCGTGCGGGACAATGGAGATGCAGGAGGCCATCATGCCTATCAACTGCATGAACACCCTCGCTGGAAGCGAGTGTTGGGGTCTGAATCGTTGGATCAGCGCCTGAATACCTGCGATTCTCACTGAACTCGGCTGCGCAGTGGCTGCCAGAGTGTCGATTTCCGCGCCCAGATACTGTCGCACGTGGGCGGGCTGGAGATGGGACTTTGGGTAGTTCAGAGAGAATCCCAGATCGTGCAGGAGGTGAATGGTGCGTGACACGTGGTCTACGCACTGCTGTTCCGTCTTTGCCTGAATAAGCCAGTCGTCTAGGTATGGAAAGACGTGGACGTGCTGGCGACGGAGATGCGCTGCTACAGTCGCCAGGCATTTGGTGAAAACTCTCGGTGCCGTGGTGACCCCGAACGGCAGGACTCTGAACTGGTAATGCTGGTCCAAGATTTTGAATCTGAGATACTTTCTGTGTGAAGGATGCAGGGGAATGTGAAAATAGGCATCCTTCAGATCCAGCGTCGCTAGGAAGTCCCCCTGCTGAAGAAGGGGAAGCACCTGCTGCAACGTGAGCATATGGAAGTGCTCTGAATTGATGTACCAGTTCAGGGGCCTGAGGTCCAGGATCGGCCTGAGTGATCCGTCCTTTTTGGGGATTAGAAAATACAGGGAGTAAACCCCTGTTCCCCGTTCTTGCCAAGGAACAAGCTCTATCGCCCCTTTTTGCAGCATGACCAGTACTTCTTGCTGCAACAAGGTCAAGTGCTCGTCGGACATAGCACGGCTTCTTGGCGGTATGTCCGGTGGAATGGACGTAAGTTCTAGACAGTACCCGAACTGGATAAGAGACCTCACCCACCTGTCCGTGGTGATGGACCTCCACGCCGGCAGGAACTGCTGGAGTCTCCCCCCGACAGGTGTCGTGTGATCGGGGGGAAGTGACAAGACGTCACTGTTTGTTGGAGGAGGTGGACCTGGAGGCATTGTTTCCACGTCCCCTGCCTTTGATATTATTGCCTCTGTAGCCACCCCTGCCCTTGTTGTTGTTATACGAGGACTGGGTGGTACCCTTGTAGTATTGCGTGGACTGGGATGCCTGGCCTCTTGAGGTGCCTCTTGAATTGGGGCGGCGAAAAGAACCACCCCGAAACTGCTGACTCTGTAAAGCCCCCATAGACTTGGCAGTTTCGGTATCTTTCTTCATCTTTTCTAGGGAGGCATCCACTTCAGGGCCGAACAGATGGTCAGGATTCACTGTTTGACCCAGTATTGTGGTTTGTATGTCAGGTTTGAACCCAGAAATCCGAAGCCAGGCATGGCGTCTAAGTAACACACTTGTATTGATAGCCCTGGAGGCAGTGTCTGCTACATCTAGAGCACATTTGATGGATGCATTAGTGATGAGTTTACCCTCCTGAATGAGCATCTCCCCCGCCTCCTTGTATTGGTCAGGCAAGTGTTGCAGGATGGCCTCTAATGTGTCATAATGTGCCCTATCATAACGTGCAAGCAGGGCTTGAGTGTTAGAGATCCTCCAGATGTTTGCTGCCTGTGCAGCAATGCGCTTGCCTGATGCCTCAAAGATTTGTGACTCTTTGTCTGGGGGAGGAGCATCACCAGTAGTCTGCGAATTCGCCCTCTTTCGAGCGTTGGACACCACCAGGGAGTCCAATGGCAAATGTCCCTTAATATAAGTGGGATCCGTGGGCGCCGCTTTGTACTTCCTGTCGATGCGAGGATTGACCACCCTCGCACGGGTGGGCTCTTTGAATACTTCCTGTGCATGCTTCAGCACCCCTTTGAGCATCGGTAGCGTCTTGACTTGCTTTTCGGCTACCGAGAAGGTGTCGACCAAGAAGTCCGCATCCACAGGGTCTGAGTGCAGTTCGACGTCATGGTTCGCAGCAGCTCTCTCTATTAACGCATTAAACGCCGCCGAGTCCTCCGTCAGGGACGTCTTCGCGGCGAAAAGTTGAGCGTCCTGGCCCGACTGCGGGTCGTCCGCGTCGCCACCTGCTGTCCAGGGCACTTGCTCCTCCTCCGGATCCGAGTACGCCGGATAGTTGTACTCGTCGTCCTCCTCGTCCACCTCAGGCACTGGGGAATGGGCTGGCGAGTGTTCCGTGGCCTGTGGAGACAGAGGTTCCATCAGAGCCGAAGAGTCTGCAGAGTACTTTTTGTTCTTTAGTGGAATCCTGAAGGGTTCCAATGGCGGCTCCGACGTAATTTTTCGTTTGAGGAGCGACAATTTTCCGGTGTTGGCGTCGATGGTCACCTCCCGACGCTCCTCCACCGCGAGCGGTTTGAGCCGAAGCTTCGACACCACCAATGCAGCTTTCGGCGTCAACACCTCCTGAGAGTGTCCGCTCGTCTTAGGCGCGAAGGCCTTCGGCGCCGACTTGGGAGGAAGGGTAAAACGAATTGGCGTTTGTTCCTTGGCAGGCTTCGGCGTGGGCTTAGGCACCACAGTGCTGGGAACCACAGTGGACTGTTGGATCCGCTTCAAGGATTCTCCCACCTTCTTTGCAAGGGATGCCGAGGGCTGTACTGTCCCGAGCGACTCTTCGTCTCCGAGAGCCCGGTCGGCTGCAGGCCTCTTCTCCGGTGCCGACGCCCCATGGCCTGGCGCACCGTCGGCGTGACGCTTCTTCGAAGCCGTCTTCGGGTCCGCGACCCCTTTCGGTGCCGACGCAGCCGCGTCGGATGCCTTCACCTTCGGCGCCGACCCAGAGGGCTGTGGGTCGGCCATTTTGGCGCGGCTCTTGTGGTCGGCCATTTTGGCGTGGCTCTTCGAGTCGGCCATTTTGGGTTTCGTGGAAGTTGACGCCTCCAGAACCTTCTTCACCAACGCCACTTTCGGTTTCGGTTTCGCATCCGAGGGTGCGGGACCAGTTGGCTTCACTTTCGTTTTCTTGTTAGAAATGTCCGTGACCGGGCCCGGAGGCGGGGACGTAGGACTCATAGCAAGATCTTGGGTAAGGCCCGAAGGCGATCCCTCGACCTGGGCCGTATGACGGGGGGTAACCCCGGAGTCTGGTTGGGGATGCTCTTCCTCCGAGCTATCTCCCATCGTGGCACAAATCAGTTCGTCGTCCCCTACCTCACCGGAGACTTCGTCGCAGGCCTCCTCTTCCGCGTCGTAGGTCTCGTCCTCGGACGCGGGGCCAGAGTCCGACTCTCGCACGTCGTCCTCTTCCTCGACCGATTCCTGAAATATGTCATCAGGTGAGGGCGCCGGAGCCGACAATTGCGCCTGGAGTCGATTAGCCCGGCGAATCTTCAAAGTTTTCTTACTCCTAAACTTTGAACACGCCATGCAGGTGTCTTCACGGTGATCCGGTGACAAGCAAGTGTTGCACACGGGGTGCACGTCGAGGTGCGAATATTTTGAGTTACACAGCGGACACCTCTTGAATGGAGTCCGCTCCATAGCAAACGTGGTAGTGTAGGCCCGTCCGCGTCGAAGCACGTGGAAGGGCAGTAGGAGATTGGAGCTGATAGTCAGTAAGAAAACCCGAACGCAACTATACCGACGCCCAGCCTAAAGACCTTTTGGTCTCAAGTAAAATCGAACAACTATCGGTTCCGAAGGAGGGAACCGAAAACACATCCGAACCCTATGGCGGAAAAAAACAATCTGGGGATGGAGGCGATGCCCATGCGCACTGTAGTCCAGGGGAGGAGCCACCTATCTCGTGATACTTCGAAGACTCTTCCAGGACAACAATGTGCAATCATCCGGACCCAACACTAGGTGGCGGACTATGCACAGATATGAATTCAGCAGCCCACATGCCTCGAACAAAGATTTCTCATCCACCACCACTCTTAGCTTGGCCGGGAACAACAGGGAGTACTTGATGCCTTCCTGGCGGAGCTCCCGCTTGAGGGACAGGAAGTTCGCCCGGAGTCGCTGCGTCTCAAATGTGTAGTCTGGGAACATGGTGACTCTGTTGCTATCCACTTGAAAGGGCCCTGCCTCTCTCGCCCTCTGCAAGAGCCAGTCTCTGTCCCGGTAATGGAGCAACTTGAACACCACCGGACGAGTGGGAAGGCCCAAGGCTGGCGGGCGCGCCGGAACTCTATGTGCCCGTTCCAGGGAGAAGAAGGGGGACAGACCTTCTGGTGCCACCTCCGTCCGCAGCCAGTTATCCAAGTAGCCCACCATGTCGTCGCCTTCAATTTTTTCCGGCAGGCCCACTAGGCGTACGTTTTTGCGCCTGTTTCTGTTTTCTGCATCCTCGGCCCTCCTTTCCAGCACCTTCAGGCGGTCCATCACGTCTGCCATCTGGGCCTTCATCGTTTCCTGGCTTGGGGCTAAGTCCTTAACCGTGATCTCCACGGATTTCACCCTGTCTTTAAGTTTGTCGTGGTCGGCCTTCAGGAGGCCCAAGCCCGTCGCCACCTGAGCTATATCTTGCTGCAGGGCGTCCTTTGTGGTGGCGATGGCCTCCAGGATACGATCCTGCATCCGCTGCAAAGCCGCTTGGTCTCTCTCCGCTCCCTCCGCAGCCTCAGTATCGGTCGCGCCATCTCCCTTCCCCTTCGTCTTCCCCATCTGGGCCTGAATGTGTTCCTGGTCGCCCTCTGAGTGCCGTCGGGTTCCGTCCTCCGGCAGGGCACTCGGGCCCAAATATGTCACCAAGAAGCAGGAAGCACTGAGCGATCGCAGCCCGGCCAGCGCCAGACGTGCCAGAGGCCCGGGGCTCTCGTCACTGGGTCACTGCCGCTCCGTCGTCGCCCCTACCAGGGGGCGGTCCTCAGCCACCGCCCGAGGGTGCGCCCGAAGTCCACTCGGCACCCGGGGAGAGGCGCGATGCGGCCGCCAACACCTCTAATGAGTCAGGGAGCAGTCCTCAGTGGGTCTCCGGGTAGATGTCCCCGTTGCGATCAGTCTCATGCCCTCGCCGCCATTTTGGGGTCCGCGACTTCTCGCCTGGGTTCAACTTTCACAGTCGAAATATTGCTGTGGGATGGCTCGGTGTCGTCCTCCGTGGGCCCTGGACCCTCCGCAGTACCTTCCAGTACCGGATGGTATCGGTTACCTCGGGGTACAATCAAATTTTCAGGATATTTTCCGGGATCGGGCACGGAGCTCCGAGCTCACGCTGCCTACCTCCTCGGCATCCAAGCCACGCCCCACAGTAGGTATGCCTTGTTGTTGTTCATGGCTGCTTGCCTGGTAGCCTGGATGTTGGAAAGAGGAGTTTCTGGGCCTATGTCCCTACTGGCTGACACAGAAAACACCATTAACCTGACACCCTTGGGCTGGATGCACTAAGAGCCCCGTTTAAAATAGAGAGCCCTCATTGTCAGCTAACCAAGATCCGATGGGAGCATTACCCATAACAACCATGTAACCGTGATCCAGTGGGAGCCCTAACCATCAGATGTCCTGGGTCCAATGAGAGTCCTTACCCGAACAAAGGGAGCCCTAGGAGAATCGGACTATCTATAAATGTATCTACAGTATCTATCTTTCAGCTAGATCATGGTGTTAGGCGGCTCAGACTGTTACTTAGATCAGGGGTATTACCGCTTAAGGCCTAAAAGAGCCGGTGGCATAACCACAGGATTGTGTGATCTGTGTAAAGGAGGAAAGCAGGATCTAAGTCATGCACTCGCCATTTGTCCTGCAGTCTCAGTAGCACATGGTTGATTTGTAACGGTTATATTCTAAATTTAGCATAACAAATACACATGAATTGTTACATTTTTTAAGGTTTCCACCAAATAAATTGTTTTAAATATTTTATGCATGTACACACTTGATTCTTAGCATAATTGTGGTAATCTCTATTTTTCATTGTTTATCTCTGTTGGAATCTTAGTCAATAAAAACTTTTTGACTTGACTTTGACTTGAGGGTCAGACTAAGAAGGGTAATGCTAAACCAAATTTGAACCCCCAATACAGGTTTATCAAATCACGCCCTGTTGATGGAACACACTATTTTGCTTGGAAGGGCACCAACAAAAAAGGGTGACGTTTAGACAAATGTGTACCAAACAGTCAGAAAATACAGACCAATTGAGGTGAATTTTAGATAAAAAATAAGGGTTATCCGGAACGAGTCGAGAAAGATCACGAAAGTAACTGAAGCAACAAAGCAATAAGCAGACAAGACACCTCTCTCCAGGAACTCACAAAAGTGAATTGGAGGGACAAATATACTGATATCCGATCATAGAAAGGTCATGGTTAGTGTTAAATGTGATACTACTGGTGATGTTCTTGATAATATCATGTGATTCATGAATTGCACATGCAGGTGGGATGGATAGGGAAGTTAGGGTGAGTAAGGTTGTATAGCTGAACACAGATTGCAAGTTTCAGACATATGGAGGTTTTAGATCCAAAACCATGAAGTCCATTCAAATGCCCTTTTCAGGGAATTAGTAAGCTTTTTTTTCACTAACTTAAATGACAGCAGCTCACCTTGACTTCAGTATATGTGAACTCCAAAACCATGATGGGTGCCCATATACCACAGAGCACATAGACCATAAAAATGGTAGCAAAGCACTGTACTAATACATGTAACTTATCATACACCTAAGGTTTATCTTTTAAAAATGTCTGCAAATTTGTCAAGGGTGGCAAAGATAGGACGGGATATCCAAGAGATAATCTTCTCAGTAAGTGAAAATGTTTGCCCATTTTTACACCAAATAACACTTGTTATGGAGATTCATAATATGTTTAATGTAAATCCGTTCAATAGTGTCTCAATTACAATAAGGTGATAAGCAACTTTGGAAGAGTTCATTTGTAGGTGTCAACTGTTAAGTTCATCAATGTATCGTAAACAATAAACTTAAAGGAAAATCAAATCTGCACAGCGTTGGAGCTGGTTTTTTCTCTGCAGTTGGGCATTTAACACACTACTTCGGCAGCTGATAAAAGAGGACTCGCCGAAAAAACTGGCAATATTTTGCTCCAGTGAACTGTTGGATCTAGGTATCGATTCACAACTTCAAGTAACAGTTCATGAACCCGATCCACAGGTGGATCATTGGATACCCTGGTGTTTGGAAAATTATAAGCGGGGAAATGGGTATAGGGCACAGTCAAAGGCCATGCAGCCTCTGTGTAGGGGCTGTGCTCGTAGAGCCAAGTCGTAGATTGAATCTAGTGAATTAATTTACAGTAGACAAAGTACAACATAACTTATTGGAAATATTGAGTGAAATACTCATTGTGAGAAGAAAGTGATGGTTCTTTAATTACACTGCAAAATAACCTGACCAATAAAACTACAACTACACAGTTGGAACCTTTGTCCCACAAGATGAAATTAAACTTAACCAAGATTTGTTTCAGAGAGAGTGAGGGAGTGTCAATTGGGACACGTGCACTGATAGACATACCGACTTATTACCATGGTGCAAAGGTTCAATTCCATGGCGTAATCATAGTACATTCTAATTTGACAAAATTGGTGACTACTGTTTCACAGGTACATATAATCACTTCTTACTGATGCACAGATGTGTAAAATCAGTGCTTACTGATTCAGTTTCAATGCAGCTGCTCACTGAAGTTCGCTGCATCCGGAGCCACTCTAGGCACAGCCTCTACCCACAGTCAACAACAGTAGTAAACAACATCAAAGTCGGCAAATAAACTGCTTGCAACATATCCGGGAACTGTGTTGTGATTGCATAATGCGACGGTGTTGCACCAGTGATATATTTACCACGAAAACCACCAGAGCCCCAAGATTGCATAACTGGGCTAAAATAGCAGGATTATTACATGTAGGTTTAAAAACCTATGTTTTGCTTCGTTTAACAGATAAACAAAATATATTTTCTAACAAAAAAATAATTGCACCAATTTGAATACTGCATTATAGTATATTGTCGTTTATTTTACGTGGTAATACTCATTTTTCGATTCATGTTCGTCAGAAGGTGGGGGTTTATGTTGGAGGAAGTGAAGGGATTTGCGACTCCTTTTTAGGGCTCGCCTGCTGATGCGCTTGCGCATAGCTGGCGAAGCTCTATAGTGGCTTATCCAGAGTTTAAGAAGGGATGTAGGCACGGCGCACAGCCTTATTTAGTGATGAGGATTGTATGAAAGGATATTTCTGTTTAGGTAGTTTTCAGGTGCTCCGGCAGGTGACGTAACTGTCCGGGTACGCCAAATAACTTATGAAGGGGTGAGTGCATTACCTCAAGTGTAAATGCATCCCTGCATGTGGGCACTCTGTGGTGGTTCGTTGTAATAAAACAATCGACTCCAATAAATGTAGTCAACGAGTGTTCATTTGATTTCAAAAGATTCACATTTTACTTGAAAGTTTTAGACTGATATATTCTCAGTTTTCAATATCCAAAATATTTTTTTTCGAAGTTCATAATCAGTGATAACACCAAGGTTAACCATACGAGCTCCGATGCATTTCGAGCCGGTTGGCTCTTTGTCAAGGAGCACTACAAAAAAATGCAAAATAACGTACTCATCAATATGTAGAAATATCGTAACACAATGACATAGTATAACATAGTAAAATTTTTAGTGCATGCTTATTCAATGGTGCGGTGCAACATGCTTAAGGACCCGAGGTGAAGGGATGGGTTGTGTGCGGACTAAGCGGGGTGGGGGATCGGGGTGTGCTGGTCATCACGAGCGAAAGTTGAGAGAACTTAGGAAGCGGGGGTAGTGGGTTAAGTTTCGAACATGAAGTTCTTAATGAAAAAAATGGTGCCTAAGGTGAAAAATTAAAAACGTTCTCGAGGGTGGTGTGAGGGACGTTAATACGATGTGCTGAGCGGATCAAGAAAGTTTTCGAAAGAAATGCCTCGTCAAAGCGAGACTTACGATTAACGTTGCATTCCCGCAGTCAGGGAATCTGAAAATGAAGGGTGGAAACCTAAAGTTACAACGATGACATGAACGCCGGTGCGCGTTCGCGGGTTGCTACGGGGAGAGAGTGAGACTTAAAGGTGCAGTCGGTGTCTCAATGCGGAGTCCTCACTGGGTATCCTGCTGGGCTGGCGGAGTACCTGTAAACTCCGTGTGGCTCACACGCGGAGTGTTCAGTGGGTTCAGGTTGACTGGGGAGGGTGGCCGTGAAACATAAAAGATGGACTAATGAGTCGGTCGCCATATGGGCGGCCATCTCAGAGTGGTGTGGAGTAGGAGATGTGCACAGGGTAATAGAAGAATAGTGAAGGGTTAGTGGGGGGGTGGTGTGATGTACAAGCCTAGCAAACCATTCCAGTCAGCGTTGTGCATATCATGTACCGGTAGGGTACTATAAATAACAACTTAATTCCAAACGATCATTAAGGCCATGAGGATTCATAGCTTTAAGTCTGTAAATCCAAGATGTCTCTCTTTGGAGAAGTGTTTTGTTGATATCTCGTCCTTCCATTTTTGGTACCATCTCTAGAACAAGGAATTTCAACTGTGCAATGTTGTGGTTGGCTTCAATAAAGTGGACGGCAATGTTGGATTTGGCGTTTTTGGTTCTGATGTTTGATTTGTGTTCATTCATTCGAGTTTTAATCTTCCTGGTTGTCTTGCCTACATAAATTATGCCACACAGGCATTTCAACAAATAGATCAGATTACATGAATCGCATGTTGCGTCGACTCTCAATTTTTAATTTTTATCCAGAGTTTAACCACTGGCGATTCCATGCAGTGCATGTGCGCTTTTTAGGTCATTGCGCAAGCGCAAGCCCTAAAAAGCGCGTGCACAATGCCACCAGCCGCCTGCCTGCCTGCCTCGCATTACCACATCATAGGCAGTCCAGCCTCCCTCCCACAAGCTTCTCAGCGTGCGCTCTGCATTTCTCCTCCCAGCACATTTCTCATCCCCTAATTATTCACGGCTGGCCGTACTTTCAGTTTCACGGCCACCAGACCGTGTCTCCTTATATCCAGCGCATTTCATACGGGTCTAAAACTTTTTTATGCTGGGTTTGCCCTGGCGGATCATATGTTAGTGACTTCCCCCTACCTGGCACCACCTCGATGTCGCATGCCTTTTACAAATGCGGTACCGGCACTTTTGTTTTAAACATCATTATCAAAAGTGTGGGTGCCGCATTGCTTTCAATATAAAGAAATAGAAAAATAAAATTCAATGGAAGAGGGACTTGGGTCGGAGACTTGCCGTTATCTCAAGGGAGACACTAAAACAGCGTTTAAATACAACTCGATAACCTGTTCTTTCATGGTCCTTACCCCGGATTATGTGCACTTTTTATCTCTCCCTGACCTGGTCGCTCCAGCTCAGCTCCTTGGAGGGTCTCTGTACAGCTTCACACGCAGTTCTGCAGCGCACAGAAACATGGCTCCGCCTCTAGGGAAATAATGTGGTTGTCAAGCTGTGGCGGATATGGCAGTGCAGGGATGGGTGACCATTTCATCCGCACTGAGCCGGTGGTGCCCTAAGAACAGCCAAAGGGGGAGCATGGTCTTTCATCACTATCGCTCACCGCGCAGGCCCTGATGGAGAATAAAACATGCATGGCTTGCCCACAACCCTGAAAATGATTGCGCTCATTTACCATAAACAAAGAAAGCGCATTCAGCCAAGTCACCACCCATCATGGTGACACACGTTTGCATACTGATTAAGTTTACAGATAGAGACAATGGCTCTGATATCATTAACAGTGGCGGGGGGTTTGCGATGCGAACAGCGCAAGATAAATAGCGCCATCATACCCAGCCAGTGGGCTGGGTATGCTCAGACGTGAGTCCCAGGCTCTCCACATCACTGGAGTCAAGCTATCCAGGCTGAAGAAGGCTGATAGCCAGAAACCGCTCCTTGGATGCTTGATTCCGGTCTAGGAAAGACATGGCTTGGTAGTTCGGGCTGGACTGTTCCCATGAGGCACAGGGTCAAGGCTGATTTGCATATAGCCATTGTCTGACCTAGGGTGGTGTGGAGTGCAAAACCAATGCAATTAGGCCTAGATCTTTGTACTGGGGTGAATGTAAGACATTGTTCTGCATTCTGTCCATCAACTGTGTTTTTTGCAATTTTCACCCCGAGTGGGCTGGGTATGCTCAGACGTGAGTCCCAGGCTCTCCACATCACTGGAGTCAAGCTATCCAGGCTGAAGAAGGCTGATAGCCAGAAACCGCTCCTTGGATGCTTGATTCCGGTCTAGAAAAGACATGGCTTGGTAGTTAGGGCTGGACTCTTCCCATGAGGCACAGGGTCAAGGCTAATTTGCATAAAGCCATTGTCTGACCTAGGGTGGTGTGGAGTGCAAAAAAACGATGGATTTAGGCCCAGATCTTTGTACTAGGGTGAATGTAAGACATTGTTCTGCATTCTGTCCATCAACTGTGTTTTTTGCAATTTTCACCCAGAGTGGGCTGGGTATGCTCAGACGTGAGTCCCAGGCTCTCCACATCACTGGAGTGAAGCTATCCAGGCTGAAGAAGGCTGATAGCCAGAAACCGGTCCTTGGATGCTTGATTCCGGTCTAGGTAAGACATGGCTTGGTAGTTCGGGCTGGACTGTTCCCATGAGGCACAGGGTCAAGGCTTTCAATTCAATTCAATTCAATTAATTTATATAGCGCGCTACATACCCAGAGGGTCTCAAGGCGCTTGAAGAAGGGTGGGGAATTACTTGTCGAATATCCAAGTTTTAAGTTGCTTTCTGAATGCTAGGTGGTTCTGAGTGAGGCGAAGGTGAGTTGGAAGTGAGTTCCAGGTTTTAGCTGCCAAGTAGGAGAAGGATCTTCCTCCCATGGTGGTTTTGTTGATGCGAGGTACAGCAGCAAGGGCTTGGTTGGAAGAGCGTAGCTGGCGGGAGGGGGTGTAGAAGGAAAGTCGTGTGTTGAGGCATTCGGGTCCAAGTTCGTAAAGTGCTTTGTGTGCGTGGGTTAGGAGGCGGAATGTTATCCTCTTATTGATGGGGAGCCAGTGGAGGTTTTTCAGGTGACCAGAAATGTGGTTTTTGCGCGGGATGTCTAGTATGAGTCTGGCTGATGCGTTCTGAATGCGTTGAAGTTTTTTCTGAAGTTTTGCGGTGGTACCGGCGTATAGGGTGTTTCCGTAGTCCAGGCGGCTTGTAACCAGTGCGTGGGTGACCGTTTTTCTAGTTTCGGTGGGGATCTAGCGAAATGTTTTTTTGAGCATGCGTAGAATGTTGAAGCAAGATGATGAGACGGCGTTGACTTGTCTGGTCATCGAGAGTGAGGAGTCCAGGATGACGCCCAGGTTCCGTGCGTGGTCCGTCGGGATGGGTGCTTTTCCAAGGGCCTCTGGCCACCAAGAGTCGTGCCAGGTGGAGGGGGAGGTACCTAAGATAAGGACTTCTGTTTTGTCTGAGTTCAGTTTCAGACGGCTGTGCTTCATCCACTCGGCAACTTCTTTCATTCCTTCATGTAGGTTGGTTTTGGCGGTGTTAGGGTCTTTGGTGAGTGAGAGGATCAGTTGAGTATCATCAGCGTAGGAGATGATGTTGAGGTTGTGTTGGCGTGCTATGGCCGCGAGGGGGCTCATGTATACGTTGAAGAGGGTGGGGCTGAGTGAAGATCCTTGTGGCACGCCGCAGATGACTTCAGTGGCCTCTGACTTGAATGGTGGGAGGTGGACTCTCTGAGTTCTTCCGGCAAGGAACGAGGTGATCCATTCCAGTGCTTTTCCTTGGATTCCGATGTTTCTGAGGCGTTGTAACAGGGTGCTATGACAGACTGTGTCGAAGGCTGCGGAGAGGTCGAGGAAGATGAGGGCGACTGTGTCTCCGTTGTCCAGTAGAGTTCGAATGTCGTCTGTTGCTGCGATGAGTGCGGTCTCTGTGCTGTGTTTGGCTCGGAAGCCGGACTGTGAGGAGTCGAGGGATTTGTTGGTTTCGAGGAAGGCGGCGAGCTGGTTGTTGACAGCTTTCTCGATGACTTTGGACGGGAATGGAAGGACTGAGATGGGGCGGTAGTTTTTGAGTTCGGTGGGGTCAGCTGTGGGTTTTTTCAGAAGGGCGCTGAGTTCGGCGTGTTTCCAGCTTTCAGGGAAGGTGGCGGAGTTGAGGGAGCAGTTGATGACGTCTCCGAGGTGTGGTGCTATGATGTAATCTGCTTTGTTGAAGATGTGGTGGGGGCATGGGTCTGTGGGGCATCCTGAGTGGATGGAGTTCATCAGGCGGATGGTGTCCTCAGTGGAGATTGGGTTCCAGTCATTAAGGATGTTCAAGGGGGGTGAAGGTACGGCAGAAGGTTGTGTGGGTTGGTCTCCGGGTTGGTTGTCGAAGCTGTTGTGGATGTCTGCGATTTTGTCTTGGAAGAACGAAGCTAGGGAGTCGCAAAGGGTTTGAGAGGGAGTGATGTCGTTGGAGTTGGCAGTGGGGTTGGTGAACTCTTTGACGATGTTGAATAATTCCTTGCTGTTGTGGGCGTTGTTGTCTAGTCGATCTTTGAATGCGGCTTTCTTGGCAGGCCGGATCAGTTGGTGGTGTATGCGGGTGGCGTTTTTGAAGGCGTCCCTGGTGCTGGTGTTTGGGTCTTTTTTCCAGGCCTTCTCTAGGGAGCGACAGAGTTTCTTGGATTTCTTAAGATCATCGTTGAACCAGGGGGCGTTTTTGCTGCCTAGTTTGATTTGACGTTTTATCAAAGGTGCTAGGTTGTCGGCGCTGTTGGTTAGCCATTGAGTGAGGTTAATGGCTGCTTGGTTGGGGTTCGAAGAGTGGGCAGGGGGGTTTTGAAGAAGCGATGAGGAGATCTGGTCGATGGTGATTTTGTTCCAGTTTCTTCGCAGAGTGGGTTGGGGATGGTTGTGGGTTGTGGTCTTTTTGTAGGTAAAGTGAACGCAGCTGTGGTCCGTCCAATGGAGAACTGTGGTGTGACTGAAGGAGATATGTTTGCTGGAGGTGAAGATAGGGTCGAGTGTGTGACCTGCATAGTGAGTGGGGGTATTAACAAGTTGTTTGAGTCCGAGGTTGGCGAGATTGTCCAGAAGGGTGGTGGCGTTGTTGTTGTTGCTCTTTTCCAGGTGAAAATTGAGGTCTCCCAATAGAACGTAGTCCTCGGAGGGGAGGGCGTGTGGGGTGATAAAGTCAGTGATGTCATCACTGAATTGTGCACGGGGTCCCGGTGGCCTGTAGAGGAGAGTGCCTCTGAGTGTGGTCTTGGGGTCGGTGTGGATCTGGAAGTGAAGGTGCTCGGCGCTAGCGAGGTTGACGTCTGAGCTAGTTGAGATGCGGATGGAATTCTTATGGACGATAGCGATGCCTCCTCCTGTTTGGTGGGTGCGGTCTTTTCGGATGATCTTGTAGCCTTCCGGGATGGCAATGGTGATGTCTGGGGCTGAGGAGGCGTTCATCCATGTTTCTGTTAGGAAGGCGACGTCCGGGGAGATGGTGTCTAGTAGATTCCAAAGTTCGATGGCGTGTCTGTGGACCGAGCGGGTGTTGAGCAGGATGCATTTTAGGTGGTTGGTGTTGGATCTCTGTTTGGTGTTCGTGGATGAGGAGTTGGTCTTGGTGCCGTCATACTTGCAGGAGTTGCATGTGAAGGGTCCATGGGTGTGACCGGGAGCGGCTTGGGCGCAGTTGGGGAGTCGGCCGGGGTTTAGGGCTAAGAGGGTGGAGGCGTCGTATTTTATGCGGGTGGGGTGGGTGGTACGGGGGTTCAGGGGGTTTGGCGCTGGGCGCGGTCCAGGCGCGGACGGGCGTAGACGGGCTTACCTTTGGCGCACCTTCGGCGCAACTGGGGCGCGACCGCTGCGCGTTGCCGCTGCGCGCTGAGGCATCTGTCATATGTGGATAGTGGAGGGGGAGGGGCGAGGGAGGGTCAGCTGGGAGGCGGGAGCGAGGCTGAGAGGACAGGGGCTCCGGGTCAATAACAACAAGATGGCCGCAATAACAAATCGGGAGCAGGAAGGGGCACACAGACAAAAGGGGGATCTGAAAACACTTTCACAACAAAGCGCTACGATTTTTCACTGTGTGCAAGCGAGCGGCGCTAGATTAGGATCGAGCCTATGACACTGGGCAATGAGCCTGAGCAGGACATACAGCAGTGGAAAAGAATCACTCGATACAGTTTTCAATTATAGCGCTATGGCAATCAATCTGCAATCAGTGTAGCGCTTTTATCAGGTGGCAGCTAGCGGACACAATAGCAGAGCGAGACAGCAGTGGATGCAGCCAACGTTACCACCGAGGAGCGAGGAGCACGGGAGCGACCGCTTCTGGAAGCACCAGGACGGTCACAGCGCTACAGAGGGCGGGGGTTAGGCTGTGAAGTCTGTGGGAGGGAGGGTCAGCTGGGAGGCGGGAGCGAGGCTGAGAGGACGGGGGCTCCGGGTCAATAACAACAAGATGGCTGCAATAACAAATCGGGAGCAGGAAGGGGCACACAGACAAAAGGGGGATCTGAAAACACTTTCACAACAAAGCGCTACGATTTTTCACTGTGTGCAAGCGAGCGGCGCTAGATTAGGATCGAGCCTATGACACTGGGCAATGAGCCTGAGCCTGCGCAGGACATACAGCAGTGGAAAAGAATCGCTCGATACAGTTTTCAATTATAGCGCTATGGCAAGCAATCTGCAATCAGTGTAGCGCTTTTATCAGGTGGCAGCTAGCGGACACAATAGCAGTGGATGCAGCCAACGTTACCACCGAGGAGCGAGGAGCACGGGAGCGACCGCTTCTGGAAGCGGTCTGACCTAGGGTGGTGTGGAGTGCAAACAAATGATGGATTTAGGCCCAGATCTTTGTACTGGGGTGAATGTAAGACACTGTTCTGCATTCTGTCCATCAACTGTGTTTTTTGCTATCATTTTACATTAGGCAGCCTTACACTTACACTGCACATCAAGGGGGCTCGGCTTCGCTGCATCTCACGGCTGCTGATTGTCTGATCTCAGACTTGCAAAGAAAAACATTACGTCACTTATTTAAAGACTATGAAAACAGGACAAATATGTCGCCTACATTTTCTTGTGGGCAGGGATAGCTTGCAATGAAAAGTAGTAGGCAGGATGAAGTGTGTTTTAGGAAGATGGGAATAAGTGTTTTCTCCTCCCCTAATTATTCACTGCCCACGGCCGGCTGGAACATCAAAGGCTGCTGCTCCCCGTGGGTCTTGTCACCCTTACTCTACCCTATTCTACCCTAAACTATTTCTGCTTCTGAACAAATGCATCCTCAAGCCTTTGCTTTCAGTACAAGCTCATTTTACCGAGCTTCACATATAATTTCGGCTCAAACTTTTTAATCGAGGGAGACCGCAGAAATCATTAATATTCTTTCACAGTCTCATCAATCCAGAATGGAAGTATTGTCAATACTATATGCCACAAAGCGAATATTGTTGCTTATTTATCTTATGCAACTAACAGCCCTTGACAAAGCCAATAACGCTAGCTTGTTGTAGGTAAACTTACTTTTTGTATTAGAAATCTATATGTAATCACAGAGGCAGCAAAATGCCAGTCAGGCGGCACTCTATGATCTGCACAGGTTTTTAGCTGGGTGTTTTAAGCCACACTCTTAACTGCATCGGCGACGCCCCTTTGAGAGACACCCCCTCCCCCCAGGTCTGATGGGGAGGGGAGCCCCTGAACTATCACAGCTCCGCTGGTACATCTTACCATGAATGAATGTTATTCATTAGTAATGTGTTCATCGGACGAATGTCACACTAGTGCTCAAAGGCAAAGTGGAAAGGAGGAGGGGCGAGTGAAAAAGCACTGCTTGCACCAGCAGTGGCAATTCAGATCATCTACTCTAGTCCAGGCGGTGATACCCTCAGCTGGTGAGCCGTGCACGGTCACAGCGTGCGCCGTGCATATGGAGCTGGTGTATGACGCCATGGCCACAAGCTGCCTTTCACTCTCAACCTCGTGACTTTCCTTGTAGGGGAGGCTCGTTTGATTCGTGTATCCAACAGCTCGGGGACCCCTTTACAGCCCCCTGAAGGCACTGCATGATTAGAACTCAGACTATCAGCTTTCGGTCGAAGGTTCATTGAAAAGACAGGCAGAGGCTGCGGCTTATCCACAGCGCTCAGACTCGAGTCACCCCAGCTGCAAACGTGACATATCCATGCGGAGGTTCAAGTATCTTTAAAGGCCGCAAAAGAAATGAAACTGCAAGATTAAATACGCGAGATGGAGAGGCACCTCAACTCATGACTTGTCCGAGCCGGTTACTCCCGATTAAAGATCGGATTCACATAGAAAGATGAAAATATATAACATAAGAAATAAGTCTTATTGAATTCCATTTGGGGACTTCTAAAATAATAATTACACACAAAATCGAAATACCCTCTCCACCTCACTCCCCTCTCCCTCTCCCCTCTCCCCACTCTCCAATCCCTCTCTCCCCTCTCTCCCCACTCCCCTCTCCCCTCTCCCCTCACTACCCTCTCTTCACTCCCCTCTCTCCTCACTCCCCTCTCTATCTCCCCTCTCCTCACTCTCCCCTCTCCTCACTCAACCCTCTCCTCACTCAACCCTCTCCTCACTCAACCCTCTCCTCACTCAACCCTCTCCTTACTCTCCTCTCTCCCCTCTCTCCCCTCTCTTATTCTCTCTCACCTCTCTTCTCCTATCTACTCTCTACCCTCTTACCGCTCTCCTCTCCTCTCCTCTTGTCCCGCTCCCCTCAGCACCACCACAGCATCACTCAGGGGCACCACAACATCACTATGCGCCACTACAGCATCACTGAACGCCACACTACAGCATCACTGAACGCCACAGCATTACTCATCGCTACCACAGCATCACTCAGCACCACCACATCATCACTCAGCACCACCACATCATCACTCAGCGCCACCCCAGCATCACTCAGCGCAACCACAGCATCACTCAGCGCAACCACAGCATCACTCAGCGCAACCACAGCATCACTCAGCGCAACCACAGCATCACTCAGCGCAACCACAGCATCACTCAGCGCAACCACAGCATCACTCAGCGCAACCACAGCATCACTCAGCGCAACTACAGCATCACTCAGCGCAACCACAGCATCACTCAGCGCAACCACAGCATCACTCAGCGCAACCACAGCATCACTGGTTCAAATATGTTCTTTCAATGTTTCAAGCTGTTTTCAAGCTTTCACGCTTTATTACAAATCACAAAAAGATGTTAATATTTCACTTCTGTTCTTGGATTTTCGTCACAATAAAAAACACTGAACATAATTTTCACAAAAGTTATTTACAAATGTTTAAGTTATTGCCATTACAAATTAAATACATTATTTAAGTATTAATTATTTTAAAAAAATTAAAAGCCATTGTTATTTGTAATATCAATACATCTAAGTCACGTAAATACAAAACATGTTGCATTACAAATGCTATAGGTGTTCTACCTGTATTTAAACTCTACTGCTTCAGGTGGTAGACTCATCATAAACCTGAAACTAGACCGCTTGCAAGTAGTGCAGAACACAGCAGCCAGGCTGGTTCTCAATGCCCCCCCCCAGATCTCCATCTAACCCTCTGCTGAATAAACTTCACTGGTTGTCCATACGTCAACGAGTGAAGTTTAAGACCTGCTGTATTATACATAAAGATCTACATGATCTAGGACCGGACTATTTGGCCAGAAGATTTGTACCATATGTCCCTACTCGCACTCTTAGGTCTAGTGAACAGCTGCTGCTGAGTGTACCCAAGATCAGTAGAACTAGATTGGGTGGTAAGGCCCCGTCTGTGGTGGGTCCTATTTTGTGGAATGCGCTTCCACCTTTACTGAGACAATGCCCCGACCATCTCCTTTTTAGGAAACAATTGAAAACTTTCTTGTTTAGTCAATATTAGTTAAGCCAGTCTTTGTTTTAGAACTAGGTAACTGTCTCAGAGGGTTTAAGAAATTCAATGCTACTGCTCTATACTTGCGTGCCGGCTGTCTCAAGCGCGGAGATACTCCTGCGGGAGTCTATTCCTAGCGCTATACAAACCTGCAAATAAATAAATAAATAAAATAAGAGACTATGTATTTTCTTTCATTGGCTTCTTGTAAAACTCAGTATTTCCTATGTCAGTGGGTGCATGGCCAGCAGCAGAATCGGAATATGTAATTTAGGTGTGGTGTTTTGTAAGAATCTCTCCTTCAACCCACAAGCAACCATCTACCAGCATCACTCAGCGCAACCACAGCATCACTCAGCGCAACAACAGCACCACTCAGCACCACCACAGCATCACTGGTTCAAATATGTTCTTTCAATGTTTCAAGCTGTTTTCAAGCTTTCACGCTGTATTACAAATCACAAAAAGATGTTAATATTTCACTTCTGTTCTTGGATTTTTGTCACAATAAAAAACACTGAACATAATCTTCACAAAAGTTATTTACAAAAATGTAAGCTATTGTCATTACAAATTAAATAAATTATTTAAGTATTAATTATTTAAAAAAATTAAAAGCATTGTTATTTGTAATATCAATACATCTGAGTCACGTAAATACAAAACATGTTGCATTACAAATGCTATAGGTGTCACATTTGCGAAAGTTATAACTATTGCCATTGTAAATGACAAAGCAATTAATTTAACTATTTGAAAAAATAACACATAAATAAAAAAAACATTTATAAGACCAATAGCTCAAACTTTCCTAATGCGAGCCCTATTGCATTTCCAATGCTTGTATTATTTTAGATACAGACGGACCTCTGATTATGTTTAAAATGTATTTATTTTTCGTGGATGAAATACTAATTAAACAAAAGTTTGGATGTAATTGAAGTTGGTTCTGAATATTGCAATGGATTTTGAAAATGCGAGGAAACAAATTCTAAAAGATTAAATGGGCCGGAAAGCAAATTATCTTGATGAAATCCAGAATTAATGATGGCCAATATCATGAATTAAAAAAAAAACAACTTCACAGGTATGACATCATTGCAGTGACCTTAGTGTTCTGAAACCAATGGATTTTATGCAATAGTCAACACAAGACGCCAAGCAAATAAACAACATATTAGGGAAGTAGCGATTTTAGTGACCTCAAACTGCATACATGCATTTGGCTCCTGCTTAATTTACGATATCCCACTTCAGCCTGTGTGGAGAAAAGTAGGCGGGTTACATGAGTAACTGGAGCACTGATGTCTGCAGGGAATGCACATAAACAGAATAGCATTCCTCACAATTTTCGAATGTCTCCAGGAGCCAGAATGGATCAGGAACATTTAGATAGCAATTATGCTACCAGGCCTCGTCGCTCTCTACCGCGACCTCGCTCCACCTTCAAAAGTGACAGATTGGAGCGATACATAGGTACCGCCCCTGCATGATAATGTCGGGTTATGCCTTCACACGCCAATCACCATGACAAAATGGAAGTACTACAATGTGTAAAATCTAACTTGGGAACTTTTAAGAACACTAAAAGTTCACTTTACAGAGCACGCATGAGGGAGTGTGAGAGGAATCTGCATTTCGCTTATTCACCAGAAATAAAGGAGCTGAAGGTTAGTAGCTCGCTCTTCTGATGGGTATTTCTGACCGCAGAGTCCTAACCTTTCTGAATAGATACCAAAGCAGTACCTTCTAAAAGGTGGAGGGTTTGAGGAGTGGACTTATACCAAGTCCGGCAGAACCAAGCAGCCGAAATGGCTCTCCCTGAGGAACTGGTTGTTGAGACAGTCATGCCTGGTTAAGATGTTTATGGAAGCCCATGCAGCAGCCTGGCACATGTTGAACACAGCATCACCACTCATCACAGAGGTTGTGGAGGCCTCTTGGGGAGCAGTACCGAAGACCCTTACGCAGCTCTTTTTTTGCCAGGGCATAGCAAGCCTTTGTGCACAGGACGATCCACTCGAACAAGGTTCACTTCTTGATTGCCTTTCCCTTCTTAGCATTGCAAAGCCGATAAGAAGCTTGCTATGTGTTAATATAACATCTCAGAGCTCTTTTTATAGTCCATTCAGCAAAGCCTCTCCTCCTCGTTTAGTGGGTGAGGTGGAGCAAATTAAAGCAGGGAAAGTGTTGGGTTGTCCCACATTAAAGGGCAATACTATTTTCAGCAAAATAAGAAAGAAAGAAAGCCCAAGTTTGCCTGATCAATTTATCCAGGAAAAGAGAGGTATTAGGTATTACAAAATTGAATTGGCAACGCCTGCAGTTTGCTGACATAGTGCGCAGCAGTAACCACAATCAGAAATACTATCTTGATGGTCAGTAATCATGTGTTGGTATGACATGCAGATCAAAAACATAGGGTCGAAATAAAGGTCCAATCAAGTCATAATGAAGGGTGCAGGGGGAAACATGGTTGTGTGTCCCTTCAAAACCTTTCAAGCAGCGTAACACAACTGTAGTTGAATAACAAAGCTTAATCAGGCATATGTAGACAGGCCGAATGACACAAAACATTGACTTAAAGAGTGCCTATAGCAAAGGCTTCCTGGGACAAACATAGATGGAACAAAAAAAACAAACAACAGTTTGGTCTACAAAGATTCAGCTTGGCAGTCTGCACGCCAGGCCACAAGCTTCGCCCTACAACCGGAATAAATAGCTGTTTGGTAGATGGGCACTTAATCAGAAGGATGGAATACTCTTCTTCAGCAGCTGAATCAAACCTTTCCAATTGGTGCCGCTCAATTACCAAGCATGGAGGTGTAGGTTGCAAAGTTTTGGATGAAGGAGGTTGCCCCGTTGTTCTGAGAGAAGGTCTTACTGTAGAAAGGTATCTTTATCAGGGGGGCAGAGCTCAGACTCATCAGATGGCGTACCACACTCTCCTGGCTCAATCCGTAGTAATCGTGATGATCTGAGCCCAGTCTCTCCTGGCCTTCTTCAGATGTCAAGGTAGGAGAGCAAAAATTGAGAAGGCGTACAGGAGGGCAGAGTCCCTCTGTATGTGGAATCCATATCCCTGGAAACCTCTTGATGCAATCTCCAGTGTATGAAATTTGTGACACTGAGCACTCTCTGCTGTGGTCAAAAGACCCGACTAAGGTACGCCCCACCGGGAGAACATGCCTTGAGCCAACTTAGGATAAAGCGCCATTTGTGATCTGCTAGCTGACTCCTACTGATCTCATCTGCTCTGGCCATCAGCGATCCCACCAAATGATTGGCAGTTGGGGAGCTCAAATGAAGGTCCAGACATTTTCCAGAGATGTAGTATCTTCTGGCAGAGGATCTATAACCTCACATCACCTTGCTTACTGTAGGGGTTGCGAGGTCTGTTAAGACCTGAACTCGCTTCTGCTTGCAGCAAGAAAGGTAGCCACCCTGCAACCGCCTTCAAAATGCAGAGGTTGCCTGTAAGACAACCTTAGTTATGTGCATATTGCAGGTTCCACTGCAAAGCTTGTGCGTGCCAATGGTAGCATGGGACCGGCAAAATGCATGAGACTAGGGGGCATAGAAACCTCCGAACTGTTGGCGTTAGAAACCAAGCTTAACCGCAGCTGCGGCCCGGGTGGAGTCAGAAGAAGCGTGATGAACCTGGAGGTGTACACAGCCACTGCCACATTCTCTTGAGCCACTATAAGGCTGCATTAGTTATTATAAGGGTTGTGAGAACTGCGCCATGCAATAGGCAAGGCCTCAAGAGTATGGTCTGAATTTTCTGAACCTGCCGGTAGGTGAGAGTAAACCTTAAGTACGTGCGGTTGCACAGTTGTCTTGAAAATGTTCCAGTGCAAAATCTGCATTCTCGCCAAATAGCCTGGAACAGTACAACGGCTTATCCATAAGAGATAACTGCACATCACAGAAAACCCTGTGGCATGCACTCAGACATGATAATTAATCACAACACACTGTGCCCATGGTGCGAACCACAGAGTCCATCATCCTGGGCTTGCCCTTTGGTGTGTTGTCAATCTTGGATTATCTCCGCAAAGGCATTCCCGAATTCATCAGTGATGGCTGGCAAAATTTTGGTGGCCATCTCCCAAGGGGCAAGCTTATGGCGTCCCAAACAGACAGACATTCAAAGGTCTCTTAGTCTAACTACAAGAAGACCCTCTTTCCAACCACATCAATATCTTTCAATTTTTTGACTAGTGGCATGGTAAGGAAGGCGTTGTGATTAAACTTGCTGGTAGTAACTTGATGGTCCGGTTCTGAGTGTGGAGGCTCTCAGTGTGGAGTCAAAAAGGCAGCGCTCCATGGATAGGGATATGATGCTTAGCCACTGGTCAACTTTACAAGGGGACTTGAACATGACGTCACCCAATCCGCCCTAAAGGGCTCCATCAGGACCTCGTTAAAAAACAGTATGGGCGCAGAAATGTTGCAGCCTAGGTCTCCTATTTCAATGAGTAAGTCTGCCGTAATCTCTATGGTAGGCAGATGTAGGTTCAACTGTGTCTCCGAAGAAGTATTTAGGTCAATAGCATTCTGCAGATCTAAATACAAGCCAGCATCAGTGTATTGGAGGAGCAATTTGTCTGCCTCATAACTGCGATCTTCGTCATGCGGATCATTTTGGAGCACTTGAACAGCATCAGAATCCCACCTGAAAAAAGCTTCTACCGTATGATAATACTGGGGGAATATTCAAAGGGGGAATGGGGTCGGGGACTGCACCTAGGTCATTTCATCGTGGGACATAAGCCTGATGCAGGTAGATGACGGCTCTGGACCAGAAACAGCCATTTGAGATGGATTTGATGCAGGTGCCATTGGAGTTGGGCTGGTGCCTGGGAACCCACGAGGTCTTCAGTTCAGGAAGTTCGGCATTGACGATGCTGGCAGGGCGTCTGCCAGAGGGACAACAGGGTCAGTCGGAGCTGGGTCAGAGTCACTGCTGGGAGTTTGTCTGGGGATCCCTTTAGCTCTGTGGCGCACAAAAGTGACTCAAACTCAAAAGGTAGCCAGCATCACAGTAAAAAGCTATTTAAATGCCTCTATCTCCTCGATGGTCGACAACAGCATAGGGAACTTTGGGCAATGTTGAATCAGTTGTGGGGCAGGCTTAGAGTCGGATGATGGAAACTTATGTCTTTAAAATGCCAACTGCACAACTTCTTCTCAGAGGGGGAGTGGTGAGATGGCCTCGAGACCTGCATAGAATTCTTATGTTATGCATGTATGTATATGGTATTTCTCTATCAAGAGCCAAAAGGCAGTGGAGCACTATCAATGGTCAAAGACAAGCATAAAGTGAATGAGTAATAGAAGAGGAAGCTGGATTTCTTGCACTTGTAGTGCGACTTGTCACTCTACTTCATCTTCGACATAGTGGAAGACAGCCTGGAATGGGACTCAACATGGACCAGAGGCTTCCAACTTAAAGCAGGTTTCTGTTGTCCTAACTCACTTTTTGTATTCAGCACTGTACAGCTTTCCTTGCGAACAAATCAACACTCATTGGCTGGCGTTGTTGTTTTTACTAGAGAACATCTGCATGTATTAAAAAACCTTCAAAGGGAACTACCGGTGTCGACATCATAGTATCACCTTATGATTGCGAGCAGCCCGGTGGCAGTGGGCTTGCTTGCAGGAGCTGAGGGCTGCGACTGAGCTTTTAAGTTCTTTTAGCGCGCTGTCACGCCGACCAAAAGCGGCAACACGCACTTGCTTTTAAATTGCCTAATTTTGTTGTCTAACCTGTACTGAAATTCAACAGGTACCCCTAACCTCTCACCTTGCTTTTTCAGGGGCCCAGCGGGGCTGGCTGGCAGCTGATTCCACCTTAGGCGCCTAGCGGTAGTGGCCGCCACCTTGGATCGGGCTGGTTCGCCCGACCCCACCGACGCCACTCCCCCCACGCTGCTCCTCTATTTAAACGTCCCCCATGTGTCAGCGCGGCGGACGAGCGCAGCGGGCGCGCCGCAGGCTCGCCGGAGTCAAGCCAGAGTCCTGCCCGTCTGCGCCCGTCCGCGGCAGGCCGGGGCAGGGGGCACCCCCTTATGCCCTCCCGCTGTCATATACTTCCTCTGAGCTCCTCTCTCACTGGATCCCTGGCACCATTAGTCCTACTGTGTCTAACTCACTACAATATTTAAATCTCCTTACGAGCCCCCCCCGCTGCTCCACCCGCCGCTATCCAAAGTTGTTTCCCTCGGCCTTGTGCCGCTGCTCCTATTCACCCCCTTTTGCCTGTTCCCCACACGCCGTCTTATAATACCACTGCCACGCTCCTCAACACCAGGTCCGTCGTCAGCCATCAGCATGAGCTATTCGACTTTCTTGACACCCACAATCCGGATCTCTTGTTCTTAACAGAGACCTGGCTCAAGGCAGACTCCCTTCCCAACGTCTTAGCCGCACTCCCTCCCTCATATTCCATCATTCGTGCGGATCGCCCGGAGGGCAGGCGAGGCGGCGGAGTAGCCTTGATAACACATACTGACTCCCACTTTCAAATACTCCCCTCTCCTCCTATCCCTGAGGTAGACTGCCTAATAATTCGTGCTAGCTCTCATTCGACCCCCCTTACTGCTGTTCTCATTTATCGACCCCCTCACGCAACTTCCAACTTTGTCTCTTGCCTTCAGGACATCCTCGCCACACTGGTTATTAACAACTCTTCAGTGTTGGTGTTGGGTGACTTCAATTTTTGGCCTAACGATCCCGCCGAAAGCCCCCTCTCTAAAGAATTTACCAGCCTTATGACCAGTCTTAACTTTTCTCCCCTTGTCCACAGCCCCACCCATGTTCATGGCCATTCGCTTGACCAGGTTTGGACCCTAAATATCCCTACTACTCCCCCTGTCATCTCCCCCTGCTCCTGGTCGGACCATTTTTTAATCTCCTTCTCTCTCGCGTTAGCCCCAGCGCCTAAACCTTCTCTCCCCAAGAACACCTGGGCTAGAAAATGGGGTAAGGCAGACATGCCATCTTTCTGCTCATCCCTAGCCAACTCCTGCCCTGACCTCTCAGGCCTCGCCGCCCCGGACCAGCTGACTACCATCGATGGCTGGTTGACCCGGGCAGGCGACGACTTTGCTCCCCTGAGACGTATCACGGTGAAGCGTGCCCATGCTGCCAATCGCTGGTTTACCCCCGACCTTAAGGAGAAGAAATTAGCCGCACGCAGAGCAGAGCGTGCATGGAGAAGAGAATATTGCCCCGCCAAAAAAACTATCTACCTTTCTGTGCTCAAAGCATATAAACAAAGCATACTTGATGCCAAGACCCTGTTTTATTCAAACAGGATACTAGCAGCTGAATCTCAATCTAAAGAGATTTTTGCCACAGTACATGAGCTTGCCTCATCCAACAGAGCCACGGCCTCGATCCCCCCCTCTCAACCGCTCTGCGACGCACTCAACGATTTCTTCGTTGATAAGGTCGCAAAGATCAAGGCTAATATCTCTCCCCCTTCCCCTACCTTCATCAATCCCTCCCCTCCCGTCATCACTTCCAAATTCACTTCCTTCCCCCCTTTGACCATAGCTACACTTTCTCCCCTGCTCCAAAAGGTAAAGTCAGGTTCCCCCCTAGACTTTGCCCCTGCTCGCATTTTGCAAGAAGTCTTCCTACACTGTCCTACCCCCCCCTCACACTTTTAAACGACTCACTCAAATCCGGAGTGGTCCCCACTGCCCATAAATTTGCGGCAGTCATCCCCATCCTAAAAAAACCCGGTGCCGACCCTTCATCCCCTTCCAATTACCGTCCCATCTCCCTTCTACCCTACTTGGCCAAGGTTCTAGAGACCCATGTAACCAGCACCCTGAGTACCTACGTGGAAATCAACCACTGCCTCTCCCCCCGGCAGGCGGGCTTTCGCCCCCTCCACTCTACGGAGAAGGTAGTGATCTCAGTGATGGACAGCCTACGCGAGGGCATTGATACCAACCTCCCCCAGGCCCTCATTCTTTTAGATCTATCCGCCGCTTTTGACACGGTGGACCACTCCATCCTCCTCACCCGTGTCAAGGCGGCGGGCATAGAGGGCCTGGCCCTCGCCTGGCTTAAGTCCTTCCTGAGTGATAGGGCTCAGGCAGTCCACCTTGCTGGTTTCACTGCTGCCTCTCATAAGGTTGCATGCGGAGTCCCCCAAGGTTCCTCCCTTTCCCTCTTTTGTTTAATTTATACATTTACCCCCTTATTTTTATGTTACAGCAGCTCGAGGTCACGGTGTTCAATTACGCCGATGACCTCCAGCTAATTTTTAACCTTTCCCACTCTTCCTCCTCCGCTTCAAATGTCCAATCCGTCATGTTGTTCATCCAGGATTGGATGAACTGCAACCACCTCAAACTCAACCCGGACAAGACGGAGTTAGTCTTGACCAGAGGTGGTTGCAGTCCCTGGTCCCCTTCTCACTGGCCCTCCTCACTTGGTGTTCCCCCGCTCCCAGTTCCCAAGGTCAAGACCCTTGGCATCTTCCTGGATCCCTCACTTTCCGTTCACTCCCAGGTCAATTCGGTTGTTTCCTCTTGTTTCTTTTCCCTCCGAATCATCAGGAAGATCTCTCGTTTTTTTTCATTACCCGCCCTAAAAATTATAGTGATGGCCATGGTGCTTTCGCGCCTCGATTATGGGAACATCATTTATAATGGCGCTCCAGCTTACGCCATTCGCCGCTTGCAGCTAGTGCAGAACCAGGCTGCTCGCCTGATTCACGGCCTGCCTAAATACCATCGAGCCTCCCCCCTACTGCAGGCCTTGCACTGGCTGCCGGTGAAAGAGCGTGCCCTGTTTAAGCTTGGCTGCACCACTTTTCAGGCTAAAATGGGCACCGCCCCGGAATTTATCTGTTCTGCCATCACTCCCTACACACCTGGACGAGAGCTTAGGTCCACTCATCAGGCTCTGTTAACCATCCCCCGCTTCAGCAAGAAAAAGACTGGCGGTACGAAATTCGCAGTGCTTGCTCCTGCGTTTTGGAATTCCCTTCCCTCGGAACTCCGTATGTCATCTTCCTATATCGAGTTCCGGAAGGGTCTCAAAACTCTTCTTTTTTCCCGAGCCTACAATGCTTAAATCCCCCTCCGCTCCTGCCTGCTTCCTCACAATCCAACAGCGCCAAGAAACCGCATGGTAAAAGCGCGCTTTAGAAATGTTTTTAAATTCAAATTCAAATTCAAAAATTCAAATTTAAATTCAAATTATGATGCATTCTGTACAGTCCTTCATTCTCCTTTATATGTATATAGTTAGGTGCATCTTTAATTCAAGTATCGGTTTGACAAATTATCTTCCAGAGAAATTACTTCAACTGACTATAACGATCAGTGAAGAGCACTGTCAATTCTGTATAATGCAGGACTCTCGTTTGAAAACTTTAAAAAGACAGTTCCCCCTCCTGGGCCACTAACCCCCGCCCTTTCGAATTTTTATTTCCGCTCTGCATGACATTTTAACGTGACAGAATTATTCTGTGGTTTTAAAACTAATTTGGACAGTGCACATTACACATCTATCATCAGATACACGTTCATCACAAACTCCACACTGGTCAGTCTTTTTCATAAGGCTTCTATAGTTTTCTTGTTCGAAATCTTCCATTTTTGAGCCTATAGCTGCCGACTGGAAGTACGTTGCTGCAGCTGGATTTAAGTTTCAAACAACTGTGACCGTGCGACAGCTGGAAGCAACCCATCTGGTGGAGAATCCTGTCAATGGATTGAATATAAGTATCAAGTGATTTGTACAGTTTTGTAATTCACTTTGGTTTTGCGATAAAGGAAGGAAAGACCCTCTATAAAGGCCTTGAAGTTGTACTTTCCACTCATGTCTTTCAGAGCATCACATCCATCAAGACCAATGGTTGCAGCAGTGAAATACAAGAAGTTTTCTGCTTGTTTTGCTGTGCTGAGACTCGAGAAATTGATCCCATCACTGTAGCTTTGAAAGATATCAGTTTTTTCCTTAATGAAGTCTTGCGGGAAATATTTTGTAAGAAAAGATATCGAGTCCCTAGTTATCTCTTCGGCAGTTGTTTGTCCCAGTTCTAATAACTCAAAGAAAATTGTTGTTAGCTCAGCTGTACCTCCAAAGGCCGCTCTGACGCAGACTGATGAAACAGATAGGTTACTTAAAGCTGTACATTCATCAATCAAGAAACTAAACTTCAAGTCTTTCAAAGATGTGCTTTAAAATGTTCATTTTCATTGTTTCAACAATGAAGTCACAGATGTCTGCACAGCACTTCCTAGACTGCAGAATTCTTTCCATCTGTATTCCATTTGCAAGCCTACAACTACAGGCATGTTAGAAAAAAAGATGGTGTTGTTTGATAACCAAGTAGTAAAACATTTGGCATTTGGCTTCTTCTTCTTGTTCAGCATTCGACTTCTGAATGGTCTTTAAGACATCTGCTTGCTTTGCTAGAAGCAGAATCTTCTCAGCGTGCTGGTGGACTTGAGTCTGTTTTCATGTACCCCAAAAGAATACCTGACACTTTTATGCAGAAAGTCTGGGAACACCAAACATTCAGGCACGGATCCTTTGGAAGTTTTTAAGTCCTCCTGGGGGGGGGGTTCCATAAAAAAGGTGAAGGCCCAGGCCCACTATGGTGGCATGCTTCATCATCTGGACCCTCTTCTTTGTAGTGCCCTTTTACATGATGGGTCCCCCTGGAACTCTTTATTGGGAAACCTAGATTTGCGTCTCGGCTGGTGAGGTATACGGGACCTACTTTTAAAAATGCATAAGGGATGGTAAGGTACTAAGGAACTTTATTTGACTCCTCCCTGTGACACTAAAAAACGCATTGCACTACCAGGGAGTTTGTTCAATGCAGACCCTCGGTAGCGTATCAACATATTTCTGTCCCTTGCTGTTGTGGCCTTCATTGGTTCAGGGCATTCATCAGGACTAAAGTCCCAGTTCTAACTATATCATGCCCTACCATCAGAAATAAGTCACTAATTATAATGTTTATTGGGTTTAGAAAGGTGAGGAAGAACTTTAGAGAGTACACATTGCCTGTTTGGTGCACCATTTGACCTATGAAGAGTCAGCGTTGTTTGCACACTTCCATATAAGGGCAAGGTTTGTTAGAAGCCGCATACTATAATATAAACTTTATGTTACTTTGATTAGAAAGTGTGAATATTTTTATGTGGCCGATGTAAACACACAATACACTTGTGTACCCCCATACAGACAGAAACGTGACTTAACTGACAACTAGTAAGGTAAAATTTGAAGCAAGATGGGAGAGGTCGCAGGAGGAGTCCTTTTTTAAATTATTTTTTCAACAAAGCAATTGGAAATCGAGTCAAATAGCAGTAGCCCTATGTAAAAACAAATTTGTATCAGTACGGCATCATAGGCAAGAAATAATTAATTGGAAATCAGGAGTTATACATTTTGTTCATAAAAAAATCTATAATCGTAAAAGCACAACAATAATATTATACCAACTTTAACGTGACTGGAAATAACATGTTTTGCACATCCCAGAAAGTAACCTGAAGGGTGTCTCGGCACTGCCAATAACAAAAGTGGTTGTGCGATGTTACAATACATGCTTTTGCTACGCATTTTTTTTTAGAACGTGTTCATTTACCACACAGATATATATATATATATATATATATATATATATATATATATATATATATATATATATATATATAGAGAGAGAGAGAGAGAGAGAGAGAGATTTTTTTTAGGGAATGTACCTTTACCATCCTATACCCTTACCTGACCTAAAAATACGCTTACAGATCAAAACCTTTACCCACCCCATAACTTTAAAAATACTCTAAATACCGTAACCCCCTAAACCCTTAAAAAAAGAGAGTGCAAGAGAGTGTGTAGGTATATACACACACATATATATATTTATCCTAACTAGATCTACTATGGGAGGTAAAAGTATGCATAGTAAAAGCTGCCTTGTAAAGGCACTGGGTGGTTGAAACATCGTTGTAAAAGATGTTCCCTCTAACTGCTACGAAAACGCAAACCCGATTTCCCCAGTCTCCTTGTTACTCTGACATAGGCTGAAAATATGCAGTCAAATGGAACCAACACGACACTGCCATCAGTGCCACAGGGCAACAGGGCAACTCCAAGCATTCCACTAATGTGTGCTGATGCCTTCATTCTGGCACATTTTCTTGTGCTTGCTCTTTTGCTGATAGGCTGCACTTCTGAATATCACACAATACAAGCTGATGGCTCCCTAGAACTGCAATAATAAGGGAGCTAAGGCAGGGCGAGGGAAAGCGATCTGCAGATGATCACACTGTTTTGTGAAATGTTGAGTTTACATTAAAACTCTGATCTGGCAATGTTAAACAGCAATTTCAGTGTTAATGTGAGGGGAAATAAAATACATAAATCACTGCCCACAAATTTATTTTTTTAAACATAAAAAGTGTAACATGTCACAAATATACAAATCCTGATTTCCCTAGTCTCCTAGTTAATCTCACCTAAATGGAGATTAATGAAGGCAAATAAAGGCACCAGAACTGGCAATGCAATACTATTAACAGAATGAGACAACTGCATGGAAGGCACACTGAAAGACCTCTTGGCACCACCAACAAGACAAAACAAGACAGGGATTTGCACACGACCATACAATTTGTTCATGAATGGAAGCAAGATTAAAACACAGCTCTACCTACATATGCTAACTCTGAAGCTTAGTCACTCACAAGATTTCCTATCCTGCTCTCATTATTTTTCTGGTGAAGTGTGAATGAATAGTAGGTTGAAGACGCCAGGTCTATGGACGTTATTCCCAGTGCTTGCTATAGCCCAGGGCTTTAAGTGGGGAAAAAAACCTGGGGGGTGCTCTAAAGGGGGCGTGGCAAATGTCTTAAAGGGGTGTGGCCTATCCGAGTAGGGGCGTGGTCTAAATTAAGATAACTAGCATTGTGTGCTTAAGAAAATCATGAAGTCGCAACCAGCAAAGGATAATAAAATAGGCAAAAAAGTATATTTATTAAGTATAAGCCATAAAATACCAAACACTTTAAAAAAACATGTAAAAATGATTTACATTACTTAGAAATCTATTGCAGGATTTCCCAAAACCCTTGAAGATATTCACTGTGTCTATTTTGCTGGGGTTTCTAACAACAATTTTCTTCAGCAGACCTTCTACCTTTTGCAAGCGAACTCTTTACATACAGCTTTGCGTCAAACGTTACAAATGGAGGACCATTGAGTTTTACCCATAAGCATGACGAAATCGTCTCCACAAGAAGAGAGGCCCTTGCTGGCATAGCAATTAAGTTCATTGCGCTGAAACCTCTCTCGCAATCCGCATTACTTTCTGGCAAGGTTTCCATGCAAACTAACTTTTTTAATGCTATACTAGTAACACCAAACAAAAACCAGGACATCTGCTTACCCTACCTTTGACCTGGAGGCCCAAAAATAGAGCCCCCTTTCGAGGCCCCCCAAAAAACTGGGGGGCTCAGTCCCCCACAGAACCCCCTACTTAAAGCCCTGCTATCGCCCCAGCCCAGGTCTGACCACCACAGCAGCCCATACCTAGTCCCAGAGTCCTCTGCAGCCAAGGGCTGGCCTCTGAGATCCTGAAGCCCAGGACTTGCAGCACAGTTTACCTCAGCCTGCAAGCTGCCCCACATGCCCTCCAGCACAGTCCATGGCCTACAGTCCCCAGCACTAGTTCCAGACCCCAAAGGCCCCTGCTCAGGCCCACTCCATGATATGGTGAATTCTCATTAGATGGAGAATCAAGAGCACAAGCATCAATGGGCCAAAACTTGAGCTTCTTCAGTATAAAGCACTGCAGGCCTTTAGCTCAACTCCACAGAGTCCTGCATTACTGCGGTGTGGCTCTTGGGTGATTCTCTGCTACCCTGCACCACTTTCATGCAACTGTTTACGAGAAAACAACCATCCCAGATCTCAACTCACCCCTTCCTGAAGACCATACCATTTGTCGGTGACCCACAGATAGGGAAAGTAGCCCCAGGGCCCACTGCTGAGTGTGCCATAATGCCTGCAGAGGAAGGTAATTCTTGTTCCACTCCCCTCAGCGGTGCAAGCTCATAGTGCGCCCTCCCGCCCACCCCTGGAATGGGCTATCCATTAGTGAGGGTTGTGTACCCTCCTCTGACTGAGCCTCTGCGCCTTGCAGTTATGATTCTACTGACCTTTCACACTAGCATGCAAACGAAAAGCCCTCCTCCTCCCACTCACCCCCCAGCAGCACTGCACAATTATTCCTTCCAGCGAGAGCAGCTATTCTCATCCCTTGCACTGTTCTCCCACCATGCTGGTGAATGGGGCTCTCTTGATGCAACCTATAGAATGGTCATTTAATGTGTTCTGTTACGTTACTGGGTAGTGGGAACATTAAACATAAAGTCCCCAAAAATCAAGTCTACTTATAAACCAGGACGCTGGCAGAGAGAGTTTGTTGAAACACCCCATGATCTGAAAGTCTCACTTTTTAATCCTGTTGAGGCCATTTGTCCTTTATGTGTAAGTACATTTAGTACCACAAACTGAGTATTATTAAGCACTTGGAATCATCAGAGGTACAGCATACTTGCCTCCATGCCTCTCATTCCCTTTAAATGGCCAACTAAATAATTAGGTTCAGTACATAGTTCCATATTGCCATCAAACTGAATTCTAACTCGATTTGAAGCATTGGTATATAAGGTTTTTCTGGGTCAATTACTTGATCTACAATAGTTAAAACTAGTTTTACAGTATCTTGGATACTTCTGCAACAGCAATACATACATAGCTGGTTTTTGGCTTGCATTCGACTCAATCTTGAGGTGAAAATCACTATTTCCATATTAGGATAATACTGAAGCACTTCACTCCAGAAGGCTTAATGTAACCATTTACTTGTTATTCAACATTACAGCATTGGCACTGACGTGAACTCTACAGGGCCTGACTTGCTGCCTAACCTCTTTAACGTAAAATGCTACAGAGCACCAAGAATTGAGACTTTTTATTTTTAGGATTGGCTGAACCTTCTCAAGCATTGTTAAACCTTACTTTCTGTGGTATCTTTGCCAGATTAAAGAAGAAGTCTGTTTTATGAGTGGGGGAGATTTAATTTGAGGCAATAAAAAACAATAGGTTTCCTCTATCACTTCCCGCAAAATCTACAAAACATGGAGAGGAATTTTAGCTAAGTGAGACATAGGTAACGACCCCGAGACACAATACTATTTTACATTTTGCAACAACTGCTCCATTTTGGCAATAATAAGGAAATTCGAAAATGTGTACTAAGTGGTTGATTGCCTCCTCGTGGGCAAGGAACACATTATAAAAACAACAGCATTGCAATACTTAACATGTTAATATTTTGTTTAACCTTGACTATTACTTTACAAGCAAGTTAGTGTGTGCTGTATAAATGGTTATAAGCATAGGTGTGATTACACTAACACACAAAACAGATTCAGACAAAAACACATTGCACATAAATACAGCTAGCTATAAATAAATATGTAAACGGCAACAAGTAAACAATTTAGAAATTAAGAAAATATAAATATATATCAGTTAATCACAAGGTGGCTTAATTGATAAACTGCCTGTAATCGAATCCTCCGTCAGGAGACGAGGTGCGATATTTGACACCTGCGTCAAGGTTAGGAACATCTTGCTGAAAGCGAATCAATTATCCGTGCAGCCCAAGAACGACTTGAAGGGCTCAGTGAAAAGAAACTGCCTGTCAACATTGGAGTCCGCCATGCCGAAGACAAAGGAAAATATCAATTAACCACGCGCTGACAGCTACTCACGGGTAGACCCGCCATCTCTCCTGTGTCAATAATACTTACTGGAACCAGAGTCCAGCTTGATCCCATGCAATTCCACGACTGATGGTTTTTGTAAAACTTTATTTGTGAAGAGTTGGCGTACCCTCGCCAATATAAGAACAAATAAAAATAATAAATAAAAACACTAACAGCAAAAATATTTTGTGGCCATCCCAAAGCACCATTTGCCAATAATAATAATTCCTTCTTTATTTGGATGTCAACACATCCATAAAAAGATACAATAAAACAATCATACAATATCAAAGTCAATACAAACAGATAAAACAACACAACTGATTAAAACAAGACAGGACACTAAAACCCTACAAATGTATGGCTATGTACCCCGTCACACCAATATTAACCTAATAAATGCAAAACAATGGGGAGTCAATCAATTCTTGATAGCCTTGATCTGTGAGCTGCTGGCGAAAAACTAATAACAGCAAGGAGGGTATAGGGGTTTTGTAACAACTGTAGGTGCAAAAGTGCCACTTTTCTCTGCCTAAACTTCAGACTCTTTGATAAGGGCCGGAGGAATCGTTTTCTTGGCACTGTGAACAATTTACACAATAAAACAAAATGAAGCATGTCCTGTGGAGATCTAAGATCGCAGCCACGAGGACCTCTTTGGGATGAGGAAAGAAATTCAGCCGGTGAAGCTAAAAGGTGGTGAAATAGATGAAATCTGAAGCACATAATTAAAAATCTATCATGAGTCTTAAAAAGGTATGGTTCCATACCCAGCACAGACTTTAATATTAAATGAGCCCTCACTGTCGTTTAATGAACTCTTTATTTTCGCGCTGGGCAGTGACAAATTTATGATGTAACTAAGTCTAACCCATGGTTCAATGAGTCGTTGATCAATGCAAGAAAAAACTGTAAACTGCTAAAACGGGTGTGGAGACACACATATGACCCAATAGTCAAAAGCCAATGTCGCACATCCACCAAGGCCTACCACAAAAGTATTCATAGGGCCAGGGCAGACTACGTGGCTTCTAAAATTAAAGAGAGCAATAATCCGTCAAAAGTTATCTTCTCCCTTCTCAATGACATGAGGAATCCAAAGTTGGCAGGAGAACCCACTATCACCTCCAATACTCGGTGTGATATGTTGGCCAGCCATTTTTTGGATAAGGTGGAGGATATTTACAAAAACTTCCCAGCCTTAAGTGATAATATGAGTAAGTTGGAAGGGGAAATAAATAAGGTAAATGGTAAAGGTGAGACACTTCTCTCCTCCCCTTCACTAGAGCTCACAGAGGTTAAGTCTCCATGCAATAAAATTAAATCAGGCCCTATGAAACCAGAACATTTTAGCATAATTCACAAACATATATTACCGGTCAGTAGGGAGATGGTCAACCTATGTCTGTCCAGAGCAATAGTGCTGTTTGTATGGAAGCATGCCAACATTGCCCCATTATTAAAAAAGCCTTCTCTAGACGCATCTAAACCGGAAAACTATTGTCCAATATCCCGCATCCCTTTGTTGGTGAAAGTCACTGAATCCTATGTGAATTTCATCCTCACAAAGTACGTAGAGACTAAGGAGTTTTTGGACCCTCACAAAACGGTTTTAGATCACTCCACAGCACCGAATCCGCTGTGTTGGCGGGGACGGAGTAATTACGTAGCACTTTGGATGAAGGAAATTCCGCTGCCTTGATTTTCCTCAGTGCCAGTTTCGCTACAGTATCTCATGAGATCTTACTGTGTCATTTGCAGGAGGTGGGGATAGGGGGCACGGCTCTAGCATGGTTTATATCTTTTCTGAAAGGCAGGTCCTTTCAAGTTACTTCACCTCATTATTCTCAGGAATACGCGGTGCACTACGGAGTCCCATAGGTATCAAGGTTGAGCCCTACACTCTTTAATATTTAGGTACAACCCCTGGCGACAGTGGCAAAAAATAGAAGGTTGTCACTTGTGTCCTACGATGACACCCAATTGGTTATCTCCTTCTCTAAAAACTGTAATCATAATCTCCTTAAATTTAAAGAAGATATGATGGCAGAAACAGATTGGATGACGGCCAACTGTTTACAGCTGCATGCAAGCAAATCTGAGATCCTGCTGCTTGGGAAAGATAGCCACTTATTTATTTATTTATTTATTTATTGCTATTTGTTAAGCGCAGCATATACCCGAAGGCGTCTTGGCGCTGATTGTTTGCAGTGGTCTCAATGATGTTAATTATCTGAGCAATACCTTTAATGAGTTATTGAGTGAACAGCCATGTTTTAAGTTTCCTGCGAAACTGGAGCAGCGTTGGGCAGGTTCTTAAGTCCAGTGGGAGGGAATTCCACAATTTGGGTGCCGCGACCGTAAAACGACGGTCGCCCCACGATACTGTTTTTACACGGGGAATCATTAAAAGATTGTTATTGGAGGACCTAAGTTGGCGAGAAGGCTGGTATGGTTTCAGTTGCTCACTCAGTGAGTGTGGGCCTTGTCCATTAAGTGTCTTATAGACAATACATAATGATTTAAACTTAATCCGATTCTGGATTGTCAGCCAGTGTAATCGTGAAATTGCATCTGAGATGGATGCATATTTTGGAATTCCAAAAACCAGGCGGGCTGCGGCATTTTGTACTGACTGCAGTTTCCTCAGTACTCTGGATTGTGTATTTAAAAATAGACCGTTGCAGTAATCCAGTGACGATAAAACCAGGGAGCTGACTAAGGTTTTAATGGCCGTCACAGGGAGGTAAGGACTGATTTTTTTAATCATGCGGAGCTTATAGTGGGCTGTGGAAGCCACTTTATTTGCATGGTCCATAAAATTGAGGCCATCATCAAAGATGACGCCCAAATTCCTGACCTTAGGGACTGGTTTGGGAACAGCACCAAAACTGGATGGCCACCATTCTGCTGACCAGCTGGGTGACATTGGGCCAAATAATAGTACTTCAGTCTTTTCTGAATTAAGTTTTAAGCAATTGGTTGCCATCCAGTTTCCTATCTCCGTCATTCCCCTCTGAAAGCGTTGGGCCACTTCTGGTCCATCTCCCTTTATGGCCATAACCAATTGTGTGTCATCAGCATATAAGGTAAGGCCCATCCCGTGTGCCTTGATGACATTAGCAAGGTCCGACACATAGATATTAAATAGTGTCGGACTCAGGGATGAGCCTTGAGGTACCCCACATGGCAGCGTCAGCTCAGCAGATTGGTAAGGTCCTAGGGTGACTGCTTGAGTTCTCTCAGAGAAAAGTGGCTAGTAGTTCTTTGGCTGTGTGACAAATGCCCATCTTCTCGACACGGTCGACTAAGATCTTATGGTCGACCGTGTCGAATGCCGCTGAGAGGTCGAGCAGTATCAGTACTGCGGTTCCGCCAAGGTCTCTGATTCGGCGTACATCATCAGCGGCTTTAATCAGGGCTGTTTCTGTCCCATGATGTTTCCGAAACCCGAACTGGGTATCATCCAGTAAACTAAACCTCTCAATGTATTCTGATAGCTGAATATTCATGGCCTTTTCCACCACTTTGGCCAGGAAGGGCAGATTAGCAATTGGCCGGTAGTTTTTTAGTTCGGTCTTGTCTGCTCCTGTTTTTTTTAGGAGAGGTTTAAGCAGCGTAGTTGCTGGTTGTGGATAGAACAATGGTGGGCAGGAGCGTTGGGACCTGTACCCTCACCCAATGAAAAATCTAGATGTCTGGGTGGACAGACAAGTGTCCACCCAGACACGAAGATTTTTCCTTTGAAACCCAAACAAAAATCGGTCACAGGGGCCTGTTTTGGGCTTCTGCGTGGAATCAAGCCCTTGTTAGGTTTCTTTGATTACAAACCCACAAGAGCATTATTCAAGCAACGATTCTATCTAGACTGGATTATTGAAACTCTCTTCATTTAGGCGCAAATAAAGCTGTAATCCAGCGCCTACAGAGGGTACAAAAAGCAGCAGCACAATCCCTTCTTGCTCTTCCCAAATTTTGCTCGGTATCAAAGCCTCTACCCAAATTACACTGGCTGCCTGTCGTAAAGAGAATATATTTCAAGACACTATGCTTAGCCCATAAAATTCTCACTTAGCAAGCCACTTCTATCCTTTCCGGCCTACTTATGTCACACTCTCCACAACGCATGCTGCGATCGGCAGATCTGCGCCTAGCATGCACCCCAGAGTCAATAGAGCATGTACTGGTGGAAGCTCCTTCAAGGTGCTGGCATCTACACTATGGAATTCATTACCTGTATCAGTCAGAATTATTGACAACCACCTGGCCTATAGAAAGGCTATAAAAACTTGGCTCTTTCTAAACAAATCTGACAGCTTCTATGCTCAACATCCAGCAATCACTTGACCTGTATCTTGGATCTTTAGCGCTGGGACGTCCCGTCGCTGGGGCAGCCATGCGATGTACAAATTCCCTTAATATTAACATTGTGATGTTGAGATCCCCAGGGCATAAATGTCATGTGGAAGAAAAAGGTCTGTCCTTGCTATGGCCTGTGCAGATTCCTTAATTTAACATATCCAGGGAATTTTGATGCCCCATTCCAGGGCCAGACAATCCACTATAATCAAGCGGTTTAACCCCTGATCTTCGCATGACCAAATCTATATCCAGCAAAGTAATGGTTTAATTGCCACTTGGTCTACCAGGTAATCAACCCCTGGCTCTTCGTGCACAGACCAAGCTGGCATGCCTTAGGGGACTCCCAGGATCCACCGTAAAAACTTGTTTTCCACCACTAGTAAACTATGAGAAGGAATGTACCCCCACACCTCACTGCCATATAAAACTTTCGCAATGGCCTTGGATTTGTAAAGTTTTAGGATGACCTCTGGTGCCCATGGGCCCAGCCTGCTGGGAATGAACCTGCAGATGTATTCAGGTCGCCGCACTTCCCATCTAAGAGGGCTCTCCTCTGTAAGCAGTCATCGAATGACACTCCTACATAGGGAAAGCAGAGACATTAGCCAGAATATGGTGGCCCGCTTTAAAACTCTTCATGCAAGGCCCCCGCCGACCAGCAACTAGTACAATTAATCAACAGGTACAGCCTGTCCATAAAAGAGATAAACCCACCTATTAAAATCTGCAGGCCCGGGCCGTATGGGCCATGAGCACAGCATCATCGGTGTAGAGTAAGACTGGCAAGCCGCTCCTCCCCACTCTCGGGGAATACGACTGGAATGCCATTAGGGCCGCCTCGAGACCATTAAAATATATGGAAAATAAGAATGGAGCTGAAATGCAGCCTTGGAGCACCCCCCTCGAACAGTTAAAATGATTTGTGAGTGCCCCCTCGTGTATTTATCTCACTGCCGCAGTCGTTGGGATGTGGAGGGATACAAGTAGATGGACAATAGAAGGGTCCACTCCCAGGGAAGTAAAAATATCCCATCGTTTAGTTCAGCTGACTTGATCAAACGCTGACATAAGGTCCATAAAGGCTAAATACAGAACACCAAGTTGTATCAGGGTGTATTTGGCAGTCAAAAGATAAACATTGAGGCATTGATCTGTAGTGGACATGCTTTCACGGAAACCAAACTGGCATTCTGATAAAATCTGGTTGTCTATGGCCCACAGAGACAGTCTGGATAAAAGAACCCGTCCCAAGATCTTTACTACCGCGTCAATAAGGGAGATAGGGCGATTCGATTGCGGATTGTCTTGTCTCCTTTTTAGGTTTTGCCTCGCCAAAAAGATGCGCTCTGCGCATCTTTTTCGCGCAGGCGAAAACCTGATGAGAACTGTAGTGTGGCTTTGGGTCGGCCCTCGTCATTCATTGGCTGGCTCCATAAATGGAGCCTAGCCATTGGATGAGGGGCCTGTCCGTCAATGCCGGACCAGACACGGGGGCGTTCCCGACATTCTTTGGCTTTTGCCGACGTCACGCGACGTCAGCCGAAAGCCGGGAACGCCCCCGAATCCGGTCCGGCATTGAAGGCACCCGGAACAAGTCCAGGTGAGTGCTTGCTTTAATTTCCCGCTGTTCCCACCCCCTCTCCTGCTCGCAGCGTCTCCCGTCCCCGTTCCCGCCCCCCTCCCGCTGGTGACCGTGCTTTCCTGTTGTCTCAGCCAGGCCCGCTCCCCGTAGACTCCCCTCCCCCTGGTCTCTCCCTCTCGGCGCTTCTCGCTCTGCGCGCTCCTCTGCCCTGTAACCTCCCACCTCCCTGCACTCTCACTCCCAGCTCGCCTCCATCCAGTCTCCCTACTCCCTCTACCCTCCCGTCCCCAGCCCGCCTGCCTGAGCTAGAGACGGGCCGCCGCGCTGCCCGCGGCGACCCGGAAGTGACCGGCCGGCAGGCCAATCCTAGCGCGGCCGGCCGGAAGTGCCCGCCCCCCGCAGCCCGGGGGAAGAAGGAAGTATGGCGGCGCCCGCGGGGCTCCCGTGGCCTGGAAGGAGCCCCGGGAGATGCGGAGGACGTTGCCGGTCTCCCATGCCAAAGAGGGAGACCGGAGAAGTGCCAGCGAGATTGCCGCCGTCGATGTTGCCGGTCTCCCATGCCGAAAAGGGAGACCGGAGAAGTGCCGCCGTCCGAAGGTGCAGGTGAGTTGATCTGCTTGCACAGGAGGAGCCCCGGGGAAAGAGAACGTCCCTCCTCGGCCCCGGAGAGTCCCGAGGAGCGGGAGCTCTCGTCCAGCAGCCGCCGGACCCGGTGATATTTGACTTCATATTGCATTCTTATAATTCAGAGTTACTTGCCATTCTGAGATTGCTTGAGGCTCTGTAGGCTTTTAGATAGTGCTTGAAGATAGAGACGTTGTAAGAACCGGTACAACTGTCTAAAGGAAATAGTCTTGTATGCCCTATATATTTCCTTGCAGACAATTTTACTAATCCTTAAGTTTAGGACTCCAGAAAACAGACTCTTTGCCAATTAATTTGAAGTTTTGCATGTCGATTAAGAGTTCCATCCACCTTAATTGAGAAAATACGAGTGTTCCCGTCTTCGTTTTGCATACTTTATTCATCAATTTATACCTAAGGAGTTGATTTACTTGTGCTGGGTGCCTGGCTCTTATCAGGATCAGCCAGGCTTTACTGAAGAAAGCAGGTGTCACGAGATTCCCTCTTTCAAATAGACTTGGATGGTGTTTTACCTTTCAAACTGTTTGTTACTCCTTTACTTTGGATCCATCCAGTGTGAATGGACTGACTTGTAGCCGCCACAATAGGTTTCGCCTACAAGGCAGCGCTTTCACTCTCTGTTGCAAGATGTATTGCTAACTTACAGTGAGCTTGTACCCTGCCATTCGCTTACCATGGGCTGACTTATTCTCTCTCTTATTTGCTTACTTCCTACTAGCATGTGCGCGCTTTCCTGCTCTTTTTAAGTTTGTTTATCCCATGGAGCAGGTCCTTACACTGCTCGCTATTTCAGCGCTACTTTTTTTTTCTTTTTGTTTTAGCACTCCAGGAGAGTGCATGTTATCTGTCTCACTAAACCTCATCTCTCCCCCTCTGTGCGCTGCTCTCTCACCTCTGTGGTTCTACCCTGCCCCTCCATCGTGTGCTCACCCTTGTGTGTTCCCGCTCCCTCATTGCTTTCTTGCCTGCTTACTTTTCTTACCGATGCCATCCGTGCTTCATGTTGCTCTCCTTTCCATTTAGTTTCTCCTCGGCCTGTACCATCCACGTTGCTTAACCCTCAGCAGCACCATCTGTGTGGTTTGAGTCCCTCACTGCGTGCGCACCCCCATGCCCCGGTGTCCTCCCTTCCCACTTTCGCCCGTTGCTTCTTTGCTTTCTCGTTGCTTACCCCCACCACTTTCCAAACAATATTTGATTGGCTGATAAAATGAAAGGGAAAAAAGCATCTGTCTCATTACGTAGATGCATGCACGCACGTAAAAAAAGACTCAGTGGTCTTTTTTAGGGCTCGACCTCTGACAATGCGCAAGCATTGCAGATGTCGAGACATATTATGGCTTATCCAGAGCTTAACTAAACGGGCGATTAGATGCTGTGCCCATGAAAAAGCGCGTGCGATTTGATGCTGTGCCCGTGAAAAAGCGCGTGCACAGCATCAAAGCCACCAGCCTCCCTCCACAAGCTTACCCCAGTGTGTGCTCTGGCATTTCTCCTCCCCTAATTATTCACTGCCCACGGCCGGCCGGCACATCAAAGGCTGCTGCTCCGCGTGCGTCTCGTCACCCTTACTCTCCCCTATTCTTCCCTTCTTGCCTCTCCCCGCCCCCCCGCCCCACCACGGCAATGCCGAGGGCTTGTCTGCCTTCTCCCAGACTCGTTTACTTAACGTTCCCTGGCCTGCACACTAAACTTTCCCTAGCTCTGATGCCTGGGACTTCATTCCGCTTTTTTTACAATGCATTTACCAATGCTTGTTTTTTTAATTTGCGGCCTTGCATTTCTATCTACCCCTCCTTCCTCTCTCCCTCCCTCCCTCCCTCTCGCTCAGCGCCGAGGCCGAGCCCCTGGCACAGCTTTGCAACAGAGGCCCTCGGCAACAGGGAGAGTCGATTTACACAGGCAGTAATGCAGTCTCTAGACTCTGCAGCCTGGGCCTACATACAAACAGGCAACCATGGACACGAAGAAACAACATAGCAAAAATATATCAATCTAACCATGGAGACTTTATAGCCACCATTTGCAAGGCTCCAGGCAAATACCAGATCAGGCCTCTTTTGCTGTTAAACGATTGACAGTTATTACCCAAATCAATTAACTCTTGTTTTGTAGATTACGAAAGCCTTGGCTGCCCCTGCCAGAGCACAATTCCCATACAGAGCAACAACGCCTATGCTCATTTGATCTCTCATTCAGTGAGGTTTTTCTTCGCAGTCTCAAACGTAACTTTGCCATACATGCAGACGCATGCTTGTTAACTTACCCTTATTTGGATGATGTCCGCTTTTCAGTGATTTTCGCCATCCTACAAAGCACCATGCTTCTAAAGACTTCAATATGGGTAACCATTTTTGCAAACCTGCAACACCTTCCTAAAGAGGTTTAGTCCTCATTGAATGTATGTGATGAAATCAACCTCATTCGCGAGGCAACAAAAAGGTTGACATTAATACACAGGTCCCGTGATGCAAATTGAAGAAGAAAAAAAAAACAGCCCTTCGTCCCATTCACTCCAGACATCTCCATTCGCACCTCTGCATTATCTTCCTAGAGAACAACCACCAGAGACGAGTTGTTCCCAAATAAAACACAGTGACTGCTACTTGAGGCCCTGAAATTAGAAGTGTGCACAATGCAGTTTCCGGGATCGGACATTAGCACAACTGATTTAAATATGCCTCAAGTTGTAACACGTAGAACAAAGATGGAAATTAAAGCCAGTTCACAAGAGAAGCAACATTCCAGTTTTCACTCCACAGCCATCACACAGCTCCATCGATGCACCCACCGCACAGCTCCACCGATGCACCCACCGCACAGCTCCACTGATGCACCCACCACACAGCTCCACCGAGGCACCCACCACACAGCTCCACCGATGCTCCAACTAAGCTCCACCAATGCACCCTCCACACAGCTCCCCCAATGCACCCACTAAGCTCCACCGATGCACCCACCACACAGCTTCACTGATGCACCCACCACAGAGCTCCACCGAGGCACCCACCACACAGCTCCACCGAGGCACCCACCACACAGCTCTACCATGCCCCCACCACACAGCTCCACTGATGCACCCACCACACAGCTCCACAAATGCACCCACCACAAAGCTCCACTGATGCACCCACCACACAGCTCCACCGACACAGCTCCACCGATGCACCAACCACAGAGCTCCACCGATGCACCAACCACACAGCTCCACTGAGGCACCCACCACACAGCTCCACTGATGCACCCACCACCCAGCTCCACCGATGCACCCACCACACAGCTCCACCGACACAGCTCCACCGATGCACCCACCACACAGCTCCACCGATGCAGCCACCACACAGCTTCACCGATGCACCCCCCACACAGCTCCACCGATGCAGCCACCACACAGCTCCACCGACACATCTCCACCGATGCACCCACCACCCAGCTCCACCGATGCACCCACCACACAGCTCCACCGATGCAACCACCACACAGCTCCACCGACACAGCTCCACCGATGCACCCACCACCCAGCTCCACCAATGCACCCACCACCCAGCTCCACCGATGCACCCACCACTCAGCTCCACCGACACAGCTCCACCGATGCACCCACCACACAGCTCCACCGATGCACCCACCACACAGCTCCACCGATGCACCCACCGCACAGCTCCACCGATGCAGCCACCACACAACTCCACCGATGCAGCTCCACCGATGCACCCACCACTCAGCTCCACCGATGCACCCACTGCTTGTGCCTCCGTGTGCCCCTGTTGCCTGCTTGTGCTGTGTGGGTGTGTGTGGAGGGCTCTGTGTAGCTGTGTGTGTGGGAAGCTTTGTGTGGCTGTGTGTGTGGGAAGCTTTGTGTGGCTGTGTGTGTGGGGGGCTGTGTGGGTGTGTGTGGGGGGGCTCTGTATGGGTGTGTGTGTGGGGGGGCTCTGTGTGTGTTTGTGTGTGTCATTTGCGAGAGATAAAGCTAGTGGCATTGTAAATGGCAATGCCATTTATTTATGTTAAAAAAACATAAATAAATATAATGTCAAGAGCAATGCCAATAGCTCTAACTTTAACAAAGGCAAAACCATTGCATTGTAAATGCTTGTTAGGTTTTGCCTCGCCAAAAAGATGCGCTCTGCGCATCTTTTTCGCGCAGGCGAAAACCTGATGAGAACAGTAGTGTGGCTTTGGGTCGGCCCTCGTCATTCATTAACTGGCTCCATAAATGGAGCCTAGCCATTGGATGAGGGGCCTGTCCGTCAATGCCGGACCAGACACGGGGGCGTTCCCGACATTCTTTGGCTTTTGCCGACGTCACGCGACGTCAGCCGAAAGCCGGAACGCCCCCGAATCCGGTCCGGCATTGAAGGCACCCGGAAGAAGTCCAGGTGAGTGCTTGCTTTAATTTCCCGCTGTTCCCACCCCCTCTCCTGCTCGCAGCGTCTCCCGTCCCCGTTCCCGTCCCCTCCCGCTGGTGACCGTGCTTTCCTGTTGTCTCAGCCAGGCCCGCTCCCCGCAGACTCCCCTCCCCCTGGTCTCCGTTGTTCCCACCCCCTCTCCTGCTCGCAGCGTCTCCCGTCCCCGTTCCCGCCCCCCTCCCGCTGGTGACCAGTAAACAGCAATCCTCTCCATCCTTGGTCCACTACAAATGAACAAATGGCTGGTGCTTCATGGATTTTCTGAGGATGAGGCCTCCCTTCAGTCCAACTTCGCCTCTTTTTATCAATACTTTTTCCAATAGTAATGGGGCTGCACCTGCCTGGTTGATTTTGAGCACTTGTTCCACTTCTTCATAGAATAGCGGAGAGCCGTTCAGTCGGAAGGCTGCCACTTCGGAGGGGGAACGGCCCTGCAAGCGCCCTATTGTTGGTAGGTGAAACCTGCAATCCAGTACGCCGAGCTGTGTGTGCTTGTCAACTTTCCAAGTGCCGTGGACATATTTTATTTCCTGCTGGTTGGTGTGTGTCGGTGGCTCGCGCTTTCAAATAGCCGAAACCGCCTAAGTGTCTCCGTGTGTACGTAGCCAGACATCTCCAAAACCAAGTCTGAACTTTACTTACTTCACTTGAGTCTGAAAAAAGGGCAAACAATGAATGCGTGTGCCTGCTTTAGAAGCCTGTTTATCGCGCTTTCACTTCTTCTTCCCTGGAAACCGGTAACGTTTCCGTAAAGTGTACGGCGTTCAAGTTTAGATCACATGCTGTAGTGTAAACAAACTCCTTGCCTGAAACACCAGGCAGCAGTAACAGGGTTACAGCTAATTTGCCTTGTGCTGTTGTCTGTTTTCTTCGTGTCAACCGTGGTCCCGGAGCGAGTTTTTGCTGAGCAACAGGCATTGCAAGTACTTTTGATTACAATCCAGCTCTTGTCTATTAATGTTGTGGGGATGGGGGTTGGTGTTCAGTCGGACCCTCGTGTTGCTGTTTTGATTGTGGCTCGAGGATATAGACACACATAGCTCTATCAGTTAACGAGAGACCTCCTCTTTGCGTGATGTTGAATTGCCCTTCACTCTGAAAGAAATTATTTCTTTTTAATGAAAATTGAAGGTGCTGTTTCTTGTACAGGGCTAAAGGTTCATGGTCCTGGGAAAGAATGGCGTGTTCCAGGAAATCTGGTCTGTAGCGCACGCACCGCTGCTATCACCAGTAAGTGTGTATCAGTTGTGAGTCAGCACTCGAAGATCGCAAGTTGCCAGGCATCAGAAGCTCATGCAGTCGTTTCTATGTCAGTTATAGTTGTTGTTGGAAAACTACATTTTTTTGCCAGGAAAAGCCAAACGTCTTGTTGTACACGTGCATTTCGCCATGGCAATAAATACACAACCACACGTTCCAGAATTCCCATGTAAACAGTCCCTGGAAACGAATCCACACCTGACGTGACCACTTGAGATCTGTCATCAGGCGTTGCCTGCGTTTTTCACTGTTATTCTGGAAATGCTCCACTTTGAGTCACCGTGTTTATTAGTACATTTATCTGAATTTTGAAATGGATAAAAGGACACATTCAGCGTGGAGGGGCCACCGCCCCCCCCCCCCCCCCCCGAAAATTACTTCACTGAATGGGAAACGTTATTTTAAGCAGAATAGGGAATCATTTTACCCGGGGCGTGGTAGTCGCGCTAGAAATGCAGCTTTTTTGGCAGGCACACAGATAAAAATAAACAAATCCGGCTTAAACAGTAATGTTGTTGTTGGCAGCTTTTTATTAAAGTGCGTTTTGCTTTGTGTCCTCGGCGAAGTGGTGTTCTTATCTCTGTTGGTGGCGTGGTATCTCCTGTTCACATCCTGGAGGACGTCCCAATCTGTGACAGTCTTCCTGTGGTTTGCAGTCCAGTTTTGCCCACTGTGTATTGTTGTGCATTCACCTACTACGACAGTTTACTTTGTATGTTCAGTGCTTCAATTCTTTAGCTTCTATTGCTGGGTTTAAAAAAAATATATTTTCATATTCTCGGTTATTGTACTTCTGTTTACCGCGGATATATCAGTGTGCCTCACTTAAGTGCCATTTCTTAGCTAAACTGCTCTTTAAAATTGGAGGCTAGCGCAGCGTACGAAGGGGGTGGTGAACGGCTCCTGTCAGGATTGGGAGGTGGGGGCTGCGTCATGCGCGCGCAGTTTATTTTTCCGGGTATCTCGCGCTCTCCAGTGACGCCGAGATTGATGGATCGAATACAGACTGCGCAGAATGATAACTAATGCACACCAGAAGGGTCTGGTATCCTCTGTGGATGAGATCTAAAGCCCTGTGACTCGCATTAAATGTAGCATACTTCTGCTCTGTTTGGGGGGGCTCTGTGTGGGTGTATGTGTGGAGGGCGCTGTGTGGTTGTGTGGGGGGGCGCTGTGTGTGTGTGTGGGGGGGCTCTCTGTGGGTGTTTGTGTGTGGCATTTGCGAGAGATTAAGCTATTGGCATTGTAAATGACAATGCCATTTATTTATGTTAAAAAAAACATAAATAAAAATAATGTCAAGAGCAATGTCAATAGCTCTAACTTTAACAAAGGCAAAACGGGGGCCCAGACCTCAATTTTATTAAGAAACAGATCTCGGGGTATTCCATTGGGTCCCGTGGCCTTATTTAGGGATAGCAGCTCTATACTTGAATGTACCTCACCCATAGGGAAACTAATGGGAATTACAGCTGGACTAGGCGGTATATCTACCCTTGGTTCCTCCAGGGAGTCTATGGAATATACCTTTTCAAAATGAGAGACCTACTGTTCTGAGGTAATATGATGGCACATGGACGGACTAGCTGATTCCACAAAGCAGGGGCTGTTAATGTTCTTCCAGAATAGGGCCGAGTCCCTCAACTCCCCTGTTTTCACTAGGTCATCCCAAGCCTGTTTTTGTAACTGGTGCCTGCGTTGTTTTACAGACTCTTTGTAAAGACAACAGCACTGAGTCACTCTATCTTTCACCCGGGGCACCTGCTTCAAGGATGCCTTTAACCTCCTCAATGCTTGTGAAAATTTGCGGTCAAACCACGAGTGTGGGAGCCCGAGCATGCCTCACTGACTGTGTCGTTAAGGAACCTGAGACCACCTGGGCAATAGAGATATATTTTTGAAGAATTCTAGTGCCCTTGCCAATATGAAAAAAATTTAAATAAATAAAAGCACAGATCAACAGCAAAAATATTTTGTGCCCATCCCAAAGCTCCCTTTGCCAATGGGAGTTCCTAGTTAGAAGGAAAGGATACTTACTTTGGGTGGATGCGCTCTTCGTGAAAGAGCAGAATGCCTTCATCCACGGTAACTTTAGCAAATTGATTAATTGGGCTGACCACATGCCCCATCTTGTATACTGTAGTGCCCAGACTTATAATGTGAATGACACAATAACAGCTCAGTGGGTGAATGGGCTAGCCAAAAAGCCCCTATAAGTAAGAATATCATGCATTCAAATTTAGTAAAATCAAAAGGTCTTTGTTAACAACAGACTTAAAAAATGAAAAAAATGTAAGAATCACAAAATTCTAAAAAGACATTTCGGGACAATGTGAGAGAAAATACGAGAACATTGGCAACTTCAAAAAGCCGAGAGCGGGAGAGCCGTCCACTATAGCAGAGTGACAGGGAGCGAGAGGGAGTGGTTATGCATCCCCGGTCCAGTGAGGCCAGCCTGAAGGGGCAGAGACGCTTCTACATCACCCCGGAAGGGCCTAGTTCTTCCAGGGGGGGTTCCAGTTGCACAACAGTACGAGGGCCCCACATTAAAAAGGGGTCGCACAGTGTGGAACAGGCCTCTGTTCCCACTCCACAGCGCACCCACATCATGCCGCCACCGACCTCCAGGACGCCTGCCCGCATTTGGAAGCCAGCTAAGCTGCTACCAGTTTCTCATCTCTGCCCTTCAGGAGCCACGCAGGCAGAGCGCTTGAAGGTCAGAGCATTTACAAGTTTCGAAAGAGTGACTTGAAGTTAGGAAAGTGATATTGCATCAACTGCAGGTTGTAGTGGGGAAACTGAATTTCGCATTGTATATCATACCCATGGGCCGCCCGTTTTCCAGGTCTTCTACACAGTCCATGTCTGGTTTGAAACAGAAACACCATCATTTCAGGTTGCCAAGCAAGGTGCGACAGGACATGAGAATTTGGGAGGCATTTCTGAAAGACTTCAATGGTTCTGTAGTTTAGCCAAGCCCAGTTAACACCAAAGGGGAGTTAGGTTGGTTTACAGACTCTGCAGGCAGCATAGGTTTTAGCGCCATCTTGAGCACTTCTTGATTCGCTCAACATTGGCCAGTAGATTGGGTGGAATCAGGACTGGTAAAAATCATAGGTTTCTTGGAGCTCTTTCCCATTTTGGAGGCCCTCACAATCTGGCCAGACTAGTTAAGCAAAAAGTCAGTGACATTCTGGTCAGACAACAGGACGGTAGTAGGGTGCATTAACCAGCAAGGAGCAAAATGCAAGATGATCTTGAGATTATTGAAATAAATCATACTGTTATGTTTAAGGCTCAATGTCAATTAGAAGTCCAAATATGTACCTGGCGTATTGAATAATGCAGCTGATGCTAATTCTCATTTTAAGATGCAGGCTTTTAGGTACCACCACCCAAAAGCAGCGGAGTTCCCTTCACGATTCCTGTACCAACTCTGGAGGCTTGGTGTTCCAGTCTACCAGACCTCGTCTCAGCCAGTTTAACGCCCAAGACAAGGCGTGTCTATCAAGGGTAGACCTCGAAAAACCTAATGGTCCACTCGCTATGCCGAGTCAGATTTTATCAGGTCGAGTTATTTTTAGGACCTACTAGTCCGTTCTGGCAAGTGAACGTAAGCTTGAAAGGACACGTGTTCTGTTCATTCAGAAAGTGAATGGGCAATAAAGATGGATTTAAATCTTGTTATTATCTGGACACATTTGCTGTCTGATCAAGGATAGAGGTCGAATGTCCGTTTGTCTTCTTACTAATTGCTGCTTATCTAATGCTGGAAAATGGGGTTTACTTTTGTTTATCTTTCTATAGTTAGAGGTTTTTGTCAAGTGAGATATCTGACAATCATAGTGAAACAAAAGGCTGCAAGATGACCATTTTTTTCTAAAAAAAAAAACATTTAAATAGCTTGTAAATTAAAAGTACAAATATTTAAAAATAGATCAGGAATTACAAAAGCACTATTTTTGTAATTAAGAAGTGTGATGCAAACAAATCAGACCACCATACCTGGTGATGTGCAAATGACATTTACAGGAATTCAATTTACAAACATTTTTGTACACTATAGTTTTATCAGTAAAACTGAATGTCATTGGGAAGTAAATGGCCATTGCAAAGGACAATCTGCTTATTGCAAATGACAGTGTGCTATCACTTCATGCTATAGCTATGTATTTACTAAAAGGGGTAGTTTTTAAACATGATTTGAGAAACATTCCTGTCCCGCCCTGATGACAATGCTGTTAATGAACTAAGAAGCAAGTCAGGGTCATATGTATACTGTATGCGGATAGGTTTGTATTATATATTGAATCAAACAAAATAGGTTTTTGTGCAACAGACATTCTGAACTCAAGTAAGGCACTTTCATATGTGAAAAAGAAGAAAATCGATGCTCAGTGAACTAAAATATTTGCCCAGGATCACACATTTGAAAACAGTTTATGGTTCAAGAGCATTACAATTAGGTCAAGTAGATAATTTAAGTCACTAGACCTGCAGGTCTAGTAACATTTTCATGATTTTTTGAGGGTTGAGGAGGCACTTTTCACGCACCGAAGGTCTCAAGGGAAAGATGGGGCGGGGGATTGTTTTCACCGGAATCTACAATTGCATTTTTGGGAGATTTGAAGGAGGAGGGGAGGCCAATGTCGTATGCAAGGCGGCACACTGCAGCAATTTTCTTCTCTGCGAAAATGGAGGGGCACCCTGATGGGACCAAGGTTTTCCTTGTTCGAAAAGCACTGAGGGGCTGGCAGGGACCCTAGAAGATCAACCAAGATGCTAGGCGTCCCATAGACCCCACTAAAACTGGGGAAGATTATCGCCAGCCTAGAGGCAGTGTGGGCTCACCTCCTGAGGTACGCCTTTTCAAATCCGCTTTCTGCGTGGCATTCTATGGGGAATTAAGTGTAGGGCAGCTAGTGGCAAATAGTAAAGTGGGGAAGATTGGATGGTCAAACTGACTCCTGGCAGTAACCAGGACTCGCTCGAAGACTGACCAGTTAGGTAGAGGGGAGCATATTCTGCTGCACTGGGTGGGGTCCGGATGCAGGAGAACTTGCAGGCGTGGCAGCTGAACGGTCCGTGGGTGCGTCTTGGAGTGGCTTGGTGGCATTCAGGGAGTCGGCCGGTGTTGAGAGCGATGAGGGTGGCGGCTGAGTACGTCAGGCGGGTTGGTCGGGCTCTTCGGGGGCCAGGGGTCCTGGCGCTGGTCGCGATCCGGTCGCGGACGGGCGCAGACGGGCTTACCTTTGGCGCGCCTTCGGCGCACAATCGGCGCGCCCGCTGCGCGTGACCGCTGCGCGTTCGTACGGTCGCCATTTAAGGCGAAGTGCGCGGGTGGGCGGGGCAGCTGGGAGGCGGGAGCGGGGAGGGTTACAGAAGAAAAAGGGGCGGGGACAAGCGGCGGTGGCGGGAAGGGAGGGCGGGGGGCGGCGCGGTAGGCGGACAACAAGGAAGGAGAGCAGGCACGTTAAATTCCAAACAAGCACAAATTCGCGGTGAAAACGGGAAAAAACAGAGTAAAACACAGAAAAAAAAGGCAAGCACAAATAACTGACAAAACAGGGCAAAAAGCACTCGCAGCGGCGGCAGCCGGCAAACGAGGCAGAAACGAGGCGGCAGCGAGGCAGAGGGCAGGCAAGGGGCACACGCAGCAGCTGGTGGCCGTGCGGCGCGGGGGTGTCCCACAACAAACACATTAATAGGAATGTGATTACTGTGCAAAATTATGTTGCGTGAATAACTGTTTTTGTGTGTGCAGAAAAAAAAGACAGATATCCTACGATTTCAACTCCAAAACGTGGTCTCAGGCTAAGTCATTGGTGGGTGCTGGGCCGGAGGGGTAGTGGGTCGCTTTTTATCCCGGGGACCTCACGCCTCACTGGTCATATGTCTCTATAACAACAGAACACAGTGAAGAATTGCCTTGTTCCGCTACTTGCCTTCCAAGGGGAAGAACTGTTGTTCATTAAAAAGACAGCTTTAGCTTTAGCCTTAAAAGAAGAATAGTTGCTTCACACGGCTCCAACCAAGCCATTATCTTTTAAAAGAAAGGGGAAGGTAAATGTATTTAGCTCAACACCGTAACTGTACAAAAAAATAAAAATTGCAAAGAACTACAATGAGGACAATCAGAAAGGTTTTCACCCCACGAATGATACCCACATTTTGTCTCTCTTTCATCTCAGCTCTACTTTGTCACATTAGATCTGTCTGAAAGGAGCCAGCATGAGATTTCAAGAAAAGGATTATGCATACACACCCTTGGGTACTTCTCTCTAAGCACAGGGAAAGATAAAACCTGCATGCCAAGTCTGAGGTCTATTGCCACTGAGCAGTAATTGTTGAGCTCTTACTGCCTGCTGTGTTTCTATTTTCCCGACCATTTAGTAGTACTGCCTCTGGCCTGAAAAGTACAATTTATGATGTTCGCCAATTTAGACTACAATGAATCCTCAAACTGCAAAAAGATCTTTCAGAATTAAAGCGGGCATTGTGGCCCAATTCAATATCTCAGTGGGAACAATTTTAAAAGTTAATGTGATTGAATGATTGGCTCCAGCCAAGGTTTCTGTATCCTTCTAGCAGGGAGTTCCTCTGTTAACACCAAACCCTGATTTTAAGAGCATGTTCTACTGTTTGGATAGTCTTCTGCTGGACTAAACATCCCCAGACTTCAGCCGTACACAGGGTGGTATCTAGCAAGTGGGTACTTCAGAGGAAGTGCAAAAAGCCACCAATTTTGCAAATGTTGCGTGTAATGGGTATCCTGGGCAGGGCTGAGATGTACAATGAACATTCTTTGAAGTATATCAACCGGTTTGCCTGAGTGATGACTTTTTAATTAAAGTTATAAAATAATCGAGCACAGAAACACTGTGTGAAACATCAAATTCATTTATTTGGATTGCCAAACTCACCTGTGTAGTTTGCGCGAAGTTGCTGTACTTGGATTTCAGCACGGACATTCTTACACATGCTTTTCCTGCCAAAGTAAGATTCGGAACAATCTAAACATGTCCTTTTCCCTAACTTTTTAAACAATATATTTAGTTTTTTTGTTGCCAGTGAGAGGGAGGGAAAGGGAGCCGGATACAAGGTAGCTAACTGTAGGATGTGGAAGGGGGAGTTTTGTAAAAGGGTTCGAGGGGGAAGGAAGCGGTGCCGGAAACAATGGAATACCTGGTGGTCATTAAATAAAAACAGGAACAAACTGGGTGCCAAAACCAGTCCTGGCCAAAATGTAAAGTATTTAAAAGTTGCTCTAAACCAGTGAGCGTGACACTCTCCAGTTGGGACAAGGTGTTCTCTCCACCCCCAAAAAAACCTTTGGAAACAAGCACTGGCAAAGTCAAAAGGTCTTAACTTTGAAACCCATTGACTTTACCAATGCCCTTTGCGGATGTCATACATCATTGGAGGAAAAGCATTGTTTGTTGATGCTGTGCAGCACTGGACATAAGAAAACAAAACGTGATTTGACAGCCACATGGTCATGCGTGATGTGTGTCTATGCAAGTGCCACCACTCATGTGAGAGCCTAGGAAAGAATGTAAGCCCAATTTTCTTTTTATTTACAGATATAAGATGGCTCGAAACAAATTAAAATGGAGTGCACAAAAGCACTTTTTGGGAGGGGGAGTAGCCAAAGCAATTTGCTGCCTTGCCCTCCTAAAAAAGTAAAAAACTATTATTAAAAAATTTGTCAGGTGGGGCAAAGGGTACGGAAGAGCGATTAGATGAGAAGCAAAGGTGAATGGGCTGGGAGAGTTAAAAAATATGTGGATCTTAGGTGGAAGCAAAAGGGAGTGGGCTGTTTGAATAAAAAAAAAAAGCTGAGAGGAGGAGGGGAAAAGCCACACAGTGAGGCTGGGAGAAGCACATGAGGAAGAGAACAACTCAGAGCGTGTGGGAAAACACACAAGAGAGACTGGGCAGCACAGAAAGGAGAGAGCAACACAAAGCACAGGGATGAGTATTGGGCAAGGGAGACAGCTGGAAAACAGATGCATCTTTGATAGAGTGCTTAACTGAAAATAAAGTAGTTCACTAGACGTGAAACAATACAAGTGAGCCAATAAAAAGGAGGGTAAGGAGCCAATGCTTCAGAGGAAGGACAAACACAAGATGGAACAAGGGAAGCCATACAACATGCAAGCAAGTAAGCAAATAATAGTGACAATAATGCTAACCAATGGACAGCAATGAGTGGGCTGTAGGCCCATTTCCAAGATCTTGGTAAGACCACAATACGTCTTCCTCAACCAAATAGCTTGCACTGTCTGGAAGGAAAGACCTAAAAAGTGCCAAATTGTTCACACTACCTCCGTGTTGATCTCAGTCATCCCAGTTCTTACTCGTGAGAGAACAAATCACCAGAACTTCTCATCTCTGAACATAGAAATTGTTTTTATAACAAAACAAACATTAAAAAGAAAACTACTAGTATGACAGACTTCCTCTTCACGTCCAGTACTATAAAGAGGAAGTAGTCTTACTGCATATCAGTTTTTTTCCTTAAATTTCTTGCATGATCAGTTTCGAATGTGTCCTTTTGATCGTGAGCAGGAGTATTTATTCATATTTCTTTTTCAGGTTCGCTAGAACATCCTGTTTTCAGAAGTAATATTGTTTGTAGAGGGGCGTCCTGCTGCAGTAGGTGGACTGTGCTGCGTGATCGCATCATTTTCCTCATGTAGCCCATGTGAGATTTTTGACAGAGGGTATTACAGTACTACCATCCTTCTCTAGCGGACAGTCTATATGTAGGGAAGTTAGGACCTGCTGTAGCAGTCTACTTGACTGCTTGTGATCGAGAGTCTCCATTCTCTACTCTGGGTTTGGCCTAATTGTTAGATATCGCAAGACGTTATGTCTGGATGCCAACCCTCGCTGCAAACGGTAAGCTAAGGCAAACAACACCGTATTTAAAACTGTCTCCTGTGGTGTTATTTGACCGGTGTGAAACAATTAATAATCTTGAATCAGTCCGTTTTTTGGGAAACCACTCAGCCTTTTCCTGAAGTTACGATCACAATAAACTCTACTCAGCAGATGATCCAGGCTATAGTGGAAACAGCTTTTGCTGCTAAAGAGAGTCGTACTCCTGTTAAGGCTCCAAAACTATTCACTCCTTTCCTTAACAGTATTTGGGTGGTGGTTATAAGAAGGACAAAGAGGTCCATGAATGCTTTGTGCATGCACTGGAGCTTTCTGAAGTGCTGCAGCACATAAGAGACAATCTAGCCATGCCTCTAATTTTTTATTTTCAGTCAATATCAAAGAAAGGAACCAGACAGCCTTCCTCTTCATTCCTTCATAAATGTTATATTACATGACAGGAGCTATGTCGACAATCAAACATTTCGAAGGTTCCTAGCTCGGTGCCGCCCTTTGCTTACATTTTCTGAGTAGTTTCCACTAGAAGTGAAGGTGGATTCACTAATAGGGGGATTTTCCTCAAGGATAATTTCAGATGAAACCAGTCCCACAGACGCGGTCGATAACTAATAGTAAACAGTCATTAAATGGTCCTATGCAGCATCAAATTTTGCAATTCGGACTAGCGCTTATTCTCAAAATGCTATTCAGTCCCTGTTGAAGGACTTCCACAACCTGGCAGATCACATTAACCAGGGAATGGACTTTGCTTATACACTTTCAATCAAAGAGCAGCAAGTGTGATTCGTTGCAGATGTACCCTTTTGTTTTTTTGGTTTAATGAAACTCTGTCATTACCCACCTCTCCCCGTTAAATGTGGCGCCCATTTTGATGCAAGTACATTCCATTTTGGTTTACACATAATATGAATTATCATAAATACAACTAATTATCAGCTGGGAAGACTTGTGAATATCGGTTTATCGTTAAACACAGATCTGTTAGTACCAAAAGTACCGCGATGCCAGGCTCTTGTAGTGTACAGTAAGGATATGTACTTACTGTAACAATAGGTTTATAGCTTGATGCTATTGTAGATTCGTTTGCTATGCATTATTCTGGCATGTAGCGGCAAGGTTTGGGACATTTCTTATAAATAAACACAATTTTATTTTTGGAATCAAAAATAGGCACCATGACCCATGATGTTGGTGACTGTAATCCTACAATGCTCCAATACAAGATCGCTATGGTCACACATTGCTTTTTCCTGTCAGTGGGTTCTAATGCGAGAAGCAACCTACACAGCAGTGCATCACTATTGTATGGTAGTATTGCATACCAGATTAATGTACAAGCTACCAGACAGACACACAAGCTACCTGAGGTTGTCATGACAAATACAACAAGCATTGGAAATGCAATAGGTCTCGCAGCATTAGAGTTAGTGCTTTTAGAATTGTTTATGGGTTTTTTTGTAAATCTTTAGCATTTTTGTTTCCTGTAGCCAATGCTAAAGAATTAAAAAAAAAAAGCCATAAACATTTCTAAAAGCTCTAACTCAAATGCTCCGAGACCTATTGCACTGTGTGAGGGTGAGGGGTTGAGGGTGAGTGAGGGTGAGGGTGGGTGAGGGTGAGTGAGGGTGAGTGAGGGGTTGAGGGTGAGTGAGGGTGAGGGTGGGTGAGTGAGGGTGAGTGAGGGTGAGGGGTTGAGGGTGAGTGAGGGTGAGGGTGGGTGAGTGAGGGTGGGTGAGGGGTTGAGGGTGAGTGAGGGTGAGGGGTTGAGGGTGAGGGGTTGAGGGTGAGAGGTTGAGGGTGAGAGGTTGAGGGTGAGTGAGGGTGAGGGGTTGAGGGTGAGGGGTTGAGGTGGGTGAGGGGTTTAGGTGAGTGAGGGTGAGTGAGGGTGAGTGAGGGTGAGTGAGGGTGAGTGAGGGTGAGTGAGGGTGAGTGAGGGTGAGTGAGGGTGAGTGAGGGTGAGTGAGGGTGAGGGGTTGAGGGTGAGTGAGGGTGAGTGAGGGTGAGGGATTGAGGGTGAGTGAGGGTGAGGGATTGAGGGTGAGTGAGGGTGAGGGGTTGAGGGTGAGTGAGGGTGAGGGGTTGAGGGTGAGTGAGGGTGAGTGAGGGTGAGGGTGAGTGAGGGTGAGTGAGGGTGAGTGAGGGGTTGAGGGTGAGTGAGGGGTTGAGGGTGAGTGAGGGTGAGTGAGGGTGAGTGAGGGTGAGTGAGGGTGAGTGAGGGTGAGTGAGGGTGAGTGAGGGTGAGGGATTGAGGGTGAGTGAGGGTGAGGGGTTGAGGGTGAGTGAGGGTGAGGGATTGAGGGTGAGTGAGGGATTGAGGGTGAGTGAGGGTGAGGGATTGAGGGTGAGTGAGTGTGAGGGATTGAGAGTGAGTGAGGGTGAGGGATTGAGGGTGAGTGAGGGTGAGGGATTGAGGGTGAGTGAGGGTGAGGGATTGAGGGTGAGTGAGGGTGAGGGATTGAGGGTGAGTGAGGGTGAGGGATTGAGGGTGAGTGAGGGTGAGGGATTGAGGGTGAGTGAGGGTGAGGGTGGGTGAGGGTGGGTGAGGGAGGGTGAGTGAGGGTGAGTGAGGGTGAGGGAGGGTGAGTGAGGGTGAGTGAGGGTGAGTGAGGGTGAGGGAGGGTGAGTGAGGGTGAGGGGTTGAGGGTGAGTGAGGATGAGTGAGAGTGAGGGGTTGAGGGTGAGTGAGGGTGAGTGAGGGTGAGTGAGGGTGAGTGAGGGTGAGTGAGGGTGAGTGAGGGTGAGTGAGGGTGAGTGAGGGTGAGTGAGGGTGAGTGAGGGTGAGTGAGGGTGAGTGAGTGAGGGTGAGTGAGGGTGGGTGAGGGTGAGTGAGGGTGAGTGAGTGTGAGTGAGGGTGAGTGAGGGTGAGGGTGAGTGAGGGTGAGGGAGGGTGAGTGAGGGTGAGTGAGGGTGAGTGAGGGTGAGGGAGGGTGGGTGAGGGTGGGTGAGGGTGAGGGAGGGTGAGTGAGGGTGAGGGGTTGAGGGTGAGTGAGGATGAGTGAGAGTGAGGGGTTGAGGGTGAGGGGTTGAGGGTGAGTGAGGGTGAGGGTGAGTGAGGGTGGCTACGGTATGGGATGTCTCATATTAAAATTACGTGTGACCTGTGAAAACGTGAGTGAGATACCGGCATGCCATGTTCTCTTGTACAAGCGCAATCAGGTGTTCAACAATGCCATAGTGGGCCGGTTCATGGCTACTATGGCTATTATAAAATAGCAAACGTTCGTCGTTTGGTGAATCATCAAAGCGGTTCTGGCGGCGAGCAGCAGGGGCACTCGACAAATAAAAAAATGTTTGGGCAGCGTTAACGTTTGAATAGCCCTCTTTGCTCACTGGAATGACTCATGGGTCAGCATAGTCACAGTGACTAGTACACAGCGAATCAAGCGCAGAATTCGTGTTCCCTTAAAGGTCAGCACTTTGTTGCTTTGTCAGCAGAGCATCAAAGAGGGATATACCAGGTTACATGTACACCATTGTAATATGGCCGTCCACAAAATGCTGCTCTTGTCTGACCGAGAGGACACCCACCCAGGGCTGAAGGTGACCTTTCCTTTGTTCCACATTTAAAGCCTCGGGTGAGGTGAACTACGTGTATTGTTTGCTTTTACCCGCTGACGTAAAGATTATTTGCGATAGTTACATAGCCCTATACTAGCCATAACTCACTGGCAAACAAGACAGACTGGACCCCGCAAGGTCACCTTCTAAGGTGTCACAACCGGCTTGCATTCCGAGAGAGAGGAGACACGCCCACAAGAAAAGAGAGTTGCTATGTGACAGGAGTCTACAAACGACATAAAATGTGAACACGGACAGCTGCACTAAGGCCTTTCACAGCTGGATACTTGATCTACCGGTTATTACAGAGTGGCAGACAACACCCTGACAAGGGGACAGGCTTCCCTGGGAACTGTACGTTCTTCCACTCTCCTGCGAGACAGTATGAGGGGAGGACGGAAGGTTGCGTCATCTGAAGCACGAGGGAAGACCTCGGGCGCACTGGGAGAGCACGCGCGGGATCAGTGGAAAGGAACAGCATGGCCTGAGACACCGGACCCGCCTTCTGCATTCCGGCCGGGGCCTCACAAGAGCGACGCCCTGCGGCCAGCGATACTTGCAATATGCCGCCCGCCGCTGGTTTCAAGTCACGCGGAAGCTCCACGTGTGAGGAGGGTGTGTGACGGGCCCGACTGGACCTTAAGAGAAGCCATGTGCTGTGCCCGACTTGAACGAGGAAGCTTCAGGAAAGGAAGGCTCATTTATTAGCCTTTACCATTAAATTGGGTTATAGGAGCATACGTTGTGGAAGCTCCACGTGTGAGGAGGGTGTGTGACGGGCCCGACTGGACCTTAAGAGAAGCCATGTGCTGTGCCCGACTTGAACGAGGAAGCTTCAGGAAAGGAAGGCTCATTTATTAGCCTTTACCATTAAATTGGGTTATAGGAGCATACGTTGTTGTCACGCCTAGAAACAACTTGAGGGTTGTAATGCCTGCCCTCATCGCACAGGGGAGGGGGCGGAGCGGGGGAGAGGGTGTGTGTGTTAGGAGGGCATTGCGAAATGGAGACGGCGGGAAGGGGGCAGACATGGCGGGGAGGGGGCGGAGCAGGGGAGAGGGTGTGTGTGTTGTTAGGAGGGCATTGCGAAATGCGAGACGGCGGGAAGGGGAGGGGGCGGAGCGGGTAAACAAAGACTGACATGCACGCGCTTTTAAGCTCAATGCGCATGCGCATTGAGCTTAAAAGTCACGGGCACTGCAAGGAATCGCCACGATTCCTTGCAGTGTGGATAAAGAGCGGATAAGTCCCAATACTCTCGCCTTGCTCGATGCGCATGCGCATCGACAGGCGAGACCTAAAAATGCTATACTCTATCCAAGTTCAGGGGTGAGGGAGTAGGACTCTAGTTAGCCATCTATTCTACATCTACTTTATACGTATATTTTGTGGGTTCCAAAATGTGTCTCTCTTACAAGTGTCAGTGTGTAAGGCTTAGATGCTTGCTCAGGGAAGGATGCCAAGCTACGGAAGGAAGACTTAATTAAGTCTATGTGAAGGTGCAGTTCACCAGAAAATGGGTCATGTATGGAAGAATGTAGAAGCTAGCAGAAGGACGCAAAAGCTAACAGATGAATGGCATAGTAACTATCAGTTGTTTTAGTCTATCGAAAGTCAGTGAAAAGAGGGGAGGATTCTAGCAAGCAATCTATTCTCTTTTTGCTTCATGGGTGTTTTTTTTTTGGGGGGGGGGTCCACACTGTGTTTGCCTTGCAACAAATGTTAGAAGGCATGCAAGTATGCTCATGCGTGGCAGCCCTTACTTCTTTTTCTTCTGAATAGGGTCAGCTGGTTTGTGTTCTTTGATGCGACTCAGTTCTGGCTCGGAGCCAGTCTCTTTCCTGATCATTTTTTGCCCTTGTGATTAAAAATGAGACCGTCGTACTGCACACTTAATCAAACCAACCTTCGCCTGCTCGGCTAGCAGGTTGTTTTTTTACAGGATTTAAGTTATTACATTCCCAATGCCTGTGATTAGACCTTCATAGTTATTGATTACTCTGAACTGCAATGGCCGTAACAAACCCTTCTATATAGGCAATGCATCGAGTCTGTTAACACTTGATTTCAAAACTGACAAACATTCACAGCCTTAACGTCTGGTTAATTATTTGGAGGATTTTATTATAAAGTGCTAGGTCCGCTGCAAAGTACCACAGTTCATGCCTCCAATATCCCATGTTGATAATAAGAATCCATGTGCATAAACATTTCTGGAATAAAACCACAAATGTAAAACGAATAAAAAATAAAACATTTATCCACGTAATCCAAGGGACGAGCAGAAAAGTGCTAAACTCAGTAGCTTGATTAAATCCTCGCAACCCGAATACTAAAGTATCTGCTTAAAGGTGAGAACTGTATGAATCAAGGTTCAGGAAAATGTCCAACCATATGATTTGAAGTTTAAAAAAAAATCTTTTTATCAGCATTTTGTTAATATACAAAACATTACATCAACAGAACAAGCCAGTTTGTTGTTACATCAATCTTGAGATTTGGTGCAGACATAAGCCATACATCGGTACAAATATTCAATAATTGGTCACGTCATGCTTATAATAAAGGCACACATAGTCAACAGGTATATAGCTTTGAGGGTCTCCCGACAACACGGCATTTATATAAGAGTATCAAAAATTAAACCATCATGAAACCATGACAAGAGACATACAGCCCTAGATATACATATCCCTTCATCCCAGTCGTTCACAAGGACTTGGAAATAAAGGTCTGCCATTGAATATGTAATATCCATTTAACTTTCCCAACTACTCCAAGGGTTGCACCTGTACAGTGCTTTCAGCTTCATTAACTTCTTTCTGTATCCGTACCCATTGCAGGAAAGGCTCACAAATATCTTCCGGCCGGGAAGTGGGTGGCATGAGCTTCCAGAACGTATCCAATTGTATGTGACCATAGGCAACATCCGCAAGCCAACCTTTAATTGATGGTGCCCTCCTCCTGCCCCAATGTACCGCCGCCTGTCTTTTGACAAATAGTAAAAGCAAAGCATGCAATTTACGTGATTTGGGCGGGATTTCTTTGACATATCCCAATATGCCTAGCACGGGGGATGGAGTATCCGATCTACCAACAATCTGGTTCACTGAAGCAAAAGTTTTAGACTAGTAATCCGTAAGCACCGGGCAGGACCATGCCACGTGTAAAAACGAGGCAGGGGAGAACCCACATCTCCTACAGCCATCGTCTTCTCTGAGTCCCATCCTATGCAGGCTGATGGATGTTTTCTATAGATTCTGGGTAAGTATTTAAAGTGTATCAGACGAAGTCTGTAGTTAGGAGAGAGTTCTGTAAGTAGTCCGCAACAGAATTCCAATTGTGCTTCGGTTAGTGGGGAAGGCAGGTCATCATTCAAGTATTGGGGCTGGACCACTGGGGCTGTGTTCTGCATGTGTGTATAAAGTCTGGTAATCAATTTATGGGAGGAGGGGATCCTACCAGGTTCTCCAATGCTTATAAAACTAGGGGAGCCGAGGGGAAGCCGCTGCTAAGTGCACCGCACGCCGCCCGTAGCTTGTGATAAAAGAATCGTTCTGAGAAGGGCACAGCTTGGCCCTCATCCGCCGTCTGGCGGGGCCTAAATTCGTTGTCTGGGAACAGATCAGCGAACGTGTGAAGGTGTAGTTTCTGTTCCACGGCTTTACTGATCCCACCTGCAATACAAGGCAACATTGGGTTTTGTGCCAGCAAGAGAGCATATAACACCGGGACTCCCGCCCTTTTACGCAACTCCTCCCATACCCATCGCAGCGTTCCAGCGGAGTCTATATCCCCCCTGGGATGTCGTGCCGGTGTACAAATGGCTATTTTCAGCAGGACAGGCGCAACAGCATCTTGCTCTACCGCTACATGGGGTTGAAAGGGGGTCGGGTGGACGCAGAAATGTAAAAATTGAGCCTAGGCGTAGAGCGCATAAAAGGTGCATGTCTGGGGCACCCATTCCTCCCTGTCGCAAAGGAAGTGTCAACATATCCCAGGATAGCCTAGCCTGTCCGCCCGCCCACGCCAAAGAGACAAGATACGATTTGAGAGTATTAAAAAATTGCGATGTATGGGGGATCGGAATATTTGCAAATAGATACAGGAATTTGGGCAAATTGACCATGTGTAACGCAATCTTCCCTGTGGGGGACAAAGGCAGCCTCACCCATATTTTAACCTTCTCTTCCAACCACATGATTGGTCTCCCACAGTTTAGATTCCATATTTCCCGAACATCACGGCTAATCCATATACCCAGGTATTTGACCGTTTCTGCTTCCCACTTCAGGGGATATTCGGAGGAAACCCGTGGTGTATTATCCGTCAGGGGAAATATCACCGATTTGGACCTGTTCACAGAAATCCCAGCCAGGCCACTGAATCGAATAAATTCCGGTAAAACTGGGTCTAGATTGTCTTCCGGGTTGACAAGATAAGAGGGTCACATCGTCGGCATATAGTGATATAAGAAGACTCCTGGACCTAAATCCTATGCCTCGTGCTATGTGAAGTTGTCGGATTCGGGCAGCCAAGGGCTTCATTGCTATCGCGAACAATAGCGGGGAGAGGGGGCATCCGTGCCTTGTACCTCGTGATATGGGGAATGGATCAGAGATTAACTTGTTCACCCTGATCCTAGCTCTTGGTAAGGTGTACAATAATCTTATTCTGTTAATAAAAAGCGGACTAAATCCCATACACCCCAATATGGCAAATAAATATGGTCACTCGAGAGTATCAAAGGCTTTAGTGGCGTCTAAGAATACTACTGCAGCATGAACTTCTGGGTGTAAATAGTGTAAAGTTGAAAATATGGCTTGTATGTTGTGCGAGGTTGATCTCCCCGGGATAAACCCTGATTGGTCAGGGAGCGCTATCATAGGCAGCAGTTGCTGAAAACGGTTAGCAATCAGCTTGGCCAATATTTTTACATTTATGAAGGAGAGCGGCCTATAGGAGTCCATTTCGGTTTCCGACTTTCCGGGCTTTAACAATGTTATGATCATGGCTTCTCACGTATTTGGGCAGTATGCCCTCCTCAAAGGCATCCTCATACACCGCCAGCAGTCTGGGCGCCAGCTCTTCAACATAAGTTTTATAAAAAGCTGTGGTTAGGCCATCTGGGCCAGGGTCCTTATCGAGAGGAAGGCTCTTTATAACCTGGGCGACATCCTCCGTGGTGAATGGGAGATCCATATACTTTCTGTGAGTGTTATTAAACCAGGCTAGTTCGTCATCCAGGATGGCTTTAAAGTCCCCCCCCCCCATAGAATCGTACTACAACCAAAAGCTCTAATTTTCGTCCAGACAGTGTGAAAGAAGTCGGGGGAGTGTACATTGGGACCATATATGGCCACAATAACTATGGACATACAGCACAAACCCCCTGTACCAAGGCATATCTACCCTCCGGATCCCCATATACCAATCCTTCCTTCCAGTCCAACCCACGCTTGACGCGCACAGCCACCCATTGTGCGTAATTGGAGTATACAGAGGAGTAAATATGTCCCCACTGGCTATGATGGAGTCTCTGGGATGGCGCAGTGTTTAAATGTGTCTCCTGCAACAAGCATATATCTACAGTATGTCGGGACAAGTGAGCATGAATCAATCTAGATTTTCTACCATCATTAGGCCCTCGAACATTCCAAGTGAGGCAGTTTTAGTATTAACGGACATATGCGTGTCGCACATTTGTAAGGGTCTGATATGCAGCAACAACACGACCCACTCCCACCAAAGATGACATAGTCCAAGCACTAAATTACATTGACACTGGCATTGAACAGTGAAGCAAACCCTCCGCACCACCCATTCCAACCCCCCAATCAGGTTGTAGAATTCCCACACTAGATGAAGAAAACAACAAACAAGTATTCATCAAAACAGGGAATCTTCCCATGGGGGCGCAGCGACACCGGCAAACTACCTTGTTTAATACAAGGTGGCCGGGAGCTCTGCGGATGGTGCTACACGCCCAAGGCCACACTAGTACAGAACAGCAAGAATCAGCGCGGCGAGGGGGCCACAAAACATGTATGAATAGCTAAATCAACAGTGTGCAGGACCCATATCTTAGCAGTGTAGCATGGTCCATATACATGTAATACGATACCCAGATTAGTCATTATCACTGAGGTGACCTCCTGCCGCCCCAGCCACTTCACAATGTCCTTTATTTTTCTTCCCCCCTACATGCTTGGCAAATTTCAGCGCGGACTTCGCATATGTAAAGAAGTGGGCAGTTCCATCAAACAAAACTTTTAATTTGGCTGGATATAGCAGGGAGTGTGGGATCTGTGCCTGCAGATGAGTGCGTTTAGCCGGGAGGAGCTCTTGTCGGGCCGCTTGCACCGCCGGAGTGAAGTCAGGATAGAACGAGATTATTTCCTTGATGTGCAAGCTGGCCCTTCTCCCTACCCAACCTGAGAACGAGGTCTCTGTCCTGATAATTTAAGAGCTTTGCTATGATAGGCCTGGGTGGTGCACCAAGAGGAGGTTTCTGTCCTAGCAATCTATGGGCTCTTTCCACCACTAAAACTGTGGGTCAAACAGTGCATGCAGCAGTTCCGAGATGTAGGTTTCCATTTTAGATACGGTGGTCGCCTCTGGAATCCCGGTGATGCGAAGGTTGTTGCAACGTGATCTCGCCTCTAAATCATAATTTTTGGCTCTGTTGACCCCTAGAAGCTTGTCCATGTGCAGCAACTGCTCCACTGTCTCCAACTAGAACTCATGGAACTCTGTGTGGAGGTTTTCGAGTGCATCACGACGCATCTCATGCGTCGACACCTGCGACTTGACTGAGTCCAGCTGTGACGTCAAGGTATCTAATTTTGTGTCAATATTGCGTAGACTGGACCGCATCTCCTGCATGAGAATTCTCAAATCCTCCTCCTGATCTTCCTCATGGGAGTCCTGCTGGGCCTCCGCCTGCGTCTCATTTTCCGCATCTGCGTGCCGGGTGGAGCGCTTATTTTAAAAAGTCAGCTTCGGTTGTTTAGCATCCTGCTTGTCCATGGTTACGAAGGTGCCGGATATATGAAAGAGAGACTTAGATCAAGGCTGTCCTGATAGTTCCATGGAGAACACGGTACAACGTTCCCCTCTGCCACCAATATACAATGGTTCCACCACACGGCTTCGCCCCACGCCTCCCCTGTCGTGCCACGCAGTGTGTGCAGATGGTGAACCGTCCAAGCCCAAATTTGCCTCCGGTACCTGAGATCACTGTGTGGCACCTTAACATGCGCTCAGACCAGCTTCTACGGTGACACCCGCGGCGAGGAAGAAGGCCAATCCACACTCGGGCCCAAGCAATGGCAGCAACACGCCCGGGTCCACCATCCACAATGGACCGGTCAGAAAATGGTGCACTTTTCAGGGTACAATAGAGATGTGGCCAGACCCAATTCGCCCTGTGATTTGTGCTGTCTCAGCACACCAAAAGGTAAGCATCCATTTACCCACACCTTCACCCCAGGGGCAATGGTTCTGTTGGGGATCACATTTACATTGAAGATATATTGAATATACAAATGTAGAGATATATCCAGCGAGTGATATATCAAGGAACACAGCTAATGCTGAAATCAAAGGAAAAAATCAAAGGACAAAATAGAACAAACAACTGACCACAATGGAAGGTATAGGCAAATCTTTTGTATTTACCTTTTTTGACGGTTTGATTCCCAATCTATTTGAGAAGATGTCCAAAACACACAATACATCAACTGAATGTACATTGGGTGAGTGAGTCGTGACAGTGTTCAACAGACATTAAACAACAAACATAATCATACATCTAGACTACATACTTAAATCATACGTGTCCACTCTAAGTTACAGTAGTTTCAAACAATTGTATTATTTCTTTAGTTCGTTGGAACTCTGTGTGGATGGATACATAGACAGAACGTCGACGTTTCGACCCTGAACAGGTTGCGCTGATTTATGAGCATCTAAGGCGGGTCTTCCTCAGGACTGCAAGAAAGGTTGGACAGCCTTGGTAAAGGTAAACGTTTCAACAGAAAATTCTTCACCTGGTCGCAGTGCAGTCTCCCAGCAAGGGGGCATCCAGCAGAGTCCACAGTGCATCCAGTGATGAGCACCCCTCACTGCATGTGCCCCACTCCCAAAAACAGCCCGGGCAGTAGGCACAGCAGGCCGAGAGGTGCTCGTCAATAGCGCTGATGTGCGCCACAAGAAAGCAGCTCTAGGCCCACCTGCAGGTTGCCTTCAGCTCTGGACCTCACAAATAGCAGGTACTCACAGTGCGGGGGTGCGTGTGTATCTTCCAGTCCCAGCTGCTTAGCCCCAGAACTTCGCTCGCGCTAACAGCCAGTAAATGGTCGTCTACCGCCGACGGCCTAAGGCGGGCTAGATTTTCACATCTCCCAACGGCTCGCGCACCGGAATGCCGCAGACACTCAATCCCCTCTCAGGTCTCGCCTCTGCTCGGTGGCGTACGGGTCCCCAGCAGCTCACCTTCCTCTGTCCGCGAGGCGCCCTATTGCAGGCTGCAGGTGTCTCTAGCAGTATTTCTGCAGAGCCTTTCCCAGCCTCGTATGGCCTGCGGTCCAGTGGCAGCCGCGGACTCAATTTGCAGCGCTCCCCGCCGGCAGCACAGCTCGGGCTCGCTGGGATCTCCGGCGTCCACACTTCCACACATGTATCTCGGCTCCAGATCACAGGTGGGTCCTCGGATCGCCCCCTTCAGAGACACCACATGCTCAGCTTTGCATGCAGCAGGCCCGGGCGGCACAGCGCCAATCCGAACTGCAGGATTAGTTCAGGTTTAATCCCGGCCGAGCGCACTCAAGGAATGGCCATTCCGCTGCGCAGCTGGCCACGCCCCCCATATGATCTGAAGTTGACACCAGCAGATAGTTCTTGAGAAACATTTCCTTAGTCTGCTCTAAGGGGTTAAATCTGCTCACAAGTCCAATCACCCTCCAGCCCTTCAAGAGATATTTTCTTAATGTTTTGTATAATAAGAAGTATATTTGGAGGGCGTCTGCAGAGCATGCCACCACAGCATGTTCAAGTTGATGTCTTTGCATTTTTAACCAGGACACGAATAGAACACAAACAGCCGCTTGTCGTAAGTTCTTGATTTGAGATAACTGAAGATCATTCAGATTATACAAGATGCTCCACTATGTTTGCTGTTCCTGCAGGAGACTTCTTTGTTACAACGACCTCAGGCAAGTTTCTCCACAGACTCAGCCACCAGATAAAAATGGAGATAAATATTTTAACAAAATGTCATACCTGTCCTTTTCCAGGTGCACGTCCATTTGGTCCAGGGATCAGGATGTCCCTAGAATACTATTTTCATTAATGCTTGCCTGATCCATGATTGAACCCAAAAATCACACACTTTACGTCTCGTCACTTCCAAGTGCCACGTATGTTATGTTAGTTGAGCATTTAAAGCGCATTACTACCCTGAGGCATCTAATCGCTGTATCAGAATTAATGCCAGTATCAGGAGAGGGTAAAAAGATACACTACATCCTGAATAACCAGGTTTTTACCGCTTTCCTAAAAGCAAGGAGAATGGGTGTTGCTTTTATACCAAGAGGGAGTAAGTTCCATGTTATAGAGGCTTCATGCACAATGCTTTTGCCTCCCCATCATGTTTGAATGTAGGCACTATTAACAATTGTGCCTTTACTGACTGGAGATTTCTGGTGAGATAATATTGGTATTCCTGAAATTAAGAGGGCCTTCACGAGTACTAATTAATAGGCACTTCAGATTAAATGCTTTAAACGGGCATTATAAATACCCATCTTATTTGAAGAGTCACGTCACTTGTTGGCAAGGATGAAATAAGTATGCGGAGGGGAGAGAGGATGGCAGATAAAACTCCTGTGGAATGGACCCCCTCATGCATTTTCAATCACAACTCTTAAATCTGATAGATGACTCTAAAAGGTCCAGCATTCCAGGAGCGACCTGGCACTCAAGAACACTTTTTAGCTCACTGTAGCACTTCCTCTAATCTTTTCCTATATTCACCACCCCTGCTGGTTTGCCTCTTCTAATACCCATAAAAAGAGAAGGGCCTAGTGATGTGGTTGGAAGTTGGGCTAAGGGAAGAAGAGGAAGCAGTAGTAACTGTAGTCATAAGACACACTAAAACAAGGTTTGACTCACCGCAGGCGATGGATCTACGGGGTAATAAAGTAGCTATTTGCTGCTCTGACTATTCAGCTTATGCAAGCTGTCAATTCAGCACAAGCAGAATAAGACTATAGAAGTATGTGCAATGGCAAGAGGCGTGGGACTCAATGCCAAGAGTTCTCAGCATGAATTTAAATGGAATACTCCGCTTGGCTTTCATCCATCCTGAACCTTCCGCTCTTCTCAGCGGGTTAAATTGTTTCCTTATGTGTTAAAAAGGTGCAATCTAGTCCAGGGCTCCAGCCTTGCTATGAGCCTGCTCGGGATATCGAGCTGCCAGGGCTGACCTGAAAGTGAGGCTATCTCCCCTTTCTTCTGGCTCTCTGTGTTCAGGGGCACAGAAAGAAAGGACAATAGACTCTAGAAGTCTAGCAGCAGCCAGAGATCACAGTTTGAGTTACCCACAAGTTGGTACTGAATTAATTCAGAATACCCCTCTCTCAGAACACCATTGGAGCCAGGCCCGTTTCCAGGTCGATGCATCATGTCTAACCCTTGGGTGGACTGACGATCACAAAAAATCTTCCCCTCGTAACCCATGCATTTTGGTGCCTATACACTATCCTCGTAAAGCAGATTCTGCTGCATGGTTATCTCTACGACTCAGGTTTTTTGGGGTCCTGCAGCTGCTTATGGATGAATGGTGTGGTCTCCTGCAAGTTTACACTGTGGCTCTTTATTGAACTGTATTATAACATAGATTTTGAATACTTCCTTTTAGAATGCTAAGCTTCTAGGGCTTGGTTAAATCTCCCATCTGCTGTTTGCCGAAAGTCAGTGAAAAGGCAGCCACAATCCAATTACAGCTACATTTAGAACAGGTCCTAAAAGTTGGAGATGGGCACTCACAAATCTGAGACTGCTCTTCTAAATGTCTAAATGACCTGGTTTAAAAACTGACAAACTTTTGAGAATCACAGATAGAGGTAACAATGCAAATCCTGATGATTTATTTATTGTTTTTGGGACCCCAGACTATAACATCCCATTATTTAGACTGTCGGAAGCTTTGAGTTGTTGTAGAATAGCATCAAATGGTTTACTTAATTTCTACCTGAATGACCAATGAGTTGAAACATTGAAGAAGCAAAATTACTAGCACATCTATTGCTGTATGGAGTACTGCACAGCACGTGGCTTCCACCACACATTTTCAATGTATATACTCAGCCATTGCATTGTAGGCCATGAAATCTTTTTCATAACTATGTGGGCCACAAGCAGACCACTTTGTCACTAATTAAAGACTGCTCTGAAGATCAAACACCAACTAACACGAGTTTTCCAATTTTACCAGAATGGATGGCTGAGTCCTAAATAACCAGAAACTCAGTTACTGTTAGTAGAGCCAGATGACATGTTCAGAAAAATAAAAGGTTAATATAAATCATTCATTCATTCATTCATTGGGTCTTTATTTCGGCCAGTCAAAGCCATAAAAGATATTCACAACAATAGAAATACAAATTACATAGTACAAAAGCGGTAGGTTATTCTTACAATATTCTAGCAAGAAAGTGTAACACAGTTAAAAATATAAAACCAAGTGAGTATAGCAATTGCAGTACACACATAAAAATCGATTATACCACATATATATACAATGTAATCACTTTTCAATAATAAACTGTGCTTATGCCACATTGCTTCTAAATACTTTGATACAGCAAAGACAGTCAAAGTAGATAGATCCGTTTTAAAAATCCTGTAGGCTTGCATGCACTGGTTTTGCCCCAGGTTTTTACAGAGCGGTGTGAGGCAGTGCCCTCCGAGTTTCTTATACACTGGGCAAAAAAACAGTATGTGCAAGTCATTCTCAAGTTATGATGTGCAACCAGGACAATTTTTGGGGGAGTGCAGGCACCATTTGCTAGTTAGAGCTCTGATTGGAAGGGTGCCATACCTCCATTGTAGATACAACTTCCTGGTTGAAATAGAAAAATTTCAGTTAAGGTGCCTGTTTGTGAAGAGCACATGAAGGTTGAAAGTTTGCTGCCATAGTATACATTTGCCAAATACTTTCATGACACTGCTTTACAAGCAGACTCGGGATCAGACCACATTGACAGTAAGCCTAGCGTCCCACATGTTTGTTTTATATACTTTAACCATTGGGATTCTCCCCACCTTGGGTAGGTTTAGGATTTTTACTAATTCCTGCTTGTAGTTTAGGAGCTCGGGTGGGGTCCAAAGCCTTCGCCAAAATGTTATTGGCTTTAGACCCAACTACTCATCTATAGCCCTAATACCCAGATCTAGTCTCAGGGGTAGCAGAGGTGTACTAGAGGGCAGAGTCAGCAGCTGTCTCAGAAATTTGTTTTCTGCAGAGAGGATCTCTGATCTGCATGAATGGCCCCAGAGTTCGCCGCCATATGTTACTGCCCCCCTTGCCTGCAGATTGTATATCTCTAGGGGTGGGCCGATGGGTTTATTGGTTGATTTGTTTGCAAGCTTAAGGATTCCTCCTGCCAACTGGGCCAGTTTAAATTGAGCTTTCACTTGATGGGGACCCCAGGTCATCGACTGATTTATAGTTACCCCCAGATATTCGAAGGTGCGAAATCAGTTATGACCAACAAAAACAATATTACATTCAGGGACATGCATTCGGCACCAAGTGTGGTCTCTGAGTCGCATACAGCAAGGGTGAGCCAAAGCAAAGTCATGGTAGTGGCATCCCACCATCAGTTACAACTGGTCCACAGTCAAATTGCTTCCCTGTGAGGACAACAGAGCCAAATGTGCATGCTCTTGTGTGTGGAACAAAGTGGACCACTTTAACTCCCCTCTTTGGTACTAAAAAACTTGTCAAAGCTCCACTGAATACAGAAATCCGTAGTTGCAGCAGTAAAAAAACACTCCCACTCGAACGTGGGGGGCGGATGCAAAGGACACACAAATAGCCAATGTAAAATTGAAAACTTCTACAAATGCTGTTAAGCTTTTGTGTGGGAAGACCCAAAACTATCGAAAATCGAATTCTCCGAGGTCTTTCCCTGAAGTGGAAAACAGATCCTTGATTATGTGAAAATCAATTATGTTCATACAGAAGGACAACAGTTTCCAGCGCAAGTATGTAGTCAATGGAATAAGTACCTGAACATTTATGGCTCATGAACCAACATATTATATAAAGAAAGGCCATCAGGACTTTACTGATGTGCACAGCGTTTGAGGTACTGGTGCCTGGTTCCCCAGGTTTTAGGCACAACACAAAGATAAAAACATTTGGAACTCATCAATGATGACCTACAGGTCGTGGTAGAAGTCAAACATGGCAGGTTTCTTGATTGCCGTGGCGTTGAGGCTGTACAACATATGAAACGGATATTTTCAAGGATGAAGAGGGTCAATGTGGATTTCTTTAAGAACAGAAGAGCAACAATTGTCTTGATCGTGATGTGAAGAATGTTTCCATCCCTGGGGCATTAGGCATGATGCACTATTTCTTCTGTGTCAAAGGTAATGCTATAAGGATGCTTACGGAATAGCATTTCTTCTACATGCATTGCTTAGTAATAAAGACGGTAAAAGGATACTAAATGGAGGTGAGGAGACAAGGAGACATGGTAGGAATGTTGTGAAGCAACTTTTGCAAGGGCAGACGCAGGCCAAATTTGCTGCACCCTGCTCTGTAGGGGCTCAAAAATAGCAATTACAGGCAAGAGAAAGCAGTATGGCCTGTTTTTTTTTTTTAACACAAGGCAGATTACTACATTTTCAGATTACAAGGATTTACAGGTCAACTCTTCAATAAGAATCATCGTGTCCATTCTGAGAACTGTTTTGTGGAGAAAAAGGAGGTGTCTTGGTTCTCTGGCTGCCACAAGGATATCGATAGAGCCTAGGGGGCACCAGTGCAGTCGTACCCACAGGATCAATATCCGGTGCTTGAGGTCATTCCCAGCCCATCTGCCCTTTTCCCATGCTGATAAATTGTGGGTTGGTGACTAGTTTTTTTCCAGACACTAGTTGTGACCAAATTACAGTTCTCTTAACTAGGCATCTTCAATTCCGCACTATCTGCTTTGTACGGGTAGGTCTGGAACCCATAAGAGAACTCCAGGCAGATATATACTGGTTTGTCGGCTGTTGTGGAGCTCCCAGTGGAATTGACCACTGGAAACCAGCGCACTGATGCAACATACAGATGCAATTCAAATGAGCACACTGGGTGGAGGGTCCCTTCTGTTGCAGGTTATGATTGCATTTGCACATCAAACACTTTCTCATCCAGTAATGCAAGCTCTGCAGAGTACCAGTATAGCTATGGCCATTGACTTCCGCTTCCTGCAAAAATTATCGAAAAGGCCATGAATACCCAGCTCAGTACATTCCTCCTAACTATTAATCTACTCTATCCATTTAAATACGGGTTTAGAGCAGAACATTGTAGTGAGCTGGCTCTAATTAAATCAACAGAGGAAGTAAGGGAGGCCTTGGATAGTGGAGGAAAGGCAATTATTATTATGTTAGGCTTGTCAGCAGCCTTTGACACGGTCCATCATGAAGTTCTGATTGACCTGCTGTCTGAATCTGGGGTACAAGAAGCTGCCAGGAATCTTCTGCAGTCCTTCCTCTGAGAACGAACGCAAATAGTGGAACTGGATGACTACAGGTCAAAGCCGTTCTCACTGCTGTGTGGGGTGCCTCAGGGCTCATAACTAAGCCCAACGCTCTTCAACGTATATGTGAGATCTTTGGCAGGCCTGATGAGATCCTATGGCTTCAAACTCACCTCCTATGCAGACGGCACTCAAATAGTGTTGTCCCTCAAAGACGAGTTAGAGAGGGAAACAGGGGCTCGTTTTCAGGATTGCACGAAAGCCATTTCAGGGTGGATGTCATCTAATTGCCTAAAATTAAATTCAGGCAAGACGGAGGTCATCATCTTTGGGAACAACCCTAATCTGTAGACACCAGACTGGTGGCCAGCTCAACTGGGTGTCTGTCCCACTCCCATCAGGAAAGCAAAGAACCTAGGGGTGATCATGGACAATAAGCTCATGTTTTGCGATCACATAAGCTTGGTGGTCTCAGCATGCTTTCTTACTCTAAGAATTATCAGGAAAATAAAGCTTTTCCTCCCTGAAGGCAGTCTAAGGACAGTGGTCACAGCTCTCATTATGGCACGGCTAGACTACTGTATATTTGAATGCTCAAAAACAGCATATCAACAGGCTTCAAATCGCAAAGAATGCTGCGGCTAGAATGCTTACAGGGACACCAACATTTTTCTCTGTAAAAAGGGATATAAAACAACTACACTGGCTCCCCGTGAAGCAAAGGATATGCTTTAAGGCCCTCTGCATGGCTTTTAAATCCCTAAATGGAACAGGTCCAGACCATCTAAGGCAAAAATTCAGATGGTATGTCCCTGGTAGGATTTTTCGGTCTGCAGGAGCAAAACTAGTCCCGATTCCCCCGATTAAAGAGGCCAGGTGGGGGGCAGAAGCTTCATCACTTGCACCTATAAAGCCAGGAACGACCTCCTGTTCCATCTGAGGAACTCAGTAGATATCCTCTATTTTAGAAAGGGGCTGAAAACTTGGCTTTTCTCACAATAACACCCTCAATATTGATAACCAGCAGGTTTGCTCAGCGCCAGGACACCCAAGGGTAACTGTGCGCATTACAAGTTCAAATAACATAACATAACATTGAGATTCAACAAATGCCAGAGCATAGTCGCATCTGCTTTTTCCATCAAGTGAAAGGGTCAATATTATTACATTAAACAATTTGCAGTTACTAAATAATTTGGGAATCATATCTAGTACCCTCAGCCTGCGGTAGTCCAACAAGCACAGGTGGCTCGTCTACTTTTTTTAACGAAAAGTACGTTAATAAGGCTACTGAACCCGGATGCTTCCTCACAGAGATGCATATCTGGAATAATCAATTACCAAGAAGGTCCCGATAGCACTACTACTAAGAAGCAAACAAAAGAAAAAGTATTTAGATTGAAAAACATTCTGAAACCCAACACAGTACCTATATGCCACATATACAACCATTATGTGTCTCTGAACACCACTTTTCCCCATTCTATTTAAACACATATTGTTCAACATATTAGACCAAACACCTTACATGCATTCAAGACAGCCAAGATAAGCCAAATAACTGCATTTTGGAGGAGAGACTGGCCCAGCCATGGTGCACCAGTTTTCCCCTCTAGCACCCGGATGTAATAAAATGAGCAGCTTTGGAGGCATCATATTAGAGTATTATTTATAATTCATGTAATCATTTGGAAAATCCGAACATTCTTGGGCTGCTGAAATTTTTTCACTTTTGTTATTTTCAATTCAGAAATTCCCATCATTGGAGTTTATTCCAATCCATAAAGCTTGACAATCATTATAGTGAAAACCCTCTTTTTCAACTTTGCACAGGTATCAGTATATAAACTCATGTCTGAAAATCACAGGCTGTGGAATGGTATCACATCAGAATAATTTGAATTTCAACACTAAAGATAAGGTATGCCATGGAGCTGATGAGTAAACCCATGACCAAAAGAGTACTTCCCACCATAAAGTGCTACAAACTAAAATCAACCAGAACCAATATAAATCCAATAGAGCCAAGATACAACCTTGTGGAAACCAAAGCATATGCTTCTAAGAAGTTAAACATAAATCTCCGTCCCCTGCGCAATGGCCATCTGCACCAACCCAGTAGATGCACAAGCAATTGCTAAACTCCGCCCTCAGACACCAAAGTCATAGACATGGTTCAATGAATGGTTCAATCCGTCCTTTTATCCCACTTGGTTCCCTGAAAACATGGTAACAGCCCTAGCGCTGTCCAGACTGGTTTATGGTAATGCTGTGTACATAGGTTTCCAAACACAGTTACTGCAGAAGCTACAGCGCCTCCAAAATACGTCAGCCCGACTACTGCTGGACATCCCCAGGTCCTAGCCAGTCTCCCACTGTCTTAGAACTCTGCACAGGCTCCCAGTGGAAAAGAGGATCAAGTTTAAATCCCAATGCCTAGCGTTTAAGACCCTGCATGGAGCTGGTCCTCAATTTCTGGTATGCGCCTTCCAGAAATCTAAGATCCGCTCACAAAATCTTACAAACCCCACGGGTCAAAAAAATAAGATTGGGTGAAAGAAGCTTTCAGTTAGGGATGGTCAAAACATGGAACTCACTTCCAGCCAGCATAAAGAACAGCCTCACACTGTTAGTGTTTAGGAAATCATTAAAAACCTGGCTCGTTGCCAATTAAGTAGGTCTTCTACAGTTCCTTCAGCATCTTACTGAACCTGCTGGTATAAGCAACTAGGCGCCCTAGGGTATTTGTGCACTATATAAAATCAAATCAAATCAAATGAACAACAAGACCCCACATTTTCATTGAGAAATGAACCAAAACACAATGCCTGTAACAAATCACAAACCAATTTGGACTTTGGTCTTTAAAGGAATCTTCTGAACCATGGTGAAAAGGCACCCCAACAGAAGAAAGCACCATGTGACGAAGTCAAAGGTAGAATGGCAGTACAGGTGGTATGCACAGGCCGCTAAATATAAGAAATGCAAGCACTGATCTAGTGGAAGGGCTTCTAACAGAGCCTTTCTCTGAGAATTCGCAGGTGAAGTAGCAATGTTTGGAGTTACCTATTGCAGAAAACAGGTCAACCAACACAATTTCCCATTCTTTGAAGATGTAGTAACTTTTATTGCAGGTGAATGCAAGGTCATAAAATGTTTTTAAACAGGTGCTGAGCTCACAGAATGACCCCATTCAGAACTCCTCTGTAACATAGTGAAAAAGCCAGAGACACGTTATGAAATACACGGTTGTACACTTGTCCTTTGTCCCTGTACTATAGGCAGAAAGGATATGGGAGCAAGCTTCAGAATTAAAAGATCTAGCAGGGTGTTGTGCAATGAGATAATTTAGCCTGTAAGATGTAGGGTATCAAAGATCACAGTTACATTCGATGTGAGTTCTGTGATGGCAATACCCTGAGGGACATTCTTCCTAGAAAAACAGGACTAGAGAGAGAGATTCCATTAAACAACTGGCAGGTCCTCTAACTGTCCTGTTGTCTAACCGCAGCAGTTGTTCAGAAACCAATGGAGTGCTCTCAGACCAGAAGATCCACAATAGGTCCTTAAAAATGTAAACATAGATGAGATTCTTGGATGAACTTGAAGTCCTCATGGTTACCCATGATGGGTTATGGAAGGCGCAGATTGTAGCACATAAGGAGCCCCTTTCTGAACACGTTTCAATTTCAAGCATTCTTGCTTTCGAAAGTACACCTATAAACGTTATACACAGTGTGGAGGAAACCAATGCCTGTTTCATCATAAGGTAATGGGAATAAGACATGCCTGTTGCAAGTCATTGTTTTCATTTCAGAGGACATTCTTGTCAGCACAAAAAGCAACGAATGGAAATATATGAACCAATAAGAAGCATTGGTAGTTAACTCTGGGTGCTTTCAGACCATCATGTTTCAGCTCATGCCTATCCCTAGGCTTTCCCTTGTAACTTACAGCAACTCAGAAAGGCAGCACAAAAGCCACTTGTATTCAACCCAAGTGCACACCATTTTCAGCTCCTCTTTGTCAATACACCCTAAAAATCACAATCCAGCCCGAGTGTAAGGTCACTTCCCCTTTAAAAGAAAAGGAAACAATAGCAGTGGGGTGCACAGTGAATCCCAACGAAATCACACTCAGCACTCCCACGCTACTTACAAATCTCACTTTGAAAGCATACAAGCGTTGAATGTATATCCTTGAATCAATGTGAACTTGCAGTTAATTTCTCCAAGTACATTCTATTTGTATACTACGACAATGGAAATCGCCTCGACCACCATCACAAGAAATATGGATGGCGGCCATGATCCGAACAGCTTCCTACGAATGTATTATATACAACATACAGGATCAATCTGATCTCTTTCTTCGAGTATGGTCACCTTTTCTAGCTTCAAATACCAATGCAAACATTAATGACCCATCTACGCAGTAATTACATTTCAATCTCCTCTTATTCTCACTCATTATTCATTATTGGTGGTTAATAAATCTTAATACATGTTGTATTTATCTACTATTTGTTGTTGTTTTTAATAGATACTCACCAGAGCTTTTACATGTAATTTTATATCTTTTAATATATATATTTATACATGTGTGTTTCTCTGCTTACACTTTCATTCTGTACAATATACCTATTGTTTTCATTTATTGTTTGCACATTCCTCTATATTATCCATTTCTTTATCTTTTTCTATTCTTATCTCGTAATTCCTTTTCCTACTTCTTCTCTCTTGGCTCTGTAACAATATACTCATATACCTGTAGTATAATGTAATTTATTTAATTTTGTCTATATCACGGAATATTACTTTTTCTCTTTCTTTGAATCAGCATAAGTACTTTATGTTATGGTAAGTCTGTATCGCATCTTATCTTACCTTCCTTTATCTATCACTTAGAATGTCCTCTCTTACATTTATATTTCTTTACATCCAATAAACTTACTTGATCCGTATATTCATCTTTTATCTATTAGCATTGTTTTCTAGAGTGTCTTTTTTTCCTTGGAACGTATTTAAATTGCATTATGCTTCATATTTGTACATTTTCACTCATCGCTTTCTTTTGTGATCCCTCCTTTCCTTCCCTTTCTCTTCCCCCTTCCATTGATTCCATCTTTTATGGTCTCAATATAAAGTTAATATTTGTCTTTACATTTATACATTTATGTTTTTATTTAATTATATAATATGATTAAATATTCAGAAAATTTTACTATATGCTTATGCCTAACCAATTTCTTATGTATTTATTGTATGACAATGCATACTGTTATTATAGTTATTATAGCGGAGGCGACATCTATTCACATATGTTTTGCGTGACCACAGCTCAAGAGAGGTGACCCGCCCCTACGAACCAAGCGCCTCTGTGGTAACCAAGGAGGAAAATCGTGGTGTCGATAGCGTGCTTGGTTCGATGCATGCCACGGGAGGGCGGATCTCTGGCATGTAAGGGACCGTGACTTCAGGGTGAAGTATGAAGCACTGTCACGGCGCTTCCCAGATAACGCGTATCCTGGAGGCTGCAGAAGGCATTGGGCAGAGCAGGAAGGTAACCTCAGCCCCGAAAGAAACTGTTCACAGTCCTGGCAGCTGCTTCCAACATCCTACATGGTGGATGCTGGTCTCTGCAGTCCTTCGGTCTCCGCCAATGGGAAGGAGACATTGAACATTCAAAGCGGGACTGTTGAAGGCACCGGCACAGGGAGTGAAGGCATCTGAGGAGGGACATATTCCCGAAACACGTCATGCCACACAATCATTGCTGAAGCATACTTACCTGCACACTGCCCGCGGAGTCCCTCGTTGTTTTCCTAGTGGAGGCGATCTCTATTCACGGTTATTATAATATATGTCTTTTTTTCTTATAAATTTCAATGAAAAATTGAAACGCAAGCACATTCTGTTCTTTCATCTTCAGCTCTTCTGTGCATTCACAGACAAGTACCAACTCTATGACAAGAAGTGTTGGGCACAGTCAGTCTAAACTACATACTTGCATCTTCTCTATAAGGTAACAAGCATCTCTTACTCTATGTTCAGCTTTGTTGCGCGTCAGGGAAGTGCAGAGTGAACTTCCATAGACTCATAGATGGGCATAACCGCACAACATGCTACCTCTGCCCCTAGGCAGAACATAGGTGTTGCATGTAAATGCTTGAATCAATCTGAATCATTAGCATTTATTCTATTGCGCTGGTTTTCAGCTTTTCTGTACCACTTTTACCTTGCCAAGGCCCCAAAAAAATTATATCACATAATTTCAGATTGTGAACAAGAATAACTCAATATGTGTTACACCCTTGTTGAGCCTTATTCAAGAAGGTTCCACTTGAGAACTTGAATAGTAAGCATAAGCAAGCACAGGACTCATCTGGGCATGCTCAGCTAGTCTTCTTAACAACATTAGGCATAAATCCATTCCCGTCGGAGATACGTAACCATGGTAAGGCATCTAATTAAAACTCATATGGTCGACTTTAGCCCGATCAAAACTGGCAACACCAGTACCCCACTGTGCATCCATGGAGTGTTATGTTTTCCCATCACAAGGAAAGCATGCGCAGCACATTTTCTGCCACATTCGAGAAATATCACAAACCCTTGCGTAGGATGTATTTTTATGTTATTTTGTATGCTAAAGCACTCAGAGGATAGAAGAGTAATTAAATACTTAGTTCCCCTAGAGCTTTGACAAGGACATTCTCTGCCTTTTCCAGGAGCAGTTAAATGTGTTTCTTCTTTGCTGCTATACAACCACACAAATGGCCAAATAGCTGATGCCTATTCACAAGTAATTTGAAAAAAAAACGTCTCCGCAAGTCAGGAGACAGGCAGGAAAGGCTACAAAAAGAAGGTAGCAAGCCTCACCTGGCAGCAGTGTATTAAGGGGAGCTATTTTTGGTTCATTAAAATGAGCGATCACGCACTAGTGGCCCGTGACCAGTTCTTTGCCTGGATAACCTTAATCCAGCTTTTACCCATGACCAGGATTATGATGCATCAACCGTCTTGTTATTTTGCCACTAACTTTACCAAGAAGTGGGCTACACTACAGTAACATCACTCTGTGCTTTATGCATTATGTTGTCTGGGATGTCAGAGAAACAACAGCCTTCCCCCTTTTAAAACAGCTGGCTTCATAGCCAAGCTTGCTTCCTTAGTATTGTGACAGCGGAGGTTCCTAAGTATTGAGAACTCCACAAGGCTTTATGCAGCTCGGTTTCATGTAAGATGTGCTCCAGGAGGACAACTGCCAGCAAGTCTGCGAGTTGTATCTATGGATGCCTCAGACACGTGCATGTGTTCACTGTGGATCTCTGCAGTGCTACTGCTTCTGAACGTCCCAAGGGCCTAGTGCAGTTATGTTGCAAGTGGGTCAGGCCTCCGGAGATCTAACAGCGGCAATGCATTTCAGAGAGAATTGCCGTTGGAACATCCAAATTTCTTGTTTTTTCCTTGCAGACCTCTGCTGTGCTGTGGTCTGGGGAGTCAGACTGTTTGGCCTGTGAAGGCTCAAGTTTAGGTGCTTAATAGGGCTCAAGAGACAATATTTCAGCAGGAATTTTTCTCGTTCGCTCAATTTTTAGTTAATCTTAGACTAAGTGCTATGCAAATATCCATTTAGATGCCAGTTTAGAAAGGTAAGAAATGCGTTACTTACCTGTAACAGCAGTTATCCAGTATTGGTGTCTTTCATAGATTCACATGCCTGAATCATTCCCCGTCGCCGAGACGGGAGCCTCCGGTACATAAAAAAGTAATGTCCTAAGGACATACATAGAGAATATAGGCCGAAGGGCCTCCCCTTTTGGGGCCTTTCCACGTCCTTATGTAAAAGGACCGAACTCTCATCGTTAGCCAATCAGCTCCGACCTCCTTCTAGAACCTTCCCGGGAGGAGCCTCCGTCCCTCAGATTTTCGTACGCACCCAGCTAGGGTGTCGCAATGTAGACCTAGAGGTACGTGAGTCCTTACCGGGGAGGCGGGAGGGTTGCATGTGAATCTATGAAAGACACCAATACTGGATAACTGCTGTTACAGGTAAGTAACGCATTTCTTATCCAGTATTTGGGTGTCTTTCATAGATTCACATGCCTGAATCAGAGTAGCCAGCAGTTATACATGCATAGTGGTAAGGCACATTCTCACATACAGTAGGCCTGCAGAAAGTACAGGCAACCTGAGAGAAAACATGGTAATATATATTCATGCATATAGCAGAAAAAACCATTAAGAATGTGCATACCTGGATGGCGGGACGAGGTAAGGCTCACCTTATTGGAAGAGATGGCGCAGCACCGCTTGTCCCACTGCAGCGTCCTTCTGCAGTTCGATGTCCAGGCAGTAGTGCCTGGAAAAGGTATGCGGGGACTTCCATGTCGCCGCTCGGCAGATGTCCAGGATGGACACTCCAGCGAAGAGCGCCGCTGACGTTGACATCGCTCTGGTCGAGTGGGCAGCCACTCGGTCTGTCAAAGGCCGTCCGGCCTGATCATGGCAGAAAGCAATTGCTGAAGAAATCCAGCGTGAGATGCTCTGTTTTGTCAAGGGTAACCCCATGCGCGGGTTGCTGTAGGCTACAAAGAGTTGAGAAGACTTCCTGACGTCTTTGGTCCTGTCCAAGTAGAATTTGAGACACCTTTTAATGTCCAGGGAATGCAGCGCCCTTTCCGCTGCCGTGGAAGGGTCCGGAAAGAACGACTTGAGGACAATTGGTTCGTTCAGATGAAAGTCTGACGGCACTTTGGGAATGAATTTGGGGTTGGGCCTGAGTACCACTCGGTCGTGCCTGAATTGGAGATACGGTTCCTGAATGGACAGCGCCTGAAGTTCGCTGACCCTTCTGGCCGACGTCAGGGCTAGCAGGAGAGCCGTTTTCCAGGAAAGATGCTTGAGCGACGCCCGGTGTATGGGCTCGAATGGGTGTTTCATCAATTGGTTTAGCACCAAGTTCAACTGCCAGGTTGGAGGAACTTTCCGAGGCCTCGGAAAGGATCTGTAGAGTCCTTTTAGAAATTGCTTCACCAGTCGGCTGGACCAGAGGGAGGGTCCCGAAGGGGTCCTGGTGAACCTAGAAATCGCAGCCAGATGAACCTTAATGGAGGCGTGAGCCAGTCCCGATGTAGCCAGGTGCAGCAGGTACGGTAGCAGCTGTACTGGGGTGATCCGGAGCGGGTGTAAGTCGCGTTCCGAACACCACACGCAGAACCTCTTCCATTTCAGCGAGTAGGTCTTGGTCGTGCTGCTCGCTCTCGCTTTGGCCAGTACTGCCCTGCAGTCCTGTGGTATGTCTAGCTCCCCGAACTCACAGTGCTCAGGAGCCAAGCCGATAAGTTGAGCGAACGGAGGTTCGGGTGGTGTACCTGGCCTCCGGACATTGTCAAGAGGTTCGGGAGTTGTCGCAGGTGAATCGGCGGCCTGATGGATAGGCGAAGAAGATCCGAGAACCAATGTTGTCTCGGCCAGTACGGAGCAATCAGGATCAGCGTGCACGGTTCCGTCCTCATCTTCCGGAGGAGCCTCGGTATCATCGGGAACGGCGGAAAAGCGTACGCAAACACGCTGGACCAGCCGATGGAAAAAGCATTTCCCAGCGACCCCCGTTGGGGATGCCAGCTTGCGTAGCTTCGGCATTTGGTGTTCTCTGCCGTCGCGAAGAGATCGATCCTCGGGGTGCCCCATTGTGAGAAGACGTGGGCCACCGTGTCGTCGTTGAGCTCCCATTCGTGGGAGAGAGAGGTCTGCCTGCTGAGGGCATCCGCGATAGTGTTCTCCTTCCCTGGGACGTACTCCGCCTTGAGGGAGAGGCCGTGCGCCACCAACCAGTTCCAGATTTTTTGCGATTCTCGTGAGAGAGAGAGAGATCGCGTTCCCCCCTGTTTGTTCAGGTAGTGCATCGTCGTGGTGTTGTCTGTTTTGACGAGCACAGGGGAAGAGCCGATGCGTGGCAGGAAGGCCTGAAGAGCCAGGTACACTGCCCTCAGTTCCAGGAGGTTGATGTGTAGTTGTGTCTCCTGGGCGTCCCATTTGCCGCTGACTCGAAGGTCTAACAGTACTGCGCCCCAGCCTTCCAGTGAGGCATCGGTCGTGATGACCAGTGGTGCCGGCGGCAGGAGGAACGGCAATCCGGCCGTCAGGTGAGTCCTGTTTCTCCACCACAGCAGGGCCTTTATGATGGCCGGCGTGATTTTGAGAATGTCGTCGAAGGAGCCCGAACACTGTTTCCATTGTCTCGCCAACGCTTCCTGTAGGGGGCGCATGCGGAGCCTGCAGTGCGGTACGAGGAGAATGCATGAAGACATCATCCCTAGCAAAGAGGTGAACGTCCGGACCTTGATGCGAGGCTTCTTGGCCACCGCCGCGGCCAGAGACAGTACCTTGCAGATCCTGTCCTCTGAGGGGAAAGCCTTCGCACGCTCCGTGTCCAGGGTTGCCCCTAGGAAGGCGATCCTCGTTGACGGAGTAGTGCATGATTTTTTGAGGTTGATCGTCAGACCCAGCTGTTGGAAAAGAGCGCTGCAGGCGTTGAAGGAAGCCAGCGCGTCCTCCGGGGAAGGAGCCTTCACCAGCCAGTCGTCCAGGTAGGGGAACACCTGGTGACCCCTTTGTCGCAGGAAGGCAGCCACGGGCGCCAAGCACTTTGTGAAGATACGTGGGGCAGATTTGAGGCCAAACGGCAAGACCTTGAACTGGTAATGTCTGCCCGCTATTTCGAACCTTAGGTATTTCCTGTGCCTGACGAGTATGGGGACATGGTAGTAGGCGTCCTGCAAGTCCAGGGAGACCATCGAGTCGCCTCTTTCCAGTGCTCCTAGGATCTCCTGGATTGTGACCATCCGGAAGGATTGACTCCGTAGGAAGGCATTGAGTGCCCGGAGGTCTAAGATCGGCCTCCACTTGTCCCCTTTCTGTTGGACCAGGAAGAAGTGGGAATAAAAACCCTTCCCTTTCTGGGAGTCCGGGACCTTTTCGATGGCTCCTTTGTCCAACATGGCAGAGACTTCCTGGAGAAGGAGGTGCAGGTGTCTGTGAGCACGCTTCAGCGGGGGGGTGTTGGGAGGGGTGTTGATCAGTTCGAGGGAATGTCCAAACTGAATTATTTGTAGTACCCACCGATCCGTAGTGATTTTTCGCCAATTGTGGAGGAAGTGGGTCAGTTTTCCCCCAATTCGAAAGGATGGAGACGGTGGTGGGACTGGCTGGAGTAAGTGGTCACTGGCGGCCGCCAGCGCCCTTCTTGGCGGATTTGCCTCTGAAGGACGATCTCCCGTAGGATGACTGTCGGGACTGTTGTTTCTGTTGTGGTTGGTTCCTGTTGCCATAGGAATAGGACGACCGATTTTGGTAGGAACCTCTGTAGGAGTACTGACCTCTGGAGCGGCCTCCCCGAAAGGATTGGTTCCGGGACTGGAGGGAGCCCAGAGCCCTCGCCGTGTCGGTGTCTTTCTTGATGGCCTGGAGTGCCTCGTCTATCTTTTCCCCAAAGAGGAATTGCCCATCGAACGGCATATCCAGCACCTTAGATTGGACCTCCTGCCGAAAAGACGTAGCCTTGAGCCAGCCCTGGCGGCGGAGCACGGCAGCCCCGGCCAACTGGCGGAATCCCGTCATGGCCGCGTCTATGGCGCAGTCGATAATTTCAGCCGCGGAGTTTTGTCCCTCCGCCAGAAGAGCTTTCACCTCGTCCTGGACCGTGTCCGGCAGGCCTTGCAGGTAGGGAGCTATGTCTTCCCATAGCTGGCGGTTGTAGCGGCCCAGGAGGGCGATGGAGTTTGCCACCTTGATGGACATGGCGGATGTGGTGGAGAACCTCTTGCCTATGGTGTCCAGCTTCCTTCCTTCCTTGTCCGGGGGCGCGGACAGCGGCGAGGAGGGGTTTCGGGATTGTTTTTGGGCCGCCTGAGTGACAACCGAGTCCGGTTTGGGGTGGCCGGTCAGGCAGGCAGGTGCCGAGTTCGGGGCCTTATATTTTTTGTCTAGGCGCGGAACCACCGCCGGCACCGAGGCAGGCGTGAGCATCAGCTTCTTGCCCTGTTCCCAAAGAAAGTCTATCAAAGGAATAGACTTGGCTGATTTCTGTGTGTGCTCCTTGAAATCATGGAGGAAGCATTCCGTTTCCGCGGATTCCACCGCCATGTGAAACCTCCTTGCAGCTCTGTCCACCAGTTTGTGGAAACCTCCCACGTCCGCCGCTTCAGAGTGGCGCGGTCGCGGGGATGCCGGGGCAGACGAATGGTGTGATGACGCAGCATCGGCATCGTCGTCTCTGTGGTCCGAGGCGACGTCTTGCACCTCGCCTTCCTCTAAGTCCGTGTCATCCTCCTCGCTTTCCGATGAGTCCTCCGCCTGTGTTTGCGGTCGGAGTTGGCTCCGAGGACGGGCCGGGGGAGCGGAAGGGTGCGAGGCCGACGGTTGCGCTTGGGTGACCGGTACCTGGGCACCGCTGTCTGCGTCCGGGAACCTTCGTTTATAGTCCTGCACCAGGGATTTCAAATCGTTGACCAGAGACAGTGGCAAACAGATCATCGGGGTTTTCACCGTGTCTACGGTCAGGGAGCTGTCTTGATACGTCACTCCGTCCCTGATCTCTTGGACGTCCTGGTGTTCTTCGTGAACCTCCTGTTCTTCGTCCGACTCTTCACTTTGTAGTGTGTCTTGTTCTTCTTCGGGTGCCAATTCCACCGTTGGGCGAACCGAGGGTGTTGGACTCGAGTGAATAGAGACTTCGACCAATCTCGATTCTTTCCAAGATGGCGCCGGGGTCTCTTCCGACGACGTGCGTGAAGATGGCGCTCCCGCCATGTGTGTTGGTGATTTGGGCACCTCCGTCAGGGTTAATGGTACCAATTTTTGCGGGGATAAGGGTTTCGCCGCCTTACTGACGGTAGGGTCGTGGACTTGAGATGCCTTAGTCGCAGGTGTGGTTTTTGAACTTGACTTCGACTGTTTAGGAGACGAACTTGACTTCGATGTCTTGGGTGACGAGCCTTCGGTATGAGGTGTTTTCGGCGAAGGCGTACCTGAAGATTTAGACCTCTTAGGTGACGAAGAGGCGGCCTTCGAGGTTTTCAGAGGAATGGTCGAGGAGACCGGTGCGCCCGAGGACGCAGTGGTGGTCGTCGTGGTCGCCGCGGAGGGCGATGAGGCCGTAGTAGTCGACACAGTGGTCGTGACTGAGGTGGTCCGCTTAGTAGATGGAGCGGGCTTCTTGAACCTCTGGCCATCCTTAACAGACACGGAGGAGGTGGTGGAGCGTGCCTCCGAAGGCTTCCGCGCCTTCTTAGGAGGAGTGTCTGTCTCTCCAGGGGACTGCACCCTGGGTCTCTTCTTGGAGACTTTGGAGGTCGCGGAGACACTACCCTCGGAAGATTCCAGAGTGTCTCGGACCTTAAGCCTGTCGAGCCATTCGCGAAGGCGAGTTTCCCGTTCCTTAACCGTCTTCTTTGGGAAGGCTCTACACACCCTACACTTGTCAGTGACGAGGTCAGGGTACAGGCAATATATGCACAGGTCGTGCTTGTCCTCCGCTTGAATCCGCTGCTTGCCGCAGGAGGAGCAGGCCCTTAGGAGGGCTTTCTTCTGTGAGTCCGCCATGGACGAAGTTTTCTTATTAGATTCCGACATGTAGTCGATGCTAGGATGAAATCCTTTTCGTAAAAGTGTAATTTCGGTGAAGTTTGAGACTTCGAATTTTGGAAACCTGAAGAGCTCAGGTTGGAGACTCCCTAGCACAACGTGCGGTAGAAAAATCTGAGGGACGGAGGCTCCTCCCGGGAAGGTTCTAGAAGGAGGTCGGAGCTGATTGGCTAACGATGAGAGTTCGGTCCTTTTACATAAGGACGTGGAAAGGCCCCAAAAGGGGAGGCCCTTCGGCCTATATTCTCTATGTATGTCCTTAGGACATTACTTTTTTATGTACCGGAGGCTCCCGTCTCGGCGACGGGGAATGATTCAGGCATGTGAATCTATGAAAGACACCCAAATACTGGATAACTTGTTTTAACCTAGCACTCAAACTGTGAGTTAACCAAAGGCTAGGGAAGGTGATGCCGTTTTTCACCCATTATGTTACAGCCTTGCTGGGAGAAGGGCTGGCTCGACAGTGTGGATTCAATACTGTGAGCTGCAGATTTGTTAGATATCAATAGGGGACAGAAAACCACTGAGTTATCATCTTGCCTTTTAAATGATGCTGTATAGGTAAATGTCCCCCCCCCCCCCCCACTCTAAACAGGAGAAAGATGTGTCAACCTTTTGGAAGAATGCTGCGTCTACCAACTTAACACCAGAGCTTGTAATAAGATATGCTGAGAATGAGAACAGTGTTAGCTATTGTCAAAGCTAAAGTAATTCCAAAATGGACCTTACAGACCTGTCAGTGAAGTTCAAATAATAAATTTGCATAGTCTGGCTGACTGTGGCTTGCTGGGGAGGCAACCACTAGATCTCACGCTGACTTCCCTAAGGAAGGGACAATCACCTGCAGTGCCTTTGAGGTGCACCAGAAGCCAGCCTTCTTCAAAGGCTGTATTTGAATTATTGATTTTTCATAGACAAAGGTCCTACTTTACAAGATATCAATCAATCAAACATTTTATAGAGCTCAGCAAATCACCTGTGAGGGTCTAGAAGCGCTGAAGCTGTATGCTTCTGCGTGGAGGTTTGATCATTCAAACATCCAGGTCTTTAATTCTTTACTGAATTGCTGGAGCGACAGTGCGGTCCTGAGGTGCAGGAGAAGTTACTCTAAGTGTTGACTAGCGGTTGCGAGAGGGAACGTCTCCGCTTGTGGTTCTGTGGATCCGTGGAGTGTCTGTGAGGGAGAGAGAAGCGGATTGAAGGTGTCTGGTCAGTTGGAGGAGGATCGGGCATCTGTAGATGTATGCTGGTCCTTCGTCATGCAGGGCCTTGTAGGCGTGGGACAGCATCTTGAACGGACAGCTCTTCTGAATAGGCAGCCAGTATAGTTTCTAGAGATGGGGTGTGAGGAGGGTCCTTCTGGGGAGGTCGAGAAGGAGTCTTGCAACTAAGTTCTGGATTGTCTGGGGTCTCTACATGAGGCGTGCAGTGATTCCTACATAGTCTGTGTTTCTAAGTCCAGTCTGCTGGTGATGAAGGCCTGTGTGACTGTACTTCTGGTGTTTGTCAGTATCACCTTGTGACAGTTGAGTGGTGTGGCTCACTGGTTAGAGGCGGCAGACCCGTAAGCAGAGAACGGCCCGGGACCAGGGTTCAATTCCCGACGCGGCAGTGTCGTGGACCAGGGTCAAAACGGACTAGATAATTCTCGCCTCGGTGCCTACTCTAACCAGGGAACACACTTGGCAACTCTGGGCATTAAGCTTGCCTCATCTCTACAACGGCCCCCCACAGACGCCGGGGATGCCTGGTTTCACCTTGGAGATACCCAGAAAGGGACCATCTCACAGGGAAAACCAGGACTGATCCACGCCACCAAGAAAACTGCATTCAAGGACCGGCTGGACAACAACGCACACAACTGCAAGGAACTCTTCAACATCATGAAAGAGCTCTCCAACCCCAACGCCGGAAACAACGACATCACCCCATCGCAAGACCTCTGCAACTCCCTCGCCTCCTACTTCCACAACAAGATTGCGGACATACACAACAGCTTCAGCACTGAACCGACGCACGCCACGACCGAACCACCGCCCCCACCACCACCCTTCGCGCCTGGACTCCGATCAGCACCGAAGACACCGTCCGCATGATGAACTCCATTCACTCCGGATCTCCAACCAACCCCTGCCCTCACCACGTCTTCAACAAGGCCGACGCTGTCATCGCACCCCACCTACGGGACATCATCAACACCTCCTTCGACACCGCCACCTTCCCGGAGAGCTGGAAGCACGCCGAACTCAGCGCCCTACTCAAGAAACCTACAGCGGACCCCACCGAACTCAAGAATTACCGCCCCATCTCGCTCCTCCCGTTTCCAGCCAAAGTCATCGAGAAGACCGTCAACAAACAGCTGGCCGCCTTCCTCGAGACGAATGGATCCCTCAACCGCTCACATTCTGGCTTCCGAGCCAACCACAGTACCGAGACCGCCCTCATCGCTGCCACCGACGAAATCCGAGCCCTGATGGACAACGGGGAAACAGCGGCCCTCATCCTCCTAGACCTCTCCGCGGCATTCAACACTGTCTGCCACCGCACCCTAGTGCAGCGCCTCAGCAACGTCGGAATCCAGGAGAAGGCACTGGAATGGATCATCTCCTTCCTCAACGGAAGAACACAGAGAGTCCGGCTACCACCGTACAAGTCAGAGGCCACCGAAGTCATCTGCGGCGTCCCTAAAGGATCCTCGCTGAGCCCCACCCTCTTCAACATCTACATGAGCCCCCTCGCGGCCATCGCACGCCAACACAACCTCAACATCATCTCCTACGCTGACGACACCCAGCTGATCCTCTCCCTGACCAACGACCCCGCCGCCGCCAGAGCCAACCTTCACGAAGGGATGAAAAACGTAGCCGAGTGGATGACGACCAGCCGCCTGAAACTGAACTCAGACAAGACGGAAGTCCTCATCCTGGGCTCCTCGCCCTCCGCCTGGGATGACTCCTGGTGGCCCCCCGCCCTGGGCACCGCACCCAAACCGACAGACCACGCACGCAACCTGGGCTTCATCCTGGACTCCTCCCTCGCCATGACCAGTCAAGTCAACGCCGTCTCCTCGTCGTGCTTCAACATCCTGCGCATGCTACGGAAGATCTTCCGGTGGATCCCCACCGAGACCAGGAAGACGGTCACCCAGGCCCTCGTCACCAGCCGACTGGACTACGTCAACGCCCTCTACGCCGGAACCACCGCCAAGCTCCAGAAGAGACTCCAGCGGATCCAGAACACCTCAGCCAGACTCATTCTCGACATCCCACGACACAGCCACATCTCCGGACATCTGAGAAACCTGCATTGGCTCCCCGTCAACAAAAGAATCACCTTCCGTCTCCTCACCCACGCACACAAAGCCCTACACGATCAAGGCCCGAGCTACCTCAACAACCGCATCAACTTCTACGCTCCCAAGCGCCATCTCCGATCAGCCAGTCACGCCCTCGCCACCGTCCCACGCATCCGAAGAACGACAACAGGAGGGAGGTCCTTCTCCTACCTGGCTGCCAAGACCTGGAACTCCCCCCCCCGACCGACCTGCGCCTGACCCAAGACCACCTCTCCTTCAGGAAGAAGCTCAAGACCTGGCTGTTCGAGGAGTAGCAGCACCCCCCCCCCCCCCCCAAGCACCTTGAGACCCTCCGGGTAAGTAGTGCGCTATACAAATGTCTTGATTGATTGATTGATTGACGGGTTCCCCAGCGGTCTTCAGCGCCAGGATACTCCATGGAGTCGCAGCGCGCTTTACAAGAACACCCACATTTACATTTACTTGCAAAACCACTGATATTGGACTGTTTTTTTCAAGTCGGTAAAGCACTTTCTGGCTGAACTCCTGCTATCCGGAATTCCCAATATCTATATCGTAAGATGTTGCAGGCAGGCTTTGGAATGGATGTAAATGTGACAGCGTGTGTCCAATGCTGAGATGCGGTGTGCATTTCAAATAAGCATACATTAAGGACTGAAAATAAGTGTCAACTAAACATATGAATTTCAAGCTAAATTAAATCTTAGCCTCAGCTATAGTCCATTATTTGTACATGTACAAAATAGAGGGTTGGGGTTTCCGTGAGGCTCCCTGTGCCATGACTAAAGCACATCTCAGGCCCTCACGTATGGCACCTGCATCCACATTTAGGCACTGCCACTACTCACTCTCCTCTTGCTTGAGCTGCCAGAATCCCCTCAAGAGCATCATCAGAAACTGCATATACACCCGAGTGGGAGAATGGGAGAGAGGAAGAAAGAGGGAATGGGGGAGGGAGAGAGGGGGGCGGGAGAGAGTGAGAGAGGGAGGGAGAGTGAGCGAGAGAGAGAGAAAGGGAGCGAGAGAAAGAGCGAGCGAGAGAGAGAGCGAGCGAGAGAAAGAGAGCGAGCGAGAGAAAGAGAGCGAGCGAGAGAAAGAGAGCGAGCGAGAGAAAGAGAGCGAGCGAGAGAGAGAGAGAAAGAGCGAGCGAAAGAGAGCGAGCGAGAGAAAGAGCGAGCGAGAGAGAGAAAGAGCGAGCGAGAGAGAGAAAGAGAGCGAGCGAGAGAGAGAAAGAGAGCGAGCGAGAGAAAGAGCGAGAGAGAGAGAGAGAGAAAGAGAGCGAGCGAGCGAGAGAGAGAAAGAGTGTTTTTTTTTTGAGAGCCAGAGATGCCATGTACAGTTCAGCAGGGCACAATCAGAGCACATCTCTGGTATTTGCACAAACAATCCAACTCTTTGGTTCCTGGTCACAGTAGCCTAACACTGTAGGCACACATACACACCTTTTTTTAGGATCTACCTTAAAGATGAACACCTAAGACTTACCAGATGTAATGTAAGTTAACTGAGAATGCGCTAGAGTAATCACTGGTTTCACGTGAAGCACTCAATGGCTAGGTTATACAAATTTCTTTGATTAAAAAAAAAATGTCAATGCCCTAGGACCCAATCCTTGGAAAATGTAACAGTACTTGTATGCTATACCAGTGGCCGCTGCGTGCTCAAAAAATGCCAATGACAAACAGCACAGTGACTAAGAGGAGACAAGAGCTAAGTGCCCCAAGGCAACGCACAAAGAAGCACAAGCTCAACATACACAAAGAGAAGAGGAATAAGAGCATCCATCAACAATAAAACAAAGCAAGAGTAAAGCATGCACCACTGTGGTGGAATAACAGATACACATCTACCTGCCCAAGCTAGGTCCTTCTGCCATTAGTATCACCCCGCTATTTTACTTATGACCTTTCACCGGCTCGCTGGGATTCATAGATTGTCAATGAGGGCACCCTGAGCAGGGGGTTCTCAAATCCATGAGTAGCCACATCAGTGGGGACTAAAAGAGGCTGCAACAAGGCCACTGAAGGCTCGAGAATAAGTCAAAGCAAAAATAGAAATGATAAAAATTGACATAATAAGGGTTGCTACACTTTCGAAAAAAGGATTACTAAAGAGGAATTACCTCAAGAGAAACTGACGAAACTAAGGTTTAGAGCATGAGAATCCGCTGAATACAGATCTCTTTTTCATCGTTTAGCCCATCACAGCATAAGGCACACTCATTCAAAACATTTTACATTAAAGGCAAGTAATGCCACTGGAAGATGGAAGTGCCGTGGTAGAATCAGGGGTTGATTGTTGAGTTGGATAAAGAGTCTGCAAAGACAGTCACAGCCACAGGCCACACAAGACCCCCCCCCCCCCCTCTACATTAGAAAGCACTGAAGGGCAAATCAACTGCCGAGATGCCCATGTTACTTTAGTGCTTGTGAACAGGAGTGAAGCCAACTCGTCTGAAAGACATTAGAAATAAACACATGGCAAAGGCACCAATAAATACATCAAGATTCACTTACTCAAAGAAAAAGGCTTTGGTCTCTATTGAGCTTTTCAGTAATAGAAAAGTGAAAAGGAGTTGAAAACCAAATATTTTTTGGGTGCCTGTGATTTAGCAAGTGTCCTCAACACTGCACACGTGACTCTTCTGAATGCAAAGAGAGAGCCCCAGAGATGATCTAACTGAACAACCTGATTGGCAAATGATAACCCCAACATGACTGAAGGGCTATGACACTAACTCTTAACAGTAGGATGCAGCAACAACTCCAACGCACCTCCCTGGACCTAAAACCCGAAGACTCTCTATCTCCAATCTCCACTTGAAACACGAATAGATGTTTCCATTCCCTCTGAGGTACTAACCAAAGACTTACAGCCTTAAAGATTCATCTCCTCTGCATGCCAAGAACCTACCCCACATTAGCTTCCAATACAACTTCCCTCACTTCAAGTAAAGGCTATACCATGTATCTGCACTCACCTCTCGACAGAAACTGACAATGTTCTCCCACAAAGCCTTGGCCTCTCCTTCATCTGTCTGTCGCCGCTTTTCCACGTGCATGCTCTCCCTCCTCTTGAGAGGCTTGAGTCCCTTGCGCTGCATCACATACTGCTGTGGTGTGTGGCACGCTGCACAGTGCTTGGACTTCAGGTCATTGAGAAGCGTACAGGCTGGGCAGGACCACTGGCCGGGTCGCTCTGGGACGGGAAAACGTTGCGCCGGCCTGCGCGACATGGCTTTGGTGCCGCATGAGGAACATGGCGGTCCAGGTGCAGTCCCTCCCCGATCCTGGCTGCACTCTGGGCAACTGCTCTTGGGCTCAATAGGAACAATTTGCTCCTGGAAACCCTGCAGCTTGGAACAGTGGCAGGCCATGCACTTATGGGTGCTGGTGGGGTTCCGTAGAGTGCACTTGGAGCAGGACCAGTTCGAGAAGTCTGGACTGGAGGGGCTGCAAGGGGTAAACCGCACGGTGTCTCCAGTCAAGTCAATGAGATCAATGCCTCGATGAGCTCCGCAGATCTTGCATTTGGCTTCTTCCGAAGAGTTCAGCAAAGAGCATGTGCCACATGTCCAGTGTGAAGGAGAGGCCTCCATCTCCTCCTCAAGGACACTGAGACGCTTGCTGGAACTCAGTTCCTGGAATCGTGGGGCTGGAATAGGACGGGTCAGGCTCTTCTGCCCACAGGGAGCCTGCAGTGTGGGCTGGGCAGCATCAGGTACCAACGGTTGCATCAAAGGAGGCACCTCCCGGCGGCTCCGTGGTACAGGGTTGTTTTGCAGACCAGGAGAGAAGGGGGCAAAGGAAGGTTGCTTTGGGACTTCAAGTTCCATGGAAGTGGCAATGCTACCATTGGGGTCACTACTATCTGTAGGGGCAGTGGGCTGTGGCCCAGCCGCCACTATCTGAAATCCAACAGGGGCTATCACTTCAGGGACCACCAGTGCCTCGGGGGGTATCTTGGGTAGCGAGAGCTTACGAGGCCCACCACAGGCCGAGCAGGAGTGTGCAACAGGGGTGTTGTGCAGAGTGCAGCGTTGACATTCCCACTCGTCAGTCTGCACTGCTACCTCAGGACTCCTGGCATCCGAGTCCTCGCTGTCTGTGTCCACTTTTTGCACCACATCCTCCCGGGGTGTCGGCTTGGGTTCAGTCAGTACAGCAGGTGGAGGTAAGATGCCGTTTACCACTGGCATGGCTGCTCCACCTGGCACAGCATCAGGGCTGAACCCGCACACCTCGCAAGTGCCCTTACCCAGGAAGTTTCGGAAAGTGCAACGGGAGCAGGTCCATTTTTGTTCCTCTACACTGAGTCGCAAGATGTGGTTAAGGTCTGGTTTTTGTCGAGGCGCCTCACAGATGGAGCACTGGCGCTGTCCGGCAGGGTTCAAGAATGTACAGCGACCACAAGACCACTCCCGGACAGTGGCCATAGAACCAGGAGAGTGCGTGTGACTGCAACAGAAAAAAAAGAGGAAAAAGTTAGCAATCCATGAGGCTGCACCTCTTTCTGTGCTCTGCCAGTGCCATAGTATGTTTATCATTACAGTACACAATATACAAGGTGGCAAACAACCAAGGTGCTCTGTGACAGCATATCCATATCCAAACCAGGAGCTTCTTTACATTCACTTCATAGGCAATCATGGCCTCCACGCTTCATTTTTCCCAACTGCCACACCTACATCCCTAACCAAAATGTAGTCTCCCCTCCACACAAAGCCAACAAAAAACTGAAGGTCTGGGTCCTCCAGTAGATGAGGTGGGAGAACCATCCACGCAGTATCACCCATGGCTTAGTGCGTAAAGGGCTTAAAAGCATAGGTGACCCAGCTTACTCACACAACTGCATCAGTGTTCAACAGTTACTATCGCAAAATGGCTATGTCCACACTTGCACTGTGCATCTCCTAAAGCACGGAGAGAGCAAACCTGTTGGTGAACAGTGAAAGCTGACCCCGAGTGTACGACGCAAGCCTAAAAGCACTAGGCCCAACTGTCACCCGAAAATCCGCTCCTCTGCCACTGCAGTGCAAAGTATGGGAAGCACAAACAGCGCACAGACCCCGTGTGGGCGCTGCAACCCACGCTGAAACAACACAACTGCCATGGTGCAGTTCAGCTACCACAACCTGCTTCAACCCCCGCCCACAGAACACATACACTGAGCACTGCAGTCCTTCGTCACTCACAAAACACGTGGAATGCGGCACTGCAAAAATGGGTCACTCAAAAAACACACACAGCAATAGTTCTCCGCAGGGCCGGAACGGCAATCAGCCTCACAAAGGGCAGAAAATACCTATTCCATGCATTCCAAGTGAATAGAGCAGGTCATATGAGGAGGTGGGGGGGGAGAGGCACACCTTTTCCACATACAGAATATAACAGGTAGCATTAGTGAAACGTTTCCTCACACACATAAGCACACCACGGTTACAGCAGAGTACGCTTCCAACACCAACAGTGGCATATATACATATATGTATAGACAAACACACCATCTACAGCACAGAAACAGCAGTGCACGCTTCCCTATGGACAACAAAAACACGTCAGCAGAAGAGCAAGCGTGCCTAGCTGAAATCCCTGCCCTTACCGTCCGCCATTGCTGCGTATCTGGAGAAAACTCTGCAAGTCGACTTGGAAAACAACGTCCAAACTGGAGCTACAATCAAACTCGGGTAAAAGGAAAATATGGACCCCACTTATATTTAGAGAATCCTCTTCGTGGACACCCCCCTCCCCCCGCCCACTCCCCGAGGGATCCATGGGTATAAAAAAAGGACCAGCTCTCCCGCAGCCCTGATGTCAGGGGTTACCCTGACGGCACCTTGTGACGTCAGCGGCGGGGAATCCGCCATCTCTCGAGCCCGGCGGTTTCTACTGTGAAGAGAGCTCGGGTCCCCGCGAGGGTCGCTGCAGGGGGGCGGTGGCCGAGGCTTGGGCGACACATACCGGACAACTTGAAGAACCATCTCACCTACGAAGCCCTTTTGAACCCCCCTCAAAGCCCCCTCCTCAAAAGAAAAAAAGAAGAAAAATAGCTCACTGAAGATGGTGCCCATGCCCTGGGGTGTTTTCACACCCCTTAATTACGTCGGCAGTTCAAACCCTCGGAAAACGAGATGGAAAAACCACTACTAACAGTGGTTTTCAGCTCGTTTTCCCTGATACCGTGTGATATCGGCTCCTCACCGGGAGACCAAGTGATGGCAGCCGATGTCGTGTGTCACACGGTGGCACCGTGAGAGTTGGCAGGTATGGTGACAACGATCCATAAGAATGAGTGTGTGAGGGACCTACAGGCAACTCTGAAACCGAGAGAAGACAGAGTGACCCGCCCAAGGGGCCCAGGACACACGGTGCTTTACTAGAAGGACAAAAGTAACTTATACCAGGCTCCCAAGGCGGCCACTTGTGACGCATCACTTTTAGCCATGTATCTTTAGTGATAGATCGTTTAGACACGCTCAACATAGGCGTATTAATTGCATTGGTGTAACGAAATAACGATGTTCGTACATGTTTTATGACCTGGTCTTCGAAAACCCTGATCGCTGAACGGCGTTTCCCAGTCACGTTAAGGAGGTGGTAAACTACAGCAGGAACTGTTCACAGAGGCTACACGGATTTCGGGAAAATTAACCGTTATCTGGCAGCTTGAGCCACGCGTGAGCATCAGCTCAAAAGGAAATTCTATGTTCTGATCTTCTGAACATAACATTGAATTTCCCGCTGGACCCCTCTCTTATTACGGACGATAGGGTCGTCCGAAGAAAAAGGGCTGCGACGTAGACTGCTCACTCGTGCACGATAACCAGGTATTCAAGAAGCACATTTATGTTTATGTAGATAGACAGCCACTGCTTGTGATTCCCTTTCTTATTTTAACATTGATTTTTAAACAATATCGTAGGATTAAACTGCAGCTACAAGTTCTAATTGATAAATACCATCCGAATGCAATCAGATAATTCCTTGGAGACAGATGGCTAAGTGATGAAAAGCTGGTATTATTTTGATGGAGAGGTGGCCACTTCAAACGGATATACACTAATGTTATGTTTTTTTTCTACAAAACATATTGTTCTGTTCGGATATAAATTCGGTCACGACGTGGGACTGGGTTTCTTCTAGGCTTTTCTGGCAGGGTTTGCACATGTATGCAATACTAGTCAGAGAAAAATGCACTTGTTGCTTATGGTCAGAACACACCACGAAATGCATTTCTAAAACAAAATAATTCCATTTGACAGCTAGTCTGTCAATGCGAAATCCATTTTAAAAATACAAATACCAAAAACAACCTTGCGTTCAATCTTCCAAGAAAATATCAATTTCAGATGAATAAGACAAGGGGATAGCAGGGATAATGGATATGTTCTGTAGCACACATTGGAGATCACCCACATAAGGCCCAAAATTCACCTGGTAACTAGGAGCTATTTCACTACGAGTACATAAATGTTGTTTGCTACAGGGATTTTTTTTTAAACCAGACCAAACTTTGCTATCTTCTTTTTTTCTCACAAAGAGATGATCAACGAACAAAACATTGCCCAGGCAATGGCTGGTAACACTAATCCACCCTGCAGCAAAACATATGAATACAATCAGAAGATGCCTTCTACTGTACCCTCCTATATCTCTAAGTGCTGGATGACACATTTCACAACCCCACCCTCACCCTTGCCAGAATACAACTCAATTTCCACACCTGACCCAGATGTTTTGTTTCCTCTGCATGCTCTGCTGGCCGCAAAGAACATATACAATGGAAAAAGCACGTAGTACTTTACAACAGAACAGAATACATTTTAGTCCGTACTTTTTAAAGAAAAGAATACAAAATACTCCAACCTCAGCCTTGGGTAAAGGAAATGATTTCGATGCACTGATTCAATTAAAATATCTTTATTTGATTGTAAACCTTACAATCATAAAAGCACAATTCATAAACATACAGTTAAAAACAATCCGGCTATTTCATTCGATGCACTGGAGAAGCTGTGACTGGAGCAGAGAAAAGTGACCTATCAATGTGCAGAGTATCAACATTGACCTATCACTATGCAAAGAGTATAAAAAGTGACCTATTAATGTGCAATGAGAATCATCTTAGAGAGGCACTAACAGAGCTAGGTACAATATTCATCTACTCTCCCATTCAACTTGTTCGCACTCTGGGTATTCTAAGGATGAAGTAACTGCAGTTGCAGAGATTTTCAAAGAAGTCCTTTTCTACTGATTGAACTTCAAGCACCATTTACTTCACACTTTTGTAACACAGGACAGGGCCACATAGAAAGTGTGTTCAAAGAGTAAATAGTTACCATTCACTTGAATTCTAGGGCATTCTTTGCAAGAAGTAACCGTATAGTATGCCAGCATACAATGTTTGGCACCGGGGGGCTAGGACTTTTGAGTAACACTATCACAGCAGATTACTAGGCTAGGACAGGACAGTCAAAGTGAGTACTGGGGAGCAAGTGGAGACTGAGTGGGTGGCATATGACTGTAGGAGCAGTGAAGTCAAACAAAACCCAAGTTAACAATCGGAGCACGGTCGAATGAAAGAACTCAACTTTCCCAAGGCATGCCATAAGCGTTAACACCTACATTAACCCCTTCCATGCGGCCGCGATTCCCCTGGTGTGCTGTAAACAACACGAACAGGGGCGGGCCGTGGCGAACCCCAGCCGTCATCAGCACACGAGCACCGTAGTGCATGACGGCTGGGGTTCGTCATCAGCATGGAAGGGGTTAAAATATGATGTTGCTAGTAAAAACGTAAACAAAGCATAATCATTTAATGGCTAAAAAGCTCTGGGATCAAGGTCTGCGTACGTGCACAGACACTTTCACATGCTCCTTACCTGCGCATCCGGTGATAAATGTGTTGCTCTTGCTGGGTTATGAGGGCACCTGGCCAAATTGGAGCACCGGTGCTAGTCCTATACCAGGCCACGGCCGGAGGCCCTGGGAAGGAAGAGCTGGTAAAGCCATGGTCTGAATCCCTCTGAGCAGCCAAGGACGAGGCTGAGCTCCCCATGGGGCTCCTGCCCCGGTTTACAGAGCAAGAGAGGCCCAGGCAGAAGCCGACTGCAGGTCACAGCCGTGCTCGCAACATTGGCAGTCCGACACAGCCGGGGTCTGCCCGGTGCCAAGGCGCAGAACGGTGGGAAGGTGTCCACTTTGAAGAGCAGAATGCAGACTCTGATCACAGCAGAAAGACAAACGAGAAAACAGAAAAGAAAAAAGAAAGGAAGAAAAAGAAAAAAGGTGTAACTTAACAGAGAGGATACAGAGTTTAGGGTTATTTAGAACAATGTGCTAAGCGCAAGTCTATGCACCGCTGTTTAACCAACAGAAAGACAGAGGCACTCTTGTCAGGAAAATACCAGTCTTTTAAGGTAAATCTGACCACACTTAAAAAAAAATAGTAAATCTAAAAACATTTTTAGAATTACTGAAGGGAGAATGTACAACCCTATTACAGATGCATCAAAGTGCCTCATAATAAAGTATCAAGGAATGAGAAGCGGAGGTGTTATTAAGAGATCTCCCAGACTAGCCATTTCTCCCACTATCTCCCTAATCATTCCCCCTCTCCCATGCCTCAGGCTTCAAATTAACCACTTCCACAGACACACCTGGGAGTAAAGAAATGGGCACATTTTTCCACCACCATCACCTTGCAGAACCCAGCAAGCAACGTACTGCCAACTACTCAGTGGGGAATACACCGATGCCAGAAGTATCCATTAGGGGACATATGGTGATTGAAACGTGGTCCCCCATGTTACCTCTTGCAGCATGCATGCATTCTCTTTATCAGCTTCGGTGAGCTTCCTAAATCACTTGATCAGCTTTACCCTTATTTTATCCACTTCCTACCAGAATTCCTCCCAGTAATCAGATTCCAAAGGCAATCCTAGGATTTCTTACAGAATTATAGTTCCCAAGCGAAGAGTGGGTAGAGTCAATGTTACGATTTTTAAGGGGCTCAACAAAGGATTCTCTAGGAAGTAGCATATTCTGTTTAGACAGTGTAAGGCAGGTAGGACAAGGTACCAGCTTTTAGGATATTCTTAGATTAACTGTTAATTTAGACAGTTGTCCAGTGGAAAGTTAAAATACAAATATCACACAGGATTACTTTATGATTCACAGATTATCCTTCATATTGTCTGAGATTATCCTTACCCATGGCATGAGTTTGCCACTTAACCAGGGTCAACATATGTAGAAGGTCACTTATGTGAGTTACTGGGGGAAAACAAATGTGAAGTCACTTCCTGTGATGTCAAAGGTTCAAAGGGCATAGAATGTTTCTTTTGAGTTTGGTGAAATAACCCCCGAGACAAGGGGGTAGATCAGGGTCATTCTGGTAGAACTACGAATACTTCAGAGACTAAAGAGTGCCATACCTATCAAAGGGATTCATCACGAACCAGCAAGGCTCAGAGTGGCAAAACAACAGACACACTGGAAACACTTATCAGAAATCATAACCAGGTACCAATGTGGACTAAAAGAAGTAGATAGGGGGGCGTGGCCAAGATGGCGGGGTGAGCGGACGCTTCCTCCCGTAGCTCCTCCGGCCCAGCTCAGCTCGAGCCCCGATTTCTGCGCTTCTCTCCCCCCGCGGCTGCACTGCGGGCGAGAGAACTGTGCCGGAACTCTTGGGGCACATTTTGATGCCACATTGACTTCTGTTGCCCCGGGGGAAGTCCCCGAAAAGTTTGTTCGACGGCCGAAGCGAGGAGTGGAGCCTGGATCGCCCCGAAGAGAAGGGCCTGGAGGCGGAGCGTACTGCGGCGCTGTCCGCGCGCCTCGGCTGGGCCGAGTGCTGAAAGCTGCGGATCCCGAGGGAGCGGACTCGACGGACTCCGCGGAGTGCGGAGGCTTCCTGGCCGTCGCCCTTGAGGCCAGAGTCATCGCTGGACGACAGACCCCAGACCTGCGTCTGCGATTTATCCCCCTGCCATGGGTGTCGGTGTGTGACGCCTTGCGGACCCCGAGCCTGGAAGCGGGGGACGGTGGAGTTTGAGCGGTGACCGAACCGGGCGTACTAGCCGGTGAAACTGGGGGACACTGGTTTCGCACCTTCCCGACCCATTGCTGTTGAGGGTCGCCCATAGACTTGCTGGCCTGGGCTGCCCTCCTAGGTTCCGCCCTCCCGCCATCTTGTCGTTGAGGAGCTGGTACTGGTGACCCTCGCCCGCGCCCTTGCCATACGGGCGCCTCGGTTCATCCTGGTGCCTACGCATCTGCCGTCCTCCCTGGAAGCACGCGGCTGCAAGCCTCCGACCTGAACCTGGATTATCGCCCTGACTGGCTCGATGGTTGTCTCGCCCTGGCCTGTGCCGCCATTTTGTCGCCTGTGACGCACTACCCTTGTCCTCGGCGAGGTCTTCACATCTGGTGCCCACGAGCGGCTGGGCGCATCTACAGCGGCCAGCCCTAGGTTTCACCCACCGCGGAGGCCAAGATGGCTGGGAGACGAGGTGCGGCACGGGGAGATCGCACTCTGCCGGACATGCTCGGCAGGGCCCAGCAACTGCGAGACAGGACGCAGCCGTCCCCGGGGTCCTCCCGGGCCTCAACGGACGCCACCGGAGGCGAACCGCCAGTCACGAGGTCCTTCATGGAGGACTTATTCAGCTCCCTCAAGGAGGAATTCCAGACTCTCAAGACCGAGGTGGCCGGAGAGGTCCGTGAAGTGCGCAGAGAAATCGAAGGTCTGGGCGAGCGGGTCGACACTGTGGAAACGGCGGCCCAGCGTCGTGATGAAGAGATAGTTCATCTCCAGCAGGACGTTCTCCGCCTTCGGGAGCAATGTGTCGAGCTCCAGGCCCACTCTGAGGACCTCGAGAACAGGTCCAGGCGGAATAACATCCGGGTGCGAGGCGTTCCTTCCGCAGATGAGGGTGCGGACCTGGTGGCCTATCTGCAGGACCTGTTCCGCGACATCTTGGGAGAAGAAGCGGACTTCCCGATCCGCATCGACAGGGCACACAGGGTGGGCCGCCAGCGCCAGTCATCGGCACCCCCACCTGATATCCTGGCATTCCTGCCTGATTTCCCCCTAAAGGAGCGCATTATGACAGAGGCCCGCAGGAAGCAGCCGCTGTCCTTCCGAGAACGACCCGTGGCGCTCTATCAAGACCTGTCCGCCATCACACTGCAGAAGCGCAGGTCTTTCCGCATCGCTTCGGACTTTCTGCGAGAGCATGAGACGGCCTACTCCTGGGGTCACCCCTTCCGTCTTATTTTCCGATGGAATGGGGTGCTACATCAGCTGCGCTCCTTACAAGATGTCTGTGGGGTGCTGGGACTCACAGCTACAGAGGAAGAAGGGGCGACACCCGCATGGAGGCGCCCCGAGCGGCGGGGCCGACGGAGATCGAGGAGGCGCCAATCGTCAGCGACAGCGAGTCGCCCTGACTCCCCTACCATCAGGGCGGATATGGCGGAGGCCCTGAGGACTGCGGCCAGGAACTTGCCGGATTCTAATGGCGTGGCCCAGACGGCCTAACTTTTCTCCGGGGGGAGAGACTCTTAGCGTCTGCGATGCTGGGTTGGGGCTGGGGGTTGGGGGGGGAGAGGTTGGAGGTGTGTGGCTGGACGTCCACCTGACTGGTTTCTACAGACTCGCCCACTTGGGCCAGACTGAGACAATGGGGTGTTTCTTCTTGTTTTTGGTTTTGGCTGGTTGCCATGGGTTGGTTCTGGGGGGGTTCAAGAGCTGGTTTGGTGTTGGGGGGGTCCCGTCCGATACTGTCCGAACACATGCGAAGCCGACTCTGGCCTTCCCTGCGCCCCTGCCCCGCGCGCCCCTTCCACTGATCCCTCGCTCGCTGCATAGCGCTTTGCGTCCCTGGGAGCGATGCCGTCCCTGAAAGTAGTGACCCTTAACGTTAAGGGTCTGAATAATCCTGTGAAGCGTAGGGCGATCCTTTCCCTGCTGGAAGGGTCACAGGCGGATATCTGCCTCCTGCAGGAAACCCATTTACTCTCTAAGGATTGCCATAGGTTGCGCTCTGCCAAGTTCCCCACGCAACTCTTTTCCTCGGCTGCGACTAAGACTGCGGGGGTAGCCATTCTTCTAGCCAGCTCCTTCAGGGGTGAGGTGTTGTATAAACATGCCGAGCAGAAGGGGAGGCTTCTAGTGTATCGCATGCGTCTGGGGGGTGTTGCCTTCACGGTTGGCTCCGTGTACAGCCCAAATGACCACCAGGATCGCTTCCTGGAATCTGTGTTGGTAGACGTTACTGCCTCGCCCGATCGCCACGTCATTTTGGGGGGAGACCTGAACATGGTCTTCGACTCCACCTTGGATAGGTCTGCCCAGCGCTTTCTGCAGACGGGGGAGCTTTCTAGAGCGGTACAGGACCAGATTGCAGAGATGGATCTGCATGACCTCTGGCGCACCATGCACCCCGCCGATAGGGACTACTCATATTTCTCCCACGCACACCGCACTTACTCGCGGTTGGACTACCTCTTGGTGAGCGGACCGCTTCGCGCGGCCGCCACGGCGGCAGACATCGGGGTCTTGTCCCTGTCCGACCATGCGCCGGTTTCCGGAGCATTTGCTTGGCCGGCGCCCCACCCCTCCAGAGGGATGTGGCGGCTTCGGGACACGCTTCTCCATAAGAAATCGGTGGTGAAGCGAGTGGAGGAGGTCATTCAGGTGTACCTGACCCACAATGACAACTCCGACACGTCCCTAGCAACGCAGTGGGCGGCTTTGAAAGCGGTCGTCAGAGGGGAGTTTATCTCCATTTCCTCGGCGGAGAACAGGGAGCGGCAACGTAAGAGAGAGGAACTAACGGCGCAAGTCAGGGAACTCGAACAGGTTCACCGCCGGACGGGGGCTCCTCGAGTTTGGAGGCAGCTGAAGGCGGCGCGGAAACTCCTCTCTGCGTTGGACCTGGACCGGGCGGAGTATGCGGCGTTGCGCTTGAAGCATGCCTTTTACACCGGCGGGGACAGATGCGGCAAGCTCCTGGCCCACCGGCTCAGGGCTGCGCAGCAACGCAACGTAGTAAAGGAGCTGATGGGAGCGGATGGGGTCCCGGTTTCCGGTGACGCGGAGTTGGCGGATTCCTTCCGTGCCTTCTATGAGGCGCTGTACGCTGCAGAGCCCTCCCCACCGGGAGAGGCTGAGGCCTATTTGGAATCAGTAATCCTCCCTGCCCTGGATCCCGCCCAGGCGGACCACCTGGAGAGGGACATTCATGTGGAGGAAGTCATCTCCGCCATTGCACGGTTAAAGCACGGCAAGGCCCCGGGCCCGGATGGCTATACGGCCTTGTTTTACAAGACCTTCTGTCCCACTGTCGCGCCTCTCCTGGCTCGCTTGTTCAATTCCTTTTCTGAACCGGGAGCCATACCACCGGACCTTCTCTCGACGACTGTGTCGGTTATTCCGAAACCGGGGAAGGACCGGACTCTGTGTGGCTCGTATCTGCCCATCTCGCTTCTAAATGTGGACCTCAAGCTTTACACGGGGATCTTGGCGCCCAGACTGGGTCTGCACCTACCAGGTCTGGTGGAGGCGGACCAGGCCGGCTTTGTACCCGGCAGGCAGACGGTCGACAACACTAAGAGGGTGACGCACGTGCTGGAAAAGGCCTCACGCGTCCCGGGGGAGCGGATGCTGCTGTCGGTCGACGCGGAAAAGGCCTTTGATAGGGTTCATTGGCCGTACCTCGAGCTGGTTCTCGGGAAACTGGGGATCGGCGAGAAGTTCCGCACTATGGTTTTTAATTGTTATAGGAGGCAGTCAGCATCGGTGCGTGTCAATGGATGCAGCTCCATCAGCTTTGCCATTGAGCGCGGCACGAGACAGGGCTGCCCCCTTTCGCCGCTCCTGTTTGCCCTCTATATGGAGCCGTTTGCCCAGAGGATTCGCGATAACCCAGACGCTATTGGGGTGAAGATGGGGCAATACACACATACTGTCAGCTTATATGCAGACGATGTCTTGCTGACCCTGGATGACCCCAAGCGGTCGCTCCCTGCCTGCGTCCAGGAACTGAACTCCTTTGCCCGCGTGGCGGGCTTCAAAATGAATATGTCTAAATCGGCTGCCCTGGATGTGTCACTTTCTGTCGACACCAGACGGGACCTCCAGCGTCTTTGCAATGGTCCTCCTCCACGGTGCCTTACCTGGGGATTTTGCTTGCACCCTCCCTACCTGCAATGGTCGCAGCTAACTATTCCTCCCTGGGCAAAAAGATCAAGGAGGAACTCGGCCGATGGAACAAAGGCCTGCTCTCGTGGCTGGGCCGTATCGCAGCGGTGAAGATGACGATACTGCCTCAGATCCTGTATCTTTTTCGCGCTCTACCTCTCCAGCCCCCTGTAGGTTGGATACGGCAGGCGCAGGCTGACATCTCCCGCTTTGTGTGGCAGGGCCGTAAGCCTCGAATGAAACGGGTCCTCTCCATGCTTGCCCCGGAGGCGGGGGTCTCGGTGTTCCGGACCTCCGGAAGTACTTTCAGGTGGCGCAACTCCGATATTTGGTGGAGTGGAGCCGGTGGGAATCGGACAAGCACTGGCTATTTCAGGACCAGGCAGTTGCGGGCCGTACCCTCCAGGAAGTCCCGTTCCTGCGGCGCACTCACCGCCCGCCTAATCTCTACGCCTCCTTTATCACCCGGGTTCCGCTGCGAGTGTGGGACGCGGTGTGTGAGCTTCGTGAGCTCACCACTTTTCCATCACCGTTCACTCCCATTGCTGGCAATCCAGACTTCACTCCGGGTCTGGAACCGGGAGCCTTTTCCCACTGGGTGAGCGCGGGTTGTAGGGCACTTTTCCAGATCTACGGGCCGGAGGGTGTGCTCCCCTTCCAGCAGCTCCGACAGGAGTTTGGCCTGACGGAGGGGGACAGACTGCGTTACATGCAAGTTCGCCACTGGGCTCTTCAACCCCCAGTGCGCGACGTCGCTGCCCGTTCGATTATGCCCTATGAACGATGGCTGGTAACCCGGACCTCGGATGCCAAGCTTATCACCGACTTGTATAAGTTTCTCCAACCCCCGCCGTTTCATTACCATAACCCAGGGAGGGAGCGCTGGCACAGGGAATTGGGCAGGACCTTGAGCCACAAGGAATGGGACAGGATCGCGTATCGGGCGAGGCACTCTGCGTACCACACTGGGCTGACGGAGACCTTTACTAAGGTGTCCACCTATTGGTACTACACCCCGGAGAGGCTCTACGAGATGCACAAAATCGGCGATAAAGGTTGCTGGCGCGGCTGCGGACAGGAAGGTACCCTCACGCACATTCTCTGGGAGTGCCCGGTGCTGTCGGCCTATTGGAAGGAGGTCTTGGATGAGGTAGACAGGCATTTTGAGATAGAACTCCCGCGCTTCCCTGCGTATGTCTTGCTGGGCCTCCCCAATGACCTGATGTACCCGCTGAAGTCCCGCAGGGGTAGACAGATTGCGATTGCGCTAGGCTCAGCGGTTCAAAATATCCTTGTACTCTGGCGTACCCCCACTGCCCCCTCTATCACTGGCTGGCTACACAGGCTTTGGCAGGTACTGGGTATGGAGAAGATGTCGCTAACAGTGGCTGGGAATGTGGACCAATTTGAAGAGCTCTGGCACCCCTTTTTAGCACTGCTGTCCACGGAATTTCGCGAGCTTACATGTCCACGGTACCTGCGACTCCTTAGGTTGATGCCGCCGGCGGCTCCAGCGGAGTGAATGTGGCGGGATCAGGGGTTTGGGGCTGGGGGTGGGAGGCGGGGTTACATGCTTCTAATGCTGACTTTCGGACGAGGATGTTGGGGTATTTGTTTTCTTCCTTTTTCTCCTTTGCTTTTCTTTCTTCTATTTTTCCGGGGACGGGGGGTTGGAGGGATGGTGTATGTGTTTTTTTTCCTGTGTTGCGGGACACTACTCTAGCTCGGCCTTGCTCGGGGAATGGGGGTCTACTGGAGGGTCATTTGCACTGCCTTATTGCCTTATGACTTATGCCTTGTTGCCCTCCGGGGCTTCCTGCCTCCCTACTTTCCCTCTGAATCACTGCAACGTTTCGCGTCTTGTATTGTATGTTCGCTTGACCTCCTATTCCCTTCCCCATGTTTTTTGTACCTTAATAAAATACTTTAAACCTAAAAGAAGTAGATAATACTGGGTGAAAATATGACCAAGTAAGGGAACTGTGTAATGAACCATCTGAAGGCTAGACAAACAAGGCAACACTTAGCAAACAGTAGCTTAAAATATAAACAATTTAACAACTAGGTACGATTAGGCAACTATGTGCTACATTTGGTGACAAAGTGCATTAATAAACAAACATGTGAAGGAGCAAGAACATTGGTAACCAAAATAGTCAATGTAGGTCCGTAATAATTGCAAGGTCTTCGGCGGAATTTGAGTTTATTTAAAATGCCATTTAAAGTTGTGTTGGTAATTTGTTTTTTTCTACAAGGGGCAATCATTCTATGTAAAAGCATAACAGTTACAATTTTCTAGCAAAATGATAGAGGATTTGCTCATTCCATTGATATCCTGATGAAGGACCGGAGCTTGAGAAAAGTCACTTTTGTATTTATACTCGTGTGTTGGCATATTTATGTGCATATGTAAAGTGGAAACATGCATATAGTATGCAAAAACAAGCAATACAAAAATGGAAAATTAGATTAAAAAGTGAAAATCAAGAAACAGAAGGTGAAGATTAACAAGTGCAAAAAGCAAGAAGTAAAGGATGGAATGCCTAAAATGATTTACGTCTATCATTCTGAGGCATATGCCGGTTCATTGTTTTTCTCCCACATAGTGCCTTTACAGATATGGATCAGCAATACAGAAATCACTATTGCCCCGGACCTAAATTGTGATAGGCTTTAAATATCGCTTTCTACTCCTCACGAGGAGCTGAATCGTTTTACTGTGAGTAGCACGATACTCCGGACCCCAAGGTTAGTGATTAATCTGTCCAGTCCACCATGCTGGACGTAAACTCAAACAGCACTAGACCAGTTTCGGCCTAGAGCCTCATGAGTAAAGTGTGACTTGAGGTACTGTTACACAGTGAGCTACAATAACCCCCAATGGGCATATTTGAACAACATAGGTTGGTTAATGGGAAAAAAAACTAAAAGTGGAAGATGGAAGTGTTTGAATTATTCTCAGCCATTAATAAGGACCCTTCTTCTTACACAGTTAAGTAAGATATGCAGCATGCATGTTAAAGATATGAGATAACTGATATCACTAGCTCAACAAAAGTGAAGTCCCAAACAAGAAAAATTGCTATTACCACTTGGATTATAGGAGTTAAAAGAAATGGGAGCCACAGAGAAGAGAAAAACATCTTGGGCAATGTCATTTACCCAGTAGCTCGGAACACTAACTACTAACTAAAATCTCCTTCATGTGCAAATGGTAGGCATTGATAAGTAGAAGATACGTTGTGGATCTGCCCTGGCGGCCTACGCATTCCAGCTTCTAAATGACACAAGTGTTGTGTGCCAATAGCAGGTGGCAGCTGGGGCAATGGGCTGGACTCCAATACAAGCAGAAACAAATAAACCCACAGTGCTTGGATGTATGTATACTGAGCGTATGAGGGCCTAGCCTGTCTGCGAGAAACTAATAAACCACTTCCATCACCGTCAAAATTATTAAAACTAGAAGGGATACACTAGATGAAGCAATGAATAACACTCAACTCAGCTAAATATAACTGCTGAATTTCAATGGTTTTGTACGAGTGAAATGTGAGCCGTTAGTATAACGTCCCTGTAACCTCTGTTCTTTTCAGTGAATGTATGGAATATGCTACTTACCAGTATGCATCTGTTCTTGGCATAGAGGGCTGCAGAGTAGTACATTATGAATAGATCGCCATCTGGTGTTGGGCTCGTATGATTGCACTTTGTTTTTCTCTTGGAGAGTCTTTTGTATCTTGGTGACTCCTCCCTGTTGGTAGTGCGCATGGGCATCGGCTCCATCCTTAGATTGTTTTGGCATAGTAGGGTTAGATGGAGTAGTGTAGTAGAATACAGATAAGAATGCCCATGTAAGTGTATCTAAATAAGAATAATGTTGGAACAGACACAGGTTTCCGGGGAGGCTGGGAGGGCATGTACCACTCTGCAGCCCTCTATGTCAAGAACAGATGCATACTGGTAAGTAGCATATTCCGTTCGAGGCATATGGGCTGCAGATGGTACATTATGAATAGACTATACAGCAGTTCTTTCCCTAGCGGTGGTCGCCAGTGTCTGTTGCAACTGTCTGAAATAAAGTTTTTAATACTGCTTGTCCCACTCTAGCTTGTTGTGTTGTGTGCACATCTACACAATAGTGTTTTGTGAAGGTGTGTGGTGTAACCCAGGTAGCTGCTTTGCATATGTCATCTAGTGGGATGTTTCCCAAAGATGCCATAGATGCTCCTAGTTTACGTGTAGAGTGAGCTTTAGGAGGAACAGTTAATGTTCTCTTTGCTTTTAAGTATCATATTTGAATGCATTTTACAATCCATCTGGCAATGCCCGCCTTAGAGATGGGATTGCCTTTGTGTGTTGGAGAAAACGCAACAAATAGCTGTTTTGTCTTTCTGAAAGTTTGTGTTCTTTCTATATAGTACAATATGGCCCTTCTAACATCTAATGTATGTAGGGCTCTTTCTGCTACTGTTTGTGGTTTTGGAAAGAAAACCGGTAATTCCACTGACTGATTGATGTGGAATGCTGAAATTACTTTTGGTAAGAATTTTGGGTTTGTTCTAAGAACCACCTTATTTTGGTGTAACTGCATAAATGGTTCTTGAATTGTAAAAGCCTGCAGTTCACTTACTCTAAGTGACGTGATAGCTATGAGGAAGGCCACCTTCCATGTGAGGAATTGTATCTCACACCTATGCATAGGTTCAAAGGGTGGCCCCATTAGTCTGGTAAGTACTATGTTGAGATTCCAGACTGGGGAAGGTGGTCTTCTTGGTGGAATGACTCTTTTGAGTCCTTCCATGAAAGCTTTAATTGCTGGTACTTTAAACAGGGAAAGATGTTGCCTGTTTTGTAGGTACGCCGCTATGGCTGCGAGATGAACTCTTATAGAGGTATATGCTAAGTTACATCGCTGTAAGTGTAGTAAATAGCAAATGATTTGTTTAGTGGATGCGTCCAGAGGGTTGATTTGCTTACTGTTACAGTGTATAGCAAACCTTTTCCATTTTGCTGCGTAGCATGCTCTGGTGGTAGGACGTCTTGCTTGTTTAATGATTTCCATACATTCGGGTGGTAGATCTAAATATCCAAACTCTATGACCTCAGGAGCCAGATCGCTAGGTTCAGTTGTTTGGGATCTGGGTGCATTATTTCTCCATGATTCTGTGTGAGATGCATGGGTAATAATCTTAGCTTTTGATGTGGTACTTGTGAGAGTTGTAGCAGTGTGGTGAACCACGGCTGTCTTGCCCACGTGGGTGCCACTAGTATCATTGTCATTGAGTGTTGCTGCAGCTTCCGAACCAGTAACGGAATTAGTGGTAGAGGAGGGAACGCGTAAGCAAATTTGTTGGACCAATTTATCCATAGTGCGTTGCCCTGGGACCGTTGGTGTGGGTACCTGGATGCGAAGTTTTTGCATTTTGCGTTCTGATGATTGGCAAACAGATCTATCTCTGGTTGCCCCCATTTTTGGAAGAATGGCTGCAGTATTTGGTCGTGCAGCTCCCACTCGTGTACTTGCTCTGACTGTCTGCTTAGGATGTCTGCTATCTGATTTTGAACTCCTGGTAGGTGTTCTGCTAACAGATAGATCTTTTGAGGAATGGCCCATCTCCAAATGTCCTGTGCTAGTTTGGATAGTTGGAGAGAGTGTGTCCCCCCCTGTTTTTGAATATAATAAATTGCAGTCATGTTGTCTGTTCTGATCAGGACTGCCTTGCCTGTTATTTGCATTTGGAAAGCTTTTAGTGCTAGAAACACTGCTAATCGTTCCAGGTAGTTGATGTGCAGTTTCTTTTGCTGCACACTCCACTTCCCCTGCACTGTGTATTTGTCCATATGCGCTCCCCATCCTGAGAGCGATGCGTCCGCTGTTATTATTACTTGTGGAATTGGCTCTAGGAACGACCGCCCCTTGGAAATGTTTTCTGTGTTCCACCACTTCAGAGAGCGGTACGTCCGGTCGTTTACCAACACCAGATCTGTAATCTGACCTTGAGCCTGATTCCACTGTGTCGCTAGACACTCCTGTAGTGGACGCATTTGAAGTCTGGCATGTGGTATTAGCAGTATGCATGAGGACATCATGCCTAATAGTTGCATAAACACTCGTGCTGGTAGTGAGTGTTGTGGTTGAAATCTTTGTATTAACCCGACCATTGTTTGTATCCTGACTGGGTTGGGGTATGCTATTGCTTTTTCTGTGTCTACTGTAGCCCCCAGGTATTGCTGAATCTGGTTTGGTTGCAGGTGCGATTTTTTGTAGTTCACCGTGAACCCTAGGTGGTGCAGCAATTGAATTGTCTTCTGTGTGTTGTGAAGACATTCTTCTTTTGACTTGGCCTTTATTAGCCAATCGTCCAAGTATGGGAAGACATGTATTTGTTGTCTTCTTAGGTGTGCTGCCACTACAGCTAGACATTTTGTGAAAACTCTGGGTGCTGTTGTGACACCGAACGGAAGGACTTTGAACTGATAGTGTTGTCCTTCTAACACAAATCTTAGGTATTTTCTGTGGGCTTTGTGAATTGGGATATGAAAGTAAGCGTCTTTTAGATCCAGTGTAGAAAGAAAGTCCCCTTTCTTCAGTAAAGGGAGTACTTGTTGGAGCGTGACCATGTGGAAATGCTCCGAATTTATGTAAGCATTGAGAGGTCTGAGGTCTAATATTGGTCTTAGGGACCCGTCCTTTTTGGGGATCAGGAAGTATAGAGAGTATACTCCTGTTCCTTGTTGATCTTTTGGGACCTTCTCTATTGCATGCTTTTGTAGAAGTGCTATAACTTCTTCTCTTAACAACGTCAGATGATCTTGACTCATTGGACGCTGTTTGGGGGGGATGTTTGGTGGGGTAGCTGTGAGTTCTAGGCAATAACCATGTTGGATAATTTGTCTCACCCACTTGTCTGATGTGATGTCTTCCCAGACAGGTAGGAACTGTGATAGACGTCCCCCGACCGGTGTTATGTGGTCTGGGGGGAGTTCTATGAAGTCACTGTTTTGGTGTTGAGGCGTTGCGGTTGTTATTATTTCCACGGCCTCTACCCTTGTTGTTGTTACCCCTGTAACTGCCTCTTGAATTACCTCTGGGTGATGTTGGTGTGAAAGAGGTGGATTGCTGATTTGTTCCTGTATTCTTTGAGCCCCCTCTATAGGTGGATCTACGAAAGGAACCTCTGTGTGTTGGCTGTTGCAATGCTCCCATTGACTTAGCCGTTTCTGTATCTTTCTTCATTTTTTCTAAGGTCTCGTCTGTGCTTGAACCAAACAGTGTCTTTTGATCAAATGGTTTGTTCAGTAGGGCAGTTTGTACTTCTTGTTTGAATCCTGAGATTCTAAGCCATGCATGTCTTCTTAGCATGACACTGGTGTTAATAGATCTTGCTGCAGTGTCTGCTGCGTCTAGTGCGCATTTAATGGAGGTATTAGTTATAATTTTACCTTCCTGTATTAATTGATCTGCCTTTTTCTGATGTTCCTTGGGGAGATGTGTGATAAGTTTCTCTAACTCATCATAATGTGCCCTGTCATAACGTGCGAGTAGTGCTTGTGTATTGGCTATACGCCAGCTATTAGCTGCCTGTGATGCTACTCTTTTGCCTGATGCATCTATTAACTTTGACTCTTTATCTGGTGGAGGAGCCTCTCCTGTAGATAATGAGTTTGCTCTTTTACGAGCGTTTGAGACCACCAGCGAGTCTAGAGGTACATGGCCTTTAATAAATATTGGGTCCTTTGGAGCAGCTTTATATTTTTTATCAATTCTTGGGTTTAACACCCTGGCTCTCACTGGGTTTTCGAATATCTCCTCTGTGTGACTAAGAAGACCCTTCAACATAGGAAGAGTACCTGATGTTCTCTGTGCATTAGGTAGAGTCTCTAACAAGAAATCCTCTATTTGAGGTTCTGTATGCATATCTAGTTTGTGATATTTTGCTGCCCTATTAATGAGCTGCACAAAACCTGTGTTATCATCAGGTGGTGAAGGCTTTGAGGGATATAGCTCTGGATCGTTGTCCTCATCTGACCCTACATCATAGTTTTCCCATGGGTCCTCCTCATCTGGGATAGTTTCGTCATCCCCTTGAGGTTCTCCCTCCCCTAGATCACTGTCTACATCTGACTGAGGTGTAGCTGGTCTTGGTGTGGAAGGTGTAGGAATATTTGTCCTATTGTGAGGAATAGGAGAAGAGGGTGTGACTTTAGGTCGAGGAGAAGCAGGAGGAGTTATATTTGTCCCCATTGTTCTCTTTTTTGAAGGAAGAGGTTTATCTTCTGACTGTTCACTCTTTCTCTTCTTTGTGACCACTTTCCCAGTTTGCGGATCAATAAACAAGATCTTTTGTTTGGGACCTGTCTGTTGCTCCTGAATCAGTACCGAAGGTCCTGGTTCCGAGAGGTGCTTTTGTTTTCGATCGTCAGATCTTGTTGTTTTCGACACCGAATGTCTGCTCGATTCCGACTTTCTGGGTATCGAGTGTATCTTGGACGATAAATCATATTTATGCTTCGACATGGAATGTTTCGATACCGAGCTTTCCCTTGTATGTAGCCTCGGTGCCGAAGTCGGTGTCGCCCTTTTCTCGGATCCGACATGGTGGGGGGGTCCGAGTGTTTCGGTTTCAGTTTCAGTTTCGTTGCCGGGCCCGAGGGCGGGGCGTCGGAAACTTTTTTCTGCGGTTTGACCGGGCCCGAGGGCGGGGTCGTTACCGCACGGGGTTGGTTTTTCGGTAAGGGGACGTCGTCACTCACGGTTTGTTGCTCGATGAGTTCTTCAACCTCCGACTGGTCCCCTTCCGACCCCGACTGGTCCTCTTCTTCCTCGATTTGCTCGTCTCCGAACAGCTCCGGGATCGCCTCCGCCTGCATTCTGGAAACCTCGTGTCTTCGAGCTCGACGATTTCTAATCGTTAGCTTGGAGGAGAATGCTGCACAGGCTTCGCAGTCCCTGGATTCGTGTTCAGGCGATAGACAGAGGTTGCACACCTCGTGTAGGTCCTTGTGTGGAAACTTAGCACCACACGTTGGAAATATTTTGAATGGAGTCCTTTCCATGGACTCCGGGCTTGACTGCGTCGAGAAAGGCCTCCTGTTCTTCGACGTAGATCCAAGTTTTTCTCTTCGATTTTGAATTTGCAACGCGCCGGAATGGAAATGAAACGCGTTCGATAACAATACCGTCGAATTGGAAAGGGAATACGCGCCGATAAATCACTTTCTTCTGAAGTTGATCTGGAGCGTCTCGATCCCCATCCGAACCCGATGGCGGAAAAAAACAATCTAAGGATGGAGCCGATGCCCATGCGCACTACCAACTAAGGGAGGAGTCACCAAGATACAAAAGACTCTCCAAGAGAAAAACAAAGTGCAATCATCCGAGCCCAACACCAGATGGCGATCTATTCATAATGTACCATCTGCAGCCCATATGCCTCGAACATATCTTTTTTTTAACTGGAACACTGGTGCTAACATAGTCATGTTGAAGACCAACACCACCTCGATATGTATTGCCCAAGCCAACATTTTATAAGGAAGGGCCTAACAAAGTGCATCAAATTGCTGTAGTCATACATTCTGCAAAGGAAGGCGGCCCTTTTTTTATTTTTACTCCTGTTCAGTTTCTAAGAGCTGAAAGACATCAGTCCTTTCATTTTTAAGGCATGGGAGCATAGGCAAACCTACACCGATGTATCTGGTCTACAGGAGTGACTGCTGCTGCGACAAAATACTGGGCCATGGCACATTTGCACCTAGGTGCCCAGGCTCTGTGCCCACATAACTCATTGACAACACACTACCCAAGTTCATTTTTAATCATCAATAGACAGAATGGAGGAAGATGGATTGGCCGTCATTAGTAAATGGGTCTAGAACTATCCATAGTTAGATTAATTGAAAAAAAAAGTTCTTACTTGAGAATCTAGATCCCTTCCCAAATCAAGGTAAAATTCTTGAGCGTGAAACGTGGGAAAAGATGTTCCTCAACATGGCTTGGTCATATTAAGCAAAGCTCGAGACTAGGGTTTACAGCATGCCTGGCGGTAAACTACCTAATTTAAAATGGTGCTGACTTTTTCAAAGCAACTTTCCTGAAAGTATATTTAAGCAATGGATCTTACTGGTTGTAGATTGTGGGCAGTTTGCTGAACCCGAGCAAATCTTTCCTCCAGCTCTGCATCACGTTACACAAATTTGCTCCAGAAATAAGTGACCAGCTGACCCTCCCTTGAATAAAATAGTATTAAACATGCAACAAGACTGCTAAGTAGGTAACAGTCAATACCATATAAAGACTAAATTGTGAAGGATGACTTCTGGCATGCCAAGTCAGAGAACAGACAGAAACATTTGATGTCAGAAGTAACCCACCTCTGGTGGCTCTTGGCTCACCCGCAGCCAGGATACCATCCAACTGGAGACGCAGAAAAAGAAAAAGCATCACACCGTTTCCATATATGCCCCCAAGCTCTTGAACACAATCCTAGTATCTATCAGGTCGGACCCAACCCTCCGCCAACTTCGATAAGAGCTGAAGACATCTTTAATAAAGGACACTACATCACAACACAGTCACAGTCCACCTCAAGAGTCAGAGCCCAGCTTCCCCTCCGATCAGTGATCGACTATCTTAGTTTTTGGTTCTGTACAGTGTTTTTTGGTTAGGATTGTGCTTTACTAGTAAAACAAACATAACATCAGAATTTTTTATTTGGTCATTTCCATCAACCAGTCACCGCATTCAAGAGACCAGAGGGACTGCACCAGAATCACGGCTCTAGTGAGCAGCCAACACACACCACGTGTGATTGGGCTGCCACAAATCATGCTCAAAAGCAGGAAGGTGGAACGATAGGAACATAAAACTACACAAACAACAGGAGACGAATTGCACAGCAGCAAAAAGATGTAAACTAACTCAAGCTATTGTAAATCATGAAGCGTCCAGCTCTTTGCAAGTACACACAAGGGGGGATTTCTGGCCTATCTCAGTCCTACTAGACAGCTGCCTGTGACTGAAACCCCACATCAGAGGGCAGTAAAATTAAACTAGACGCTTACCGTGGCGCAGCGGAAAAGCAGGAGTATGCTCCACGCGCTCGTAAAAGAAATGGAATTCACGACTCACTGACTTTGCAGCCGTCAATTACGCAGGGGTTGGCTGAATTTATTTTCATTTCTCCTATCGAGCGCTGTGCGCTATATGTCACAGCCAGGGCCTCGACTAATCTTTGAAGATGTCTCACTCGGGGTCTCAAGCCCCTGCTTGAGGACGCTGCTCTAAAAGGATACCGAGGTCTGGGGGGCGATAAAGGGGGTGACACAGTGATGAAAGTTCTGCCACAAAAATCGTATGAGGACTTATGTGTAAGTGCAGCAGTGCAGCGGTCTCAAACATAGATCCAGGAGGTTGGAGACATGGCAGGGTTTCCGAATATTCACGTAAGATAACTTTACATATGTGGGCAGTAGTTACCTGAAACTTCCGGCCCCCTCCTGGAACTATGCTGGGTATGCCTGCAGCAGAGCTGCCTGCATAGCCGAATTGCACGGAGGTGCATGCCTGCAGCATAGGTGCATGCCTGCATATGAGAGCGCTGTATGCATGTGGTAGGAGGTGGTGCACGCCTGCATTAGGAGGAGGTGCACGCCTGAAGTACGAGGAGGTGGTGCACGCCTGAAGTACGAGGAGGTGCACGCCTGAAGTACGAGGAGGTGGTGCACGCCTGGAGTAGGAGGTGGTGCACGCCTGGAGTAGGAGGTGGTGCACGCCTGAAGTACGAGGAGGTGGTGCATGCCTGGAGTAGGAGGTGGTGCACGCCTGGAGTAGGAGGTGGTGCACGCCTGGAGTAGGAGGTGGTGGTGCACGCCTGAAGTACAAGGAGGTGGTGCACGCCTGGAGTAGGAGGTGGTGCACGCCTGAAGTACAAGGAGGTGGTGCATGCCTGGAGTAGGAGGTAGTGCACGCCTGGAGTAGGAGGTGGTGCACGCCTGAAGTAGTAGGAGGTGGTGCACGCCTGGAGTAGGAGGTGGTGCATGCCTGGAGTAGGAGGTGGTGCACGTCTGGAGTAGGAGGTGGTGCATGCCTGGAGTAGGAGATGGTGCACGTCTGAAGTACGAGGTGGTGCACGTCTGGAGTAGGAGGTGGTGCACGTCTGGAGTAGGAGGTGGTGCACGTCTGGAGTAGGAGGTGGTGCACGTCTGGAGTAGGAGGTGGTGCACGCCTGGAGTAGGAGGTGGAGCACGCCTGGAGTAGGAGGTGGTGCACACCTGAAGTACGAGGAGGTGGTGCACGCCTGAAGTACGAGGAGGTGGTGCACGCCTGAAGTAGGAGGTGGTGCACGTCTGGAGTAGGAGGTGGTGCACGCCTGAAGTACAAGGAGGTGGTGCATGCCTGGAGTAGGAGGTGGTGCACGCCTGAAGTAGTAGGAGGTGGTGCACTCTTGGAGTAGTAGGAGGTGGTGCACGCTTGGAGTAGGAGGTGGTGCACGCCTGGAGTAGGAGGTGGTGCACGCCTGGAGTAGGAGGTGGTGCACGTCTGGAGTAGGAGGTGGTGCATGCCTGGAGTAGGAGGTGGTGCATGCCTGGAGTAGGAGGTGGTGCACGCCTGGAGTAGGAGGTGGTGCACGCCTGGAGTAGGAGGTGGTGCACGCCTGGAGTACGAGGAGGTGGTGCATGCCTGGAGTAGGAGGTGGTGCACGCCTGGAGTAGGAGGTGGTGCACGCCTGGAGTAGGAGGTGGTGCACGCCTGGAGTAGGAGGTGGTGCACGCCTGGAGTAGGAGGTGGTGCACGCCTGGAGTACGAGGAGGTGCACGCCTGAAGTACGAGGAGGTGGTGCACGCCTGAAGTACGAGGAGGTGGTGCATGCCTGGAGTAGGCGGTGGTGCACGCCTGGAGTAGGAGGTGGTGCACGCCTGCAGTACAATGAGGCGCACGCCTGAAGTACGAGGAGGTGGTACACGCCTGAAGTACGAGGAGGTGGTGCACGCCTGGAGTAGGAGGTGGTGCACGCCTGAAGTACGAGGAGGTGGTACACGCCTGAAGTACGAGGAGGTGGTGCACGCCTGGAGTAGGAGGTGGTGCACGCCTGAAGTACGAGGAGGTGGTGCATGCCTGGAGTAGGAGGTGGTGCACGCCTGGAGTAGGTGGTGCACGCCTGGAGTAGGAGGTGGTGCACGCCTGAAGTACGAGGAGGTGGTGCACGCATGGAGTAGGAGGTGGTGCACGCCTGGAGTAGGAGGTGGTGCACGTCTGGAGTAGGAGGTGGTGCATGCCTGGAGTAGGAGGTGGTGCACGCCTGAAGTACAAGGAGGTGGTGCACGCCTGGAGTAGGAGGTGGAGCACGCCTGGAGTAGGAGGTGGTGCACGCCTTAAGTACGAGGAGGTGGTGCACGCCTGAAGTACGAGGAGGTGGTGCACGCCTGAAGTACGAGGAGGTGGTGCACGCCTGAAGTACGAGGAGGTGGTGCACGCCTGAAGTACGAGGAGGTGGTGCACGCCTGAAGTACGAGGAGGTGGTGCACGCCTGAAGTACGAGGAGGTGGTGCACGCCTTAAGTACGAGGAGGTGGTGCACGCCTTAAGTACGAGGAGGTGGTGCACGCCTGAAGTACGAGGAGGTGGTGCACGCCTGGAGTAGGAGTTGGTGCACGTCTGGAGTAGGAGGTGGTGCACGTCTGGAGTAGGAGGTGGTGCACGTCTGGAGTAGGAGGTGGTGCACGTCTGGAGTAGGAGGTGGTGCACGTCTGGAGTAGGAGGTGGTGCACGCCTGGAGTAGGAGGTGGTGCACGCCTGGAGTAGGAGGTGGTGCACGCCTGGAGTAGGAGGTGGTGCACCCTGAAGTACGAGGAGGTGGTGCACGCCTGGAGTAGGGGGTGGAGCACGCCTGGAGTAGGAGGTGGTGAACGCCTGGAGTAGGAGGTGGTGCACGCCTGGAGTAGGAGGTGGTGCACGCCTGGAGTAGGAGGTGGTGCACGCCTGGAGTAGGAGGTGGTGCACGCCTGAAATAGGAGGTGGTGCACGCCTGAAATAGGAGGTGGTGCACGCCTGGAGTACGAGGAGGTGCACGCCTGGAGTACGAGGAGGTGCACGCCTGAAGTACGAGGAGGTGCACGCCTGAAGTACGAGGAGGTGGTGCACGCCTGAAGTACGAGGAGATGGTGCATGCCTGGAGTAGGAGGTGGTGCACGCCTGCAGTACGAGGAGGCGCACGCCTGAAGTACGAGGAGGTGGTGCACGCCTGAAGTACGAGGAGGTGGTGCACGCCTGGAGTAGGAGGTGGTGCACGCCTGAAGTACAAGGAGGTGGTGCATGCCTGGAGTAGGAGGTAGTGCACGCCTGGAGTAGGAGGTGGTGCACGCCTGAAGTAGTAGGAGGTGGTGCACGCCCGGAGTAGGAGGTGGTGCACGCCTGGAGTAGGAGGTGGTGCACGCCTGGAGTAGGAGGTGGTGCACGCCTGGAGTAGGAGGTGGTGCACGTCTGGAGTAGGAGGTGGTGCACGTCTGGAGTAGGAGGTGGTGCACGTCTGGAGTAGGAGGTGGTGCATGCCTGGAGTAGGAGATGGTGCACGTCTGAAGTACGAGGAGGTGGTGCACGCCTGGAGTAGGAGGTGGAGCACGCCTGGAGTAGGAGGTGGTGCACACCTGAAGTACAAGGAGGTGGTGCACGCCTAAAGTACGAGGAGGTGGTGCACGCCTGGAGTAGGAGGTGGTGCACGTCTGGAGTAGGAGGTGGTGCACGCCTGAAGTACAAGGAGGTGGTGCATGCCTGGAGTAGGAGGTGGTGCACGCCTGGAGTAGGAGGTGGTGCACGCCTGAAGTAGTAGGAGGTGGTGCACGCCTGGAGTAGGAGGTGGTGCACGCCTGGAGTAGGAGGTGGTGCACGCCTGGAGTAGGAGGTGGTGCACGCCTGGAGTAGGAGGTGGTGCACGCCTGGAGTAGGAGGTGGTGCACGTCTGGAGTAGGAGGTGGTGCACGTCTGGAGTAGGAGGTGGTGCACGTCTGGAGTAGGAGGTGGTGCATGCCTGGAGTAGGAGATGGTGCACGTCTGAAGTACGAGGAGGTGGTGCACGCCTGGAGTAGGAGGTGGAGCACGCCTGGAGTAGGAGGTGGTGCACACCTGAAGTACGAGGAGGTGGTGCACGCCTGAAGTACGAGGAGGTGGTGCACGCCTGGAGTAGGAGGTGGTGCACGTCTGGAGTAGGAGGTGGTGCACGTCTGGAGTAGGAGGTGGTGCACGTCTGGAGTAGGAGGTGGTGCACGTCTGGAGTAGGAGGTGGTGCACGTCTGGAGTAGGAGGTGGTGCACGCCTAGAGTAGGAAATGGTGCACGCCTGGAGTAGGAGGTGGTGCACGTCTGGAGTAGGAGGTGGTGCACGTCTGGAGTAGGAGGTGGTGCACACCTGTAGTAGGAGGTGGTGCACGCCTGAAGTAGGAGGTGGAGCACGCCTGAAGTAGGAGGTGGAGCACGCCTGGAGTAGGAGGTGGTGCATGCCTGAAGTACGAGGAGGTGGTGCACGCCTGGAGTAGGAGGTAGTGCACGTCTGGAGTAGGAGGTGGTGCACGCCTGGAGTAGGAGGTGGTGCACGCCTGGAGTAGGAGGTGGTGCACGCCTGGAGTAGGAGGTGGTGCACGCCTGGAGTAGGAGGTGGTGCACGCCTGGAGTAGGAGGTAGTGCACGTCTGGAGTAGGAGGTGGTGCACGCCTGGAGTAGGAGGTGGTGCACGCCTGGAGTAGGAGGTGGTGCACGCCTGGAGTAGGAGGTGGTGCACGCCTGGAGTAGGAGGTGGTGCACGCCTGGAGTAGGAGGAGGTGGTGCACACCTGGAGTAGGAGGAGGTGGTGCACACCTGGAGTAGGAGGAGGTGGTGCACGCCTGGAGTAGGAGGAGGTGGTGCACGCCTGGAGTAGGAGGTGGAGCATGCCTGCTTTATGTCTGCAGTAGAAGGAGGTGCATGTATGCAGTCTGCAGCAGGAAAAGGAGCATGCCTGTAGTAGAGGGAGGTGCATGCCTGCAGCAGAGGTGCATGTCTGCAGTAGGAGGAGGAGCATGCCTGCTGTGTCTGCAGTAGGAAGAGGAGCATGCCTGCAGTCTGCAGTAGGAGGAGGAGCACGCCTGCAGTAGAGGGAGGTGCATGCCTGCACTAGAGGTGAATGCCTGCAACAGAGGTGCATGTCTGCAGTAGTAGGAGAAGCATGCCTGCTGTATGTCTGCAGTAGAAGGAGGAGCATGCCTGCAGAAAAGGGGGACTTGGCTCTCCCTGATCTTCAATTATATGCATGGGCCTTTCAAAACGAAAATGGCAGGATGCTTTTGGATATACCTTGGGGATCAGAAATTAAAAGGCTGTTACAAGGATTGCTTAAAGGAATAGAGGGAGGTAAGGTCAGCTTTATGATGACGTTTTCGGACCCAAAATACTTCAAAAAGGTTAAATTAAAAATTCTTCAGGGCTAGGCGGAGACATGGTATAAGATAGTAAAGAAACAAAAGATGCTGTGTTACAGCAATAAGGCCTCTATTTGGGATTCACCAGGGTCGCCTGACTGGACGAGGGATAAACTGGCGGGAGCTTTAAGGAAAGCGGGTTTAGAAAAATGGGAATATCTTTTAGAGGGAGAGCAACTGATTTCCTTGGAAAGTTTGTATAACAAACTATAAAGTTTCACGATTTAAATACATACAAATTCAGAGTTGGTTCCAGCCGTTGGATAATAGTGGAGGAAGTTCAAGTGACTTTGAGGAAGTTCTGATTTCGGATGGGCCAAAAAAGAAGGAGACATCACAATGGTATTGGCGAATGATGTAGGAAGCTGAGGGGAAGTTTACGATGCCTCAAGAACTGTGGGGGAGATGCTTGTCGGAACCAACGCTGGAGAAATTATGGCAAGTATCTTTTTCTAGTCTATATCAAGTGATCAAACCTGCCTATTTAGCCCCTTTGCTGCGGCGGCTATTCAGCTGCAGCGCTAGTGGGGAGGGGGGGCCGCGCGGCGCTCCGTACTCGTGACGGAACCGCTCCGTCACGAGCCTCGGGCGCGCTGTGCTTGTGACGGAGCGGTTCCGTCACGGCCACGCCCGCTCAATCGAACGCGCCACGCAGGTGCGAAATTAGTGCCGCGCAGGTGCGCCGAGCGGGCTGTGGCGGAACGTTCCGTCACCAGCACATCGTGACCAAGGCTGGTGACGGAGCGATTCCATCACCAGCGTCGAAGGGGTTAAGGAGGAACCATCTTTTCTCTATCTACAGGGTTTATTGGACGCCACTTAAGCTGTCAAAATTCAGAGATAGAGGGGAATTGGTGTGTCCAAGATGTGGACAGAGGATGGCAGACAATCTGCACATGTTTTTGAGATGTCCAAAGATTCAGGTATTCTGGGGCGAGGTGAATAAGGCATTAACAGATATTTTGAAGATAAAACTCCAGCTAAGCCCTTTACTTGTTTTCTTTGGTGTGGCCCAGGAAGTAAACGAACAGAATAAAGATTACACTAAAGTTAATATTTTAGGCAGTGTTACTGCCTCGCAGAGAAATATGCAAAAATTGGACTAACTTGACCCCTCCCGTATATATAGAATAAAGAGTATCATTAGAATATGTTTTTAGAATGGATGCAGTCTCTCTAGAAAAAAAGATACGCCTTTTGGCTCCCAATGGTGGAATGGACTGGACAGAATAGATAGGGATTAGGAAAGGGATAGGAAGGGACGGTCCAATGATTAAGCCGTAACTAAACCTCAGCAATGCACATATTACTCCCATTCCTTTATCGTCCTCCGATTCTTGGTTACCGTTTTCCTCCATGGATGTTTCAGAGGGAGAGTCGAATATAAGGGAAAATGCAGTAAAGTGCAACTGAAAGGGTTTCGGATAAGGGCAGATCAGCCACTCCTGTCCCAGCACAAAGGAGTGGTTAGCTCGGAAACAGGTGTTGTGGATAGTGAATCGGAGGCTAATGAGGGCAAGAAAAATCTTTAAAAAAACAACAACAAAAAACCTATCAAAAAGCACCTCCTGCCGTTTTCAGCCGACCCTCTCTAAAAACAGGGACAGGAGCTACATTTCCTGAAATCTGCCGGGACAGCTGGTGAAAACCTGGGACTGTCCAGGCAAATCCGGGACGCCTGGTCACCCTAACCCACACCCATTAACTGATCTGTACTGGCTGCTGCTTCGACCCAATGTAAGATGCACCGAGTCTAGAGAACACTCTCCGGGCATCACACACACAGAAGCAAAACTCAGCCCTGATAGATCCGACTTCTTCCACCGCCCTTCTTCTACCTGTGCACTCTAGATCAACCTGACCATTTGACAACGTGCTTTAGGACTCGACATGGGTGGGAAAGTGCCATATAAATTCTATGATACAAAACCATGCAAAATGTCTGCAACGCTGGATATGCTTGAGTCATCTCTGGCTCCCTCAACCCTAATGTTATGTAGTGAACTCCTTCGCCAAATCATAGAGGTCGCACCAGGCTACACTGGCCCTTCGCCCCACGCACGCTTACTGAAACACATCATGGAGCCCACCCTTTGCAGCTCGCCCCACCCTTCGCCCCCTGTAACCCTGCTCCTTGAACAGGGGTGCCTGTTTCAGCTGATAAAAGGGAGCATGCTCAAGACATGTCCTTCAGACAGGAGTAAGAAGTGAAGGCAGGGAATCATGAGGTCCCACAGAAAGCCCAAGTGAGACCTCAAGAATGGAGAGGTACAGCGATCACAGGCTAGGATTAAACATGGGAAGAGAAAGCACGCAACCTGTAAATGTCTGAATCTTAAGAGGTACCCTAACAACTATACAATTTAGTATAGGATTACAGTGGTTGGGATCTGCGGGATCCTTACAGTGTGAATGTCACACCAATCAAATTGACATTTTGTTTGAGCCTCAGAGTAGGGGTGAGAGAAATACCTTTTTTTGTCAATCTGCAGTAAATCAGATCTGAGGACTTGAAAGAGGCCAGTGCCACCTATTCTGCAGCCACCTGTCCACTGGTTGGAACAAAGGCAGAAACGCAGGCGACATGCCAACAAGAATTCCTCCTTATGTGCAGTGAGGAACGCACGAAACCCAGAATTCTTATACAGTCCAGAGCGGTCAGGGGCTGAACAATGTAATTTGTTCTTACTATATTCTGTTAATCATACAGCTGGCCTTAGGGAGCTCTTCAAAGCAACTTTCCCAGTTGAGGAGCGCTTATGTGGTGCCTAGTAAGCGCCTGAAGGTCCCAGCAGGGAGTCGCGGCACACAGACTTTCTTACTGGGGAAGTTGACGTGAGGGGTCTCTCACAGCTCGTCTAAAAGCGACTGTGCTTTTGGCTTTTTTTCTGCCCACGGAGCAGACTATTCACATTCAGCTCTGCAGGCAGAAGGGGAAACAAGCGTTGGCAAAGCCAATAAGCCTCAGCTATCCAAGAGCTATAAGCGTTGTCAATGTTAATATCTATAGGCATAGTCAATGCTAATGGAACTTCAGCGCAGCCATGCACACTCGGTGCCAGGTGAGGCCTGCCCTTCTTGCAGCATCACCAGCGGAGAATGAAATGTGCCCTCGCCCCTATGGGGACTGGAGCACTGAAAGCAGCGCAGCAGACACACATCGACAGAGAAGCAACATCTCCACTGCAGATCACTACTTACAAATGGCATCATGTAATAACAACGTTATTTGCATTAGTTGTCATAATGATAGCAATTGTTTTTTTTCATTGTGGTCTCCTGCATGCATGGAACAAAGTATATGTTCCTGCGGAGTATCTTTGTTTCCACTATACATTTCTTGGTCCATCACGTGAAAGAGATTAATAAAAGGCATAGAAAGGAAATGTATGTTGGGCGAAATATAACGTAGTCACTGTTGTTTCCATGCGACGGTCAGTCTTTAATTTGATGGATGTGACAATTGGAAATCAAGCACATAAGCATGATAAAATAAAACGTCAAGGGTAGATGTAAATCCTTTTGGTAAGCAAATATTTTGAAAGTAAATCAGAATTAAAAGTAATGTTGCACTGGGAAATCATTGAGTTTATTTGTACCCGGATTTGCTGATAAAACATTTTTAAATGTGATTACATCCAAAACACGTTGCAGCATTACATTTAATTATGATTGCATGTGAATTACTTTTAGAACATGCGCTTAAACAAAGACTTTGCATCGCTTGCTCTGTTGGTAAGCACGCACCCAAATAAAGTCTTCAAATTGAAGTGATAGAAGTGTGATTTAGCAACTTGTTTTGAGAGTTAATCACAGGCACTCTGAATTACAAGTATATCCAAGTGTTGTAGTACATACATTTTGTGTAGAATGCATGTGAATTACTTTTACAACATTCACTTTAACAAAGCTTTACATCACTTGATATTGTTTGTAAACACGCACCCAAAGAAAGTCTTTAAATTGAAGTGATAGAAGAGTGATTTAGGCACACGTTTTCAAAGTCAATCACGGGCACGCAGAATTAGCAGTATATCATACAGATGTGGTACCTGAGTGTTGACGTATACCAATCATGTGTAAAATATGTATTGGCACCCTCAGAAAACAGTGTTTGCCATTTGACCTCGGTCTTTGAATAGACAGCAAATGTGATGATAAGAACAAGATTTACAGGCCTGTTTACAGAGGAGCCTGGAGCACCCAGTGAAAACACGAGAGCTGAAATGGAAGCAGTGGAGGGATAGTGTAATTGGTCTATGCTCTCGGAGAAGGCTAAGCACAGGAAGCATGACCAATGCTTGTCATGGACAAATGGGGAGAAAGAATATGAAAGTGATGATTGAGACAGCAAATGGGAAGCCTTTGGGCGGGCTGAAGCCCACAAAGTGCATATGACATGTCTCTTTGAGACTGTGCATGCCCTGTCTAGCAGAGATCTAATAAAAAGGGCGACTTTCCCACATTTTATATACTACATGGAAAACTGCTTCTCTCTACATCTGAATTCAGCTAATGTCACCAAGGGCTCCGACAGGCATTAGAGCAGTTCTAATGAACATTTAGTCGATCTGCTTGCTGTCAAGTTGTTCAAGGCACCTTCATTTTATAGTTTAAACAATTATAATTTGAAGGAAATCTATAGCCATAATGTATGTGCCAGAGTGTATGTAAATCACAACAGGGATGAGCAGAAGTGAGTAAACAAAGGGTAATGTACAGCAAGGTGGAGTGGTGACTAAAAGAGACAAATAGAGCAGGCCACTGGAGCATCCGAGCACTCAGGAGAATGAGGAAAATCAAGCACAGGCAGCAGAGGTCGAGATGAATGAGGAAGTACAGGGAGTACAGACTAAGGCATGGCAAGATATAGAAATCGAAGTCTGAAGAGAGCAATGCAAAAAGCTGGGGCAGAGAAGAACGAAGATATACCACAAGGAAGATGTGCTCATGACGAGGAAGAGGGGTTTACAGCTAACACAAAAGCAGCGGATGAACTATGTACAGCATGAGCTGGTTGAGGAGAAGGGGTAAGTAAAACATGTGCAAATCGAAGGGAATAACACATGCCGAACTAAAGCAGCCCAGGCTTCAGAGAACACGAACAGGGCAGGCTGTGGAGAAAGAGACCAACACAGGCTGCAGAAAACGGAAACATCGCAGGCTGCAGAGAACAGAAACAGCGCAGGCCGTGGAGAACAGAAACAGCGCAGGCCGTGGAGAACAGAAACAGCGCAGGCCGTGGAGAACAGAAACAGCGCAGGCCGTGGAGAACAGAAACAGCGCAGGCTGTGGAGAACAGAAACAGCACAGGCTGAGAACAGAAACAGCGCAGGCTGCAGAGAACAGAAACAGCGCAGGCTGCAGAGAACAGAAACAGCGCAGGCTGCAGAGAACAAAAACAGCGCAGGCTGCAGAGAACAAAAACAGCGCAGGCTGCACAGAACAGAAGCAGCACAGGTTGCGGAGAACAGAAACAGCGCAGGCTGCAGGGAACAGAAACACCGAAGGCTGGGGAGAACAGAAACAGCGCAGGTTGCGGAGAACAGAAACAGCGCAGGTTGCGGAGAACAGAAACAGCGCAGGCTGCAGAGAACAGAAACAGGGCAGGGTGCGGAGAACAGAAAACACAGGCTGCGGAGAACAGAAAACACAGGCTGCGGAGAACAGAAAACACAGGCTGCGGAGAACAGAAACAACTCAGGCTGCAGAGAACAAACAGCGCAGGCTGCAGAGAACAAACAGCGCAGGCTGCAGAGAAAAGAAACAGCGCAGGCTGCAGAGAAAAGAAACAGCGCAGGCTGCGGAGAACAGAAACAGCGCAGGCTGCGGAGAACAGAAACAGCGCAGGCTGCGGAGAACAGAAACAGCGCAGGCTGCGGAGAACAGAAACAGCGCAGGCTGCGGAGAACAGAAAACACAGGCTGCGGAGAACAGAAAACACAGGCTGCGGAGAACAGAAACAACTCAGGCTGCAGAGAACAGAAACAACTCAGGCTGCAGAGAACAAACAGCACAGGCTGCAGAGAACAGAAACAGCACAGGCTGCAGACAACAGAAACAGCACAGGCTGCAGACAACAGAAACAGCACAGGCTGCAGACAACAGAAACAGCACAGGCTGCAGACAACAGAAACAGCACAGGCTGCAGACAACAGAAACAGCACAGGCTGCAGACAACAGAAACAGCACAGACTGCAGACAACAGAAACAGCACAGGCTGCAGACAACAGAAACAGCACAGGCTGCAGACAACAAACATCACAGGCTGCAGACAACCGAAACATCACAGGCTGCAGACAACAGAAACAGCACAGGCTGTGGAGAACAGAAACAGCGCAGCCTGAGGAGAACAGAAACAGCGCAGGCTGAGGAGAACAGAAACAGTGCAGACTGAGGAGAACAGAAACAGCGCAGACTGCGGAGAACAGAAACAGTGCAGACTGCAGAGAACAGAAACAGCGCAGGCTGCGGAGAACAGAAACAGCGCAGGCTGCGGAGAACAGAAACAGCGCAGGCTGCGGAGAATAGGAGCAAGCACAGGCTGCGGAGAACAGAAACAGTGCAGGCTGCGGAGAACAGAAACAGCGCAGGGCGCGGAGAACAGAAACAGCGCAGGCTGCGGAGAACAGAAACAGCGCAGGCTGCGGAGAACAGGAACAAGCACAGGCTGCGGAGAACAGGAACAGTGCAGGCTGCAGAGAACAGACACAGCGCAGGCTGCAGAGAACAGAAACAGGGCAGGGTGCGGAGAACAGAAAACACAGGCTGCGGAGAACAGAAAACACAGGCTGCGGAGAACAGAAAACACAGGCTGCGGAGAACAGAAACAACTCAGGCTGCAGAGAACAAACAGCGCAGGCTGCAGAGAACAAACAGCGCAGGCTGCAGAGAAAAGAAACAGCGCAGGCTGCGGAGAACAGAAACAGCGCAGGCTGCGGAGAACAGAAACAGCGCAGGCTGCGGAGAACAGAAAACACAGGCTGCGGAGAACAGAAAACACAGGCTGCGGAGAACAGAAACAACTCAGGCTGCAGAGAACAGAAACAACTCAGGCTGCAGAGAACAAACAGCACAGGCTGCAGAGAACAGAAACAGCACAGGCTGCAGACAACAGAAACAGCACAGGCTGCAGACAACAGAAACAGCAAACGCTGCAGACAACAGAAACAGCACAGGCTGCAGACAACTGAAACAGCACAGACTGCAGACAACAGAAACAGCACAGGCTGCAGACAACAGAAACAGCACAGGCTGCAGACAACAGAAACAGCACAGGCTGCAGACAACAAACATCACAGGCTGCAGACAACCGAAACATCACAGGCTGCAGACAACAGAAACAGCACAGGCTGTGGAGAACAGAAACAGCGCAGCCTGAGGAGAACAGAAACAGCGCAGGCTGAGGAGAACAGAAACAGTGCAGACTGCGGAGAACAGAAACAGCGCAGACTGCGGAGAACAGAAACAGTGCAGACTGCAGAGAACAGAAACAGCGCAGGCTGCGGAGAACAGAAACAGCGCAGGCTGCGGAGAACAGAAACAGCGCAGGCTGCGGAGAATAGGAGCAAGCACAGGCTGCGGAGAACAGAAACAGTGCAGGCTGCGGAGAACAGAAACAGCGCAGGGCGCGGAGAACTGAAACAGCGCAGGCTGCGGAGAACAGAAACAGCGCAGGCTGCGGAGAACAGAAACAGCACAGGCTGCGGAGAACAGAAACAGTGCAGGCTGCGGAGAACAGAAACAGTGCAGGCTGCGGAGAACAGAAACAGTGCAGGCTGCGGAGAACAGAAACAGTGCAGGCTGCGGAGAACAGAAACAGTGCAGGCTGCGGAGAACAGAAACAGCGCAGGCTGGGGAGAATAGGAACAAGCACAGGCTCTGGAGAAAGGAAAAAGCGCTGGCTGCAGAGAATTGAACCAGCACAGGATCGAGCGAATAAGAACAGCGCATGCCTTCAAGAATGAAATGATGCAAGTTATGGCGAAGGGAGGAACAAATGCTGAGAATAGCACCCGTGCAAGCTGTGGAAAACTAGAGCAGCGCAGACCCAGGAAAAAGGGAGCAGTGAAATTTGAGAAAACTGGAGCAGTGCAGGAAGGGGAAAATGGGAGACCTGCAAGTTGTGGAGAATGGGAGAAGCATAGGCTGTAAAAATAAACTAATACACATATGGGAAACAACAGAATGAATGAAAAGATGAATGAAAAGATTCTTATTGTGCGCAAACTTTGCCCAATGGGCGTCAAGGCGCCTAAATCAAAATAACAGCTCGTCACTACATGTAGCATTCAATCATTGATAGGCCCTCTTGAAGAACCAAGTTTTAAGTTCCTTTTTGAAAAGATCAATTGAGGGTAACGTTTTTATCTCAATTGGGATAGAATTCCAGAGCTGCGGGGCAACAACTGAAAAGGCCCTGGCTCCCCATGTAGACAGCCTAAAGCGGGGCACAACAAGTTGGAAGAGTCCAGCGGACCGGAGACCTCTAGTTGGAACATACCGAGTGAGTAAAGAGCTAATCGCATTCGTTGAAGCAGTGGTTATGGAGACAGGGAGCAGCGCAGGCTGTGGTGAACGACAGCAGAAGAGAACGTGGAAAGCAGGTGCACTGCAAGCTGTGAGGAATTAATGAAGTCAGGCTGTGGAGAATAGACGAATGCATGCTATGAAGAGTGGGAGCAGTGAGGCTCTGGAGGACGGGAAGTGCACAGGCCAGAGTTGAGCGTTAGGCAGTTTCAAGCCATCCAATCCCGACCTGATGCAGACAGTCATGTAAGCCTGAGGCAGTCTCGGTGGGATTGCTAGCCACCGATATAACAATTTGAGTGTCATCGGCGTAGGACACCACCGAGAACCCAAAGGACTTGATCAGTTAGGCCAATGGGGCAACATAAATATTAAGAAGAGTGGAGATCAAAGATGGGCCCTGGGGGGGGCAGCAAGGTAGGGAGAACATAGAACAGTTTTCGGGCAGCAAGAACAGATTTAAGCAAGGATAGTGCAAGTCCCTTTATCCCAAAAGAGGAGAGATGAGCACGTCCTTAAAACTGGAGCTTACCTCAGGTCCCACCCACCCACCTGGAACCTGTGCATAACCATTTAAAGCTTCAAGCATTATCATTATCTTATTATACAATCTTATCCTATTATATATCTCATTATAGACTCGTCATCATAAGCAATACTAGCAGGGTGATCGCAGCCCACTGCGATGCAAACACATTGTGGCTGCGACACAGCCACGCTAAGCCCTGCAAGGCAAAGCCAGCAAGCTGCTCTTTAGAAAACAATCCCAAGAGGTCTGCAGCGTTGGAACCCCTCCATACCTGCAGATCGACACAAAAGTGGGCTCTTTGAAAACTCTGTCTCTTCATTCTTCTGCCTGCTCGGTTTTCACTTCTCTGGCATTTGGCTGTCCAAACAACGCCAAGTTATCAGACCTGCTATTTTGGCGGCCCTCTCTTCTTTGACGTGCCCCTCCCTCATGTCTTATAGTGTCCCTTACTGATAACTCTTGTGTCTGGCTTTCCATCCTGTTTCCATGACCAGTGTCCCATTTGCATTTCAGAATGTCTCCCGGATGCACATTTTATAAATTGAAAAATTAAGAGGCAGGAAGTAAAAGGATTCCACATGTATAAATTATCACTTCGAGCTGTGCAAAACCAAAAGTGTTATTAAAAAGCTCGATGGACATTTTTCCCTAATATGTCTAGTTGTGAGATGGGCCTAGCAATTTGTTTTATAATTGTGTACTATATATTATTACCGCTTCAAAGTTGCTACGTGACCTATGATCATGCTCTCATACAAAATCTTACAGGATAATATATAAATTGTCAACATCCAGAAAAATAGTATGATTTTTTCTGCCACCCCACCTACTTATGGGCTTTCATGGTTTATCACTGAAACTGTTCACTCTTACAATATGGTTATCTTAAACAAAAGTGGAATAACTACCAAATGTTTTGCCTTGGAATTTAGGGCCCAGTTTTTATATTGCTCATTGGGGTTAATTCAGTCAGAGAAATAAAGTTAATTACTCCGCTGCCTTGACGGAGTCCCTGCCCACCAAATTTATCATTGACTGCCAAGCATTTCTGAAGTACTGCAGTAATCATTGTCACGACGGTTCCGGTCAATAGTTTTTTACGTTTGACGCATGGCTCCTTCAACATGATGGATCCATCCGTCAAAAGTATTTATTTTTTGTTTCAAATAGAAAATCCTGAAGTGGGATTTTCTTTCTAAAAATTAAAAAAAACAATGCCGACCCACACTTCAACCTCCCCCTCCCGCCTAGCCATGAGAGTTATCTCCCATGGTGTGAGGGGCATTAAATTATGTGGCTGAGACAGACGTCAAGCTCCAATGGCGCTTACGCTGTTGGGCCCGAGTGGTGTAACAATGGCAGAGATGGAGGAGTCTCCATCATAGTTACACTAAAGGTTCGCCGACATTCAGTGGGGTGGAGAGACCATTATTTTAGTGGTAGGGATACTTCGTCGTGACAAAGTATCCTACTGCCAACATATAAATCAGGCCCTTGGTCACTTATCCTCCTAAAAGGTTAACAAAAGTGCTCGCCATCATTCAAAATGGTGGCGAAGGATGGTTGGGAGAACCAGGAAAGGAAATGGGGGTCCATGTCCATCGGCTGCTGCTCAAGTTTCATCATGTTGGCAAACAGCACAGATTTGCATTACGGTAGGCGTTAATGGCAGCAAGAAAGCAAGGTAGAAGTGGAAAAATGGTGGGAATTGTGGGGTTCAATTTGATAGCAGAATAAATATAACATTGTTGAAGGAAACATTCCAGATGAGTGACAGAATGAATATGATGGGAAAGCTAAGCAGAGAATTTTCAGACGCACCTGCTGTAATTTGTCATTTAGATTAATGTGCACCGACTGCAATTTGCCTTTTAGATTTGTGTGCGCCTGCTGTAATTTGCCAATAAATATTGTGATTGTACTCTGCAAAGAGTCTGGTCTCAGAAAAACGGGATTACAGGAGTAAAAACATAGAAAGTAGTTAACACAAGTTTATTAATGTGACAAACTGCAATATAAACCATCATTCGAAGTAAGTCTAATGTAGTTTGATAGAAGCCAATGAACCACCTCATGCTGAACGCTGTAAAATTACATGGTGGTTAAAGATGTGGCTGAAAGGTGTTTATACCAAGGTAGAAAGTGGCACAGGCATTTCACAATGCAGGCAGGTTTTATGGGACAGGCAAGCGTTAGAGAAACAATCGATGGAAAAAGCAGGAGTGTTTATTTAGATATTTGACCGACTAAAGGCCTGAAAACAAGTTTAGAGTACTATTTAAATGCCCATAAGATGCCTCTAACTTCCGCTGAAAGTAGCAATCATTCTAATGAAATTTGGTGACTAGCCATAAGGAGAACAGCAACAACATGTTACTTACCTGTACACTGTTGTTCTCCAGTATTGATATCTTTAATAGATTCACATTAAATCTTCCCTGTCGTCGTAGTGGGAGTCCCAGGGTAACAGTAATGTAAGCAGTGTTAAAGCATTAGCATTAAAACCTCATAGAAAACTACAGACATTGTAAGTCAATTCACATTGTTTTAAAGCATCCAAACCTCAACAAAGCAGAGTAGAGACACTAAAGCACTTATACCCTTCAGGGCCACCATATCTCAGATTTCAAGCATGAATGTTATACAGGAAAAAACGGAGGCAAATAATTGGTGACCTTTAACGGAGCGGATGGAGGGTTGCATGTGAATCTATGAATGATATCAATACAGGAGAACCTCATTTAACAGGTAAGTAACTTGTTTTTTCACCAGTATGGTTTCTTTCATAGATTGTAATCACTAACGGAGAGCGAGAGATAGTGGAATTAGTTGCACTCCCCCTACTGTCAAAACACACACACACAAGAGCAACTGATTACTCAGAGATTCCTATGGGAATACATCCGGTTCCCCATTATATCAGGATGTCAGGTGTTACCTCCTAGTTCTTACTCCTAAGGGGGTGTCCAAATATATTGGAGTAGATGCCTCACTCACTTATCGTGACATGCTTCATCATCGGCGCCTATCGACAACCTTTTAAGATGGTACTACCAGGGCGGAATCAACCATAGGTGGAAATGGGAGTGCTTAGCTAAAGCAACCTAGATAGGCAGGGACCCAGAAAAGTGATGCATTAAAAAATACCTAAAGGTATACGCAGAGGTATTACTTTATTAGGAGGGTACATGGGCTATGGATAAAAACATGACATTAGTGGGTTCTCTTAAATTCAATTATACCCACGTCTTGATGCCAACACGTTTCAGATCTCAGTGAGAGAGAAATTATACAATTTAATGCTTATTAACAAAAATATAAGTATTGTGTACCGTATGAGAACAGACATCTTAGCGCAGCTTGTCGACCACCACATCTGCTTTTCTGCAGGAATTTAGGCAGTAGTGCATCTTGAAGGTGAGGGCATTAGCCCATGTTGCTGCCTGATGAGGTCAGGAAACGACACTACTGCAAACAGGGCTAAAGAAGCAGTGACCTTTTGAATTGAATGTGCCTTCTCTTTCGCGATAGTGATCTTCCTGCCTTCTCATGGCAGAAGGCGATAGTTGCAGACACCCAATGAGCAGAATTTGCTCAAGATAGAGCTTGTACTTTTGTTGGCGAGGAGAAAGAAATCATGAGTGGACTAGTCTTTCTGAAATTTTTGATTCTCTGTATGTAGAACTTCAGACAGCATCTGAAGCTGAGAGAATGCAAGGCTCTCTTCCTAGGTGAAGAGGGCTTACTGAAGAATGTTGTTAAAATGGGAGATTAATTAGGTGGCAAGAGGGTGGCACTTTCGGGATGAATTTAGGGTTAGTTCAGAAGATGACCCTATATTCACAAAATTGCAAATATGGCTCTTGAATGTGAAGGCTCTAATTTCACTCATCCTTCATTCAAAAGTAAGAGCCAAAAGAAAAGCTACTTTCCAAGAGAGAAATTTCAAGCCAGCCATGAGGATCGGTTAGAAAAGCGATCTCATGAGCAGGGATAGGGCTGTGTTTAGCTGTTAACATTACATAAGGATGGCTTATCAGAGGGTAGATCTGAAAAAGGCCCTTCATGAACTTTTTAACCAGTTTATTGGACCATAATGAAAGCGTCCTAAATCTTGAGAAGGCCGTAACAGGAACTTAAATAGATGAATGAGTGAGTCCTGATTTTGCTAGCTGCAGCAGATACGGGAGAATCTGCTCTGGAGAACTCAAGAGAGGATAGAGAGACTGAGAAGCAAACCATGAGCAAAACCTCTTCCACTTTACAGAGTAAAAATTGTTTGTGGATGCAGGCCAAGCGTTTCGGTGAATCGATTTGTAATCCTCAAAGTCTTATAGTTCCAAACTCATTGTTGTGAGGAGCCAAGAAGACAAATTGAGAGAACGAACCTGTGGGTGTACAATTTGCCTTTCGTTCAATGACAAGAGAGCTACTGCTGGTTGGAACAGGATGTGCGAGCACTCGCAGGCGAAGATCGGTGAACCAATTCTGCCTTGTCCAAATTCTCCCATGGGGGAGCCACGAGTATGAGACGGCAAGGTAACCCCTTTATTTTGTGTATGACCTTGGTGAAGGAGTGTAAATGAAAGGAACGAATACACAAACATACCTGTCCATGCGAAATGGAATGAGTTTCCCCAAGAACCCAGCTGAGGGTAACTGCTGGCATACAAGTTGCACTTCTTGTTGCAACTAGTGGCAAAAATATCCAGGTTTTGAGAAACCCACACTGAAAAACCTGCCTTAGCTGCTGTTGGTTGAGCTTCCACTTGCGGCACTGTTTTTTTTGTCCTGCTTAGGGTATCAGGCAATTTGTTAGTAGCCCTGGGACATGCCCTATTTTCAAGAAGTTGTTGGCTAATAACTGTTCCCATGTCGGCTGTGCTTGTGCAGAGAAAACCTGGGGTTGCTCCCCGTTCTGTGAGATAAAACATGGCTGTAATGTTTCCTGTTCTCACCAAAACTGACAAGTTGCGAAGCCTGGGGAAGAAAGTCTGCAGACCTAGGAAAACCACTTTCAGCTCTGGGAGGTTTGTGTGTGACAAAGCCTGCTGAACAGTCCATTTTCTGTGAACTTCCAAGTCCTAGAAGTGATTCCCCAGCCTTCTAGGGAGGAGTCTGTTGTCATCACTACCTAGGGTTGCACAGGGAGGAGGGAGAGACCCCGAGAGATATTCTCAGTTTTGATTCACCAAGACATTGCCAACTTCATCTGTGGTGTAAGCGACATCGTATCTTTGAAGGTGCCCTGGCACTGGATCCACTGAGTGTCCAGTTGCTCCTGTAATGGCTGCATTCGAAGACGTAAGTTTGGAATCAATGGGCATAAGGATGACATCATCCCCAACATGGACTTGTACTTACTTACAGAAGTGGACTCTCTTGCTGATAGGGATTCTGTGAGTGATTTTAGACAGAGAATCCTGTCCTCTGTGGGAAAAGCTTTTGATACTTCTGTATCTAGAATTGCTCCCAGTAACACTGGAGATCTGGATGGAATTCAAGAGGATTTCTCCATGTTAAATTTGAGACCTAGAGATTTGAAAAGTTGTAGAAAGGCCTGAGTCGATAGTTTTGTCAAGTGAAACGTGGGGCCTTTTTATTAACTAATCGTCCAGGTATGGGAAAACGTGGTGTTCTGATCATCTGAAAAAAGCCGCCACTGGAGCCATCCAATCCAACGGGGAAAACTTTGAATTGGTAATGGCACTCTGCCATCTTGAACGACAAAAACTTTGTGCTTTAGGCAGTTGGGGATATGGAAATACGCATCCAGCACATCCAGGGAGGTCATGAAATCCCCTGTATCTAATAGCTGCAGAATCTCCTGCAGGGTTAACATCATTAAAGGTTGTTTCTTGCTGAATTTGTTCAAGAGCCTTAGATCCAGTACTTACCTTCACTTTCTTGACTTCTTTCTGATGAGGAAAAAGTTTGAATAAAATCCTGTTTTGCGTTGGCGCTTATCAGGAAATCATCTATGGTATCCCTGGAGAGAAGAAATTAAATTCTCTCCAGTAGCAGGAAAAGATGGCGAAACAATAACCTGTGCGGAGGGAGACTGGAAGGCTTTTGAACAAATTCCAGGTTGTGCCATGCTGTATTAGGTCTAAAACCCATTTGTTGGAAGAGATGTGCTTCCAGTGATGGTAGAACTTGGAAAGGGGATTGTCCATTTGTAGTGGGACTGAGGCAACAGGTGCCTGTGTTACATCATTGACTCCTGGAACCATATTGTGACTTTCCTACATAGAAGTCGCTGTCATAGACAAGAAACTCTTGCCAATGTTGTCCAGTCTGTGGCCTTTTCTATCAGGAGGGCCGTGGAAGACTAGGATGGATTTGTAGCCCATTGTTGTGCTGCTTGCATTATTACAGAGTCTGGATAAGGCTGACCAATAAGGCAAGTTGGTGAATTATCAAGAGCCTTACATTTTTTGACAAGCTTTGGAATGACTGCAACAATTGAAGCCAGTGCTTTCATTAATCTCAATCCTTCCTTCCAGATAAAATTAACAATAGATGAAGCTGATGGAGTTGATAAAGCTGCTGCGGAAATCCGTGTTGTAGGAGACGGTCTCATCAATGACGACAAAGTGGCCGTCGTTATCCTGGTTGTCGTTGTAGTAGATGTCGCCGTCGTCCCCGACATAGAAGGGGATACCAGAGATAATGCAGCGGTTGTTGACGGGGTGATCTTCGTTGACGGACGTATTTTCTTTGTCGATGGCTTCTTGAAAGGAGTAGCAGGATCAGATGGAGGTGAGGAAGGGGGTCTATCAGAGAGACAAGTTCCAGGCAGCTCTTTGCCTTCGACCTCTCAATACTGGACTCCCTACTGTGGGATTTAGCCCTCTTAAGAGTATCTCTCATATGAGGAGGAGCCCTCATTGCTTCGCTTTTTTGGGGAGGATGGCCCCCTCTCCTCACACCCTGATTCAGACTGAGCCTTATTTTTCTGGAGCCAAAGAAGCAGTTTGACCTCACAATCTTGGAGGGTACTTGCACTTCCTAGGCTTGTGCAGAGGGTAAAGGAAGTACAATAATTTCTTGTGGGGGTTCTCAAAGAAGAGCCTTGATCTCCCACATACCTGAAAGGTCTCTTTTTGGAACCCTCAGACATGGTGAAATATAGGAAATCACACCACCAAACTCAGATGTTGTCCTTAGGTTTAGAGATCAACTGGATAGCTGTCATATCAAAAGTTGAGATCTGGGGGAGGAGCCTAGCTCGACATCGCGATGGTCGCACGGTAGCTCGGCTCCGCCGGCCTCCCTGCCCAAACTAACCTATCCTGTCGCCCATCCTGCCCAGAAAAGACAATATTTTGCAGACGAAGGTCTGCTGACACTTACCTCCCATCCTGGTGGCTCCGGAGATCAGTGGGCCCGCAGCGGCGTCCTCCTGGTAAGTGCGGCCTCTGTGGAGTGGAGACCGGGGCCTTGCCTTTAGCGAGTAGCCGGCGGCCTCAGGTGGAGGGCGGATGCCGGCCGGATGAGGCCGTTGTGCGAAAACGCCGGAGGCAACTGAAAGCGCCTGGGGATACCCTCCGGTGGTCCAGAGGTGAGGTGCGGCAAGTTGTGTGCAGGGGAAGCCGTGCTGGTGGCTCCCCCCCTTGTTGCCTCGCTCGGCCATCCTGACTTCCATCGCTCGGTGGTGGAGAGTGGCTCCGGCGGAGTGTTGGCGCTGGAGGGTCCCTCTTCTTTGGTGGCCCTCATCTTTGCGCCGTGGGTGCTGCGTGGACGATTGGGGGAGATCCAGCGGGGGCCCCGCTTGTGGCCCCCACCCAGGAGTCGGCCACGAAAAGACTGCGTAGTAACCACAAAATGGCGGCTGGTGTTGTAAGCTGCGGGGCGCCCTGGGATGCTGATAGTGTGCCTCTGTGCCATGATGGGACCTGCACCGGGGAGTGTGAACCCACGATAGGCGACGTCCTGCGGGCACTAAGGATTTGGCAGGCGACCCTTTTCCGGGATTTTTGTGTGCATATCGACGTGGAGATCGCCATTGATTCCGAGCCGTCCCCCGGGGAGGCGGATGGTTCTGAGGTGGCTACTTTTTGTTTCCCTTACCTTGGCGGGGGCGGCGATGGCTTGGATCGCATGCGGAAAGAACTGCTGGCGATCAGTGCAACTGATTTACATGACTGCCGGGAACAGTTCATGCATTACCTTTGGCGGTGGAGATCCAGTGGGTTGCTTCCATTGACCATCCAGCGGTGGCTCCATGGCCTCTTCTCATTGCTTTGTTTTATGCTTGCTACCTCTCCATACATCGCGGCGATAGCTAAGAAAGGACTGGGGTGAACCCGTGGGTTTTTTCACCCGGAGGACTGCTACTCGATGCATGGATTAATGGACTGCCACAAATTGGGATGCCTTGCCTGACCCTTAATATGTATGATTACTTGAAATCATTCCTGTTTCGTTTTGGGCTACACTAAAATGTTTGTATGGGCGGGGGGTGGGGGCCGTGCGCTTTTTTACATGGTATCCTCTCCCCTTGATTTTCCACTTTTCCTTTTTATCTTTTTTCTTCTTCTTTCCCTGCATTATCTCACTCTATATTTCGGGTTCACGATTAGGGCGACAGGCGCGCTGCTGGGAGGGGTAGGCCATAGCCTTCTGCAGGGGTGCAGGGTGGGGCGGGCGGATGGGGGTCTATTAGATAGTTCTTTGTTTCTATGGCTCTTTTCTGTCCTTTTCTTGGGTCTCCGTTGCTATGCGTGATCCCCGCGGGATGAGTGCCCGGAGGGGGGGAGGTTTAGGTATTCCTATATGGTATTGTACGTTCGGTGGGGTTCTTTTTGCTTCTCCTGACTTAACCTCCCCGCCCCTAAGAATGTTTACTGTCTGGATTGTGGATCGCCATTATCGCCGTGGGGCGGGTACAGTAACGAGGATTCCCCCTTTCCTTTCCCTTTTTTCCAATATTTTCGTTTTCTTTTATTCTCCGGGTTGGGTTGTATGGTGATTGCACCTTTTTCCGTCTCATTGATGATTTGATTATCATGAGAGTGATGTTTTGCTTGTCATTGGGCACATGAGGTTGAGGGTGGACACTGACTGAAAAAGAATAGCAAGGGTATCGATGGCTTGACCGCTTCGGACTATTCTGATAACTGACTTACGTGTTCCCTATTATAATGATGTTGATTCTGTTCCCCGTCATGTGTACCAAGACGCTTCTTATACAACCGATCATCTACTTTATATATATAAAATTAACCTTCAGTGATCCTTTACCGGGGGGTTAGGCTCCGTCAGCATTATAGACTTGCATCAGTGGGTAATATTGCGTGACCATTCCGTACTTTTTATTGCTATTGGTGTCTTCCAGTTTGTTCCGTGGCCGGCCTCCGGGTTGTAGGCCCGTATTTGTATGTCACCATTCATACGAATAAAGGTTTTCAAAAATAAAAAAAATAAAAAAAAAAGTTGAGATCTGAAACAGTGTGACTAAGCAGAGCTCTAGGAGACTTCCTGACCTAATCTGAAGTATGGAGGCGCTGCAGAGGTTGAGTGCATCGAGGCATCTGCTCTGATTGGTTGAAGTTTGGATGCTTTAAACAATGTGAATTGGCTACCAAGGTCTATTGTTTTCTGTGGGGTTTTAATGCCAATGCCTTCACACTGCTTTTATTTCTGTTACCCGTGGACTCCCACAATGACAACAGGGAAGATTCAAGCATGTGAATCTATGAAATATATAGTACTGGAGAATAGAAGGTTATGAAGCGAGCTGTGCCAAAGACAGAAAGGGCTTTTATTAATAAAATGTTATGAGGCTACACAGAATTTTTTTTTTGCATTTTACAGTCTTTTGCAGAACAAATACTTTCTGCTGAAGCAAGTTAAATAACTGGATTAGCTTCAAAGGACAGAAGGGGCACATTTTGAGGTTACATTGAACCATTTTTACTTGAAAAGCCAATGTATACAATAAATAAATAGGTACAGGAGGGAATGATAAGACACTTAAAAAAGGTTACTCTGAAAGCATGCAAAATATTGAAACAACAAGACTGACCAGACCTCCTGCTAAAACCATCATACATCTGTGGATGCTAGAAATGTCACTCCATCACAATAGATTTACAGTCCAAAACACAGCTACCTTTTCTATCACTCGTTGACTTTATCCATGTCGTTCACCCAGCACTCCCATGGATTTTGGCCAGATTAGCACTATAGAACGACCACATACATATATACATTGGGAAATGTGTGAACAAAAGCTGAAAGCACCAAGTGAAGCAATGACATATATCCAACAATAAAAATCACAAAAAAATTGCTTTTCTTGCCAAGATTGTACAATTCTGGAAGAAGCTCTCTCTGACTCTTGCTGCTCATCATTCGGATAGAGCAGCCACCACCAACCCGATAATGCAAATGTAATGAAATTCCAGTTGGTTGTCCAAAGGGGCCATTCCATGCGATTCTAAAATTCCCGTTGCAGACCAGCTTCTGTCCTAAAGTGTTATGTCCTCAAGTTGTGTTCAAGCCATCTATAGAACTATGTAGCGTAACTTTCCTGGTGTAAGTAGGAGTGTCGAATCCATGAGTAAAAGGATTATATGTAGGTATTATTTATGGAGAAGTGGCCTTATCTTAGTGATGCTGGTTTATATTAGTGCCTGAAAGGTGAGGCCAGGTCACCGATAACCTCCTGTGTCTCCTTGAAAAGTAGTAAGTCTCTCGTGGTGTAGGCACAGGCTGAAAAACGAGTGGACAGAATAAATAGACAGCTATTTCAAAAGTCCTGGTAATATACTGCTCATTTCGACAAATGTGGAAGCGGTGTTGCGAAGCGGTCAGGGTGCCTTACTCCAGACTACGGGGTTCACGGTTCAATCCCCGGTGCGGGCGGCAGGTTAGCCCAGCACCATGTGACTCTGGGCAATAGCTTGCTTAATCTTCCCGAGGGCCTCCAGCGCCGGGACACCACTTCGGAGGTAGCTGTGTGCTTTACAAATACTGGTATTTCATTTCATGTTTAATACACACCACTTGATTCAGAAAAAAAACAAGCTCCTCAAAATAGGACAGCCTTGCAGTGCTTGGAGGGAATTAACACTTATCTTGTACAGCAAGATTTTAGACGTCTGTATTCTGGAAAGAGTTTCACCATTGTGAATTAAACTCAAATATGAAGAGGATAAATCGGTAAAGCAGACTATTTACTGGGGGAAACTGATGCCATACATGCCATCCAAGCCTCATACGTAGCACAACGTGTCACAAACATCAACTTTCTTGAATTCCACCAAAACATTCAGCCACAGGAGGGGAAAGGGTAAATATGAAATAGGCTAAAAGTGTGTGGTAGTGTCCTATGTAGTGAACAAAATTCGAGCTACACTAGACCTTGCGATGGTTACGTATAGTGACCAACAAGGAAATAAATGATGAAAGCATTTTCCACTCAATCTTGCATCAATCTCCATCTCAGAATCCATATAACAGGATTTTGTAAAATCTGCAGGAGATTTATTTCTTTAGTGCAAATAGAGGAAATATCTGATGAAAGCAGTAAGAGATCTCCTGGCCTGGATAGAATGAGCCGCAGATTCCCTGGGAGACCACCTCTCTTTACCAATGTCAACGCAGACGGTATTGCAGTGCAACAGCCATCTGGAAGTGGATAGAAACTGCATTCATATAACAATTTCGGTCAAAAGGTCCCAATTCTAACCAGAACAAAAGCAAAACCTATTTAACCGCCAGCTTGTGAAACACATTTTTCTTGATTAACCACATGGCTGCTAGGCGTTTTCCCGTCCTGTGCTGGGAATTGCTGTTTTACTTTATTTCATGACGAGCTGGCCTTGTCATCCGCGCACGGCAGGTAAGCGCCATGACGAGCCCAGCTCGTCATTAGCTTCGAAGGGGTTAATGAATAAGAGGAGAGGGGGAAAAAATCCAGAAGAGTCAAAGAATACTAGAAGTGGAAAAAGGATCATTCAAAACCCCTAAATAATACTTTCCATGTATTGTATCTGGAAATCAAAAATGGTACCACGGACGAGCTCACCTTTTACTCTCACACCAAACAATGGTTGCATAGTGCCAAACATGGAGATGCCCTTAAAGAGCAACCAAAGAATAAATATACCATACAACTCCAGAGTTTTCAGAGACATAAGCTGAGGTGGCGATCCAACATTACGAGGGGCGCAGGAAAAATTATAGAAAAATACTCTAATGCTAGTAAATATGGAGAAGTGTGGCTTGGACTTCCAACAAGGAGAGTGAAAGATCTGAATCAAGAACAGGAAATTCTGCTCGGAGGTATGGTCACCAAGGTCTCTGATCCAAGCTTCCAAGTAAGATGCCCCACTGGTGGGGCCATAAAGCTCAGGCTTCCATGTCATGTTTCTTTACCACAGCATTGGCAGCAGTGGGTGGAGCAGGTTCTGGAAATACCAGCAGCACAGAGGTGAGGTGGGTATCCTTCAGAATGAAAAGACACTAGAGAAGGGAGAATTACTAGAGAAGTGAGGACCTGCCCTCAATTTTAAAACGCTGTAGGATAACAGGAGAACTCAGCTGGGTTCTCATTACTCAAGTAGAATATAAGCCTAACTCCAAAACTCCCATAATACTGTCCTGAAAAAATGCGGGTTGCGTTAGGGGTTTAATGAAAGCAACATTAGGCTCAGGCCTAAGAACCTGTTACCAGTCCAGCAGACTGTTCATGTTGTACAGCAAGCCCAGTGTGCGCACCCAACTACAAGATGGATGAGTGGGACACACAGGAACTATAGTTATAATACACAAGATAGAACAACTTCAATGCATGATTAAAAGAGCTTCTTCGGATGGCCGGCTCACCTCACTATAAACAACGGGATAGGCTAATTCCCATTACGCCAAACCTTCAGCATGAATACAAGAGACACTGCTGCTTTAAGTGTCGAAAAGATCAATGCCAAAGCTTTTCGGCCTCAAACGGCAAGTTCCTTTTCCATTAAAGGTTTAAGTTATGGAAGGGCTTTGAAAAGGCCTACCCATGATCTATCTTAGGAAAACAGGCTGCCCGCCGAGCATACTGAGGAAAGGAAAATAAGAAGGAACACAAAGCCATGCACAGTGGGGTGTTGAAAGCCGAGGGCGCATGGCAGAGCCAGCCCCAACCCCACGCAAGGCCGAAGTATGCACGTGCAGGGGGGCTACGGGTGGGTGCAGGGCCTGCAGGGCGCAAGGCCTATGTCCAACTCCACGCCTCGCACGGCCAATGGAAGTGCTCGGTGGGGTTAGGCAACCTGTAGGGGTATGGTAATAAGACCTTACTTTACGTTACAAAAACCCTAGAAATTCACTGAAGACACAAAGGTTAAAGTGATATTATGGTTAGAACGTATGCCCCTACATTATGCCACTGATGACATCACTGATGTCATTAATGAAGTTCTAGTCCGCTCACTTAACTATAACTGGTAAATTTCAGTTTTTGTTTTAGCCAAAAATGTTACGCTTTAACTGACATTTTCAACCAACTTTAACCTTTTTTCGGAGAAAATAAATATATATGTTTTAATTATTGTATAGCGAGGACACAAAGTAATCACCAAAATTATTATGATTGATTCTATAATAAATGTAATAACTGAAGAGGGACTAAGCTTGCTACCACCCACATTATGCAAATAAATGTTCAGAATACCAACATGGCAGACTCTGGTGTACAAAGGGGTGTGCATGTTGACACAACACAACACATCATATCTTATCCTGGATTTGTTTCCTAACATAACATTCATAGTACAGAGGATGACATGGACGAGAAGCATAGGGACACGAAGGAAAAGCTAAAGGACTACACCAAGCAGGCTATGCCACTATAAAAATCTGACCCGAGGAGCAAAAAACAGAAACAAACGCTAGCAAAGCCAATAGGTCTCGCCGTTATGGCCTTAACGGCTGTGGCCGAAGCCTTTCGGCAATACTGCACATCTTCTGCAGGATGCTGTGCAGAATGGCTAAAAATAAAATATAAAAACTATATATAAAAAAAATATGCAATGATGTGGCAGCAGCAAGATTCTGTAGGCACGCAAATGAGGGGATAGCTGTTTCTTGGCTCAGAGTCCAGTACATTTATGATGAACACTCTTCAAAAATGTGCATTTCTTTATCAAGGGACCGTTGCAATGCATTTCAGGTTACTATATTAAAATATGTCATTGTATTGAGTAGCCATTGTTAGAAAGTGATAATTTCTATAAAAAGTGATAATTTCTATTCATGAACTTAGAAACAATCTTACCCCAACACCACTGCCCTGACGACGATGCTTATAGTGAACCAAAAGGAAAGACAGCTGTCTTATGCTTCCTACACCTGGTCTAGGGTATTACTATAGAAGATTTAACATTATGTACTTTTGGTTTTGTGCAAGGTACACTCTGAACTGATGTATTTTAAGGTGCTCTCATAATGATGGAAGAAAAGGAGGCACTGTGAAACAAGTAATTGCCTACAATCACACAATGTTGTCAAGTGGAAACTGGGATTGACGCACAGGTTTTCCGATTTCATGTTGGCAACTCGGGCGCTATATGGTTATCTCTTTCTCCCTTTATAGATCAAAGCTTATGATTTGAGTTTAATATTTGGAGGTGCTAATCAGTCCATTGTGTTATTTGCTCTGTTGGAACTTGTGTTAGCTAAGCGTTGCATAGCCATTGAGTGGCTTAAATTATGCTGCCCAAAAGTAGACTCCTGGGAGAAGGATTTTACGGAATGGGCACTGCAGAACTACAGATGGCAAGCTTGTGGATTATCTAGTAATTTGGTTCACAAAGCTCAATACTTTAATGTTGGGACATGTGAGGGGGACAGGGGGGGCAGAGATGCCTCACATGGGCTAGCTAAACAAATTCGGCATTTTTCTGTATGTTGAATTAGTCTACGATCTATTCGGTTATCTCATACATCGAGATCATTTGCACTAAAAGCAGAAATAAAACTATTTTTTTTTAACAGTGCGTTGTGTTTAATGCATGTTTCACAAGGTCTCCTGTGGTGTCATGTGTATTCCTTTCAAACTGGAGACAAAAGGACTGTGAGTTTGGTTTAGGGTGTTCCTCTTCTGACTAGGATGACCTTGGAGTTGTACTCGGCCCCTCCTGCGCTTCAAAGGGGAGCCGGAGGGCTGTACCCAGCCCCCTCCCGACTTCTAAAGATGCCTGCCCAGACAAAAGCAAATGCAGCGCACACCTGAGCCTGCCTACCCATTGTTTTCCTACACAGATTGGAGGCAAACCCAGTGAAAAGGGAAGAATTGACAAAACCTGTTTCAGGTTTGACAAAAGGGGTGTCCCGCACACACAGGCTGGCACTTGGTATAAAAGTGGCACCTGCAGAACCTCCCCTCATCAGAACACTCCTGGATCTGTGGAGACTCAGAAAAAGGGATACTATGCGGTTTGAACCCTGCAGGAAGATTGGTCCTGCTTACCTCAAACACAGGATCCACTTGGATTACCCTCTGTTTGAGGTACATGGAACCAACAAGCTTCCAGAGGCCTTTTCCTGCAACAGCCCAGCTGACTAGTACCAACTTGACCAACCTAAACCCTGCTGTTGGCCTCGGGTGGAGTGAGTCCAAATTCTCAAGAGGTGCCGCCCCCGGTCCTGGTGCCTTGTCTGAGGTTACAGTGTATTCCTCAAACTCCAAAACTGCAAGAACTGGACCAGGTGGAAAAACTGAGGTTCTGTGCTCTTCGTGTGAAAAATAACAGTCGCCGGTCTCCTCGAGAACGGACTTCACCATGGACAACCCAGGATTGGATTGCTGAAGCGACCTTCTGGGATACAGAACACAGACTTCAGCGCCCACAGTTCTTTGCGTCGACAACTGCCACACGTTTCGCGCCAAAGCAAAGCTCTGATCGTCAACCAGCTGTTTACGCTGATGACAGCCACACTGTCAATGTGAAGTTCAGATCGTGGCCTGAAACTTCAGAAATCTGAACTAAGTTAGAAGGTAAACTTTCCACCCTGTAAATGACCAGTGCTCCTTCACGACAGTCTTTGACCCGGTCCATTATGACCAAATAACCATGATTGCTGCTTTGTGCTTTTTATAGCTTTTTCTACTGAACACTTTAAAAATTCATATCCCCAGTTCTTCTAACTGGATGTTTGCGTTTTGGTGTGATTATTATATTTTTTTAATTAACTATTTTTCTAAATTGGTTTGGGATTCTCCTTGTGATGCGATTTTCCTTCCTTACTGTTTGAGAGCTGGATAAACACTTTACACCTTGCATTTAAGTTAAGCCCGACTGCTTTAGTGCCAAGCTAACACACAGGTTCATTTAGTGACTTTTGTGGTTCACCTTGACCACAATTGTGATTATTACTTGATTGGGGATAGCCCCCCCCTCAACTACTAACCCAATTTCTTACCGTAGTGTGTTTGGGAGTACTCAAGCTAAAATTTAAACTTGAGCACCTACCCTTGGTCAAGGCATTGAGACCATTTGCTCCACATAGCTGAAAGTCTTTCTTCACTGTCATTCATTCTTCAATTAAATCAGTCTACCCACTTCACACCATCCAACTACTCATTCATTGAACCATGAAACCCTGACTTCAATCCCCACTGATCCATTCAATGATTAGGCATGGATCTATAATTAAAATGTGTTGGAAAACGCACAATTTTTTTTTTAGGTATTGGGTTGGGGGGGCTATCCAAACCCTCTTTGCAGTGGCCAGGCTCGCTTTGATCACTACACACATGTATGGGTCACATACATTTTTTGGCAGGACTGATTTTGGTTCCCGGCCCTGTACGCAAAGTGGCAATTGCGGCATCAGGGTTTGATAAAGAAAGAATTCGAAACAGTCACTACACCCTAGAAGCAAACAATGCAACACCCAGCCACTTGCCGCATGGTTAACAGTGACTAATAAATAAAAGCGGGATATTGATACAAGGGAAACTCCTTTCACCCTCGTTGTAATAAAGTGAGGCACTGTAGGCAGTAAAGTGCATGGCACTGCCATTCTGTCGTCACAAGGTCATGACATTAAGAAAGAATAAGGAAAAAAATGTGTAATAAAGGTGGTGGACAGAAGGTAAATGAAATATAGAGATACTAAAGATACTTTTCAACATTACAGAACTTGGAACTTGTGTAAAGAGAAACACTCCAAGAGAGAATGCTCAAGAAATTTAGTTAAAGCTTTTGTGAAAAAAAAAATCACTAGCCATTACAGCAAAACGGGAAAAAACACCCTACACTATATAGATGAAGCACTCCTTACACTATAGTGGCCTAATGGGCAAGCTGTTTTCTCACTCGAATATTAATTGTGCATATAAAACATACCTGCACTTAACCAGCGTGGATAATTAATTTCAAATTCAGTCTTCGGTTCGGGTTAGATGTTTTAACGATTGTCTCTGCAAATATTTAGTGAAAGCTCAAAAGCTTGCACACTTGAGGGTATTCAACGATTTTTATGGTCATTTACAACCCTGAAAATGTACATAACTACCCCTGTTTAAATTAGGAGTATGTACCTGCTTTCCAGGATAGGAAAGGGGAAGGAGCACCTCGATATGTAAGTCTCTGAATGAGTTTTAAAAAACTACGTGTGAAAATGTATGATCCAACTCCTCAAGTGTTAAGAGGGGACCATGGCAAAACAAACATGGGAAAATACGCCTGGTAATTACGACTGTAGGCTTGACAAAAACACAAAATAATATAACAGGACAAAAAAATATCAATGACGGTCTTCATTGCAAACACAAAAGTCCGTGAAACAAAAGGCTAAACAGAATTAAAATGAAGGGCTGAAGGAAACAAAAAACTGAAGGAAGGAATGATTGCATTAGTCTCAGCAACTTTTCTGTTTTCCTCTGAGCAATGAGTTTGCTCAAATGTGAGTCCTGTGATCACTGGGCTGCAGAAAATCAGCTAAACCGCTCTGAAGACACCTAAATAATCCGAAAGGGGTCTGGGGTTGCTTGTGCTCCCATCTAGTGGGGACCAGCCTGGCAGTTTAGTCTGGGATGGTTCTACTGAACAGGATCAAGGCTGATTTACATTAAGCTGGCCTCCATGTACAGTGGCACAGTGGAGAAAAAAACTTGATGGACTGAAATGAGTTCCAAGGGATCTCAGTTTTTCCGCTCCCCGCCCTCACATCTCCCTGCCAGCCCTTCCAACCTCCCAGGACTTCTTATAGAGGCTGCTGCACAAACACACGTGTGCGCCGCCGGCGCACCAATGGCAAGACGATCTGCGCCGGTCCGCAACTGGACCTCGCCCACCGCCAGGAACACTGGTTCTTCCACCCCATGAAGCTACACCACCGAAGACCTCCAAGGCCCTGGAACCCAGAAGCACAAACAACCACTGCTGCCACACATACCAGCGGACCACCATAGGACCATTCTCCTGCCGACAATGCTGCCTCACCCTTCAGCATGAACCAACCAACACCACCACTAGAGGCACCGCAAGCACTAAGTCTTCCTCCATATCGACCGCAACCACCACAATACTACTCCAATGCATCCTACTCAATGTACTATCCCTCAATAAACACACCACGGAGATCCGGAACTCAATCTCTTCACTCACCCTGTAGTGTAGTTCCTAGTTTCCCACTAGGCCCTGCGCATTGGAATAACATAAACAGTAGTATCGACGTGGAACTGCGGATATTCCAGGCCTCCACTGACTATGCTAAACTCAATTGGGTTGTGTTACCAACTAGCTCAGAGGTCACTGGAAACTTTCTTCTCTGCATAGGAAGTGATCAGCTTCCTTGGCACAGACAAGAAGGGATTCAGCTTTCCAACAACCGTGCAACATGACAACTTTGCTCCTCAGATCAAGAGTCAATCTCTAGGGTCGTGTGAAACAATAGACATGTATTTTACTCAGTCAGTCTAGTGCAGTTTACTTTCCCGAGATGTAGAGAATAGAGAGACGGGCGTTTGTCAATAAAGGGTTAACATTTATTGAACAGTCTTTCTTCTCGTACAAGAGAAATGTATTGCCATAATTGCAATAATTGTTATTATAAAAAGTACGTACAGTAAGATAAGTATTGCGAAATAGAACTGTAAAAGCATTGATATGGTTTCTTAGCCATACAATGGTTTAAAAGTAATAAAACATATATACAGTCATATATACATTAGGCTAACATACTCAACTGGTGCTTCTAACTAAGCCTACCCCAGTGTGCCTGACCTAAGCCTAACACGTGAAAGGGGAGTAAGTAAGTAGCTTTAAGTTAAGTTGGTTTTGCCAAGGTTTGTTTCAAGAATTCTCGTCTAAGGGTTTAGTCAACACCATACCTCTGAATAGAATGATGGAGGATTGGTATCTCCTTCAGGGGTCTCTCTCGATATCCCAGTCACCCGCGAGGGTAGACCGGAAGCGCCGGGACTGGATTTCTCTGCACGAGAAAGGCAGCGGCTTTTCTTCAGCGCGTCGAGGAAGGAGGGGGGACAGCGTCCGCGGGCAGCTGGAATCTGCTGGATGTCTTCGCAGAGGGACAGTCTGTTCAGCTCCTTAAGCGTACTGCACCATAGTTCGCGCTTTAGCGGCGATAATGATATCAGCAGCTTCACCACCACAGGATAGCAGGCTGCAGCGACAGAGTGCTAGATTTACCAACACGGGGTCTTGCAGGCAGCCAGCATCAGCAACAGTAGCTTGCAGCTCACATTGCTTAAGGCAACGTTGGTAATATTTATACCTGACAGGTGCCGGGTTTGACGCAAGTTTGCTGGACATAAGACGTCAATTAAAGATGTCACTAGGAAGTGATAGTTATCAGTTGCTCATTAGAGTTCCATTACTAATCAAAACATAGCAAGCGGGGATTTCCAGGTTTGCTGAGTTTTTATCTTGTTGAAGAACTCGGAGTGTTATCTAGGAATATCAGATAGTGACTACTGCTCTGTCATTGCACTAATTGGTCGCAAAGGAAGTGGCAGAGAGAACTATGCTGGAATGTGGCTCTGTTCGTGTGAGGCCAGAGATGACTTTTCAGAAAATCGCACTTGAACGGTTATGCCAATATAGGGAATAAAGGGATTTATAGCCGAATAGGGGCATAAGGTCACAGTATCGATCAGGAACCTAGATAAACACGCAACAACCCTGGGTGTCATCTTCCTCACAGAAACATAGCTAAACCCCACCTCCAATCTAGAAAGGAGCACCCCGAAAGCTACAAGGTAACACACCGGGACTGAACCAACAAACACAGAGGTGGAATTGCCATCATCTACAAGGACAGCATCAGCTGCACAACTTCCTCTGATGACCCGACACCGGTAATGGAACACCTCAACTTCCAACTCCAGACAGATGGACAAAGCACCATCAGAGGCACGCTGGCCTACAGACCACTAGGACTCCTCCAAGCTTCAGCAAAGTCATCCTGGTACTCATCCCCCACTCGCTATCGATTCTGAGAACTACATCGCCAAGGGAACCTCAACTTTCACCTCGACGAGCCCAGCAATGCAGGACACGCACTCAATGCCATTTTAAGCTCCAGCGACGGAGTCAGGTACAACCACATCACACAACTCCCCTGCTCCAACCACCCGAGTGTACATTTCACCATCGCAGAACCCACCTCCTCCAGCACTGTGCCCGCCCGATCCATGTAAGGAGACTGGAAAAAGTTATCAGAAGACCAGTGGAAAAACATCATCTGTTCCCAGATCTCACCCAGGATCTAGAACAAAAAGCAAAGAATTTCTCCCAGTGGAACACAAAATGCGTGGACGCCAGGGCTGGACTGGGAATCCAAAGCAGCACTGGCAATTTTTTCGGACCAGCCCCCAAACCCCTGCAGGTGGGCGGGGGCAAGCATGAAGTGCCCACTGGTTAACTAAATCTACCCCCAGCAGTGCTGCTTTTGTTACTAGGAGATGATATAGCAGTATAGCTGCAAAACTGTCCTCCAGTAACAAAACCGGCCCCCACCCTTCCAGCCTCCCAGGCAAACGCCCGATGCCTGCTTCGGCCAGTCCGGCCATGACAGATGCCATTCCCCCCGCTAAGACAGCCAATGATCCAAGCAAAAGAGCAAGCTGGTTAACCAAGGAACTTCACTCCACCAAATGCAATTGCCGACAACTTGAAAGGAAGTGGAGCATCAGCAAAATACATAGGATCGCTCTCAACCAGTACCACTAGCTCCTGAAACAAACCAAGAAGCATGCCCTATCAGACCGCATTGGAGCCAGCGCAAACCACAAGAAGTCACTCTTCAACTATTGTGAAGGAATTCACCAATCACGCAACCACCGAGAACGAGATCACTCCCTCTCAGGAGCTGTACAACAAACTCGCTGACTTCTTCCACGAAAAAATCTCAGCTATTTACTTAAACTTTGAATTCCAACCTTCCGCTGCTGACAGCATCAACCAGCTCACATGCACGAACACAAACCATAAACACCTTATCACCCTCAGGGACCCTCTCACCAAGCAAGACATCATCACCATTAAGTACTCAGTGCACTCAAGAGCAATCACGGACCTGTGTCCCCACCATGTCTTCAACCTAGGAAGCAAGACAATCTGCGACGAACTCAGTAAGGTTCTGAATACCTCAAGTACCATGGTCTCCTTCTCTGAGGACTGGAAACATGCTGACGCAAGGCCCCTCCCAGAAAAAACATCCGCAGACCCAGCTGAACTTAAGAACTACAGGCCCATCTCTCTACTCCCTCTATCCAGCAAACGTCCTCAAGAAAACTATTAACCAGCAACTCACCCAACACCTAGAAGACCACAACCTCCTGGACATATCCCAATCCGGATTTCATGCCAACCACAGCATAGAGACAGTCCTGATCGCAGCTACCGACAACATCAGAACCCTCTTGCACTGCAGGGAAACAGCAGCCCTTATCCTCCTGGACCTTTCCGCTGTGTTTGAATCTGTGTTCCACCACATCCTGATCAACAGACTCCACCACATTGGGCTCCAAGGAATCGCCCTCAAATGGATCACCTCGTACCTCACCAGCAGAAACAACATGCTCTGTCTCCAAATTTTCACCTCAGAGGCAAAGATGATCATCTGTGGAGTCCCCCAAGGATCGTCCCTCAGCCCGACCCTCTTCTACACCTGCATGACACCCCTGGCCGACAGTCAGATCACACGGACTCAACATCATCTCCTACGTCAACAACACACAGCTTATTCTCTCACTATCCGAGGATTCCTTCACATCAAAAGCTAACTTCCACAGATTCATGATTAACATCGCAGAATGGATGAAGGACAACTATCTCAAGCTCAACACAGAAGTCCTCATCTTTGGGAACACCTCTTCGCAGTGGAACGACACATGGTGGACCCTGGTGCTCTGTAATCGCCCCCCCCCCCCCTCCAACCCAACAGACCACGCCTGCAACCTCGGAAACATCCTGGACAGCAAGCTATCCATGAAGAAACAAGTCAATGCAGTCTCATCCGCCTGCTTCCAAACCCTTTGCATGCTCTGCAGAATCTTCAGGTGGCACCTGCTAAACAGCAGTCAGACCATCACACAAGGCCTCCTCACCAGCAGTCTGGACGACAGAAACACACTCTACGTAGAAATCATTGCATACCTCCTGAAGAGACTCCAGAAAACGCAGAACTCAGGGGCAAGACTCATACACGCCCTCCCCAGAAGGAGCCACATCACATCCCATCTCAAGAAACTTCACTGGCTGACGATTCAGAAGCAATATCCGTTCAATATATTGACCCATGCCTACAAGGCCTTGCACAATGAAGGAGCAGCATACATCAACAAACACCTGATCACCCACCAACCAACCAGACACTTGATCAGATTCCCTCTACCTCGCAGACACCAACTGATCTGCTGAGCCAACAGCAGAAGACGCGCCTTCTCGCACCTGGCTGCCAAGGCTTGGAACAACCTCTCCATGCACCTCAGGACCGCACCATCACTCCTGCAATTAAGAAGAGAACTAAAGACCTGGATGTTTAAATGTTCAAACTTCCAAACAGCAGCATACAGCTCCAGCGCCTTGAGCACCCAGGGGTGTTTTGCTGCACTCTATAAATGATTGATTGATCGCCAGTGGCTGAAATTGTTGTTCATAGTATCAAAGATACAAGTAAATTGAGTCAAAGGACAAAGGCACACTTGGAAAAGCAAAAGGATACAGTGGACTTTGCTTAAATTACAAAATCGGGAGCCATCACCCTTAAATTTTAAAATGTCTGCATGTAATGCACTAAAACTTGATCCCAGCACTCTAAAAACAAAAGGCCTTCGTGCCTTGGACATCAGAAAAGACCAGCCAGAGAGCAGATCCGACCCAGGGAACTAAACCCGGCTAGTGGGTAGATTTTTCTTATTCTGGTGACCCCATGGTGCTTCTTGCACATGGGTTACCATCTCCTGATCACGAAATAGGGTGACCAGGCGTTCCAGTTTGGCCAGGACAGTCCCGGTTTTTCACCCCCTGTCCTGGCAGATTTCGGGAAATTTAGCTTATGTCCCAGTTTTTAGAGTGTCGACTGAAAACAGTGGGATGTGTCTTTTCTATGTAGCTCCAAAGCAGGGATAGTTAACAGCTGCTATAAGAGAGCAATTTAATTAAAACTCCTGATACTGACTTTCAAAATGTTATTTTATCTATGCTTTCGCTGCCTCGTCTATGCCGATGTCATTCTCGTGTTGCTAGGTTGAACAAAAATAGTAGTACTCCTATTTTTTGTGAAATGTCCTGGTTTTTGGCTTTAAAGTTCTGGTCACCCTCTCAAACAAGCTTTTACAATGCAATGGTTTCGCCTTTGGAAAAGTTAGAGCTTTTGGCATTGTAAATGACAAAATTTGTATTTATGTGTTGGTTTTGAAAACAGATAAATAAATGGCATTGTCATTTACATTACCTGCTCCACAGCCTTCCTCAGCGGGCTTTACATGCTCTTTTGCAGGGAGGGCCCCTACGAACTTAGAAGGTGCACAGGGCCTGCACCTGCCCAAACATCTAGTCCGCACTGCTGTTCTGCAGTAACAGCTCCTAGGTTTTCGGAAAGGGTATGGCTGTCCCCCCGCTGTTGGGAGGTTACAACCCTTGCTTTCGTGTCTGCATCTAGTATTAGATTGTAAGGAACCCACCATTTCACGCAGCAGAAGTCTGTACTCCACACTCTCGGGCACTTGATATTACGAGGGAAACGAACGCCCAAACAGATCTGTGAGGGGAGTAGTGCCTTTGTTCACTGTTCAGGTGAAGCCGGCCTGAGGAAGTGAGCATGTGCCTGGTGTTCAGTGATAGGTAGCAATCCCACCGTCCTGATCGGGTCTGAACCTGTTGAGTATATATTGACCTGAATCTGCTGCTCAGTGGTCGGCAATACCTCCTCTTGTACGGGACTGCATAATGACCCGAGACTGACCCGAGGCTAACACTCGGCCCTGGGCAGATGCGGATATTTGAAACTGGGTCTGTGCTGAGTGCTAATCAGCAGGGGCATACACTGGTCTGTGTCTAATCTTCAGGCGTAGATAGCAATCCTACTCTATATGGGTCTGTGTTGAGTGGTAATCAGCTGGGTCATACACGGACCTGGGACTGTGCTGAGTGCTAATTGGCAGGGGCACCCACTGGCCTGTGTCTAATGCTCAGTGTTAGTTAGCAGTCCTATTGTATACGGGTCTGCGTTGAGTGGTAATCAGCAGGGGGGCACACTGGTCTGTGTCTATTGGTCAGGCGTAGGTAGCAATCCTGCTGTATATGGGTCTGTGCTGAGTAGTAATTGACAGGGGCACACACTGGTCTGTGTCTAATGCTCAGGGGTAATTAGCAGTCCTACTTTATATGGGTCTGTGCTGGGTGCTAATTGGCAGGGGCACACACTGGCCTGTGTCAACATCTTCTCCCCTGTTAACTGTTTCGCCTATTTTTTATTTGTACCCGTCTCTTACTCCCCCCCTTATCATATACTTTTTGCAATACTGTTTCCCGTTGCTAAGTCCGCATATATTGCTACTTTATCTTATTGTGTCTAACTCTGTTGTAAAGTGCTCTGATACTCCTGGGTCCAGCAGCGCTATATAAAACCCTTGAAATAAATAAATAAATAAATAATGCTCAGGGGTAATTAGCAGTTCTAGTGTTTATGGGTCTGTGGTGGGGGTAATCAGCAGGGGCACGCACTGGTCTGTGTCTAATAGGCAGGTGTAGGTAGCAATCCTGCTGTACTACGGTCCGTGTTCAGAGGCTTTCTGCAGGAGCATATAATGGCCTGTGTCTAATGGTCAAGGATTGGTAGCTGATCCCCGCTGTATTTGGGTCTGTGTTGAATGGTAACCAGCAAAAGCATATACATACTAAACAGAAACACACTCTACGTAGAAATCATTGCATACCTCCTGAAGAGACTCCAGAAAACGCAGAACTCAGGGGCAAGACTCATACACGCCCTCCCCAGAAGGAGCCACATCACATCCCATCTCAAGAAACTTCACTGGCTGACGATTCAGAAGCAATATCCGTTCAATATATTGGCCCATGCCTACAAGGCCTTGCACAATGAAGGAGCAGCATACATCAACAAACACCTGATCACCCACCAACCAACCAGACACTTGATCAGATTCCCTCTACCTCGCAGACACCAACTGATCTGCTGAGCCAACAGCAGAAGACGCGCCTTCTCGCACCTGGCTGCCAAGGCTTGGAACAACCTCTCCATGCACCTCAGGACCGCACCATCACTCCTGCAATTAAGAAGAGAACTAAAGACCTGGATGTTTAAATGTTCAAACTTCCAAACAGCAGCATACAGCTCCAGCGCCTTGAGCACCCAGGGGTGTTTTGCTGCACTCTATAAATGATTGATTGATCGCCAGTGGAGCAGGAGCATATAATGGCCTGTGTCTAATGGTCAAGGATTGGTAGCTGACCCCCGCTGTATTTGGGTCTGTGTTGAATGGTAACCAGCAAAAGCATATACATACTTGTGACAGACGAAAACACTATATGCGTTTTGCAGGATATGGTGGTCTGCATACCCTGCAAAACACTTATACAGTGTCTCTTAAGGCTACAGGCAATGTGTGAGGTAATATTAGGGGGATAGATTATGACAACCTGGGACTGTCCTAGCCATTCCAGGACGACCGTACGCCCTATTTTGGCAGCCTTGGCAATTCATCGCTCCGGCTCCATGCAGCACTGCTAGCGGACTCCCAAAAATACTTTGGAGACACGCACTCAATGTGTAATAAATTAGGCCCAGACCAATGGAGCAGAAGTGTTTTACTAGAGTGCTCTCCGTAGACTAGGCCGGAGAGCAGAGAAAGCGCTTCATGCCAGCATCCCGTCCACTCGAAAGACGCTAGCAGGGGCTCACAGACTGAGAAGTGCGGAGTCAGCACTCTGGCGGTGCCGGTAACGAGCTCTTGTAAAAGGAGCTCCTTCCTGCGTGGGGTTGCATCCTCCCCGCAGCCCGCCAACAATGTTTGCAGAGGCCTCCAGGGGTCACTAGCAGGCCTCGGAGTGGGTTACTCTGGATAAGGCTCTTTGGAGTGTGTGTCAGAAATCTTTAAAAAATAACAGACTGTAGCTCAACGCTTTCTTTCCAAAGTCGTGGACGTTCTCTGGCTGTTGCTGTTGGAGAATACATTTGGAGTGTTTGTCTTACGAGGGTTATAGCTCACCCACCCCCTCCCACACGGAGGGACTCTATTTTCATATTATCTGACCCATGAATCCACTTCCCACATGAGTTTGTCCTGCTGTTGTAGCGCTATATACAAGCGTTCAGTCATGCTTAAGTACTTACAATTGTTCGAAGTAAAGGTAGTTGGGCCTGGGGAGCTGTTGCGGAGTCAGCACTCTGGCGGTGCCGGTAACGAGCTCTTGTAAAAGGAGCTCCTTCCTGCGTGGGGTTGCATCCCCCCCACAGCCCGCCAACAATGTTTGCAGAGGCCTCCAGGGGTCACTAGCAGGCCTCGGAGTGGGTTACTCTGGATAAGGCTCTTTGGAGTGTGTGTCAGAAATCTTTAAAAAATAACAGACTGTAGCTCAACGCTTTCTTTCCAAAGTCGTGGACGTTCTCTGGCTGTTGCTGTTGGAGAATACATTTGGAGTGTTTGTCTTACGAGGGTTATAGCTCACCCACCCCCTCCCACACAGAGGGACTCTATTTTCATATTATCTGACCCATGAATCCACTTCCCACATGAGTTTGTCCTGCTGTTGTAGCGCTATATACAAGCGTTCAGTCATGTTTAAGTACTTACAATTGTTCGAAGTAAAGGTAGTTGGGCCTGGGGAGCTGACGTGATGAGCACATGGGGTGATACCTACTCCTTAAGCTCCACAGATGGTCATTCTCCCAGCAGGCAGCGTCTGGTAACACCGCCCTGGCTTGTCACGGGGAGTCGGTCGGAGCTGGCAGGGGCCCCTCTTATCTGCCTCTTACCTGTGGTTCAAGTCTCGGCTGACCGCAAGCACTTTTCTTGTCCCTCCACTAAAGGGAGTTTGTGGGACTGCCTCCTTGCCTGTACTGTTGGTCTGTACACGAAAAGGTGCTCCACTTGAGGCACTTTCTAAGATATATGTTTAAAATAGGCAAGATGCGAGGGCTCTTCCATCAATATTAAAATTACAGTTCCACTCTGAAATGATGAATATCCTAGTATGTTGTTGATAGGGCGAATACAATTGATTACTTTTCTAACCTACAAGGAGGAGTTAAGACTGCGAATGTGAGGGTGGGCATAGTTGGGGGGGGTCCTCTGTACACAAATGGGCAGTGCGGGACCCCAGAAGATGAAATTCGACGCTACCTGTGAGAACAGCCTTCAAAGTCCAGCCTGTTCTCAGTAACCCCCTGCCCGGGAAACACCAATTACAGCGATGTTAATACATCGCGGTGCTATCGCACCGCGACTTTTACATCGCATCATCCTTTACATCACAGGCTTTTACTACGGATGCTACAACGGCGCAATGCCGTTAACATCGCACGCATGCGATCTTACCCGATGTTGGGAGGATGTATTTTTGACGTAAAGAAATATAAGGATGTGCCAGCAATTAGGCAGTTGGGAGGCTGTGCAAGAACATTGGAGGATAATAAAGATGTGCCAGCAATGAATTGCACGCCTTTTGAATGATGCAATGTTTTTATTGCACACTGACGGAATAAAGAAATATTTTTTGGGGAGAATGGACGGAATAAAGAAATATATTGCACGCCTTTTGAATGATGCAATGTTTTTATTGCAGGAGGCTGTGGAAATATATTTTTCTGGCATTTGGGAGGCTGTGCAGGCAGATTGAAGGATAATAAAGATGTGCCAGCAATTAATTGCACGCCTTTTGAATGATGCAATGTTTTTATTGCAGACTGTCAATATGTGGTATGACGGATAGCTCTGAATAAAGATATGCCAGCAATTAATTGCACGCCTTCTATCAATGAACCTGAACTTTTTATATACAATTTTGAAAAGACAGTGCCTACCACTAGTGTGGTGAGTGGCTGTGTGGATGGATGGATGGATGAATAAATGGCGGGTGAATGAATGGATGGGTGTCTGGATGGATGATGATGTGTGTGTGGTAAGTGGGTGGGTGGGTGGATGGATGGATGGATGGTGGATGCATGGATGGGTGCGGGGTGGGGGGTGGATGGATGGTGGATGCATGTGGTGTGCTTGAGCTGTAGTCCCGTAGGCTTGGTGTGTGGTAGGAGGGAGTGGGAGCTGTAGTCCCCTAGGCTCGGTGTGTGGTAGGAGGGAGTGGGAGCTGTAGTCCCCTTGGCTCGGTGTGGGGTGCAAGGCTTCTCCCGTTCGTCTCTTCTCCCGGCCGCTGTCTTTCTCTTCCCCGGTCTCTACGGGCCTGTCCGGTCTCACTTTCCGGCCGCGGTTTGGAAGAGGCAGCGGCCCCGGTCTCCTCTTTCCTGCAGACCGAAGAGGTCTGAGTCGGCTGTTTCCTCTCTTTCCGACATAACGAGGCTCCTGCGGGACCGCGAGAGGGGGCGGCCGTCTGTCCTGTCAGGTTGCAGGAGTGAGAGGCCCCCGATGGGCAGGGGCAGGTGTGCTGCGGTCTGGAGCCGGGGGCCCGGAAGTCACTCTAGGAACTTGCTTCTCATGGAGAGGATAATGAGTGTCTGGAACAGAGGCCCAGCAAGAAAGGCTTCAATGACAGAGAGCAAGAGCGCCGAGAAGCCAGGGGCCATCTACTGCATGTGCTACAGCGCCTTGCCACAGGGCACTAGGCGCTATATGAATGCAATTACAATACAGTGGAACCCAAAGGGTGCCAGTCCGGACTTGTGAACTGGTGTAGCCTTGTTCAACCATCATTCCGTTAGTGTAGCCTGTATTGCCGCTAGTAAAACAATTAGTTACCTCTTCCAGCGCCTAGATGACACGCCTCTTATAGAATCACAATATTATCAGTGCAAGATTACCAACGTTTACACAAGGACACGCGTGCTCTCAGATCGAAGGCTTAGAGTCGCAATGGGTCTTTTTCTTAACGAAGGTTTACCATAACAACACGTGCTTGTATAGCATATGTCACTTCTGCTGAAGTATCTAGGCACTACACATCGTTTTGAACAAGTCATACCAACCAGACGTGACAGTCATGTCACTGACCTGAAGCAGATGAAAGGCTGAGTCAGGCCCACCATGTTTTCAAGCAGGTGATTTTGGTGTGTCTGCACAGATCCGCACTAATGTCAGTAATACTTTCTTTTTGTATAGCGCTTCTTACCGCATTTCTGTCGTTTCAACGGCTGAAGAGAACAGTTTACTATTATCTACAGTATTAGTAATCAATGTGTTTGAGGCGAGCCTTTGACTTGCGGTGCAATTCTGGCAGCATGTGCAGCAGGGTTGTTAACGCACTGAGCTACCTTACCGCACTGAAACTGAGCTGTTCTCCTTCCTCCTGGCCTGGGGCATTTATCCCGCGCTGGCTTCCAGCGCTGTGTGATCTACAGCATGCTTGTACCCGGTGCCATTTCGTTTTGCTCGACGTGAAGCTGGAACAATATTTTTGTGTGTTTCATTTTGTTGCGTTTTTAATATAGCGCGAACTCGACCCGAAGGTTTTGAATGAGAATTAGATGATGTCATCTCGAAAGGCACAATGTTTTTGCAGCAATTTGCCTGGTCACAGCTCCTAGCCTCCCTGAATAAAAAAAAGTGCACAATTGTTATTTTATCATGTTGCGGCAGCTGGGGCGGGGGGGATAGGTGGTGCCCATAGTGTCACACCTAAAAAGCAAAAAAATACTAAATAAAAAGAGAAGAGTTCGCGTTGGGGGGACGGGCGGGGGGGAGGGGGTCAGTGGGGTCCAGAGGTTAGAGGCGGGTTCACATGGCAAATAGCAAAAAACGTGTTGTTTTGCCATGCAATTTAATGTTTGGCGGGGTAATGTGCTGGCCAATGGAAAGCTATGCATTAGCGTTGCAACTGATACCGATGTGGAAGAAGGCGATGTAATGGTCTGTGCGAGGTGATAGGCGCGGGGTAAAAGCAGGCGATGACTATGTCCGCGATGTAACGTCACAGAGGGAAGTAGACACGAGGGTGGTGGAAAGGAGATTTAGAGGAGAAAGAGGAAAGACGGACAGAGACTGGAGAGGGGGAAACAAACAAACAAGCTACTGCCCGGCCGCCATCTTCAGAAAAACGACGAAAACAAACCTTGACGACAAAAAAAAACCCCGCCCACAGCCGCATGACGTGGGCAAAAGCCTAAAATTCTCGGGAACGCCCCCGAATCTGCTCCGTCTATGACAGACAGATCTCTGTTCCAATGGCTAGCCTCCATTTATGGAGCTAGCCAATGGAACAGAGAGGCGGTGACCAAGCCACATACTGTTCTCATTAGATTTCGCCTGCGCCGAAAAGCTGTGCGGTGCGCAGCTTTCGACAGGCGAAACCTAAAAATGAAAGCCTGCTTTATACATCTTGGCGACCTGCCAGCATCTTCAGACTCTTGTGAACTCCTGCCCTGTCCTTGCTGGGTCGGCCCCACTAGGCTTCTTAACCCCTTCACTGCGGCGGCTATTCCGCCGCAGTGCTAAGGGGCGGGGGGGCGCGCGGCACGCCATGCTGGTGACAGAACCGCTTTGTCACCAGCCGCGGTTGCGCTGTGCTCATGACGGAGCGGTTCCGTCACGGCCCCGCCCGCTCAATGGAACGCTCAGTGCAGGCGCGGAATCCGCGCCGCGCAGGCGTGCCTAGCGGGCCGTGACGGAACCGCTCTGTCATCAGCACAGCGCGACCGCGGCTGATGACTGAGTGGTTCCGTCACCAGCAGGGGAGGGGTTAAAGCTGGACTCGTTTGCCCTTTGCCACGGTGCAGAAGCGCGTGGTCGTGCACACTTCTCCAGGCGCTCGCTCACACGCAGTACACTCATGTCAAAGGCTCGTGAGCCACACCTAAACAAGAGTTAGACAAGTGACGTGTCAGGTTGGCGCGGGGGGGGGGGGTTATTTAGCATTTTGAGGCACGCGCCTCTCCAGCCTAACAAAACACATGCCTACTGCAGGGGGTTCTACACATCCCCAGTAATTTAGAGCACGTGGCACTGGGGGGATTCTGTGCCCAGTCTATAGGTGAGATTACTCAAAAAACTAGTTCTTTGCCAAAAAAGTTTTAAGTTTAGCGGCTTGTTGCTGATGGAGTGGGACGAATGCCCCCCCCCCCACACTCCGAATAATTCTGCTAGAAAATGGGAAAAGACACGTTTCTAAAATGCCTCGTCAGTTTGCCAAAAAGCATTTCAGTTAAGAGCATACATTCAAACGAGAAATGTGTAGTTTAGTTCCACAAATCATTTTTACACACAAAACTGATAAGAAACTAGTGCGCAGGTGTGCATTTTTAAACATACTCGGCAGTGCTATTTTTGTTTAAATAAAACACGTAAGAGAACCCACAAGCCAATCGGAGGCGGAGGTCTGGGTCACCGCCCAGAGAATCATTTGTCTGTCGATCTACATCAGAACCAAGATGCGGTCAAGTTATTGCCCGAGGAGGTGAGAGATAATAAAGGGGAGAAAAGGAGACAGAATGGAACGTGCATTGTGAAAGCTGCGTTGGGTAATGTTTATGTAAGATGTGAGCATGCCCTGTGAAAAGGATGTGTAAATGTCTCAGTCAGAAGTGTGTGTGTGTGAGAGAGAGAGTTAGAGAGGAAGAGATATTACAAGTCAAGGGGGTGAAAGTACCACTACTGCTTTGTGAAAATGATTCCATCCTGCTGGCTCGGACCCTGAATGGATTTCAAGCCCAACTCAAAGCCACTAAAACTACTGCACAAAGAACAAGTTCAAAGGGGATACATCAAAATCCAGAATCAAGGTCTATCATCTAAGATCAAAAAGACAAGTAACCTGGCCACTGCTTTTGGGTGGTTCGCATGCACTAACAAATCAAAAATGTTCCGATATCTAGGGATGAATATCTCAGATACCATCAGGTGGCAACATTGTGTCATGGAGATTGACAAAAAAGAGAGTGTATTGCCAAGGGAATCCACCCCTTTCACACTCACGTGGGTAAACCCAGTCACTTCAATCAAATTCAAAAGGCCAGAGCGGGCAGCACATCATGTTACAGCGGGATATGTACTGGTACCATTCCAAACAGAAGATGAACAGCTTTTTGCTTTTTCCCTAACAAAAAACCTACAGGCCACCTACAGTTTACCACAACTGGTTCAGCCAGAGGACAGCATGAGCTTCACACCAATACAGGATACAGCCACCAGTGCCCCTCTCTTTTGCATACAGCAAGAAGGAAATTCAACACAGCCACAACCTGACTGACAGAGCACTGAAAGAGGTGCAACATTTCTTCGCAAAAATAAAATGTATGATAAACCTTGAAAATGATCTGGAAAGTCTCATTCTCTAGATAAAGTACTGGGCCAGAGCGATAAACGCAGCCTAGGCAAGGCTGTAATGTAAGCGCTGCGAAACACTGGCTGCTGCAAAGACGCGTCCCAAAAACTGGCACAGCCTTGGACTATGAAAAGCAGAATGTGACCAACAGATCTTCACCGAAGTTAAGCACCCTCCAATTTACATGAAGATAACAATACTTCTGAATTAAATGAGACTCCTACTCCTGGTGCGCTGCAATAGTTACCAGTAAACAAGACTCTTACTGGTCCAGTCCAGTCTACATTGCTATTAAGTCCTTTGCTGTAGTTTTGGCAACAACTCTGACTCATTTCCTGATTTGATGCAAGGCGTTTGCATCAAAGGGAACAACTGCACTACAAATCACAGAGTTGGCATCAGAAGCTTATTGCTGAAATACTAAGGAAGTCTACTCACTTTCAGGGGAATAACATGGACACTGGAGTCAAAAACAGCAGTACCCGAACAAGCATGCGCCACGGTCGCTGATGAGGTAGAGAAACAACAGAGCGCTACAGTCACAAGTAACGGAATCACCCGCCGCTGGTGCGCTCACCAACTCAAGACCGAACACCTGAAAAGGCTCACAAACCGGTCTCCAGCATAACATGGAGTCTACATCATGCCTTACCTGCAGGCACCTCCCAGAGTGTCTCCATGCCAGGGCCATATCATGTCACACAACAGGCAGTCCAGATTTCAAACATGATTTTTGTACTCACTTATGCACTTTGTTTATCTTTCTGGTACATTCTCAATCTCAATTCTGTAGTCACAACCTTGGGCACTTACTAGACCCATCTCTTCAAGAATCCCAAATTCGACAGTTACTCCACTTTAGAAGTGTAGTTTGTGCTCGCAAAGAGCCTTACGTGATATTAAAATGTGAATGTTTGCGTTGTGGGAGTGTGTTGCACAGAAACAGAAAGAACAAGCATTCGCAATGCAATCGTTCGCGCCTTTGGGACCTTATAGGTATTTAGCAATGCAGCACATTAACCTGGGTGCTGAAACATCTACTGGTCTTTAACATGGAGGGAAAGCAAGCACCAAACTGCATGACACGCCAGGTATGGGAACACATTGCTCTGTTTTTAATATAAAATCAGGGCCTGTGGTGGTCATATCACTGAAAATACAAGATTTGAAAAAAATATTATTGTCTACGGGTGCTCACGGAAGACAATTTCTAAGGACTGAAATCTAGAGAATGCTAAAGTGATTATGGTATTTTACTGACCTCTACTGGTCGTTTTCTCTCAAGAAAGTTAAACAGAGGCAGTTGCCAGAAAAATGTATAAAAGAAAGTCCCTCAGCAGAAAGTAATGATGGTATTTTACTGACCTCTACTGGTCCTTTTTTATTAAAACAGTTAAATAGAGGCATTTGAACAGAAAAAAAGTCCCTAAGCGGAAGCAGACAAGTCCTAGGGCTGATCTCCAAAGCCCACAAAGTACATACACATATAATTATACACTTATATATAAGTATATACTAAAGTATGAACAACAGGTCTTGAATGCTCGACCTAAAAAGGAACACGAGTGTGTGGCCCTAGCTTTCACTTCGCAAATGCCTTTGTCCAAGGCATTCTGTTGAATGGTCCCCACTTGCCTTTCATCTTTTTACTTAACCCGATCTCTGTATGCTGGGGTTCCCTGTGTTCCTGAAAGGCTTGTTTTCTCCCCGTTATCTTGGGTGCCTGCCCATCCGTAGAGCTCCTCTGCCCCGGTGCCACAGCGTCTATGCACCCGAGATACAATCTCCTAACCGTGACGCTTAACACTGGCAGGGACCAGTGTTCCGACATTAATAATTTAGTTCACAGGAGGACGATACTAATTAAAAAGAGACAGAGAAAGACAGTTTACACTGAAGGTGTGTCACCAAACAACCCGTGGGGGAAAGGGTGCGCAGTGCGGGCTCAGACACCTGGACATGGCTTTGAATTTCAGCATGGCTGGTCACTAAAGGTGGAGGGTGCAGACACTCTTCTTACAGGTTGGGCATGTGCGTTCTCCACATGACTGATTATGGCTGCAACGGCTCCTAATGCAAGCAAGGGGACTTGGAAGTAAAAGAAACAAGAATCTGCAATGCAATAGGTCTCGCAATAAATTAAGTGAGTTTGAGCTCTTCGCATTGTAAATGACAATTACTTATTTTTGTTTTTAAAACATAAATAAAAGGCATTGTCATTTACAATACCAATAGTTTAAACTCTCGCAAATACGAGCCCTATTGCATTCCAAATGCTTGAAGGCATCGCTGAGTTGCCCGGTCTGTCCTCCATGGCCCCTGAAGAGCTCCCAGTTTGCGATGAGGTAAATAAACAAACTGGTGGTCGCAAATGTGCATGAGAGACCCTCCTGCAATAAGAAAAACTCATTGAAGAAAATAGTGCTTACAGACTAAAGACCACGTACCATGTAACAACCAAAGTAAAAGGGTCAGTCCTCATGGGATATTACGAATGAAGACAAGGCGGTATGAAGGATGGACTAACAAGCCTAGTAACGAATCAGAAGCCAGCATTTACGAATTACAATGACACAAGCCAAAGACAAATATGGGCGGAGAGTGGGCGGGGTATCAGGTACATACTCCCAATACAGCATGGCTCGCACTAAAAAGTCACTAATTTGTGTACCATGGGTCCGTCACATACCTGAGGTCCAGCATTGCTGCACCTGCTACACTGTTGATTAGTACACCCCTGCTGAATGAAAATGGTAAAACCCTTTCCAATATAAATCAAGGTTCCACCTGCTGGGCAAGTCACAGTGGCACCTGCAGGATCTAGAGGACCACCAGTGTTTTTCTTCTTTACTCTTCAGTGATTTCTGCCTTGGAACTGTGATGACTCTGCATTTCCATGTGTCGGAGGGACAGGACAGAGCGAGAGGCAGTCGTACTGCAGGGTTTCTGGAAATAGAGACATACAATAAAGACAGTGAATTTGGAGGTGAGCCTGGAAGTGTTAGATCCAAGACTGACAATCAGCCGGAGCTTCGAGGGAAGATGGCCGGCTCCAGACCCCTAACCTCACCCTTGCACGGCGTCAGGCTGGTGGAGGAACACAGCACGAATCCTGTAAGAGCTTACCAAAGAGAGGACGCAGTGGTCCCTGGTCTCCGAAGAACACCAACATCCTGAAACTGCAGCCCACCAAGAAAAGAGGGGAGGGGGAGAAAGTGATGGAGGGGGAGAAAGTGACGAAGAGCAAGGCAGAGAGAAGGAGAAAGACCTAGAAAGGAGAGAAGAGTAAATGAGGGTGAGCACGATTGAGGGGGATATTGAACGGGGAGTGACCACAAGTGAAAAAAACTGGAACAAGAGAACAAGAGAGGAAATAGTACTTGTGAACAAGAGAGGAAAAAAGTGAATGAGATGAAAAAGGAATAGATGGAGAGTGAAATGAGAAAGTCAACAAAAGAGTAGGTAAAGTGGCAGGGTGGTGGTTTCTGGAAGAAACAGGTGGGCCTTGTCATGTGAAATATATAGTCAAGCAGAGGGTGAAGGGAGGTAGCGGACAGCCAAATGTGACGTGGGGACCGCATTGTGTGCAAAGACTGTGGAGTGCTCTGGAAAAAGTAAACAAAGCCTGGGGCTCACCTTGAGCAGTGAGACCTGGAGGACCTTCTAGGAAAAGAAGGCACTAGAGTAGAGACAGACGGGTGCTCGGCGGGGTGGTACAGAGGGATCACTAGATAGACTGCTGGCCTTCTGTTGTTGACATGAACCGTGGTCAACCTACAGTTCATCAGAGCACCCCATGGCACCGATCACCAGTCTACTAACACCCATGACGACACAATACTGCCTCGATGCACTGCCATCGGTTCTATTTCAGAAAAGCAACCCTGCTCTTAGTACTTCCACCCATTTAAGACTGTCAGTGCTCAGGTGAAACTATAGGGTGCGTATGACACTATGCGGAACAACAACTTCTTTATGTGACAGATGCTACAAGTCAGTGGCAACTAAATAGAATTAAAAATATGGTGGTTATTTGGGGGGAAGAGACTGAAGGTTGTCAGTAGTCCTAATCAAGTCCTAGAGGAAACAGGCCATGCTTTCGATATATATATTAAAAAAAACAATAGGTCCTTAATATTCAGTTTTAAAGGCACTCGGAGTACAGAGGTCAATGAACTGGAGGGTACGCAGACGGAAGTGACCCAACGGCCTCACATTTGGATGTTATTCAGGGGAGGGGGGGGGGGGGGGGGGACAAGAACAGTTCCATACGAGCTGCAACAAGCAAAGTATTGCAGCTCACCCGCCCCACTTCCATAAAGCACAAAGGCAAGCAAGGCTTTCCAGTGTAATTCAAGGGAGAGCATCAAACCCAAGAGAGGTAGAGTGTCTAGAAGCCAGGATTCTTCAGCTTGTTCCTGAACTGTAGGAGCGTTTATGAAACGCCATTTTGCCACTGATGCCCGAGTACACAATACAAATGTTCTGTATCGGCATTGCAGCCATTACCTTGAACAGGGCTCAGAGTTCCACCTCCCCATATAGTCCTCTAAAGGCTTCACAGCCGTCAACACCATTTCCACATATGAGTTCAATCATCGAAGGAGGCGTAGAATATGGGGCAGACATACAGGAGCACTTGTACCAGCTAGCCACTGTCCGCTGCCTCCATCTGGGCCCGAGTGCCTTTGTTACAGTCTTTATGACAATGGACTTCAAACTTTTTAATGCCACGCCCACCCTCGTGTAAAAAAAAAAAAATCATCAGGCCCAGAAGAATGGCCGAGAAGAATTCCATAAAAGTAGCAGCTCTGAACATATTTAACAATCGAAGCATTTTAGTTATGTTCACTTAACCATTATAAAAATGCAAAAATACGACTACCAAAATACTATAGGCAGCCCGGTCTCCCTAAACGGATCTACAGTGTGCAGGATAATAAGAGATATTTGGAGCAATATCCATTCCCGTTTTGACACTTATGAGTAAACAAAACAGGACTGAGGAACCAATACCGAGTGGCTCAACCCCACTCGGGTTTTTTTTCCACTAAAAACACAGCACTCTTCCTGCATTATATGTTTGTTTCAGCTCCTCAGGGAGAGGGAGTTGATCATAATAAATGTTCTTCTTTGCCAGAGGTTCACCCCACACCATCCTCTGAAAAGTGGGGCACAGCGCACCAGTCTTAAGACCTCTGCTATATAACTTTCTATGTACCTTTTCATACTATACTTTCTCTGCCTCGAAGCATGGTACATTTACAGGTCCTTCCTGTTTTCCAACTTAGTGGCACTCAATTTACCCTCGTGGAACAGCGGAAGGCAAAGCCAACCTTACCAAGTTTTGTGCTCGTGACCCCCACATCACAGATGCCAGCAACGCCCGCTTTCCCGAGGTCACGGTCACTGCAGCTAAAAGAGTCTGTGCGAAGGGCCAAGAAGGCCATATGAGGGTGGCAGACGCTGGGCCATGACACCATCACACGCTGCCCAGTACGACACTCAGTACCTTCAAAGGCTCGCCCTGTGACTGCCATTCCCATCCTCCATCTAACAGCATTACACCATTTATAGGATATTTTACACAAAACTCACCGCTGGGCGGGAAGGTCAGATACATGCACCAGTTAAGTCCCTCGGGCCTACCGCCCGAAATTCAAGCCCGGCTTCTACAGTGTCACTCTGTGCGACCTTAGGCGAACCGCCATCTTTCTTCCTGTGCCTCTATGCTGATTAGACAGTGTAGATGTTAAAAGAGAAGTGAAAGGGAGACAGGGGGAGCAGAAAAGTGCTGTCGTTCCTTATCGGCAGCCACAGCCATCCTGCTGCCGGGAAGGCTCGGCCGCTCCCCGCCTTGGCAGACGCCGCCCCGGAGCCCTGGGCAGCCCTATCACCGAGCCCCGGGAAGCTCCGCACGTCAGGTCTGACAGCTCAGACTTGTTGAGCATCCTGCTCTGTGGCGCGATCCGGGCACTTCTGCCAAAAAAAGTCTGATGGAAAGCACGAGAGAACCTCACAGATGAGTCATGCCCCCCATGCCGTCTCCAGCAGCCTGCGAGGCTCGCATCTTCGCACTCACAAGGGCATTCCAGAGTGTGACCACAGATGATGTCCCGAGGGCGCTGATGCCCGCACATGCCATCCAAGAGGTATGATGCTCCCACACAGAACCCCGGCGGGGGCTGGAAGGGTCGGTCCTGAATGCCAACTGTTGAGGTGAAGAGGCCCTCAAAACTGGCGCTGCAGAGGGAAAAACAATAATAGACCTTAGCAGTTCTAAGGAAATCGTTTTCACAGATGGCATTCCATTTTGTTAAGACCCTCCACAGAGCACAGTCCAGGTAAACGGATGGTCGCAACAGCGGCTATTCCATTACTAATTCATATGTCCAAAGTCTGTTTAATGGTTCTACCATCCCTAAATGCCATTTGATGCATGAACATGCTCTAGACAAGGGTGTTCCGATGTGTAACAATATCCTAGGGCCATTCCAAGTCATAGTGACACCAAGAGGGGACATTCCAAGGGTAATAATGTAATCTGGACGCCATTACAAGGGACAATGCCATCAAGAGGTGCATGGGACAATGCCAAGGGGAGAGGCCATTTTAAGGATAACATTGCTACCAAAAGAGGCCATTCCAATGCTGATGCCATCAAAGTAGGCCATTCCAAGGATAGCAATGTTATCACAAAAGGAAATTTCAAGGATAACAATGCCATCACGAGAGGGCATTTCCAGGAGAACACTGCCATCAAGACCAAGAACAATGTAATCAAGGGAGGCGATTCCGAGGTTACAATACAATCTAAGGAGTCCATTCCAAGAACAGCAAGGTCATCACACAGGTCAATAGCATCAAGAGAGAATATTCCAAAGATAACAGTGCAGTCAGGAAAGGTGTTTCAAAGAACAAACCATCGAGGGACACTTCCACCAGAAGAGGCCATTCCAAGGTGACCAGGCACTCAAAGGCCACTGCAAGGCGAGTATGAGCTGAATCAGCATTTAAAAGTGAAAATGAGCTCAAAGGCAATATCGAGTGATATAATGCCTTAAACGGACACTGTTCCAAACATGATGCCCTCAACAAACAGAGGTCACTTCAAAGCCAACAAAACATCAGAAACTAGCTAATACTTATGGACTGGCCCATGGTATTCCAAGGTAAATTCTAATCCAAACCAAGAAAGTCTCCAAAGAGCAACCCAAATCTAACAAGCATTGGAAATGCAATAGGTCTCGCACCATTAGAGTTAGTGCTTTTAGAATTGTTTATGGGTTTTTTTTGTAAATGTTTAGCATTTTTGTTTCCTGTAGCCAATGCTAAAGAATTACAAACAAAAAAAGCCATAAACATTTCTTAAAGCTCTAACTGAAATGGTCTGAGACCTATTGCACTGTGTGAGGGTGAGGGGTTGAGGGTGAGTGAGGGTGAGGGTGGGTGAGGGTGAGTGAGGGTGAGGGGTTGAGGGTGAGTGAGGGTGAGTGAGGGTGAGGGGTTGAGGGTGAGTGAGAGTGAGGGTGAGTGAGAGTGAGGGTGAGTGAGGGTGAGGGTGAGTGAGGGTGAGGGGTTGAGGTTGAGGGTGAGGTGTTGAGGGTGAGTGAGGGTGAGGGAGGTGTTGAGGGTGAGTGAGGGTGAGGGTGAGTTAGGGTGAGGAGTTGAGGGTGAGGTGTTGAGGGTGAGTGAGGGTGAAGGGTTGAGGGTGAGTGAGGGTGAGGTGTTGAGGGTGAGTGAGGGTGAGGGTGGGTGAGCGTTAGTGAGTGAGGGTGAGTGAGTTGTTGAGGGTGAGGGGTTGAGGGTGAGTGAGGTTGAGGGTGAGTGAGGGTGAGGTGTTGAGGGTGAGTGAGGGTGAGTGAGGGTGAGCATTCGAAAAGTTGGAGCTATTGGTTTTGTAAATGACAAATCTTTTATTTATTTGTTGGTTTTTAAAATAGCTAAATTGATAGCTTTGTTATTTACAACGTCAATAGTTTTAACTTTTGCGAATGTGACACGTATAGCATTTGGAATGCAACATGTTTTGTATTTACGTTACTTAGATTGCAGTTCTGGTCGTTAGGCCACATCTCTAGAGAGCAGGAGAGTGCAGCAGAGGAGAGACGCACAGCAATGCAATAGGTCTGGCATTAGGAAATTTTGAGTTATTGGTATTGTAAGGGACATTTTTTTGATTTATGGGTTTTGTTTTGAAAGTAGCGAAATTAATAGATTTGTTATTCACAATGCCAATAGTTTCATGTTTCGCAAATTTGACACCTATTGTAACACAATATGTGTTGTAGCACTGAGTGGTGTGAGGGTGAGGGGTGTGATCTAACTATGGCATATTAGAGGGGGTGAAACGAGAACAAAGGCAGAGAGGAAAGGAGAAATACAGAGGGAGTGAAAGAGTGTATAAGGAAACGAGACCAGCGCAGACATCAGAGAATAATAAAAGACACAGAGGAAGAGAAAGGAAGGAAACAAGGTGAACAAGCAGTGTAACAAGAGGCTTCCTTTCAATTTGGGTGGGGGGAGCGTAGGGGGAGGGGCAAGGGAGCGACCGAGTGTGAGGGAACGAGGGGCGAGCGCTGGCTGCACAGGACAAAACGAGAATGAGCGGTGGGGTGGGGGGTGCAAGGGAAAGTAAATGCTCACACATAGAAACGAAAAGAAAATGCGCGGCGCTCATGAAAGAGCTCTGCGCCAAGCTAAATTATGTTAAAGTGTCTTCAAAGTTAACAAGACACACAGCTGCATCCATTTAGATAGGAGCAGCGATGGTGCAGGGAGAGATTAGGTGCAGGGCATGAAATGATCACAAAAGCCTACGGAGTCTTCCGGGATCCCAGGGGTTAATTACCATTGCAGCAGTGGCTTCAAAGCGGCTGATCACCGTGGCTGTTGCAGCTGAAGAGATGATCCCCGGGAGAAGCTGATGATGAAGGGGCAGTCTCCTTAACCTGGCAGCGGGGAAGGGGGGTGCGTTAACCAGGCAGCCTGTTTTAAGTGGTGGAAGTGAGGGCACCCTACGGACAAATGCATTGTCCAAACTGCAAGGGAAGCTGAAGAGACTGGACCGGGTCGCAGATGAACTCCTTAACCTGGCAGCAGGGGTGGGAGAGGAGTACCATAGGTAGCCTGTGTGTGGTGGTGGGATGGAGAGCACCCTTCGGGGAGATGGGGCTTTTAAGTTGAAAGCACGGCGCTCGTAAAATGGGCGCCGCACTGAATAGTGTGAAGGTCACCGCAGTGAACGAAATATTACTTATGCAAAGATTCAGCGCTATCATCGGTTGATAATGTGGGGGTGGGGGGGGGGGAGGGTGTCTACATGGAATATTTTACTACGCGACATGGCAGGCAGGGGAGGGGGCGGAGCGGGGGTGTGGGAGGAGTGTGCAATTATTTAAATGTCCGATATAATTGCAGTATGTTTTAAGCGACCCATTGCACACGTAATACAAAGTCACAGAGACAACCGTACATATAAATTCACGCAGACACACGCAGAAATGGTGTGCGGATATTTGTGTCTATATTTGTGTCTAGTCTACTACTGCAGACTAGTGTCGGTTTCATGAGTGCAGCCCCATACTTCATGTGCATGCACACATATGTGCTGTGCGCCTGGCCACATGCCACCGAAGTTATTAGCTTAACCCACGACAACGGCGTGCACTTGTGCAGTCCCAGAAAGATATTTCCAGTTACGTTTGGATGTATCACTCGGAAACAAGATTTGCAGTGTTTACGATTTGGAATTGAGTTGTGGAGTGGAGAGCGGGCGGGCAGAGAGAGTGAGGGGGCGGAGCGGGGGTGTGGGAGGAGTGCGGCTGGCTGCCTGATAGAGTGGAGAGCGGGCGGGCAGAGAGAGTGAGGGGGCGGAGCGGGGGTGTGGGAGGAGTGCGGCTGGCTGCCTGATAGAGTGGAGAGCGGGCGGGCAGAGAGAGTGAGGGGGCGGAGCGGGGGTGTGGGAGGAGTGCGGGAACAGACGGGAGGAGAGTAGGAGGAGGAGTAGGGGAGGCACGGCCTAGCGGCCGTGCAATCAAGAAGTGAGGGGGCGGGAGAGTAGGCAAGGCAGGCGGCTGGGGCCATGTGCACGCGCTTTTAAGCTCAATGCGCATGCGCATTGAGCTTAAAAGTCACGGGCACTGCAAGGAATCGCCACGATTCCTTGCAAGTTGGATAAAGAGTCGATGAGCCCCCATAGTCTCGCTTGCTCGATGCGCATGCGCATCGACAGGCGAGACCTAAAAAGGCCCTCAACAATGTCCATTTCGCAAAATAACTTTGACAGAGGCCAATTCAATGCAACAGTGATAATTACTTCCACTGAAGCCATTCCAGGGTAAATGATACCCTCAATATAAACAAGCATTGGCAAAACCAATAGGTCTCACCTATGCAAGAGTTGTAGGCTTTGAGAAGGTGTTTTGGCCATGTTATACACCAGAGTGGCTGCTGTTCAGCATGACTAAAAGTTTGTGGCATAGAGGAGAGTGGAGGGGAGTGGCGTGGCGCAATGTGGAGTGCCGATACAGCAGAGTGCCGATACGGCAGAGTGCCGATACGGCAGAGTGCCGATACGGCAGAGTGGCGATAGAGCCGAGTGTCGTGTCGCAGAGCCGAGTGTCAGTGGAGTGTCGCAGAGCCGAGAGTCAGTGGAGTGTCGCAGAGCCGAGAGTCAGTGGAGTGTCGCAGAGCCGAGAGTCAGTGGAGTGTCGCAGAGCGGAGTGTCAGTGGAGTGTCGCAGAGTGGAGTGTCAGTGGAGTGTCGCAGAGTGGAGTGTCGCAGAGTGGAGTGTCGCAGAGTGGAGTGTCGCAGAGTGGAGTGTCGCAGAGTGGAGTGTCGCAGAGTGGAGTGTCGCAGAGTGGAGTGTCGCAGAGTGTCACGTCGCAGAGTGTCACGTCGCAGAGTGTCACGTCGCAGAGTGTCACGTCGCAGAGTGTCACGTCGCAGAGTGTCACGTCGCAGAGTGTCACGTCGCAGAGTGTCACGTCGCAGAGTGTCACGTCGCAGAGTGTCACGTCGCAGAGTGTCACGTCGCAGAGTGTCACGTCGCAGAGTGTCACGTCGCAGAGTGTCACGTCGCAGAGTGTCACGTCGCAGAGTGTCACGTCGCAGAGTGTCACGTCGCAGAGTGTCACGTCGCAGAGTGTCACGTCGCAGAGTGGAGTATCGAGGCATAGAGTGGATAAGGGGAGGGTGAAGGGGCATAGGGTGGAGGAGCATAGGGAGGAGTAGGGTGAAGGAGCATAGGGAGGAGTAGAGTGGTGTGCAGTGGCGTAGAGTGAAATAGAGCGGAGTAGTGTCAGAGTGGAGAGGCGTAGGGTGGCGTAGCATAAAACGGAGTAATGTGTTGTGGAATTAAGTATTGTAGAGTAGAGTGGCGTATAGGGGCATAAAGTGGAAAGACAGAGTCGAGGGGAGGGGTCCAGAGTGAAATAGAGTGGAGTACAGTGTCAGTTTGGAAGGAAGTAGGGTGGCGTAGCATAGGGTGGAGTAAAAGTGTTGTAAAGTGAAGTGGCATAGATTGGAGTAAAATGGAGTAGAGTGTCAGAGGCCCATCAAGATTTTTCAGCGCTGGCGGTCGCAGATAGTCACAACCGCTTGCGTTCAGAAACCATCCGTTCGCGTTGAGGCTGCAGCTCGAGTAGAAAATCTACTCGAGCAGCAGAAATAAGGAGCAGCCTCTTGTGGGGCACATGGTGCCATTCGCGCTGATTTTCCAGCGCAGGAAAAAACACCTGGTGCTAAAAATAAGAGTGAACTAACACACTGCGCCCCTTGCGGAACTCTGTGTAGCTCTGCAGAACTCCCCAAACTGTGCCCATGCCTAGTAGATTGTCAGAGTGGATAGTCATGGAGTGGCTTAGAGTGGTGTGGTACAGAATGGGGGGTGTAGAGTGGTGTGGCACAGTGGGGGCGCAGAGTGGGAGGCGCAGAATGGGGGGGGCAGAGTGCAGGGGGGCAGAGTGCAGGGGGGCAGAGTGCAGGGGGGCAGAGTGCAGGGGGGCAGAGTGCAGGGGGGCAGAGTGCAGGGGGGCAGAGTGCAGGGGGGCAGAGTGGAGGGGGGCAGAGTGGAGGGGGGCAGAGTAAAATAGAGTGGAAGGGTAGCGTAGCATAGAGTAGAGTAAAGTGTGTCAAGGAGTGTTGTTTTAGAGTGGAGTAGAGAGGCATAGATGGACACAGAGTGGAGGGGTGGGGTGTAGAGTGAAATAGAATGGAGTTGAGGGTCATAGAGTAGAGGGGCATAGCATAGAGGGGAGTAAAGTGTCAGAGTGGAGTAAATTGGCGTAGAGTGTCTTAGAGGGTCGTGGAGTTTAATAGAGGGGAATGTCAGAGTGGAGAAGCATTTCAGAGTCGTTGAGGGTCAGAGAGTGGAATGGCGTGGAGTCATAGAGAGGAGTGGAATGCAGTAGAGTTCCAGAGTGGAGTGTCGTAAAGTGGAGTGGCCCAGATCGGAGTAAAGTGAGGTGGCATAGAGTGGCGTAGTGTGAAATGTAGTGGCATACAGTGGCGAGGCACAGAGTGAAGTGGCACAGAGTGGAGCGAAGTGGCAGAGTGTTGCAGAGTAGTGTAAAGTTTAGAAAGCATGCAAATGTGAGTACCAAAACAGAAAGGCAATGGTAAGCAAATGGGTGGCAGGGTGTTGCAGAGTAGTGTAAAGTTTAGAAAGCATGCAAATGTGAGTACCAAAACAGAAAGGCAATGGTAAGCAAATGGGTGGCAGGGTGTTGCAGAGTAGTGTAAAGTTTAGAAAGCATGCAAATGTGAGTACCAAAACAGAAAGGCAATGGTAAGCAAATGGGTGGAATGTTTTCCCATGAAAGTTTCTGAATGTCCCAAAGATGTGAACCGTAGGCTAAGACCTAAAAGTTACAAGGGAAAGGCTGCGCTCAACAGAGGACAGTCCAAGTGTAGCAATGCCCTAAACAGATGCAATTTTAGGTAAGCTAGTGACCTCAGCAATCGGCATTCCGAAAAAGCTGCCCATTACCAAGTTAATTCCAGGGGAGGTAGTATACGAAAACAAGTATCTTTGTGTGTGTATTCCATTAAATCTCGTACGCTATACCGATATGATCATGCCCTTAGCACGAGTTAGCCCAAGGACATTAGGGCCTGTAACAGTATTGGGAGAGGTGTTGCCCAGAGCCCTTCCAGGGGCAATGATGCCTTCTGATGTCTCTCTAGGTGTGACCATGGAGAGCAATCCACATGTGAGACGGCCATAAGAGGTCCTTCCAGGGGCGGTGACACCTCACAGGCTGCTCCAGGCGTGTCCCGTTGCTGCGATCATGTATGTGTTTCATGTGCTGCTGGGCTTGGCTCTCTGTGGCGCGTGGCTCAGACTAGAACGGGCGCCTCATTAGCCGCCCTATTCAGGGACAATTCAGCAACTACACGTTCAGGGCTCCCCGAAGATGAAAGCTACGTTTACACCTTCAAAGGGTGGTGGGTCTCGCCCCAGTGATTCAAGGTGGACACAAATAAACTGTACCCTGGAAAAGGCGGGGGAGATGGGGCCAGTTGCTTCACTTCACAAAGGAGCAGTGCGCAGTGAGGCGACCTCCAAAGGAACGGCTGATTTTCACATAAAAATAACTGCCTCAGCTTCAAATGCCAACCACAAGCCACAAAAGGGCAATTTATTGTCGTGGAAAGGGCACGCTGCAGAGCACGTCATTATTAATCTGATGTCGCAACAGCCACGATCAGAACGTGTGTGAAATGATTGATCTCCTGACGAGAAAAGCTTCGCAGAAGGTAATCCAAATGTTGCGGGCCGCGTCGCGCAGCGTGCGGGCAGAGCGTGACGGAGGCAGCCCTGTCCAGAGCTTCAATCACCAATCCAGTCACAAAGCACAGAACCCGACTGCGATTTAACTACTGCGCAGGAAGTGGGGCCTGTGCGAAAATAATGGACAGACTTCATTCAGCCTGAACCAGAGCGCGACCAGAGAAAGGCGTCTCGAGAAGCACGAAGGTCTTCGGATCGAAGTGTTTCGACAAAGCATCAATAAATCTCCCCTAGTCCTGAGGGGAAGATGGATGAAGGGTATGCGGCTCCGTGTGTTAAACACTCGCCACTGACGTCTGCCGTGTACTGCAAAGGAAGTGGAGCAATTGAGAAAAGAATGAACATATTTCAGCCTGAACGCTGAGGGTTGAACGGAGGGCATGTTGAATGAAGAGAATCAGACGGTGTTAAATGTTCGCCGCTGACATCTGCTGTGTGCTGCAGGTCACCAGCCAGGATCTGGTAAGTCCAACTCCGGTTTCTATCCTTTTAAGATCCATTAAATTGGGCAATAGCAATACCAGCTCCTAACAGAGTTTATAAACAGTAGCATGCGGTATTAGATTAAAAAAAAGAAGCTGTTACTACTGTATACAAGCAGAAAACATAGACCAGCTAAGAAAGGGTTTCCATTTTAAGGAGGCATCCATCTGTTTTGAGTCCACTTGGAGTTGAGCGCTAAGAAGATTATCATCCTCACCATCAGGAGTTTAAAAACGGCCATATTGAATAGATGATTCAAGAAGAGTCGTAATCGACTTCTCTCTGGTGCCCACCCAGACCAGATTTCGATGCCCATGACCCCTGGGCCTGAAGTAGGCCTAGTGAAAGTCCTTTCGCGGAACGTAAATGGGCTCCTAGACCAGTTTAAACGTGGGGCAGTCATGAGAGCGGAGAAACCACACAAACCCAACATCCTCCTCATCCAAGAAACCCACCTCATGAGCGACCACTGCCCCTTCCTGGCCCGGATGAGCTTTTCAAGGGTGTTTTACGTGGAGTTCAAGGGGAGTAGCTATCCTTATAAGGGATGGAATTGTGTTTTGAAGTACACAGAGTCTGTCAAGATCCACAAAGCAGATATTTGGGGGTGACCAGGTTACTACACAAGACTCCTGTGACAGTACTATGCATAAACGCCTCCCACACCTGACAAGAACCATCCTAGAAATGGTGGGAATTTTGCTAGCGCAATTTCCCCCGGGATAGAGGCTGATCAGTGGTGACATTTACGGGGTAGTGGATTGGGACTAGGACCGTTCTAGGAGGATGGCAAGAACTCCCACGGAATGTACAACTTCCCTGGCAAAGTTCACGGTGACCCTAGGGCTCATGGGCCCATGGCAAACACTACACCCACACAAGAGGGGACATGCCTTTTATTCAGGAGCTTATAAAACTTTTTCCTAATTGGAGTGGAGAATAGGACCCGGGACAAAAGGAGCAAGGTGGTGCTTGGGTCCATGGTTGCTAGCAAACCCAGGCCATAGACATCTATTTATCGTCTGTATAGACTGCTTTTTCTGTACCAATACTAACTCTATGACCGCCCCTGCTTCCCTATGGGAGGAGTTCAAGACCTACCAGCAAAGGGAACTCATTAGCTATCAGATGGAGGTGGGCAGAAGGAAGCGGAAAACAATCAGAGTTAGTATCTTGCATCCCGAAGATTGATTATTAACAGATCCTCTCCATCGTCCACCACTCTCTCCAACCTCCTATATGCCCAGGAGACACTTAAGTAGACGCAACGTGACAAAGCCAAACGAGCATGGAGAGTGACACATAGCTGAATCTACCAGTGGGTTAATAAAGCGAGCAGAACCCTACACTGGCTATGCTCAAATAAGAGGAATAAACAGGATCCCTGGAAAGCACAATTCATTCACTCCTTCATACTAGAAGTAATCACTGGTCATAAACTATTTTATACCGTTCACAGACTTATTTTTATTTAAAAAAAACATAAATAGATAAAACACAATGCATTACAAAATAAATTTTATCATTAAAAACAAGGAGAATAACATTTCATACAGTAAATAAAAAACAAAATTGCAAATTAATTCATCAATGTCTACAAGTAAGTCAACACAAAGAGTAACACATTTGAAGATGTCAACAAATCCTAACCACATTAATCACAATTGAATCTAAGGAAAATAATGCCGCTCATGTGAATCCAAACTGAAACCTCCAAGAGTCACAAGCAACCGTTTTTGGTACTAATTATAAGATTCATGAAGCCCTTTTGATGTTTTTAGAACAAATCTCGTTTTTTTACTTTTGATTTTATACCAGAGATTTACTGGGCTTGAATTCTATAGGCAGGAAAAAATGCGTAGACGCGTTTTGGTGTCTCTGCCTTTGGATATCGGCACACCTTCCTCAGGACAAAATCGAAGTCCCTTGAGGTTACAATCATGTATCCTTCCTTGAAGAAGGTCTGTTTCTTTATGAATCAGAAAGGCATCAGATCCGCATAGGACTGTATCCTCAATCGATATCTTTGGGATATACGCAGTCGTAAAAAGAGGATTCTTTGCCTAGGCTTCTAATCAGGTTCGAAAATGGTTACACATCCTCTGGATACTGGATTTTCACCTTTTGTATGAAGAGCCCTGTGGATATAGGGGATAGCCTCTTCCCCGTGGTATTCTTCTCCTTTTTTAGTTTTCCCAACACCTTTGAATGGCGGTGAATGGCTTGTTAGGAGTAATGCCTGATCTTGGTACTGATCGGCGAATAGAGAATCCACGGGTACGTCTGCTCCTTAGTGTTACTCCGAGTATGCCGGATAATTTATTGAAATAGTTACGAATACACGCATTCTAGACCAAGTGTCTTTGACTGTGGTTTTGTTTATCTATTTTTTGTTTAGGCTCTCGAAAAATATTGGACTACAGCGCAGGTGAGCTGTATTATTGAGTAAATTATAAAAGGTCAAGTGCTCTCCATGTGCATTTTTATATATATTTCTCTCGTCTCATTTTTCTCACAGATTTTTTCAGAGTTAACTACTCAGGTAACAGTTTCATAATATCTTAGCCCATACGATGTCTATTTCCAAATAGAAATGTGTACTTATAAGACAAATATCGTTTTCCCTCATTTAGATAACACAAATTCAAGAAGTTCTATTGAATATATAATTCCTTCATACTCGTGGTAAGGAGCCATTCAAACATTTTAGTTTTGCATCAAAATCTGTAGATTCATTCTTGCATCAAGAGTAATGAGATTTCTTTCTTTCTTTTCTTCTTTTTTTTTACTATACACAGACCCCTGACGAAGGGGCACTCGCCCCGAAATGCATTGGGTGTAGATTAACCATTATGTTTCATGTTGTATGAACTATTGAATTTGTTTGCATTTCTGTGAAAACAATGATACGAATATATTGTGTTTAGTAATGTAAGATATCAAAGCTCATGAAACTATTTGCATCAACATTGATTGTTTAAAATAAAAAGAATGTACTAACGTGAAATAATTGTTTTGAAGTAGTGCGTACTGGAGTCCTGGTGACTTACAACACCAGGCCATATACATTTATTTCAGGTAGTTTGCAGGCACTAGTCCAGTACAGCACACATACCGGATTAACACATTGATTCATGTGAACTGAGTGCAGCACCCTTCTATATTCATTTTATATCACACTGCAACTTTAGGGCGCTAGCACCACTTTGAAAATGTCGTTCAACTCTATTGCGGCTATCACAGATAACAGAGCCAATACAAGGGTATACACAGCAGAAGAGGCAAATCAAATATATAAACTTATCAAGGAATCAAAAACTTTTGATGCACAAGGAGGGTCCGTGACACAGCAACTAAAACAACTTGAATACCTTACCAGGCGCAAATTAAATCAGCGACTACATGCCACGACGCTTATACAGTATCATCGTGTGAAGCGTATTCCCAGAGGCCTGAGATTAGCTATAAGACCAATGATATATAGGTTAAACAACAATCCAAAGTTCATGGAAAAATGGTTCGAAATCTTGAATAAATGTTCCCTGGATTTGATCTTACTGTTGATTGAGGAACTCGCAAAGACTATACATGACTTGGAAGAGGAAATATTCAATTTAAAAAGAGATTTATCAGAAAGGATTGAGGAAGACGTATGGGCTAGAACCTTAGAAGACATCAACACACGATTGGATAAGTACGGAAAGGAGTTGGAAGAAACTAAGTTGCGCAAATTCAAACGTGACACTATTGATTATAAATTAAACGAGGCCTACACGTGGGCGGAGGTCTACGCCAGGCGAAGATTCAATAGTAAAAAACCACAACCAGCTTCCTCGGATGAGAGTGTAGTTTCCGACAGCGACCTGAGTACTGTAAGACAGCCTTTAATTACCACACAATCACAGAAATCAACATCACAACCTTCTGTTCAAGTAGAAATAGCAGCTGGACCTTCATCGGTTTCTTTTTTAGAGAAGGATTTACCACAGAGCAAACCACCAAAAGTTCTAACAACTCAATCTGGAGACAAAAGACGAGAAGAGGACAAGGAAAAAGAAAGGGAAAGGGAGAAGGACAAAGAACTATTGAAGAAGACGGGGTTGCGAAGTCAGACCAAGACCTCGTAATCAATATCTCCAATTACTCCTTGTCAACCTTTGAAAATAAACTTTTGAATAAAGGAACATCTTTCGTGAGTACATATCACACTAATGCACTGGAAGCTGAAGTAGCATTTTTTAAGTTCATGAGAATCCTGAGGCTAAAACATTTCTTCACAATTTTGAACCCGGTTGAAGACACCGAGGATGTCAACAGACAATTTAAACCTAAAAGCAATTTCATGGCACCGATATCCCACAAAACTTTGGATACGTTTGAAATCTTAGTAAAGGCTGACATGAACAGAATCCAATTCAAGAGGAAAACTAAGAATCTCACACAAGCTGAATACAGCGCTCTTCAAAGGCTAGCAAGGAATAAGGACTTGATGTTTCAGATGGCAGACAAGGGTGGTGGACTTGTACTCATGGATTTCGTGTTCTATAAACAGAAGGGTGATGAGCATGTGCGAAATGAGACAACATATGTTAAACTTGAAAATGATCCGACAACGAGCATATCTCAAAATTTGGACAACATTTTGGATAAGGCTGAGGAACTAAATTGGATTGACAATACAACAAAACGATACTTGAGGCAGATATATCCCAGAAGACTCAAAATTTACTTTCTACCGAAAGTTCATAAGAATTTGAACGATCCACCTTTCAGGCCCATTGTTTCTGGGTGTTCTTCAATTTTCGAGAACCTCAGCATTTTCATTGATGCACATATGCAGCAATTCATTCAAAATTGGGTTACCTATTTAGAGGATACTTCAGATTTCTTAAGGAGTCTCTCAACAATTACAATCGATGACAATGCGGATTGGACACTTTGTACTATTGATGTCGCTTCCCTTTACACATCAATCCCTCACAAGCAGGAATTGGAAGCTATGGAGTGGGCTTTGTTAAGAACAGACAAGCCGGACGAGCTCAAATATCTCATATTACAGCTACTGGAGTTTTGCCTTCAAAACAGCTACTTTCTTTGGCAAGGTGAATTTTACACTCAATTGACAGGCACGGCGATGGGATTCCCAGGGGCATGCATTTATGCCAACATTTTCATGGCAAAATTTGAGCTGGATTACATACTTGAGGACCCCACGTGGCAGGAAGGAATTGTTTATTACAAGTGTTACATTGACGACATATTCATAATATGGAAACGTTCCTCTGCAGAGCTTCTTCGAAACATCAAGAGTTTAAATTTGGCCAATCCCAGGATACAATTCACGCACAGTATAAGCAATACAGCTTTACCTTTTTTGGATGTTCTAGTTGAACTAAAAGATGGATCGATTCAAACTAAACTGTTTAAGAAAGAGACTGACAAGAACACAGCACTTCTATATGGAAGTTTTCATCCGGTAAACCTCATCAACAATCTTCCAGTTTCTCAGTTCATGAGGATCAAAAGAATTTCTTCAAATGAGGTTGAATGTGAAAAGAGCCTTGACCTACAAAAGCAAAGATACTTGGATAGGGGTTACCCCAAAAAATTGTTAGAGGCACATCTGGATAAGATAAAAGCTACTCCAAGGACAGATCTTTTACAAAAAAAAACTAAGATGATCAACAAAAGGATGGTTTTGTTTCAAAGCATTCATCAGCTTCAAAGGATATTCAAAGAATAATTCTTAAGCGATGGGAGATCGTAGCAACAGAGAAAGATTTTGGATCATTATTTTGTGATAGAGCTTTGTTTGCTTATGAAAGATCGCAAAACCTAAAGGAACTACTCAATAGACCAACAAGTGACATTTCCACCCAAACAACAGTATTTAAGGGCACTACGAAGTGTCATAACTGCAAAAATTGCAACAATGCCATATTGGGAGATGTTCTTCTACATCCTCGCACAGGTGAAAAAATACAGTTGAGACACACCACCAATTGTAACTCAGAACATGTGGTTTATTCAATCAAGTGCCCATGTGGATTACTATACGTCGGCAAAACTGACAGAAAATTGAAACTGAGACTCTCGGAACACAAAAGTCGTATCCGGAACAAAAACCTAACTTCACCTCTAGCCAAACATTGGATTGAAGAGGGGCATTCTATTGCTCAACTAAGATTTCAGATAATTGAATTGGTCCCACAAAGATTGGATATGGACAATGCAAAAATACTTCTCCAAAGGGAGACTTTTTGGATTCGTAAATTACAAACCCTCATTCCGAATGGATTGAATGATAAGTTGGAACTTATATGTTTTCTATGAGGCATACGCATCTTGAGCCCTCGGGTTGCCTGACACACAATGATACCCACACATAGGTATACGCACATATCAAAGGGTGATAGATTGTTGAAATTAAGTAGGCAGTTTGTTTACTGGTGACACCTTGTTTTCGAAAATTTAAATAGGCAGGAACTGTTATGATCTGAGATGGACTGTTGACATAAAGTAGACAGTTTGTTTACTGGTGACACCTTGTTTTCGAGAATGTAAATAGGCAGGAACTGTCATGACCTGAGAATAATATATATATATTTTTTTTCCAAGACCTTTATCAGGTGCAAAGGGTTAATACACAGCTTTATGCCTACAACCTTGAATGGCAGGCCGGCAGCAACTGCGCGCAAAATCAAAATTGCCATATACAATTTGGAGAGGCGTAAGCAGTTAACACAGCATGCCGCCTACAACCCTTCCGGGCCGGCCGCGTTGTAAAATGATAAAAGCTGTAACATGACTTGTCATCTTGCAAGTAAATCCCATAACGAATCTCAAAATCAACACTGAACAGTTGAGGTCTCTTTTTGTGTTTTTCCCCCCTCCCTGTCAAAACCTGAGATTGGAACTGAGGAAAACCAATGTGTCTAGTCCCTTCCCCCACTGTGGCCACCATACATAGTATGTGATATAGAGGGATTTACGGGGCGGAGCAAGTGTGTGGAGTATCCTCCACGTTGGAATATATTGGAAGTTGATTGAGAGTGCTCTGCATCCTAATGGCTAATTTGAACTGTTGTGGGGATGGAATGAGTGTAGTCTGGAACCGCACCTGCTAGCTGAAAAGAGCGCTACCTGTGTATATGCCATGTATTACGCCGTGCACGAACTCGTGGGTAAGTGTCTCGAGAGGGATGGGAGAGCGACCAGTAAGCTTCTAAACATTCTGTGTGGACGTACTGACCTGGAGTTATCTTTGAAGTTGCTACTATGGCTGTGCCCTGAACCCCCCGACAGACCTTGACTAACCATTTATGCTAGCAGGGTGGGCTGGGGACTGGGGGAGGGGAAGGGGGGAGGAGAAGAAGGCCTATTAGGGTGCACTCATCGAGGGTCAGGCTCACGCCCGGGTGTGTTCGTGCGCTCAGCTCGGACCGGTGTCACCAGCGGGTCTGGCCCTTCTGATTCGTCATCTTGAGTTCGGAGAAGGTAAGCGGTGCTGAGATTAATATTTTGTAAATGATTTTCCGGAATTTCCTTCACACTTCTCCCTTCCTTTTTTCTGTCCCTTTATCAACATATTTTCTTTAGATTAGGCACTCTATAATGTCTACCATTCAAACATGGCGGCCGTTTTTTCAGATAAGTAGTTTAACCCTTTCGATGCTCATGACGAGCTCAGCTCGTCATGATGCACAGTTGAGCTGTGCTGATGATGAGCTGAGCTCGTCATGACACCAGCAAAATGGCATTTTTCAGCACAGGGGGGGGGGAAACGCCTAGCAGCCAAGGTGTTAAGGACAATGAACATCGCACTACTCGTTGAATAATAGATTAGTAGAATACACGTCTATTTTAAGATTTACACTCAATTTGATTTTGATTCAAATGAGTGAAGTAGGGCCGTTGCGCTAGTTAAAATAACGGAACACGGAGTAAGTCCTTCGTTTGTTTCCATGCGTGAGTTGAAGCATTTTAATTAGAGAAAGGACTGGTTGCAAGCAATGCGACTCGGGAAGACCGCCACTAAGGGTGACTGAACGGCTACTTGTCGGTAAGAATAGATACCGGTTTGACGGCTACGGTCATTTTTTTTTTTTTTTTTTGGGACAGCTATTTACTGGCCAGTGTTTAAAAGACTGTCGTTTGTATTGGCAGGATTACTGGTTTTTTGAGAAACTGGCGAGACATGTAGAGGCAAAAATATTGGTGAATGCCCTGAAAAACTGCCTTACTACAGATATAAACACACTGTTGTTGCAAGACCAATCAGATTTTATGCTGGAACAGGCAACGAGTCACAATATCAGAAGAGTTTGAAATGGTCTAGCTAGGAGTGGCACATTGGAAGATCCATTGGCACTGTTGCTAGTGGACTTCGAGAAAGCCTTTCATTCGGTAAGATGGGATTATCTCTTTCCCCTCCTGAGGAAATACAACCTATGCCCTAGATTCTGTTGATATGTCAAACTCCTATACAGACCGTAGAGCCTATGTCAGGGTCAGGAGAGTTATTTCTGACGACTTTGAGATTAATTCAGGAACCAAGCAGGGATGTCTCTCCCCACACCTTTTTGGCCCGACGACAGAGCTGTTGGCGCAATGGAGTCAAGTTGAAGCGCAATTCAGGGGATACGGATATGCACCGGGAATACAAGATAGAATAATGCTTTATGTTGACAAAGTGCTGGTCTTTTAGCAGACCTGCAGTGGTCTGGTTCCCATCTGTTACGGATCTTCCCTAATTATGGCACATTTTCGGGTCAGCGCCTCAATGGGACAAATGACCTCCATGTATGGGATTGGAGACCAACCCGCTATCATGACATGAGCCGGAAACATTAGACGCACAGAGAGTGGGTTTAGATACCTGGGGGTCTATGTCACCCCGGACCCTAAGAGAGCCTAGCATAGCAACATCCAACCCCTGCTAGATAGCTTAGAGGCGAACATCTTGTTGTGGTCAGTCCTATTTCTATCACACCTGGGCCAGTCGGCTATCCTTAAGCAGGTCTCACTTCGCCAAATTCTTTACCAGCTGCAGCATTGTCCCTCCGCGTTACCAAAGAACTTCACTATCAAGGAAGGGACCCATCAGGGATTTTTATGGAAGGGTGGCACTGCCAGAATCGTGCCAGAATCGCATTGAATACATTTTACAATCCCACATATGATGGGGGAATAGCAACAGCAGACATGGCTTTGTATTATAGGGCCGCACAGCTAACAATTCCCCACGAATGGTGGCATGACACCGAGAATGACCGGACCTTTGCCACAGAACTATAGGCGATCGGGGCGTCACTACTACGCCTCCTCTACGGAGGCACACATAGACTAGATCTCTCCCAGGCCATGACAGTAGTGCTGCAAACATGCAAGACAAAAAAATAACAATGGGGTGGAAGAGCAGACTCTGGAAGGGGATTCCTTTATGGAAAGGGAACCAGCTCCCCCAGGATACCCGCCTGAAGTGTTTTCACTCATGGAACACCATTGGGATCTCCAAGTTGGGAGACATGATGCAGGGTACCACTATGAAATAATTCATGACACTGCAAGTGGAATTTGAACTCTATAGCAGTCAGTTATTTCGATACCGCCAACTACTTCACGCACTGACAACTTACATGGGAGACCGGGTGGACCCGTTGACAACCAGTCTCTTAGCGAATAAATTACTGGGGGAAGAACTAGGTTAAATTAACAAAAAAGGGAGGTAGAGTAACGATGTAGGATTCTTACTCCACAGGCTTAGTTACATAAACAAGGGGAATCCTACTGACCGTGTTTAAGGGAAGTGTTACCCACGGTGATGTGGGAGCACTTAGTGTTTTTTAAAATACCCCTCACACACCAAAAGGCCCCTTGGTGTCATACTTCATCATAGGGGTCTTCGCACCCCTCTAGCTTTGGGATGCGGCGTGCTACGACCTACGCCTACGCGGGAGCACCTAAAGTAATGACTATGTGTGGTGCGTGTGGTGCAAGTGATAGGGATACTTATGTGAGTGGTGGGAGGGGCCTTTTGGTGTGTGAGGGGTATTTTAAAAAACACTAAGTGCTCCCACATCACCGTTGGTAACACTTCCCTTAAACACGGTCAGTAGGAAGAACTAGGTCCCCATAAGATTTCACAGATTTACAGACGCCTAGTACTCAACAACCCTGACACATTCCAGAAACTGCGAAATCCGATCTAGGCCCATTTGAAGATGAAGACTGGAGGGAAGCCCTCGCTTCACCACGAGAGGTGGCGATTGCAACACAGTTTAAGGTCATTCAGGTGATTTATCTCCATCACACATACTGGATGAGATACAGGTTGTGGGGATGGGGGCTGGTGCCCTCCCTGAGATGTCTGCAGTGCCAAGAGGAAACTTGCTACATACAAGGTGGTATTGTGGGGCATTGACCTCCTTCTGGGAGAGGGTTCATTCTATAATAAGGGAATGGAGGGCTGCTGTATCCTGAGAGACCTGATGTTAGTGATGCCACATATAAAGACAGACCTGGACAGTTAAAGATACAGATGGCCCTGCTCTGGATTGCTCTAATGTAGAAAGCTGGCTTTCTATGTAGTGTACCAAAACGAGGTACACTATACATAAAGTCCAGGAAACCCGTATTGGCTTAAAGGGCTGGCTTTAACAAATCCAAAGTGCTCTGTTTGTGGTTGTGTGGTCGAGCAGTTTAGGTTGATCAGACGGAAGTGTTGAGCATTTGTTGAACACACAGTCAATAAATGACAGACACTCAATAAGAAATCCGAGGCCAAATATAGAAAAATAAAACAATATTTTATTTAGTATTTAGATATTGGGTCTTTGAGATCAGGTAAGTCCTTTTAGTTTGTTATACTTTTTACAAAGTTAAACAGTTGAATAACAAAGCTGTCAGATTCGAGGCATGAGCCTCGAACACAGTGATCTTATCCTATGGCGAAAAAGACATGTACTGTATACAGGTATTTGCAAACGGTTGTAAAGGGTACCCTTTAGGACTTAAGGTGCTTGGGGGCAGGAGGGGCAAGGTCCAAAATACCACCAACAGTTCAGGGTTACCTACCCTGGTGTGTCCGGGTGCAGAGCTCCAGTCCCAATGGTAGCCTCAAGCGCGATTAGCTGTCAAAGTTTAAAGGGACCTGTCACAATAACGAAGTCTGCAAAGGGTGACTTAAGGACAAGTCCAGTGGAGCTCAAACGGGAGCTCAACTCATGAGGACTCCTAGGCCAAGGGGATACACGCAGAAGACATGTACTTGGGATGTGGAGCTCAGGTGCAGAGGTGCTGGCTTTAGTGTTGGAGGCTCTCACGGTTCCCGGTAGACCTGCAGAGGGAAAAGAAAAACAGCAGGGACACTTTCCGCAAGGAGCTCTTCCCTCTCGAAGTCCCTCGGTATGAAGGTAAGTCTTTGTGGTGGTGGTGTCCAGACTGGACACAAACAAGAATTGGCGGATGCAAGTGCCCTGGTAGTCAGGGTACTGGCACAGAGGGGTTCCTGGAGGGTCTAGCATCTCGAAGCTCACCAGAGACGGGGCTGACCTCCTAGAACCTCAGCAACCTCCTCCTGTCGCGGTGCTCCTTTGGTGCGCCCAATGGCCAACAGCACGGGTTACCAGATAGATGCTTTTGGTGCCGTCAGATGCAGGGGGTGTGGCTCCTCCACCCCAAGGGAGATGCTGATTGGCTGTTGAAGTTGCTGGACAGTACTCCACAGCATTGACAGGAGTTCAGCTTTTGGGCAACTCTGTCGTAGCAACTGTCGAGGTTCCAACAGCAAGGCAGGGTTTGGCACCAAGTAGTGATCAAGTCCTCAGTTCTCGTGGTGACTGCTCTTCATTGCCCTTCCTTCAGATCCCAGTAGACTAAAATCGGAGTTCCTGGTTGCAGAGGGACCCCTAAATACTGAGTTTTGGGGTGTTAAGAGGACTATAGGGTAGTAGCCAATGAGCTACTTACCTTTGGGGTGACTACACCCCCTATTTGACCACTTCCTGGGGAGAGTGGGCATAAACCTGACCCAGAGTTCCTAGTTTCGCCAAATCCAAGATGGCGAAACCTTTCTTTTGTTGTTCACTTCAGGTAGCCCACTTTAGGGGTGTGACTAAACTGTAAGTGAACACACCTTCAGACTACTTAATTTAAACACCAGCTCTGATACCAAATGGTCCCCAGGGTAGGGGTTGGCATTCCCAGCTTTGAAGCATCTGGCCTGGCCATGCTAAATTTTCTAGCTATCCTGTTGGAGGAGGTGTGACTACCTTCCTCCGGACATGCATTGTTTCTGACCAGAGAGCGTGGGCTCTCACCTCCAGGCTGAGAGATACCAGTCAGCCAGCACATTAGGAGACTACTAGGATTCAGTGGGCATCTCTAAGGTGCCCTCTGGATGCAAGTCATAATAAATCCAGTACTGGCATTAGTACAGATTTATTAAGATGAGGCATTTGACACCAAACACCATTATTTTCAGTGAAGCCATTATACAGCTGCGTAACTCATGATGACCAGTGTACAGAACATATAATTAAGATGGCTTCCTGATCACTTGCATGCCAAAGGAACCATCACAGGGGCATATCGGCTCATGCAGATCTGTCCTCACATATAGTATAAATCACCCTGCCTTCGGGATCTGAGATCCTGCTGTAGGGTTGGCGTACAGAGGCAGATTGGCAAGGCGGGTACTCGGGCATGGGCAGAAGGGCTGGTGTCTCAGTGCACTCAGTGGGCTGGTTTTTCCCTCTGTACCAGTCAACAGAGAGCACTGACAGGGAGAGGAAAGCAGCCTGGCTTTGCGGCTGTTCAGCGATGATCAGCTGTGGCCTCTCCTTGACACCCTGCCCTGCCAAGCAATCATGCTAATGGTGGGCTGGGGAGGGGTGATTGTGTGCCAGAATTTGCCTCCCAGGGGGCCAGGTGTTGCTCAGGACATTGAGACATTTTAACCTCGGCCCCCCTGGGGCCCCCGCAGCCCAGAAACAGTGTTTGCTTGCATTAGTCCTCGCCCACAGCCCTTCTCATTCATGTCATTGAGGGCGAGGAAGAATGGGTCTCACTGTGGGGGCCAGGTGATGTGGGGAACTCCCACCATCTTCACCTTAGCCTCCCCTCCACCCCCATGGATGGCCCAGAATCTGTGTTCTTGCTTTAGCCCCTCTCCTGCTACGCCATTGCCCTGAGGCAGTGAAGGGCTGGCGAGGGCTGAGCAATTTACAAATAGCTGGGGCCTCCCTGTTTTCTGGTGCTCCAGCGCTGGAGGGCTGGGGAATAATTTTGTAATAAAAAGTGGCCTCGCTGTTTTCAGGTGCTCCTGCGCTGGAGGGCTGGGAAATAATTTTGTAAGAGAAAGGGGCCTCGCTGTTTTCAGGTGCTCCTGCGCTGGAGGGCTGGGGAATAATTTTGTAATAGAAAGTGGCCTTACTGTTTTCAGGTGCTCCTGCGCTGGAGGGCTGGGGAATAATTTTGTAAGAGAAAGGGGCCTCGCTGTTTTCAGGTGCTGCTGCACTGGAGGGCTGGGGAATAATTTTGTAAGAGAAAGGGGCCTCGCTGTTTTCAGATGCTCCTGCGCTGGGGAATAATTTGGTACTAGAAAGGGGCGTGGCTGATTTTCAGGTTCTCAGCTTGTAGGACATTGTCACCTTGGCCCTGTGTCCTTCCCAAAAACAATATCCTCCCACTTACATTCCTTGTGTGATTCATGAAAGGGCACGGCCGTGAATGTGGGCCACGCCCGCAAATATGGGCCACACCCCGCGAATGTGGGCCATGCCCGCAAATGTGGGCCACTTTTTTCGTCAGTGCCCGGGCTAAATTGTGATCCCAATCTGACCCTGGTGGCGTACATACAGTATATGCAGTGCTCAGGGGCATAGCACACAATGTGTGTGCCATTTTGTGTGTTCGGAACGGTTTGCACCATTTCACGCAACTTGCAACGGCAGTCTGCATGCAATTTGTGTGCAAGTCTTTTATAGTGGCATAATACATGCTGCTGCAGCACTGGGAGACCCTCTTTAGTACCCATGCCCTAGGTAGAAGGAGTACCATTTACTGGAGACTTACAGGGGTGCTAAAGTCCTTGCCAATTGGGTTACAATTAGAAATTTACCTTGTTTTAAGGAAAGCACTTGCGGTCTGGTTAGCAGGGACCCAGAGCACTTTCAGTCGGAAATCATTAGTAGTAGGGCAAAAAGTTGAGGTGACCATGTCAAAAGGGCACTTTCCTACAATTGCCAAAATAGATATCGCGAGACACTGGAAAAAGAAAGCACCCCCCACTTTGGAGAGGTGGAAAAAAGGACTGGACACCTGCATGAGCTTAGAGGGCCTGAAATATATGGCCAGAGGCTGCCCGCACAAACACTTGAAGATTTGGGGGGACTGGGACCAATACAGGGTAATCCTTCTAGAACCCAACTGGACTCAACTTGGGTATGGAAATGACAAAAATCATGACTTTATTTGATCTCAGGGCAAGAAAAACAGGTTTAGGAGCTAGAGGGAGGGAGAAGGGTCAAGGGGGGGGGGGCTGTTTTCCATGGATTCTGTACAATGAATTACTGTATGTGAGAATGCTTTAAGAAGTGACCTTGACTATGCAGAAAACTCAATTAAATCCTTTGCAAAAATAAAAGGACGGAATCTAGGACTGCCGCAACTGCATAGTGCGCCACTCGAGGACCCATGTGGGTCTCAGGGAGTCCCCAATTATCTCCACGTGATTGAGTGCAGTCACAAGCTACATCTATCTTTGAGGGAATCCCCCCTCTCCCTTCAAAGCATTGTGTTTGCTCATCTGTTTAATGGTTTGGTATAAGCGCCACAAGTGCTGAGGCCACACCCCCCATTAATGGCAGGCTATTTGAACACACAGAGCACGTGTCCATGCAGCCGGGGTGTGCAGATGACGCGCCAAATACACACCTAAGGCAAGACCGTCTGCACCCGGATCGCGATGAGTGCCAGACCCCCTGTATGTTTTGGGCCTCATCCCCTGCATAGTCCAAGCTAAACAAGGAACTAACTCACCAATATTAACGGCCCAGGTAAGAGTATGAACTACGTTGCCAGCAGATTTACCTGCTTCTGTGGATGACCCCTCTATTGTTTGTTAGAGTTGATGTTTTGTTATTAAGAAGTGGGACAGTATGTTATCAATTACCAATTAAAGAAACTGCAAGCCAAAGCTTAACCTTGTGCATGGCACTTAAAAGGATAGCGAAGAGAATAAAATACGTAGTGCCTTAATTAATGGGAGATCCCTTGTGAAACAAAGATGAAGAGAGGCAGAATTCACAGGAACACAGAAAGTCGATGTTCTCTTCGTGACCGAGACCTGGGCTGGCCCTACATCAAGGCTGGACATGGTTTCTGCATGTCCACCTAAATACTCTCTACAGAAGAGACAGATCTGACAGAAGGGGCTGGCTGCTATCTACTATCACAACATGGCTGCTAGCTTCCAAACTATAGCACTGCTACACTATGAAGCTCTCACCTTCTCTACTGAAATCTCCAACTCACAAAGCCTAAAAGGAATTCTTATGTATCGCCTGCTGGGGCATTAGACGCACTGTCCAATCTGACATGAGTGCGTTATTGGAATTAGGCATACTGACAAATGACTTCACTTTACTCAAAGACTTCAATTATTACCTTGAAGATCCCGTAGACAAAGATAAGGAGACCCTACTGGATCTAATGTCTAGCGCTAGCCTAATTCAGATAGTGTTCAGTTCAACCCATTCCGCAGGACACTGCTTAGATGGGATTTTTACTAATAATCTAGGCAATGGAAATAGCATCAATGCTACCATTGATTAAAAAAAAAAGCCAACTCTGTCCCCCACTGACCCGAATAGCTATCGTCCCATATCTCGGGTACCATTCCTGCAAATATGGTTGAAAAGATAATGAATCAACAACTGGCAGCATTCACATCGGAGAAAGAACTCTTGGAACCTACTCAGTATGGGTTCAGAAGTGGCCATAGCACTGAGTCGGCAATGACAAAGGCCACGGATGAGATCAGAAAATCACTTGATCAGGGCAGTAGTATGGCCCAGATCTTATTAGATCTTACAAGAGCATTCGATATCGTCCACCACGGGCTACATATTCTTCGCCTTCAAAATAAGCCCTTGCCCTTCCGAGATCTTTTCTATGCGGCGGCAAACATGCAGTGGCACTTAAATTTACTTCTGGTCCTTTCTCTTTTCCTTGTGGGGTTCCCAGGGATCTTTGTTAAGCAAGACACTGTTCAATATTTACGTCACAACCGTGGCCAATTTAATTAGATCATTTGGGTTTTCGCTCACATCCCAAGCCAACAACACTCAGACTGTGGTCTCCCTGACCAAGAATGAGCAATATACTGGCATGAGATTCTAGGACTGCATGCGAGCACTCAGTGACTGGATGGCAAATAATTGCCTAAAGCTTAACTCTCCAAAAACTGAAGTAATCATATTTAGAAACAACCTCCCTCTGGTCCCCTTCAATGTGGCCGCTTGTGCTGGGTTCCCTCCATGTGTGCGCTCTACAAATTAATTTAACATAACATAACAAACTGAGAAACGGTCACGTCCTACAGCTAGAGGCAGTCTGGTGGCTTCACACAGTCAGTCCACCTTTCACTGAAGCACAGATCATGATTGGACACATGTTCAAAGATCAACTATGAACAACGTATTTTTGTAATTTGAGGCACTGCTGCGGTCTGTCCCTAGAGCTCCTAGTTGAAGGTGCACGTGGTGCAAACAGGGACAGTGCACCCGAACTGTAATTCTGACTAGTGCAGGTAGACTATGCACAGTTCCAAACCAGGTGTAGGGATGAAACTCCCAGACGCAGCAGGTATATGCCACCCAGTTCCTCACGACCTGGCATGTTTTCCTGTGCACGCAAATCATGTCACGAGTGCCCTGGCAGGTGCTGTATTGTTTTTGTTGTTGCTCGTCAGATTGTGCTGGAGTGTCTGGTCCACACAAAGTGGAATGCTCTTTAACATGGTGATTACCGTCCCTATGTTCAGAGACGTAATAGTCCAAACATGATAAATATACCTTGCAGGTTTTCTCTCAAACAATTCCTGAGCTGTTAACCTAAAGACTAAGGAAGATGAAGGAAAAGCATCTAACGGAATGGAGAAAGGGGCAAAACAGCTACTTTGTCGTACGTTGGGGGAACTGAAAACAAGTAATCATGTAAGTGCCCGAAAATGTATGTCACTGGCTGACAGAAACTGGAAAACGCGCAGCACTAAATGGAGCAGCCATGTGTGCATATGAAATAAGCTGAGCATGGGTGAGATGGAAAGAAAGAACTGTGCAGCTAAAAGTCAAAGTCACATAGATACAAGATAAACCAACTAATGAAGATATGAAGAATCTTTCTGATTCAATAACAACAAAAGAGCATTGGACTTCCTTACTCAACTTAAATAGGAGCATCAAATAATTTCTTGGAAAATTTATGTGACATATTTGACAACCCTATTTATCAAAAGAGGGGGACTCTAGGAGCTATTCAAAAGGTCCGGTGACCCGTGCTCCCGAAGTTAAACTTATACCAAAGGGGAGTCCCTGTTCCTAAGTAGAGAGAGAAAAAGAAGAGAAGAGGTACTGTTGTCGTGTTGGGGGATGTGTGTCCTCATCTTGATGCCCTCACACACCCCGAAGGATGTCATGCTTCATCGTTGGGTTTTTGCTCCTCGTCTGGCCGTCGCTGCAATGCCCTACAGGTCCCCCGTGGATTTTTTGATGAAGCTGTATGGGTGCAAGTGGCAGTGAAGTCATGGAAGGTGTATTAAAAAATGGCTGGAGGGAGAGTGATTAATTTTTATTAAGGTGATCCCTCTGTCATTATTAAAACAAAGTTTATGGTGCTGCTTTAAGGGGCATTATGTCCCTTGGTAGCTGGGTAACTATATGTCCCTAGTGGGCATATGTTCTGGTCAACATGTTTCGCGCTTTAATGGTCTCAGGGGAGGATCCAGGGGGCTTTGTCAGAACCGAGTGAGAAAGTTGTATCACCAGTGGCCCGAAAATTGAGGTGCCCCCGGATAAATGAAAGGAGAAGAACTTCCCTTAATAGGTAGGGTAAGATCCCATGTGATCAGTGAGGGTCACTTGAGAGGGTTCTCTCGTGCATCTGGACACCTCTGGTATATATTTGACAACCCTCCACTATCCAACATGTCCATGATGAAGAAACAAGCACATGATTTTCTTGGACCTGCCCTACTCTCATGCCCGACCTTCATACCCAATCCCTACATATCTGTTTGAATGGTTTGTAGCAGTAAAAACTCATTTTTAAAAGGGAAGAAAAAAGGCAAAGAGAAGAATGGACAGAAAAAAGAGAAAATATCAGTTAATAAAATGCATAGGTTAGAATTGGGGTAAGGGACTGGGTTAGGAAGAAGGGTTAGGGATTTCAGTGAGGCAGGATGCTTCAACAAGTAACTTGGGAGCTACTGACAGTTCTCCAGCTACCTGTGAGTTCTTCTGTGTGCAACCCAGTCTATTAAATTAGAAGCTTTGCTTGGTTAAATTATTTTCTGAATACCAAAATTAAAAAGCATGTTTTTGAGATGAAAATGTGTGTATTTTCAGGACTCACATGCTGATGTTTTGAGAAAAATTGTTGAAATTGCAAAATATATTTAAAGCGGATATTTGATCTATAAATCTTCCGGCGTCAGGTAGAGTTATTTACTCACATGGCCTTGGTTCATTGGGCACTGCAACTAGGGCGGTTTTATATTACCCAGGTTCCAAATTTAGAAAGTAATTGTTATTACCTTTCTGCTGACAACCTTGCCTGATGCACGGAGGTGATCATTGCTGTCAATCTTGCATGAGGTGGCCACTGACAATCTTTTTCTGATATGACCCCTTTTACAGCACTTACAATATTAGTAGCTCGTTGGTTTCCAATGAACATTAGCAACTCTTATTAAGAAAAGGTTGGAGTCCCCTGGGTGAAAGTTTTATATTTATAATTTTTTATTTATAGCATTTCTATAGCACAACAGCTACCCACTTGGGGTTTCCTGGCGCTTCTACGCTAAGTAGGGTCTTTACAGAGTTGCTTTAGCTTAAAACAACCAGGTCTTCAGTTGCTTGCGGAAAATCGTTCGAGGGAGACAACCTCTCAATGCTTCTGGAAGTGTGTTCCACAGCTTGGGGCCTTGATACGCAAGTGATCGGCCTCCAATCCGACTAGGTTTCATTCTGGGACTTTCACAAAAGGAAAGACCACTGGAGTGCAAGGAACGTGCTGGATAATAAGGTCTGGTAAGATTGAGAAGATATCTAGGGATGGGCTTGATCTTGCTTTATATATATCATATATAGCACAGGGTTTTAAAATGAATTCTTTTCTCCACCCTGAGCCAATTAAGTTTGCGGAGATGGAGCGAGGTTGATGCACTTTTCGTAAGTCTATATAACATTCTGGCTGCCGAGTTCTGGACCTCTTGTAACCGTCTGGGAGATGCTTTGCCCGCCCCCAGATAAAGCATGTTACCGTAGTCAAGTCTTGACATGATAAGTGCCTGATACTGTCTTTGGGCACAAAATGGCAACAGCCAGAAGATCTTCTGCAACTATTTCAAAACTGCGAAACAGTTGGCTACCACCTGAATCCTCATGGAAAGCTCATTATCCATCTAAAAACCAAGGTTCTTAACCTTGGTTTCTGGTTCCGGTACGGGGCCCAAGATTGCAGGCCAATGTTTGGGACCCTATAATGATGGATCCTTTCCCAACACCAGTACCTTGGTCTTATTTCCATTAAATTTGAGTGGACAGTAGTTCATCCTGCCCCGGCCGCGCCCAAACATGCATTCAGCGTTTTATGCAAACAAGGGGAACCCAACGGATAGCTAAGGACCATGGGTATAACTTCGTTATAAGAAACAATGGAGCCTAGCTTATTCAACATATGTACAATGTAGTATAGAAACACAATGGAAACTATACAGATCAAGATATCCTGACCCAGCCGGGACAGGAATTTATTCTCAAAAATCAATGTCAAGTATACAGTACAATAATAACAAGACACAAGCCTGTGCCGTACTGACAGAGAAAAGGGAAGATAGAGGTAGGGTGAAAAAAAGGGGTGTTTTTCAGGCAAGGAAAAAGAGCAAAGACAGGGCACTGCAGAAAATTCAAAGATCAATAGCAGTGTCGCCTGGAGTGGAATGTGCACAAGCTTTTTAGACAATAATGTGAGTGTCAACCCACTCTTGGGTGTCGACGTTTCGATCCCTATAGCTCTACTAGATGCATGGGATCATCATCAGGACTTATGCAATAACAAAACATGCCTGAATGAGACAAGCCTGTTTAGGAGACAAACAAAGAAAGAAAGATTCTTTAAAGATCCGTTAAACACTAAGGAGTAGTTTAAAAACTAGACGCCCACGTTGTAACACATTCGAAATCGCAGTGCGTAAACCAGTGCACGGTGTTTGTGCCAAGTAGAAAAGCTTCACATTGCTATTTTCACAATATTCGGAATCGCAGTGGCATGCGTGAATTTGATTTGTCTACAGGACTGTGTGGTGAAAGTGATTGTTCAGTTCGTATACTGGTCTTAAAACAAGTGCAGTGATAATGCAAAGTTGCACTTCTTTAATACTTTGTCTTTTTAAACCGGAAAAAGATTGGCCTGGAGGGGCTAGATAATTATAATGAAAAAATAAACCATACCTCTATGGTACGAAGTGAAGCCTCACAATGGAGGTCTCTTTTACTTCTAGGAAGGGGCGGAAGTAGTAGCGCCAGGCTAAGGATAAAATAACAGCCTGTTGTTGGAAAATCAACCTTTTATACCTTTTCTACAACGATAGTGAAGCATAGACCGCCTGCAAAATATGAAACATACCAAGCGGTTGTGTGTCCACGTAGTTTAAAGTGGAGTTCAGTAATTGTGGTATTTCGGTAGTTTAAAACCTCAGCGCCCGTCTATGTTTGAGTCGGGTGGCCGCACTGAAAACAAAAAATGGGTCAAGGATTAAGGTGGGATAATGGAAGCTAAGGCATAGCTGTTCCGAGTAGGAACGGTAGGCGGTTACCTTTCATATGCGTGCGATGGCCGGAATCAGAAGTTAAAGGAAAAAATGGCTCTATACTTCGGAAGTCAGCAATGTGACAAGTGTGCGCTGTAATAAGGAGAGAAAAGGAAACTCGGCTTAGTGCGATGTTAAGGGCAGGGGCCAATACTGGACGTGACTTATAAATAAAAAACTACTTACGAAGTCACAAATGTGGCTTGCCTCGCCCTGGGGTTCAACAATGTGGAAATCACGCGCTGCAATAAAGAGTTGAGTGTCAGCTTAGCGCGTGGAGAGTCAGCATAACGCATGACTCGATAAGGGGCCCATGTAGCCTGCAATCAATACCGCATTACTTACTTAGTCATGATGCGACTACGCCTCTCCCAGGGGTGCTCGGACAATGCCGGTTTCAGTGTAGGAACATGTCCGCTGGAGCGGGTTGTATAATTAGCCCAGGTCACGTGCTGTTAAAATGGGTGCCATCTCGGAACGGCTATGGCGCTTAGGTAGCAGCCATCTTGGAGTGGAGGGTGGGAAGTATACTTAAACTGGTCACAAGTTGATTAATGTGGGTGCCATCTTGGAACGGCTATGGCGCTTAGGTAGCTCCCATCTTAGAGTGGAGGGTGGGATGGACTAGTCAATGGGCTGTGAGTCTGCCTAGACTAAAGAAGGTTGATAGTGACGATGTGACAAACCAAGAGTGACAATTGTGAAAAAGTGACTGGTTATTTACATAAACAATTATTATCATTCATCGAGCCCAGATGTCAAATTGTATCCAGAATGTCTCATCATCACGTTGCGATCATTACATCTTTACACATGACGTATTTGTAACCAACAGGGTTTTCCTTTACTTCCCACTTTTTTGTTCCTGGAATATATTTACATAAATCAGACATTCAATCATAGCAGTGTTGTCCAATCCTCGCTTCGATTAAGACCTGTATGGATTGTGTTGAATTGTATAATGGATTTTAGTTCCTCCCTGTTGAGCAGTTGTTGTAAATTACCACCTCTCTGTGGTAATTTGACAGTTTTCAGGATGGTCCATTTCAAGTCGTCTGCTGAATGGTTCATGCTGGCAAAATGTTCAACCAATGGGGCATTCAGGGTTCCACAGCGTATGCGGCTCCGATGTTGGCTTATTCTGGTCTTTATTTTTTGTGTCGTTTGCCCCACATACATTAGAGGACAAGGGCATACAATAGCATAAATCACATTGCAACTGTTGCAGTTCGTGAAGTCTTTCATGTGGGTTGTGATGTTATTGTGACTGAAAGTGCGCCCCTCAAGTGTCAGATCGCAAACAATACAGTTTCCACATTTCACATGACCCCTCAAAGGTGGCAGTCCCCAGTTTGACTCAATAGTGCTGTTTGAAGGTGGTGCTGGGAGGGCTGCACGGACAAGATGGTCTTTTATGTTTCTACTCTTTTTGAAAGCAAACAAAGGTTTATCAAACGTTAGTAGTCCTGAGTTGAGGGTAGGCCAGTGACGGAGAATTGTTTTTCTTATTTTGTTTGAAATTGGAGAGAAGGTTGTAACACAGGCTATTCTCTCTGAACTCGGCCTAGTCTTGGGTTGGAGTAGCACCTCCCTCGGGCAGTACCATGCTCGTTTTGAGGCATTTCTTACTATCCTGTTCGGATAACCTCGTGTTTTGAGTTTCGAGCAAAGTACACCTGCTTCCCTGAAGTAATCAGTCTTTGAAGAGCAGTTCCTTCTAATCCGAAGGAACTGCGAGTAAGGGAGAGAATCTTTAAGGGCTTTGGGGTGGTTACTGTCGTATCTTAGTAAGGTATTCCGTTCAGTCGGTTTCCTGTATAGGCGAGTCAGTAGTTCGCCTTCCTCATGGTAAATCGTGAGATCAAGAAATGCTATCTCAGTTTTGTGATGTGAGAGAGTAAATTGTAAGTTGTCACAGTTATTATTCAACCAATGTAGAAATGAATTTAGAATTTCCCTGTCACTATTCCAAATCAGAAATATGTCATCTATATAGCGTCGCCAGACACCAATGCTTGTCTTGAATGGGTTGGTGTCAGCTAGAATAGTGCCTGTCTCTAGTGCGTCCATGTACAGAATCGCCAGGTGGGGAGCAAAAATTGCTCCCATAGAGGTGCCTTTTATCTGCTGGAAGAACACACCGTCAAAGACAAAGTAATTTTTAGTGAGACACAGTTCTAACAGCTGTAGTATGAACAATGTGGGTACTCTGTGTGGTCGTGGCCTTGAGTCTAGTGTCCTCTCGATGACCCGTAGAGCCGCTCCCTGGGGTATGTTAGTGTAGAGCGACTCTACATCCAGTGTAGAGTGTTTGGGTACTGGGGTCAAAGGGTTGATGCTCAACCAGATTGATCATTTGCATGCTGTCGCGAACGTAACAGCACGTAGAAGGCACGAAGTCCTTAATGAAAAAATCTACATAGGACCCTAATGGTTCCAAGATAGATCCACAGGCCGAAACTATTGGTCGGCCTGGTGGGTTCTCAGTGTTCTTGTGGACTTTCGGGAGGGTATAAATGACCGGAAGCCTTGGGCACTTGACATTGAGGAAATTATATTCCTTTTTGCTGAGGAAACCTTCATCTCTGGCATCTGTGGTAATTCTCTTGATCAGAGTTTGGATTTCCTGCGTTGGATTGCGGCCCAATCTCAAGTAGTGTTCCCTATTACTTAGCTGGCGGTTAATCTCATTTTTATATGTGTCAATATTTTGTAACACAATACCTCCACCTTTATCTGCGCTTTTAATGATTAGATCCGTGTTGGATTTAAGTGAATCTATTGCATCTTTTTCAATTTTGGGTATATTAAATGGAATAAACAATTTCTTTTTTTCTTTTTTTCGAGAACCTCAACTTCCTTGAGAATCAATTTCTCAAACGTAATAATTTCCGGCGGGATCATGCTCGCCGTTGGTAAAAAGGTGGAGGGGGGAGAAAAAGGAGTGTTGCGAATTGGTTCAGGTGCAGGGTGTAATTGAAAGAATGCTTTCAGACGAACCAGTCTAAAAAATCGCAATAACTCTGTTTGTAGTTCCATATAATTTGGGCGCACCGTAGGGACAAAAGACAGTCCTTTCTTCAAAAGTTCTAATTCAGAGTGTTGAAGGACATGGTTTGACAGGTTGAAAATAGGTAAGGTTTCAGTCAAATTTTGTGTTGTGGACGCTACCACTCTAAATACCTCACTGTTGAGGTTGACCTCCCTAGTGCCTTTGTACGCACACCTCTATATCTTTCTAGAAATCTAAAAACCTTTTTTTTTCCTTAGCCTTAGGAGATGTCAGACCATGCCCCCTTGTACACCGCAGATCATATTAAACATCTATGCACATTACCATCACTTTTATCTGAAACCCCAGATGCCCCAGAAACTGTTGTGTCCAGTTTACCTGAGCAATTAGAGAAACTCAAGAAAAAACAGGTCAGACTTCAATTAATGGTGTTAATGCTTACGGATTATCTCAAGTCCGGAGTAATCCCACTAGGCTTGCAGGTTCGTAATATCCCGGGGATATTCACGGACAATCCTAAGTACATTACAAACTTCAGCCACATTGGTACCACATGTTCGAGACAGTGGTTAGCACTTGGTATTGACATTGCTACTGAGACATTGAAAACCCTGGAGACAGAGATTGCTGACCTCCTTAAACAAATTAACGACTCCGACCCTACAGCTGAATGTAAAAAGTTGTTAGAACAGGTAGACAAAACGGTGGCCGACTATTACCGCATCGAACAGAATAAAAAATCTAACAAAATCAAAAAAGACATTAAGAACTATAGTGCCGAGTCTACTTACCCATATCTGAATAAGGATTTCTATACTAACAGGCCTTATTTTAACCCCCAAAACAGACCCTGGGGTCGTTTCAACAAACGACAAAACATAGTGGGTTTCTCAGATACCTCAGAGGACTCATCTGATAATTCAGATCGAGGTGAGGGAGGAAGCAACCCAAGAAGGGGACGGGGAGGAGCTCAGGGCAATAATTTTTTAGCCAGAGGTCAGCCAGGCACCCCACAGAGAGGGAAGGCCAAGAAAACCAGGAAATGGTTCAACGCTCCAGGAGAGCAGAGGACCCGCAACAACTTTTACCAGTGGTAGCGTCCACAACACAAAATTTGACTGAAACCTTACCTATTTTCAACCTGTCAAACCATGTCCTTCAACACTCTGAATTAGAACTTTTGAAGAAAGGACTGTCTTTTGTCCCTACGGTGCGCCCAAATTATATGGAACTACAAACAGAGTTATTGCGATTTTTTAGACTGGTTCGTCTGAAAGCATTCTTTCAATTACACCCTGCACCTGAACCAATTCGCAACACTCCTTTTTCTCCCCCCTCCACCTTTTTACCAACGGCGAGCATGATCCCGCCGGAAATTATTACGTTTGAGAAATTGATTCTCAAGGAAGTTGAGGTTCTCGAAAAAAAGAAATTGTTTATTCCATTTAACATACCCAAAATTGAAAAAGATGCAATAGATTCACTTAAATCCAACACGGATCTAATCATTAAAAGCGCAGATAAAGGTGGAGGTATTGTGTTACAAAATATTGACACATATAAAAATGAGATTAACCGCCAGCTAAGTAATAGGGAACACTACTTGAGATTGGGCCGCAATCCAACGCAGGAAATCCAAACTCTGATCAAGAGAATTACCACAGATGCCAGAGATGAAGGTTTCCTCAGCAAAAAGGAATATAATTTCCTCAATGTTAAGTGCCCAAGGCTTCCGGTCATTTATACCCTCCCGAAAGTCCACAAGAACACTGAGAACCCACCAGGCCGACCAATAGTTTCGGCCTGTGGATCTATCTTGGAACCATTAGGGTCCTATGTAGATTATTTCATTAAGGACTTCGTGCCTTCTACGTGCTGTTACGTTCGCGACAGCATGCAAATGATCAATCTGGTTGAGCATCAACCCTTTGACCCCAGTACCCAAACACTCTGTACACTGGATGTAGAGTCGCTCTACACTAACATACCCCAGGGAGCGGCTCTACGGGTCATCGAGAGGACACTAGACTCAAGGCCACGACCACACAGAGTACCCACATTGTTCATACTACAGCTGTTAGAACTGTGTCTCACTAAAAATTACTTTGTCTTTGACGGTGTGTTCTTCCAGCAGATAAAAGGCACCTCTATGGGAGCAATTTTTGCTCCCCACCTAGTGATTCTGTACATGGACGCACTAGAGACAGGCACTATTCTAGCTGACACCAACCCATTCAAGACAAGCATTGGTGTCTGGCGACGCTATATAGATGACATATTTCTGATTTGGAATAGTGACAGGGAAATTCTAAATTCATTTCTACATTGGTTGAATAATAACTGTGACAACTTACAATTTACTCTCTCACATCACAAAACTGAGATAGCATTTCTTGATCTCACGATTTACCATGAGGAAGGCGAACTACTGACTCGCCTATACAGGAAACCGACTGAACGGAATACCTTACTAAGATACGACAGTAACCACCCCAAAGCCCTTAAAGATTCTCTCCCTTACTCGCAGTTCCTTCGGATTAGAAGGAACTGCTCTTCAAAGACTGATTACTTCAGGGAAGCAGGTGTACTTTGCTCGAAACTCAAAACACGAGGTTATCCGAACAGGATAGTAAGAAATGCCTCAAAACGAGCATGGTACTGCCCGAGGGAGGTGCTACTCCAACCCAAGACTTGGCCGAGTTCAGAGAGAATAGCCTGTGTTACAACCTTCTCTCCAATTTCAAACAAAATAAGAAAAACAATTCTCCGTCACTGGCCTACCCTCAACTCAGGACTACTAACGTTTGATAAACCTTTGTTTGCTTTCAAAAAGAGTAGAAACATAAAAGACCATCTTGTCCGTGCAGCCCTCCCAGCACCACCTTCAAACAGCACTATTGAGTCAAACTGGGGACTGCCACCTTTGAGGGGTCATGTGAAATGTGGAAACTGTATTGTTTGCGATCTGACACTTGAGGGGCGCACTTTCAGTCACAATAACATCACAACCCACATGAAAGACTTCACGAACTGCAACAGTTGCAATGTGATTTATGCTATTGTATGCCCTTGTCCTCTAATGTATGTGGGGCAAACGACACAAAAAATAAAGACCAGAATAAGCCAACATCGGAGCCGCATACGCTGTGGAACCCTGAATGCCCCATTGGTTGAACATTTTGCCAGCATGAACCATTCAGCAGACGACTTGAAATGGACCATCCTGAAAACTGTCAAATTACCACAGAGAGGTGGTAATTTACAACAACTGCTCAACAGGGAGGAACTAAAATCCATTATACAATTCAACACAATCCATACAGGTCTTAATCGAAGCGAGGATTGGACAACACTGCTATGATTGAATGTCTGATTTATGTAAATATATTCCAGGAACAAAAAAGTGGGAAGTAAAGGAAAACCCTGTTGGTTACAAATACGTCATGTGTAAAGATGTAATGATCACAACGTGATGATGAGACATTCTGGATACAATTTGACATCTGGGCTCGATGAATGATAATAATTGTTTATGTAAATAACCAGTCACTTTTTCACAATTGTCACTCTTGGTTTGTCACATCGTCACTATCAACCTTCTTTAGTCTAGGCAGACTCACAGCCCATTGACTAGTCCATCCCACCCTCCACTCTAAGATGGGAGCTACCTAAGCGCCATAGCCGTTCCAAGATGGCACCCACATTAATCAACTAGTGACCAGTTTAAGTATACTTCCCACCCTCCACTCCAAGATGGCTGCCACCTAAGCGCCATAGCCGTTCCGAGATGGCACCCATTTTAACAGCACGTGACCTGGGCTAATTATACAACCCGCTCCAGCGGACATGTTCCTACACTGAAACCGGCATTGTCCGAGCACCCCTGGGAGAGGCGTAGTCGCATCATGACTAAGTAAGTAATGCGGTATTGATTGCAGGCTACATGGGCCCCTTATCGAGTCATGCGTTATGCTGACTCTCCACGCGCTAAGCTGACACTCAACTCTTTATTGCAGCGCGTGATTTCCACATTGTTGAACCCCAGGGCGAGGCAAGCCACATTTGTGACTTCGTAAGTAGTTTTTTATTTATAAGTCACGTCCAGTATTGGCCCCTGCCCTTAACATCGCACTAAGCCGAGTTTCCTTTTCTCTCCTTATTACAGCGCACACTTGTCACATTGCTGACTTCCGAAGTATAGAGCCATTTTTTCTTTTAACTTCTGATTCCGGCCATCGCACGCATATGAAAGGTAACCGCCTACCGTTCCTACTCGGAACAGCTATGCCTTAGCTTCCATTATCCCACCTTAATCCTTGACCCATTTTTTGTTTTCAGTGCGGCCACCCGACTCAAACATAGACGGGCGCTGAGGTTTTAAACTACCGAAATACCACAATTACTGAACTCCACTTTAAACTACGTGGACACACAACCGCTTGGTATGTTTCATATTTTGCAGGCGGTCTATGCTTCACTATCGTTGTAGAAAAGGTATAAAAGGTTGATTTTCCAACAACAGGCTGTTATTTTATCCTTAGCCTGGCGCTACTACTTCCGCCCCTTCCTAGAAGTAAAAGAGACCTCCATTGTGAGGCTTCACCTCGTACCATAGAGGTATGGTTTATTTTTTCATTATAATTATCTAGCCCCTCCAGGCCAATCTTTTTCCGGTTTAAAAAGACAAAGTATTAAAGAAGTGCAACTTTGCATTATCACTGCACTTGTTTTAAGACCAGTATACGAACTGAACAATCACTTTCACCACACAGTCCTGTAGACAAATCAAATTCACGCATGCCACTGCGATTCCGAATATTGTGAAAATAGCAATGTGAAGCTTTTCTACTTGGCACAAGCACCGTGCACTGGTTTACGCACTGCGATTTCGAATGTGTTACAACGTGGGCGTCTAGTTTTTAAACTACTCCTTAGTGTTTAACGGATCTTTAAAGAATCTTTCTTTCTTTGTTTTGTCTCCTAAACAGGCTTGTCTCATTCAGGCATGTTTTGTTATTGCATAAGTCCTGATGATGATCCCATGCATCTAGTAGAGCTATAGGGATCGAAACGTCGACACCCAAGAGTGGGTTGACACTCACATTATTGTCTAAAAAGCTTGTGCACATTCCACTCCAGGCGACACTGCTATTGATCTTTGAATTTTCTGCAGTGCCCTGTCTTTGCCTTTTTTCCTTGCCTGAAAAACACCCCTTTTTTTCACCCTACCTCTATCTTCCCTTTTCTCTGTCAGTACGGCACAGGCTTGTGTCTTGTTATTATTGTACTGTATACTTGACATTGATTTTTGAGAATAAATTCCTGTCCCGGCTGGGTCAGGATATCTTGATCTGTATAGTTTCCATTGTGTTTCTATACTACATTGTACATATGTTGAATAAGCTAGGCTCCATTGTTTCTTATAACAAACATGCATTCAGTGCCTCAGAGTAATGACTTCGCAGATGACTGGGAAAAGATGATCGGACTGTCATCTGCAGAAGAAAATAAATTGAATCCACAGCTTCCCATAAGTCCGACAGTGGCTGCACATAGATGTTAAATAGTGCAGGACTTAGGGCTGAGCCTTGGGGAACTCCTGTAGTAAGGGAGGATCAAACGGGGAAACAGTGGCTGATATCACCTGGAATGAGCACTCCTTTAAAAAGGGTGACATTCAGGCGAGGGCTGTGCCTTGGATTCCCACAGCCGCTGTGCCTTGGATTTCAACAGCCACCAATATACAGCTCCCTAAGCAGCCAAGGGTTGTACGGACTTACATAAGTGTTGCAAGTATGGGTGCAGGGTGTGCTCTGGCACCCTCAAAACAGCCATACTGGAGTTCAGAAGGTAAAAGTGCAATGAAGACGCCTTTAAATAGCGTTTTTATTTGGTCGCATTTGTTGTGCGTTCAAAGACAGAGGTCATATGTCAGGCTATGTCTTCTGACTAATTGCTCATAATTCTTTTAATATAAAGATTGGCGTTTACTCGTATTTCTCCGACTGCAAAGTTTGAGAATTTTGTAAAGTGAACTACTAGATGATCTTGCTGGGGTACAGTGAGTGTGTGAAAAGAAAGGTTGCAGGATGTTAGGTTTTGCTACCACACAACACAATTTAAATACCTGTAAATGAACAGTATTAATATTTCAAAGTATGTCAGCAGTTAGGAAAGCACATAGGAAGACCTTTTTTTGTAATTCTGAGATGCCATGAAAATAAAGATTTTAATGGGTTTAAAACAAACAAAGACACTTTACTTGGTAATGCTCAAATGATAAATGTTTGTAAAATCCGATTTTCAGGCATAATTAGTATGCTGCATAGCTTTGTCAGTAAAACAGCATTTCAGAACACATTTTGCGGCCATTTAAATGGAAAATGAGCTGCTTGTATACAACAGTGTACTTCCACACCATGCTTTAGTAATACATTTGTGATAGTGTGCTCCAAACCGGTAAACATCCTTGACCTCGCATGTTGTTACAACGCAGTCGTTACAACGACCGCATTGTAACAAAGCACACCATTACCCCGCAAGTCGTAACAATGACTTGCGGAGGGGGGAGAAGGTGTTGGATTTAAAATCCAAAAGGTGCCCAGCGTAACAACCGCATTGTAACAACGTGCGGGGTAACGGGATGCGGGGTCAAGAGGCATATTCCTCCAAAACGCCCCACCGCTACATACCACACCAGTACCACTCAACTGCTGAATGTTCGTAGTCCATCTGCAATACTTGTTCTTGGTGTGACACTTCGATTTTTCATAATCTCTAGGCTTCAGTGATATAAGACTGCTCACTGTGCCACTTGAACCAAGCTTCACCCACGTGAAAAGGCCCAAACAGGCTGACAGCATCTTGTGTTGCTTGTGTTCTGATTCAGAGAAGAAGACCGGGCTTTGGCAGTTGAGACTGGAATGTCACTACTGAAGCAGTACCAAGGCTGATTAGCATATGGCTGGGTCCAATATGAGGTGGGCAAAGGAACAATGGTTTGGAATGCTACCCCGAGCGACTGCCAGTGGTTAGACTTTTGTGTGTTTGAGCTGTACAATAGTCAAAAAGGAGCTAGATTATATTTAGCAAAGTGGAATTGCCGTATTCTGTGGCTTTGGAGTTCCCCAGGTACTTAAGGATGTGCACACCTGCCCACCTAGTCAATCTTCCGATTTTATAACTTGCAGATTTCAAAAATATTTTTTTTAACTCAAACAGATCAGAAGTTACTAGAACACTGCAAACATGATGCAATCCAATCCCCACCGCTTTTTAAAAGTCAACTGGCCTCCCTTTATCTGCTGAGAGCACTTTTGTACAGAAAATGTCAATAACCACAGCTGATGGACATTTGTCTGCAGCAGGAATCAAGAACCCTATGTACTGAAATATAATTCAGACCGGGTGAAAAGGGGATTTCTTCTTTGTAGTGAAAATATTTTGTTTCGTTCCTCTAAATCACATCACAGGCACAGTTCTCAAAGCAACAGAAATTTAAAGAGGGCCCTACAAGTTCCAAATAATCCCAAATATTTTGCATATCTTTTTAAGGTTTTAGGTTTTTAATGTTAAAGCCCAACAATCAAAGAACAAATATGCATTGTACAATGCTGCTCTGAATTTAATTGAATTGAAATTAAATTTGTAGAGCGCAACTAAACCCGAAGGCATCAAGGCACTTAAAGATGGAACAGCTGTTTGGTCAGAGGAGAACTGGGAGCAGATTACAGGTAAGCTTCTTGAAAAAGCCAGGTCTTGAGTGCTTTGCGAAAAATGGGCATAGGAAGCAAGACCCTAAGGTCCTCAGGGAGAATGTTCCAGAGCCTCTGCGGGGCAGATCACTAATGGAAAGAGGTGCTTGGAGCGGCCAAAGGGGCAGTGCTTAATTTGAATTCAAGAGAAAGTGCTAGAGCCCAAAGTATTCCACGACACCTCTGCAGCTCCCAACACTCACTGCCGCTGCTACGAAATGAAAGGGATAACGCTACCTACGAGCCATTACACTTCAGCAATTGTGACAACTGGACTTTTCCATGTCAGCCAAAGCTGTGAAAGGTTCCTCAACAAGCTGATAGTATTCTTTTTTTATGAATGATAAATACTCTGGTATGGTCTGGTCAAACATAGGCAAAACTGGTCCACCATGTGGTGGACGTTCACAAAAACAAATTAGACTCTCCCTATAATCTTGCATAAAGAGTAAATGCAAAACTTAAGGCATATTAAAAACGAAGTGGGAAGAGAATAAAAAAGCTGTCTCTTTTAATGCAAGATGCATGTACATACAGACAGAATTTCTCAGTGGAACATTGCATATGTTTAATTCAAACTACTTGCTCTGGAAATAAGAAGGACAGGGTAGATACACAACATTCCTTGCTTCCATGAAAGACAAAACATTAAATGATGTGTAACACACTTTGAATATGATCTGCTAAATATGTACAGTGTTCTTTCTTCAGAAACATATGATTTCTGTGTGTTAAAATATCAGCATAGATACCAAGGTCACAAAATGTATCACATAATATGCCTTTAAGTTGTATGATTTGCTGGCTACAAAGGTTTTTTTTAGCCACATAATTTGTATTTTCTTTGCTGCATAACTTAGTCTTCTCCGGCACTTAATTTGGTCCTTCTTTGCCCCATACCTTCAGAGACCCTGGTTAAATGGTATAGGCCCAAGAGAAATGACTGCCTCAATGGAAACTTAGATTTTTGCCTTGAAGGTGGAAAACACCTCAGTGGGCACAGCTGGCTCTGTGCATCTAGCAAGGCACTGTAAGAAGGGTAAGGATAAGGGAGGGGGATTTCTTTCCGGCAGGGGGAGGACTTGTTACTGCGAAGGAACAACGAAACACTAGTAAACACAACTAGTGCATTCAACAACCCAAGTGAAAGAAGAAAACATTGAGGCTAAGAGGACTACAGGAAAGTGGTACAACACAAGTGACCTCTCCCGCCCAATACCCATCAAAGGGTGGTGGGGTCCATGAGATTCTAGCATCTCGCGCATATTGACAGGGCTTGGACTGAACAAGTGGCCCCCAGGAGGGTGGGGACCCCTTTTGCTGGTGGCCCTTCATGGACATCCACTGTGTTCTTGCCTCAGGACACTGTGGTAGGTGAAGGGCATGATCAGCAGACATGGAGAGAGTCTGAGGAAGGAGTACAGGGTGAATGAGAGGATTTCCGAAGTGAAAGGGAAGAAGGTCAGTGTGAAGTTGATCTCAATTTCCTGGCGTTAAGGAGTCACGGGGGTGTCTCATGTGCATCCTTTCCCACACTCTATGCTGCAAAACACTCGACATTTCCGACACGTGCAAAATAAAGCTGACCTGAGGTTTATTTACTTTTTATCGGACAGAAAAGCTATATTTACACTGGAAGAAAAGTCAGGTGGGAACTTGTTGGTTTGCTTTCAAGTATTGGAAAAACTTTCTGTGAAGCAACAGAACGGTATGAAAAATCAGCGGATGGGTGTGGGTACGGTGGCTACGGGCTGGGCATTTGCATGCTATCTATTGCACACCAGTCTGTCGGTTCACTGCAAGCGCTCAGTCCTCAGGCAGACTCCCACTGCTGCATGCTAACACAGTACTCAGTCTAGCCCAAGTGCCACACATAAGGCGTTAGACTAACGCATTTCATTGTGGTGTTCCTCATCCCCTCACAGAAATGCAACGTCACTCATTATTTCGCCGCCTCAGCGGTCAAGTCAAGCTCTGCTATAATGCATCATACTAATTGAAAATGGTGGCAGCGCGCTGCTTCCGGCAGACTAAGGGAGCTAGTGGGGCTGCTTGCAGCTCTAGCAGCTACTCTGCTACAATGTAACATAGGACACCGACACTGCGGCATTACATTTACTAATCTCAGGAGTCCCTGCCCATTGGCTATTACCAACAGGGCCTGGTGAAGTCAGGAACTATGAAACACACTTTAATAGGCAGGTACGTCCTGCTGCCTGCAGCGCGAGCTGTCAGCAGTTCATGAGATCATTACTGAATACATTTTTCGCTGCTGGTGGCAGTGGCAGCGCAGCTCACCGTTGTTTGCACTGCGGCGGTAAACGGGGAGATCCAAACGGCAACCAGACACAACCCCACCTGACTTAAACCTGCTCTAACGATTGCTCGCACCGCAGTCAATAATCCAGTGACTGGACCAGACCGCACCGGCCCGCAGACTGAATCTGTGAAGGACCATTGCGGCCGCCAGAATGTTCTTCAGCAGCCCAGAACACATGCAGCTGAGCCAGACTCATGCAGCGTTGCCGCAGGGGTCCACAAGTCATTGCGGTCACAGCCCACCAATTGCCGCCAGCTGACTTCGCAAACAGGAAGTGCCCGAGTGACAGGTATCATTCTCCTAGGCTGGTTAAATTGATAATGTTAATATATCGCTTTCTTGATCGTTACAGGTAGCACCCATTCTTTCCATCCACTGACATGCATTCATACACATTTACCCACTGCTATGCATACATCAACCAATACAGCCGTCATCCAGATTCGCCAAGGAATCAATTACACACCTGTTTATGTGCCTCTTGGTACGATCTCTGCCTATACAGCTGCATTCACGTATGTTTTCTGGTTGCACGTACAGATATTTCACACAACATAAGATATTTACTGAAAAGAACCCTTGCGTGTGAAATGATTAGCCAACTCTTGTGTCTTTGTTTGTTTCATGTGCAAGATTATGTGTGTGAGGGGTACAATATTCCTTTCCATCCACTTGTTTACAGTACTTTTACTTTGTCTGTAAATTAAACTATTTTGTGTCCTGCAAAGAAATTAATAGATGCAATTTCTGATATTTATATGTTTCACTCATCTTCACTGCTTGATTTTGCTTGCAAGAAATTGTCACTCATAGCTGTTGAATTGTCACTCATAAGCACACTGAAATTATGAAAATGTCACACAAGGCAATCTGAAACCTTGGCAGCTATGAGTAATACGTGGCATAGAAGAATGAAAAGAAATTTAGTTGTGCAAGGATCCCTCCTGTGGACCGCACCTAGTCGAGCAAGCATTAGCAAAGTGAACATGTCTCTCCCGTGTGAGAGCTATTGGCTTTCCCAATATCTTTCAGCCATGTTGTACAGCAGCGTGTGCAGCATGGCTAAAAAAGTAAAGTTAGTGAAAAATAGCCCTGACCTGGCCAACGCTTCGTTATACTGTTTTTTTCAGGTGGGACATGCAAGCAAAGATGAGGCAAGGGGGTGGGGGAATGGGGGCATTAACATCGGTGAACAATGCGGTGAAGGGGTGGGCGGGAGGGAATGGAAGAAGTAACACAGTGAAGGGGTGGGCGGGAGGGAATGGAAGTAGCAACGCGGCAAAGGGGTGGGCCGGGGGAGGGGAAGTAACATGGTGAAGGGGTGGATGGGAGGGAGGAGTGGCAACAAGGTGAAAGGGTGGGTGGGGGTGAAGGAGTGGGTGGGTGGGAGGGAGGAGTAACAACAAGGTAAAGGGGTGGGTGGGAGGGAGGAGTAGGAACCCAGTGAAGGGGTGGTTGGGAGGGAGGAGTAGCAACACAGTGAAGGGGTGGGTGGGAGGGAGGAGTAGCAACACAGTGAAGGGGTGGGTGGGACGGAGGAGTCGCAACATGGTGAAGGGGTGGGTGGGAGGGGAGAAGAAATAGTATCTCAATCCCAGCACAAGCAGCAGACAAACACTAACCAAGAAGAAGCAATCTATACTTAATCTATCCTCTGCAGAAAGAAAAGGAAGTAATGCCCAGCACAACCCGGCCAGTTATGAGGCTGCAAAGAAGAGTGACAAAGAAGCCAATGAAAGGTCATGGAATGGGTGGGATCCAAGCCCTTTATTGTAAACAATACCCCTTTGCAGAGACAGATCATTTGCTGTTGGCAGGTGAGGTCTAAAATGATTTTAAAAACTTTTTTTTACATTAAAAAGCTGAAACATAAAACTCTTAAAATATTGGAAAGTCATCTTTAACAACATTTTAAGTGAAAACACTTTTCTAGGTGCGACACTAGCCAAGAACTTATGATTTTATTCCAATAATAATTATTATACATGGGAAGCTGACATTTGTGTGTAAAAGACACCTTTTGTCTGCAGGTTCCTTATTACAATCAAATAATGAAGTTCTTTGGTCACATGTAATGAATAAATGATATAGCTGTTCAACTTAAAATAACTTATTACAGTTGAGTTCTAACATTATTATGCCTGCTGCCAGAGCGAACATCAGGGCAAACAGTATAAATAGAGCTGCAGTTTTAACAGCTAAAACAAAACCCCTTTTTTCTTCTGCTTTATTTTTCTAGATGAACAGTGATAAGCTGAAGAAAGATATTATGGCAACATGTTTATTATTTGTATGTGTCATGTGATTAAAGAGCGTTACTTTTAAAATTACTTATGCTAAACTGATTTAAATATATTTTGTAACAAATATCTAACTGCTTTTTAGTGTGTTTAATTTTACACTATAGATTCTACTTTTATTCTCCACATCTGCACCCATCCTATCGATTTCATATGCAAAAGCAAAATACCAAGGATATTTGAGTACTGTGGGAAGGTGAGGGTGTGACCATGTATTATAAGGAATAAAGTACACCCAAACATACATTATAACGATATTGCAAGTTACCTCAGAATTCCACAACCTTATAAAGGAACTTTGTCTTCGGCCTCATTCTTCTATATAGTCATGGAACTTGTCTGTAACTTGCTAAATCCTTATAATGTACAGTAAGGTTATCTACGCCATATGTCATATACCTACTTATAGGTTTTTTCAGCTAGCTTTTTTCATTCATCATTCTGCTGTTGTGTTATTCAGATTTGTATTGTGCCCACTACAGCGGTCAGCCCATTTCAGTCACAGGATAGCTTCACTGTGAACAATGGCATTTGTTCATTTTACACAGAGCCTAAACTCACCGAATGTAGTTCTTTTAAGTGCAAGCAACTGCTGCGCAACTAGTTTGTGCTTTCTCAGACCAAATATTTTTGCTTTCAGCCAATATCATTATTTTAGACTGATGAGGGCCTGCCAACTTCCCAATCATTAGACTTTTGCAAAATCCAAGAAAGACATCAATTAATAAAGTTAAAAAACTGAAGGCCAATACCATTCCCGTTGACGTTGCCATTGCTTGTTTTCTTACATGTGATTTTTTTTTACTGAACTTACTATCTTCTCGGGGGCTTTCGACAGCCACTGGTGTGTTTTTGCGTCATTCACATCTTTCTTCAGTATACAGCATGGGAGAGTAATAGGTCAACCCACGTCTGCCACTGGCTACCCTTACCAGGAGTTAAGCATCAAGCTCTTTCACAAGAAGCATTTTGAGTCCGTGCCAAGGACTATTATGGCAAAGTATGGCAGCCAGCTCCAGACCCAAATAGCTTTGCCAATGCTTGCTTTTTTCATCTCTCAAAAACTATGTTTCCCATTGCTCAGTGAGAAAACCCTTCTTTACTTTATCATCATCAGTGGCTGCACCACAGAGATTTTTGAGGGGAGATACGAAATTGTACTCACCACTGTTAGTTTGTTTTTTAAAGATGGAAAACATTTTTAAGGGGGAGTCCGATAACATGTTTCACTCTTACATGGCTGCCTTTACAGAATTGTCAGTCAACAAAGGGAGAGACAGGGTTCAAGGGCACTCTTAGTCCCCAATCAGTAGATATATCAACAAAAGAAGAGTGTCCGTCAGTAAGGCGTAAGTCTGATCGAGATAGCACGTATAGAGGCCAGCTGTGGTTGGTCAGAAGACTGGACCAACTTTCAAGAAAAAATTCGTGATTTTTTCAGGAAACCCTCACTCACCCTAGTGGTGACATGCTTCATCATCGGGTCCACTCGGGAGATCGAGTACCTCCCGAGTGTGCTGCGACGCCAGAAGACTGCGGAGCAGGTTTTTGTGAGAGTGAAGAGTGAAAAAGGTGTAGTTAAAAATGTCAGCGGTTGTCCCAAAAAATCATTTATTCACTGGTCAACTTGACATATTAAAATTAAGAGCTATGTGCAGGGAAACTATCCAAAAGAAATACAGGTGTTTCCCTGTTAGGGGAAGGTCAACATGTTTCTGCCCTTTAAGTGTATGAGTTTACAGGGCTTTCGTCAGGACCAGTAAGCGGGTGTTACCTCAACAGGTATAGGCACGCTAAGGCCTACCCTGCTGTAGGTAGTGAAAGTTAAAACAGTGGCACTATGTGTAAAAATAGGTGCGTGAAAAATGGGGGGGTGGGAGCGACAATGGCACACCGCCCGCAACGCTCAGCACCCTCTCGGCACCTAGCTGTCCCCGCTGGATCTCGTGGATGATCATGATCACGAGATCCAGCGGGGACAGCTAGGTGCCGAGAGGGTGCTGAGCGTTGCGGGCGGTGTGCCATTGTCGCTCCCACCCCCCCTCTGAATCTATGGGGCGTGGTTCATACTGAATACAAACTTCTGGGCTCCTCGCAAAAGAGGTAAATCCCCAAGCCTTTTGGTTTGTATTTTCACGCACCTATTTTTACACATAGTGCCACTGTTTTAACTTTCACTACCTACAGCAGGGTAGGCCTTAGCGCGCCTATACCTGTTGAGGTAACACCCGCTTACTGGTCCTGACGAAAGCCCTGTAAGCTCATACACTTAAAGGGCAGAAACATGTTGACCTTCCCCCAACAGGGAAACACCTGTATTTCTTTTGGATAGTTTCCCTGCACATAGCTCTTAATTTTAATATGTCAAGTTGACCAGTGAATAAATGATTTTTTGGGACAACCGCTGACATTTTTAACTACACCTTTTTCACTCTTCACTCTCACAAAAACCTGCTCCGCAGTCTTCTGGCGTCGCAGCACACTCGGGAGGTACTCGATCTCCCGAGTGGACCCGATGATGAAGCATGTCACCACTAGGGTGAGTGAGGGTTTCCTGAAAAAATCACGAATTTTTTCTTGAAAGTTGGTCCAGTCTTCTGACCAACCACAGCTGGCCTCTATACGTGCTATCTCGATCAGACTTACGCCTTACTGACGGACACTCTTCTTTTACAGAATTGTCTTCACTGTTTGACAACATTGTATTTAGTTTATACTTCTTCTTGTACAAATGTTTTTAATCTAAACTATATTTTAGAGAGTTTGTGTATGGTGTGCATTTACTTGAAATGCTATGTGTTCTTTTCTAGTGGGTGTGTACAGTCCATTTTCCCCATTGCCAACAACAGTACTTACATCCAAGAGGCTTCTACTTACCTTGGAACGTTTTTGACCCAAATACTAAGTACCTTGCAATTATGCCCCAATATCTCTGTCCAGACTAACTAGGGCTTACCTTCCCAAGGATATATCTGCGCAGATTGTTCACTATGTAATAGGGGCCTTTAATATTTTCGGTTAACTACTTACAACCACAGACTCCAGTTTTCAATGTTAACAGATTCTTACAAATAGAGGGAAACAGTGGGTTTTACAATCCTATTAATTTCTGAATATAAAAAATGTAAATAATTTGGGCCTAGATCAGCACTCTCGTCTTAGGCTCTATGGAAAGAGGTTGTGTGTGGAGATTTGGTCACACTGCCAGCTTCTCTTTGGAGATACCGTCCCCTCTGGAAGCGAGAAATAAGAGATTGTCCCAAACAATATTCCAACTAAAGCTTTTATACCATATGACTTGAGAATATGGACTATTTCAGCACAAAGGCACATTCTCTGCTTCCTCTATGGATCAAGATTATTATCGCTTTGCTATCACCAGGCTCCATATCAGATTGTCTAAAATGTGGCAGGTGACACCTATATTTAAAAAAAACAATGCTGACCTCTCAGATCCCAATAATTACCGCCCTATTGCTAACATCCCAACTCTGGCCAAAGTCCTGGAAAAATGCATAAATCAACAGCTACGTAATTGCATAGATCAATTTCAACTACTCAACCAAATTGGTTTCAGGCTGGGCCACAGTACCGAAACTGCCCTGGTCCATATCGTTGATGATTCCCAAAGACTTCTCGACCAAAATTAATCCTGCCTATTAATCCGCTTGATCTGTCAGCTGCGTTTGACACCGTTAAACATAGGAACCTTTTGAATCTCCTAGAATGCAGGATTGGTCTATCTGGTACCGTGTTACAACAGTTTTCCTCATTCATACACAATAGAACTCAAAGAGTTATGTTCAGCCATGCTCTATCGATCCAGATGCCAGTCACGATTGGTGTCCCCTAAAGCCCCTCCCTCTCACCCACCCTTTTCCACCTGCTCATGTAACCCCTGACTGATGTCCTCCAACTCTCTAACAGCTCATATAATATGTACACCAATGATACACAATTCTACCTAAAAATCTCCTCTCCAGATAACATCACCATCCTCAACAATACTCTGACAAAGCTCACACTGGTTGACACGTAACCACCTCAAACTTAACGCCCTTAAAACTGAAATCCTCTAAATCTCTCCTCCCAACCACACTCCGAACATCAAATAATGGCTAGCCGATCTTACAGTCTTGAACTGTTCCCCATGCATCCTAACTTTAGCTAAATCACTAGGAATAATCCTGGACAATCACCTCGCTATGCAGGATCACACCAGCGACGCCAACAGAGGAGCCAGCTACAAACTGCAGGTACCAAGGAAACTAAAACCTTTCATTCCGACCGCAGATCTCAAGACAGCAGTAAAAGCACTTTGATCTACAAACTAGATTATGGTAGTTCCACCCTCGTAGGTCTATCCAAATCCAAACTAGGACATCTATAGGCAACTTTTAACGCATCACATTCTCTAAAACAAAAAGCAATCACATCACCCCAGATCTCAAGGCTCGGCACTGGCTACTCTATGAGGCTAAGATCCTCCTTAAAATTGCCTGCCTGTCTCACACAGCTCTTCACACGCCTACTTACCCAGCCAAGAAATGTGTCTTATGAGGCGAGACTAGAACTTTAAGAAGCACAGGCTGCCTTCTACTGAAGCCCTACAAATTAAAAAGAACAAATCTCTACAAATGCTTCCTCTCTGGAATGGCCCCCAAAATGTGGAACTTACTTACACCCCCCCCCGAGCCCCCCCCCCCCCCGAGTCCAAATCAAACCCATCAACAGCTATATTCAAATTAAGAAAAAAACAACTCCTAATGATCAGATACTTTCCCCAATGAAGATGCAACCTTTCCCCCTCCTGCCCATTGACAAGACTATTGGGCCACATTTCATGCCCCTCGTTACTTTCTTCGGTGACGCTTTACATATCTTATCATGACCAATCAGCATCAAGTCTCTACTTATATACAAGATTGATGGCAGTGGTTTTAGAGAAAACAGCCAGCACCTCTGTTAAGTTTGCAAATGTAAGTCACAATATGTCTGCTGGCGTGCTCAATGCAAACACTGTGCCATCCACAGTGTTACTCAGTGCATAGAGAAAACACTTTCCCCCATACACATTACTTAGATAAATCTTTCGCGATGTGAGCAGGGAACGGCGCTTCTTTGAATTACGAGGATTGGTGACTTTTCTTAGAGGCACTACACATTGGTCTCTACTCGTTTATCATAACGAGTTTTCCAACTCTCCTGATATTGTTGGTGACTACTTAAACATACTGTGAATTGGGGATTCGCATTGGAATTACCAGACATCTTGGAATCTTTGCACAAGATAAGATAAGACAAGGGTGTCTTCGTTGATTGTTCTGCATTCAGACATTTTCGTAAGCCTTGAGAAAGTCGTTTAACGTCGAAACAAGTGTCGGCTGTTCATTTGCTATACCTACGTGTCAACATTTTGAAAATTGATTCATCTATGATCAAGATTGTGCTACACTGCCTGCTTCATATATTGTTCATTTCTGGAATTAAATGTATTACTGACTAATGGTAGTCAGCTGGAACTTTTTGCTGTGCTGTGCTGTGCTCTGTTGTTCGAATCTCTATAAATCTCTTCATATGTCAACCTACGTTCGGTCCCACACTCCCTCTTAAGCGTGTTGCTGTTCAGTGCTTTGAGCCTCATTAGATTCACTTGTATGTGGCATCTGCTTACACTTATACTCACTTTAGCTGTTCTCCTGCATTGGTATATTACTATGTTTGCTTTTCCGGTTGTACAGCACTTTGATTCCCGGAAGGGTCACTTGTATAAGCTGATCTGTTTGCCACCATGGTGTACAGTGCTCGGATATCCGCAAGGGTCATGTTTGCGCTATACAAAACACAATAAATTACATAAATAAATGAAAACTCTCAAAGCCAGGATATGAAATTTCAATGCACACTGCAGGTGTAGTGCCCTCAAAAGAATGTCACTCTCTCCACATTCACCAACGAAGTACGAGAGAGAATACAAACACTGCAAGACGATCCAAGAAATACTAAATTGACCAATTTCCTTATTGTTACTCTTTCTGCTGTTCAGCACTGCGCTGGATGGGGTTACATTACTAACGCCTGGGCTAATGCAAGTCAGAAAAGTACACACAGACCTGAGATTACAACACATCATGTAACACATTCCTACTTAAGGGCGGGGTGAACGGATTTTATCTATTAACACAACCCTTACTGGCTTCAGAAACTATGTTCTCGAGCAGCTTGCTCATAGCAAAATTTGCCCAAGGAAAGTCCTATAAAGACCTCATTTGACCACCTGGTAAATGCATTTTTTTATGGGAAGAAAAGCTCTCTCTCGCTTTCATTTTCTCTGGCACCGCTATCCTCTACAGTCCTGCCATATTTTCAAAAGTCTGCAGGCAGGAGAAATGGTTTGGGGTGGCATTGTTTTTCAATTGCCTCGCCATGCAGTTCTACATACACAACTATTGTGTGGGATGATGCTCTTCAAAGCAGGGTAGTCTCCAGCATGGAGTACCCACAACAGAGGCACAAACTATCTGCATCGGGCTATAAACAGACACAAAGACAGTGATCGAGAAAGTGACTAAAACAGGTTTTCAGCTAGAAAAACCTTCTCACTCTGAAACAACAGAGACTGCAGCCCCTTAACCCTCACCATCCACCAACAATGGCCATATACACAAAAATCCACACCATACCCCCTCGGACCACGCCAAAAGCCTTGGCATCGTACTCGATGCATCCCTCACCATGAACCGACAGGTCAACACCGTCGCCTCCAGCTGCTTCAACACCCTCCGCATCCTCTGCAAGACCTTCAAATGGATCCCCCATGAGTCAAGGAGGACAGTCACCCATGCACTCATCACCAGCAGACTGGACTATGAAAATGCACTCTACGCCGGCATCAATAAGTCCCTACTCAGCAACTCCAGACAATACAGAACACCGCCGCCTGACTCGTCCTTGGCATCCCATGGCACAAACATCAGCCAACACCTACGAAGACTTCACTGGCTCACCGTGGAGAAAAGTCTCCTTCAAAATCCTCACTCATGCCTACACAACGACGGACCAGAATACCTCGACAACAGAATCAACTTCCACGTACCCAAAGGAAACCTCCGATCTTCCAACCTCGCACTTGCCAAAAAACCCATGCATCCACAGAGCCAGAGCAGGCGGAAGATCCTTCTCTCACATTGCAGCCAGGACCTTGAACGAGTAACCGGCAGACATGAGATGCGCCCCCTCCCTCAACACCTTCAGGAAGACCGTCAAGACCTGGTTCTTTGGCTAAACAGATCTGCCCTTGCCTTACTCCTGCTTGATGTCTCTACTTTCTTTCTTCAGAGTGACTCTTCTTACATTCCATCCTGTGCACGCCTTCTATTTATGAGGATAGACTCCTCTCCATCTCATGCCTATTTGCCTTAATCCTTCTTATTGTAATTCTGCGATTGGCTGATTCTGTATTTCATAGATCACAACCTCTACTCTTTAAAACCCTATCCCTGTAACCTAACATTACCTAATCTCTGCCAGTGTATCTATCTCACCAGCAATTCACCTAAAACCACATAGCCCCCAACAATTATCACTAACTAGTATTACATCATCTATAACAAAGTAAGTAGAATTAATGCATGCAATTTTGTTCTGCAGAGCACATGACTAATCACAATAACTAAGAACCATTGGATTAACCACTAACCTGGAGTTCTGGAATAGTATGCTACTCACTATAAAGCACTTCGATGCCTCAGCAGGGGTACTACATGCTATATAAATACACTTACAATATCCATCAGTGGGGCATATTCTAGCAGCATTATATGATGGACATTAAAAGGTTAAAAGGATCTAACGTCATCTTACCTTTTGTGAAGAACATTACTGTGACAGGCTGTGGCTTAGGAACAATATGAATTTATAACACAACTCACATAAAAAAAGACACCAACCATCAAAAGAAGAGCCCAAACACCTGTACATTTGAAGTTATCACCCACTCGCCAAAGATTATTCCAGTAGACAAGAAATCAAGCTAATCATTGGCATGTGGTCCAGCTTGAGTGTTTTCTGTGGTTTTATTTTAAAAAGAAGCAGACAGTCAACCAGACTGCACAACAACCCTTAAAACTGGATTTGATCCAACTTTCATTGTCTCAGTGACGTACATGCCAGCCAGCTTCCATTACGAGCGGCCATCTAGTCCAAGGTGGGTGAGTTGGAGCTCTCCAGGCTCACACTCCTAGACTTGCCTTTACAAGGAAAGTCTGCTATCAGGGGGTCCGAGACATAGGCCATCTCCTCTCATCTGCCGATAGCCAAGCCGCCCTTCGTCACCACTGCTGTGTAACACTGTTGCGCACCTACAGTACTCCAGAGGGACATCAGCTTCTTGTGCTTTCATACGATACATGGATCACAGGTGAGGTGTGCAGAGGGACAGTAGGTCATCATAATCCTCAAACCTCCGCCCCAGCACCCACCTCAATCCTCCAATATGAAATGAAGAATGCCACCAGAATGTCCAATACCACTGTAAGTTAATACATGTGACTGCCCTCTCTGCACACTACTGAGAGAACATGGAATTGGATTTCACTTTTACACAGAGGAAACCAAACTATCTTAGGCGATCAAGGAACAAAAACAGTAACTGGACAACTCAAGACCTTAATTACAAAAGGCCGAAAACGTACCTTGACCGCAATAGTCTCTAAATGTGCAGATCTTTAAAATAGACCGAAAAACAGCAAGACATGAAAACAAGGAAATACATTTCAACAGGCAAATTATTGCCCTATTCAAGGTATGCCTAGGAAAGATTATCACCCGCCAAAGGAACTGAAAATCAATGCTGCTGCCTTCTTCTATCTAGAATTAGGAGCTTCTACTGAAAAGGAAAACCATTAGGAAAATATCTTACCACAAACAGCCTCAGAAGCCAGAGTGTAAAGGTTAATAGCAGCAAAACCGGTCTTCTGCAGAGTGTTACATGAACAACACACCTCCAAATCAGAAGAGCCACAAAATATGGTTAAGAGCGCGCGAAAAAACAAACTTGTGCACAAGTAAATCGGAGCTCACTCAATGTAGATTCACTTTCGAAGCGACCTGTAAACTTCTACGTGTTCAAGTGCTAGAAGCCTTTAATCAACTAGCTCTTTAAGAACTATACGTGGCTCAAAGTGACTATACAGCACAGTACTGGTACATGGAATGGTAATCTTAGAAAAGCATTGCAACCTACCACAAACCGGAGTAAGACTTTACAAAAATGGAGTCTTCTCACCAGTACCAAGACTGATCACTCACTGATAGCGACCTGCCGCAGATCAGCTCGCCCACAGTGTCTAGGCAACAAGTTTCCAAGAAGCTCCACCTGGAAACCGAGGGTGCAAATTATCTGAGTGAGATACTACACTCCCCCAGGTCAGAAAGGAGCAGAATGCATGAGGCTGCCAAAGCAGACTTACCAGACCAACAGGATTTGTAAAGTGACACTCAGAAATGCTTCTAGTTGCTCCTTGCATAATACACAGCCATACCAAACTCCCCAGAAACTCTTTATACTCACAGCTGCGGCTTGGGGCAACTAAACTACTGGAAGCAGTTAAAGAATGGATGATTCGCTCTGCCACCTTTTAGTTGCATAATGAGGCAAAATAAATGAAAATTCGATTTACAAAGCTACTTGCACATGTACGCCCAACTTGGGGTGCACAATAGCAGCTTTTGCTGTTCTTAGAATATGTTTTTAGGGAGAAAACCTTCCACCCTGGGAATGACCAAGCTTATTTGCTTGCGGATATTCACAAAGTATCTTTGTGCCGTCCAACCCTGGAAAAGTATACCAATGTACTCCTGCAGAATATAGGAGTAATTCTGCTTTCAGGGTGGGCATGAACAACTCTGAAATTGGTGAGGGTGTTTGTACAAAAGCTTTCTCCATAGGGAAAAATATTCAACTGTGGAGAAGCAAGAATTACAAAGTGCAAATCCGACTACAACACTACATTTTTGCAAGCTTGGTTGTACATTGTACAATAAGGCATGTAGACGTCCCATTTCATGTGGGTAAATAGAAGTTAGTAACAGGTTTTCCAGACTGCTATCGGGAGCCTGTGCCTGGCAAAGCTTTCAAGGCTAAATATTCAAAATCCTTGTACGTGTTTTTTTTTGGTGGGGGGTCGTTCGTAACTTAATTCACTTTCATGTAGAAGGAACTTACTGGGGCAAATGTACGATTTTTCTGATATATTGAGCACTAAACGCTGGCGTTGTGCTCTACTTATCGCCACACATAACCAATAGCAATATTCTGAACATTCAGTGGCAAATGACTCGCAATCCTTGGTCAGCTGCGAGAACAAATGCCACGATGCATTATTTTGTGGCTGCTGCAAAGGGAAATGCGTGCATGGTGTGAGGAAGGAGAGTCTGCCTGTGGTATCGCATCAATAAAAATTAAACAAAATGGGGCCCGCGTCAATCTGTAGGCGTACGTGCCTTTTGTTTTTATTTTTGACAATACTGAACAGCATCAGTAAAATCATTATGCTTTTTACCTATCCTGTTCCAGATCGCCAAAGAGCACTGGCGAAGTCACTATGTCCCAAAGGCGATACCTATGTCAATGCTCGATTGTAGCTGACGGTTAACAAATGGTTAAATGTGAGGCAAATACAGCAGCTCTATCAATTATACATAAAGTTTTGCGGTCGCAATTTTAGCGGCCGCTGGTTACAAGAATGTGTGCAACTGTGAAGTGGAGCCTGAATTCAGTTGAATACTATTTTATCTTTAGAAACAGTATTCACAGACACAATTAATGTATGCACGTCTAGGAAGAAAGTGACTAAGATTGATTACACATATGTAACTTACTGTCCCATTACAATCTTCTCTGCCACAGACTCGCAGGCACGTGTGTTGTGGGAATATATGGTTATGTAATCTGTATGCAACTCAAATTACGACGTTCATAACACAAACATCCCTCCCATCCCCCAATATACCTCTCTCATACAGCTCCTCGGATAACCCCCACGGCACCCACCCTTGACATCCCCTGCTGTCTCTCGACCCCCCCGTTCCAAAGCGCGTTACTCCTCTCTACTACGCCTGCGCGCGTCCCTCCATCACCAGAGGGCTCTCGCCCTCCCTTACCACCCTGTCCCGCCTGGCTGCACGACAGAGGCCGTACACACCCGAGCTGTCGCACGGAATAAATATAAGAGCATAAAGTAACAAGAGACCGGCTCCTGTCACAGCGGGCCTCGCGCTCGGTACAACAGGAGTATGGCGCATGGAGGCCAGGGCTCTACCAGGGCGGCGGTCAGGTGTGCATTGAGGGGTGGAGGCACGGAGTGCCCGCTGCTCCGCCGAGATTGTGGACCTGCTTTCAGGGAGGCACGGAATACACCCAGAAAATGTACAAAAAGGTCTACTCTCAATAGTCTTCAACGCACCGTAATGGTGTATGGAAATATTTGGAAAACACAATAGTTTATTCGAAGAACTAGATGAGTGAAATACAAATGCCAGTCCACAGCTGCCCTGTCATTCCATCGCATGCCACTTTCTTGACCACCCTAGTCTTTCGGACTCCTCCTCTCGCGATAGCAGGTTTCTTTTTAATCTCTGCTTTTCTCCTTTATCACTGTTTCCCCCTCTTTCTCTCGCCTTTTTTTCTGCCTTGCTCTTTCCTACCCGAGTCAAAGTCTGAAGGTGAAAGCCAATAACCCCCGCACGTGCCTATTCCGTGGGTACCCAACCGCAACTCAACCTCCCGGCTTCTCCCTCCCCTCAGAATGCCCGCATGCCATTCCTCAAAATAATGTCAGCCAACAATAACGGTTATTAGTGATGGTCGTTGTTGGCCGCAGTTTCATTAATATTAAAAACACATACTGGTTATGCAATCTTCCATTTGCGAACTGTACCCATCAATCATACATGTCATATACAATCCATGACTAGCGTGTATTTAACAAGGACCCCCTGAAGGTATGGATGCAATGGTTCCTAGGTCAGGGAAAATGGAACTTATGACAGAAAACAACCTAGGCAACTAACATTTCACAGTGTAGTATACATAAGGACAATTGGCTACAAATTATTATAAAAATACATGTTATATTATAACTTTTTGAGCATTTATCATCACATTGTTGCCTTCAATGTTCTATATAGACAACCATACATATAAACAAGGAAAATAAAATAATTGATGTGGACTCATATCAAACATTAGTTTTCTTTTTTTGTCCACTCTCTAGCCAATCCCATAACTAGCTTAGAGAATAGATAAATATTTCGATTCCTATGTCTTCTATATAGACACCCATAAACACACTAATAAAATAGACCCTCTCCTTGCTAATATATTTTTTTAAAAATACTTTTTTCATCCCAAAAGAAATTAAAAGATTCATGCGGTCTAATTTCAGAAAAAAAGTTTCGTGCGTGTCCACTCTTGAGTCATCTTCATAATATCTAACCTTAAAAGAAATATCTATATTCTTTATTTGTTAACATACAACATCCGTCTCAAGTAAGAACAGTCTTTGTATCTGTACAAATATATATATTTAAATCCAGGTAGGCAGATAGAAACAACAATTGTCTTTCTTCACTTTTGTGTAGCTTGTATTAAAGCAATTGCAAAAGGAGAATCTGTTTTCTATGTCCGTCTCTCGAATCACTCACCACATAACAAAAAGTAGTCCTATCTCGATTTTATCACCAATACGGAAACCACAGGTGAGGGCAGTCTCAGCCAATTAAATCCCGCTATTTAAACCGGACGGAAACCAATCATTTTCACCCAGCAAACCCACAATCGAGCCGCCATCCTTTGTTGCCGTCCCGCCGCCGGACATTTGGAGCCATGCCGAACACCTTCGGGTAAGAAGCGCCCCTGCGTGCGTAAAATAGAGTAGAATTCCTTTCTGAGTATTATCACTTTATATTTAACAAAGCATTTTTTTAAGGCTTCAATACAACAGCAAATACCCCAAGTAGTATAGTTCAACCAACACTAACAACTGTATGTATCAAAATATAGTTTTTATTTTGATATTATCAAAGCAACGAAAGTACCATCATAAAGTTTGCTAAACACATTAAAATCCTAATGACATTATCATAGTTACATAGAATCATAAAAATCCTTTCATGTACAATACATTTTGGACAATACATTCAATTCTTAAAAAACCATAATTTTCAAATATACAAAAAAACAATTAATAGTGCATATTCATTAAAAGGTTTGTCGACGCGTTTCGGTGATGTATTCTTTAGAACACCTTCTTCAGGACTTTCTAAAGGATCTTCTTAATCTAAAAATAGATACATAACAGTTTGTTAGATATTGAACTATCGGGGAGTTGTACCGCATCACTATTGATGAAGTCCTGCTTTATCTTACATTTTCAAGTGATCCTTTTATACATTGCCACATCGGAGTACTGGAATATTATAATTGGTGATGATATAATCCCTCGCGTTGCGTCAGGGAATCTGTGCATAAAAAGTACAGGTTTTATTTCAGACATGAATATATGCCAATAGTCCCTACGTACAATTTTGCGATAAATTAGTACCGGTGATATCATTATTCACCTACTTGTCTTTGCATCAATAGGTCAGCTAGTATAAACAGCTTCTCTCAGTGGTTCTCACTGACAAAAGCTCACCCTACATAGCACATCCTGTAGAGATTTTCTAACTTGTATGTATCCACGCTTATAATGAAAGAAATGAGCTTTTGTCAGTGAGAACCATCTGTGTAATGAACAAACTATATAAATACTCTAGATAGTAAATACCATATATGTTATCTACCTAGATTGTTGGTGACAGCACCCTAAATACAAAAAGAGGTGCATACGCCAGGCAAACGGACCCACGGAGTGCAGAGTCTAGATTCACCCGAGTATCAATTCACAGAGATACAAGGATCCTAAATGTGAACGGGATAAGCTGTTTATACTAGCTGACCTATTGATGCAAAGACAAGTAGGTGAATAATGGTATCACCGGTACTAATTTATCGCAAAATTGTACGTAGGGACTATTAGCATATATTCATGTCTGAAATAAAACCTGTACTTTTTATGCACAGATTCCCTGACGCAACGCGAGGGATTATATCATCACCAATTATAATATTCCAGTACTCCGATGTGGCAATGTATAAAAGGATCACTTGAAAATGTAAGATAAAGCAGGACTTCATCAATAGTGATGCGGTACAACTCCCCGATAGTTCAATATCTAACAAACTGTTATGTATCTATTTTTAGATTAAGAAGATCCTTTAGAAAGTCCTGAAGAAGGTGTTCTAAAGAATACATCACCGAAACGCGTCGACAAACCTTTTAATGAATATGCACTATTAATTGTTTTTTTGTATATTTGAAAATTATGGTTTTTTAAGAATTGAATGTATTGTCCAAAATGTATTGTACATGAAAGGATTTTTATGATTCTATGTAACTATGATAATGTCATTAGGATTTTAATGTGTTTAGCAAACTTTATGATGGTACTTTCGTTGCTTTGATAATATCAAAATAAAAACTATATTTTGATACATACAGTTGTTAGTGTTGGTTGAACTATACTACTTGGGGTATTTGCTGTTGTATTGAAGCCTTAAAAAAATGCTTTGTTAAATATAAAGTGATAATACTCAGAAAGGAATTCTCCTTTTTTTGATTTATTTCCCGGTCCTTTCTGGGTTGTATAGGGAAAGCTCTCCCCTTTTTTCAGTTAAAATAGAGTAGAGCCCTACCTCTAAGTTCTACCTTCCATGCTTGTCTCACGCATTAGTGTTCCTTATACCAGTCACTGTTATGTTTTACAGGCAGGGAGACCTTTTAAACCCTCAACATAAAGAGCTCTGCCGAATATCTCGGGTAAGATGTCTCGTTTTTTGCTAATTTTCAAAAATAAATGAGAGCTGAAATTCGTCTCTTGTTCCATATTCAATATTTCTGATACTTTCCCCAATCTTTCCGTCATGTCCTATAGGCAGGGAGATCTTTTAAACAAACCGCCCCATACCTACCTTTTACGAATCTTGGAACGTCTTTTCTAAATCCTAAGGTAAGCTTGTTACTTGCCAAGAATCTTTACTTCAATGGTAAACGAACCTAGACAAATGTAATAGGCAGAATAGCTGGCCTTCTCCCGGTGATATACAAATGAAGATCTAAAACTTAATTGCAGCTTATAAACCTAGGATAAAGTACATCCGTTATTACTTCGAATATGAAGCCGAAAAGTGGGAAACGTTTGAAATGTGATAAGAAATGACATTTTCAATAATATCACAAAGATACCAAAAGGGAATATAAATATCTTTGAGATATTGATCGAACTATCTAGATACAGAGGACAAAAGTTAGAGAAAGTAACATTAATACTTAAAATTAAATAGAATAAACAAACAAACAAAGGATATCATTATCCTTTCCCTTTACTTTCAAAACAGATAAATCAGTTATACAGAAGAAGACGATACCAAATTATCAAATATGACTAATCTATGACAAGTCTCCGGCTGGCGGGAACTACATTGATAAGCTACATCAAATCAGGTAAACTAGAAAAGAGCCATATAACTATATAATCACCAAAGGCCAAAAACAATGTATAGATTAACCAAAAGAGATGTCATTTTCCACCTCTTTCCCTTTAAAGCACCTACAATATGTCATCAACTTAGAAAATACCCGGACATCTAACGGATTCGCTATCAACTTTTGGTGTATTTTCATGGTTGCTTGTAAGTATCATTCACCTACAAGACATTTGTTCATCTTCAGAAAATTAAGTAAGAATTAGTGCGAATAAATGCAATCAAATACGTTTTCTCCACCCTTAGAATATATATACACCAAGAGGCTAATATACACCAGGAAGACCATTTTTGAAAAGGCTTTTTGTAATTGCTCTGTTGTCTTTCATAAACATTATAACTGAAAGACAGAGAATCAACTCATGTGTATCATTTACTCCATACACCTCATCCTTATGATAACATCTCGGATAAATGCAAGAAAATGAAAAGAAGAAATGTACAAATAACTCTTGAATAGAAATAGGACAATTTGGCTACTATGTTAGGATATAGGATATTATATGTTTTCTTTTAATTAAACCGTGTATAATTAATGCACCCTTTTTTTATGGTTTTTTTTAGAGTTTGTGTGGCTACTCCAGAAGAAGGCGCTGGTTCGCCGAAACGCGCGTAGAGACCTATTTTGCCACTTACAGTTTTTTAACCTATCTAATCTTTGTTTGCATAAAATGTTATGAATGTATGAACTTTTTATTGATAGTGTATGATATATGATTCCATTTGTGTTCATTGTCCTTTTTTATTACATTTATGCCATATGTCTTTTTAAATGCTCAAAAATTTATAATAAAACATGTATTTTTATAATAATTTGTAGCCAATTGTCCTTATGTATACTACACTGTGAAATATTAGTTGCCTAGGTTGTTTTCTGTCATAAATATACAATCCATGACACCATCTTGTGATAACAGGTGTCGTCATTGTTGTTGCGCCGCTCCGCCAGCTCCTCGAAGACGTTATGTTTTTGCTGGGGAGCGGCGGCGACTTAAATCCTCTTGACCCCTCCATAGGGGCCTCAGGTGAACCCCCCTGATTGGGGGGTTCAAACAAAGCCTTGGTGACCATTGGCCGCCCTTTGGGGGCGCCCAGGTCACGGGTCACTTCCGGTCGGAGTGGCTGGTGCGCACTCCGCTTCCGCTGGTTCCTGGGCGCTTTCAGGCGCCCAGAACCAGTTTACCCCACCGGTGGGCACCGCGTGGGTTATGGCGCCGGCCTCCAAGCCTCCCCCCCCTGCGGGGGGGTGCGGCGGCCTCTGCAAGTCCCGGCTTCCAAAATATATGTCCGGTGCCCTTCACCGGCTCAAAAAAGACTCGGAGATTGCCAACTGCATTATAATGGACAATGGTGAAGAATAACTAGCAAATAAAAAATCAGCTTTCGGTTCAGAAAATGTATGTAAGCGGACAGTCTTCTGTAACAAAATACCTCCGAGAAAATTCTATATAAAAGGGATTTTTTTAAGATACGGCAAAGTTAAAAGATATGTTTCGCCCCTTACTGAGTAACAAACAGACCATGTGAAGCCACCTTACAGACTACATTAAAAGTGAGCTATGAACTCCGATCGAAATAAGGCGTGTGACATATTAGAAGGGCAAACCTCACCTGTACATGTTTATGGGGGAAGTGCCGATATTTACCAGAATGTATGGATTTGGGTGCAGAAAGCACCTACATCCGCATGTTATCCCCCCCCAACACTTGTGGCAAAAAATAATTATTGCACCCGGAGATATCAAACACGTGTGTCTGTTTTTATCAGCCAACTGGTAAAGAAGGGCTATTCTATTTCTTCACAAAAGACTCACAGACACATATTTACTGAATCCAAGCAACATGTCTCATCTCTGAACCAACCCATACAACAAAAGTCTCAACAGTGTGCACCCGCATGTTTTTGTAGGTTATTCTAGAAATATGTCCATGCACCAAAAAATGGAAGCAACCAGCTACAGAATCAAAGATGGCTGCCACCACAGAAAAGCCAATCTCTATTTTCAAGCAACAGCTGGGAAGAAAGAAACAGCATAGTACACACCTAAACCCAATTGGGGCCTCTCCCAAAAGGTAAAGTAAGCTAACAATGATAACGGTGGCAGCACAATAAGGCACCACACATCTTATGCACAATATTTACCAGTGGATAAAAGCAAACTTGTGCCAGCTGTTCAAATCAGCCACCGAAAGCTGCTAGTTGAGGCGCATAACAAACATCCTGGGAAATTGCCGAGTAGTCCTATGAATCTCTTTGATGCTGGTCTCCTATGCCAAATTAAGGGCATAGCACCTCCTTGGCATTTATATGGTACTTGTGTTTAGTGATACCAATACGTCACTCCATTAAGAGCGTCATTGTTGGCAGAAGCCATCAGGGCCAAAAGAATGTGCGAAGTAAGAGATGCAGAAAGCTCGCAGTTAAGTCAATGTACACCTATGGCGACCAAAATAAATGGGGAGGGGTGGGAAGCAGAGACGCGGGATTTAAAGCTCCATCGCGAGCGCCTCCTGGTGGCGACTCAGGAAACACCGCACATCCACCGCCTCCATGCACCCTTGGATGCTGCTGGGCAGCCGAAGGAGGCGAGCCTTCGCAGGTGAGCAGTCTGGAGCTAAGCCCAGAGCAGGACTCAGAGCAGAACAACACTTCTTTGTGAAATCCATCAAAAAGCGCCTCAGACCTGAAGAGGGCCCGGAGAGCCGGAGGACATCTGCGACAGGAGAAGAAAGGCAGGTGTGTCTCTGCCAGCCTACGCTTCTTTCACAGTTCATATTAGAAACCCAATAAGAGGCCGCAGATCGCTGAGTCAGCCGCCAGCGTCTCAGAATAAGCCGGTGTCTCGGGGCTGAGGGGATTCATTTACAGCAAGGAGCCGTCCGCAGCTGTCTCGCGGCGCGGGATGCGCGGGGCAGAGCCCGCCCCGGCGGCAGCTGGAGAGCTCGCGGTCATCTGAGCCCGCGCGGACACGTCACCAGGCGCCCCCAGTCTTCTCTCAACTTTCCAACAATGCCCGACGACCCCCAAAATCCTGCTCTCGCCCCAAGAGTTTGAAAACAGAACCAAGAGCATCATTTCAACAACTGGTCTTCCCAAACAAATTGGAAACACCCAAAATGGCAAGCAATTGTTTTAACACTTTTGGGGAAACTAGGTTTCTAACCAAGTACGGCATTTGAACGTTTCATGGACATCAAATACTAAGAATATATTTGCAGCCTACTACCACACTCCTTTTGGTAACAAGCATTGGCAGAGCCAATAGATCTGGGTTTATCTACAAGCCGTTTGACCTTTGGCAAAGCTTATTTTATCATGATTTTTGCAAAAAGTTTTTGTTCATGGAGTTCTCAAGCCCTCACCAATATAAAAAAAGATTGCGTAAAAGGCAACATATTTTTTTGGTTTCAAAAAGCATACATTGCTAAATTAACACCCTGAAGGGAACTACTTTGTTTGCGAAAGTGATCCTTATGAAAGAGCCCAATGCCAAAGTGAAATTAACTAGAGGATGAAATGGGCTGAACCAGTGCCCCATGCAGTGCGCTATAGTGATAAGAAAAACAAACAACACCACAACAGACCATTGGATAAATAGGTCTGGCTGAAAGGCCAAGCAAGTATATGATCTACACAATTTTTGTAAAATCAAAAGGTCGAGGTTAACACCCACCTAAAAATGTCACTGCATGGAATGGTAAAGGACACACACTGGATTAAAACCAGTACTGCAGCTATATCCAGACTGTACTGGATACACAAATATCTATTGCCTGATATAACTATGGTGTTCTAAATATCGTTCACAGAATTATCACCCCAATGGGTGAATAGTTCTCATTATTAACTCCAAAGGGACAACATTTTCGTAAATCGTACTGCGTACACTACATTCTTGTGAGATGATCGTCCGGTGACATGCTCACACTTACTTGCCAGGACAAACTAAAACTGCAACAAGCTACTGCCATCATATATTTCTGAAAAATTAGAATACTTGGTCATCTGCCTTTTCATTCCTCATAGAAGGATAGGTGGTGCCACAGTAAACACATTTTCATCAAGCTCACAATAAAAAAACACCAAAGTTACTGTCATTAGCGGAGGAAACAATGCTATAACTCACTCTTCCATCACTGTTTGAAACTGCACACGTAAAGGTGACAATATCTGAGAAGAATGCTTTTACCACATATCTGTCACTAGCATGATCTGGTACACATATGTATCCTAAATGAACAACTGGTATGTTAGCAGTCCTTACATTCAAAGGGCAACTTAGCAATATTGCATCATAAGAAGAAATAATAAAGAAGGAAGCATGGACTGGTGCTGAACTACATATTCACTGAGCCCTCACACAGCCTGCAATGTCAAAGCTTAGAGTGGAGAACAGAAACTACAACTACACATGGATATCTCACTCCCTGAAGTGTCGCTTCAGCAAGTTAGTGCAGAGTTCCCAGCAGAGAACTCAAACACAGGAAAAGACCTCTCGGAGTCACGGCTCACTCTCATATTGCATATCATCATTAAAAGGGACACCCAAAGCCTTCTTGAATCCAGCCAACTGCCCACTACCATAATACAGGAAAAAGATGTGCAATACCATAGGATGCAAACGTGTAGAAATAACTTTGAGCGGTATTATGTTAATAGATATCAAGTGGAAACAAAGAAGAAAAAGACATAAGCCACCAAAAATGGTCCTGCGGGAGACTGGGACCAGTAGAGGCATAATACAGACTTAACCCCTTCCCTGCTCATGACGAGCTCAGCTCGTCATGAGGCACAGTGGAGCTGTGCTGATGACGAGCTGAGCTCGTCATTCATCATGTAAAATAGCAATTTCCAGCACAGGCTGAAAATTGCCTCAGCAGACCTAGGTACAAAAATAAACTAGGTGAACTGTTTTAGGATATGTTTTTATAGAAAATCTTACCCGCACTGCACAGAATATGGAAGACAGTCACATGGGTAGAAGAACTGGTCCTGAAGGAAAATGGTTGTGAAGAGACTGAAGACAGCAAAATCTGACACAGGGATTGGACAAATCGCCCATGCACGACATGTGAGCACACACACGCTCTTGTTCCAGGGACCACAGTGACAGAGCAACAATATGAACATTTACAAGGGTTGAATAATCCGAGGATGACAGTCATTAAAGCTTCTCATTGGGTTCACAAAAAAGGCTGTATAGCGTTCTCTATTTGAGAAGCTGAAGCAATCAATAGAGACCTGAAAAGAAAGAGCGTGAACAGACAGACAGCAAGCTGTTCTAGGGGCAAATGGTGGTCCCTGGAGCTGCGTGCTAGTACACACCAAAAAGAAAAAGACCAATCAGAAGATAATAATGCGGAATTTAAAACAGATTGGAGTAAATTGATGGTGTTGGAGAATGTATTAATTTATTTAATGATAAGTGTGGTTCTAGATCTGTTCTTAGGCGCATCAGGCAAAGCAGTTTGGCAATTTCAGTTTGGTGTGCCACAAACAGTGTGCTGGTACGCTCTAAGAAACAATGACGTACAATACTATAGGATCTTTATGGTTACAGAAACAATGGGTTGGTGTTTACATGCAGGTTAATTATAGGTTTACAGCGAGTTATGCTGCCCAGGCAGAGACAATTTTTAAGCTCTTAATTTAATACTCTGCATCATGACGCAGAAAAGAACGGGGGAAGGGGACAAAGGACAAATAGCATCAAGATGTTGGTGAAATCAGAGAGTTTAACTTACTGGTCTAGGGAGTGGTTCTGCTGCTTAAAATGCGGCGACAATACACGTTTGGCCCATCAGAATCCTGAAAACATACCTTCAGTCACCAGTACAAATGTTCTGTAAGAATCTGACCTGGGCTCAGTGTGGACTATGTTTCCTTGAATTGTCCCTTCTCAACCATTGACCCCCCCCCCCTTTTGAACAAGCCAGTGACAGTGGGCTTCCCATCTATCTCGATGGGCCAAAGAGGACCAAGAGGGTAATATCTGAGCTCAAATAACAAGCAGAGCTGAAATCAGAGTTCCTTCTGATCTCACCTCCCGCGAAGATCTCTTCCACTCAACTTTGGCTTAAACACCTAACTGCACTCAATGTCCAACCCACCATCGTGGACTCAGCAAAATCTTTAGGCATAAGACTCGACACCAATCTCAACATGCAGCAACATATCGGTTTGGCAACTAAGGGAGCGAACTACCAAATCAATACCCTGAGGAGACTTAAACCCTTCCTCCCTGCCAAAGACTTCCAAACTGCAGTACAAGCACTAGTCATTCCCCGAATAGAATACGGCAGCATCACTCTCTGCGGTCTCCCTCTAACTTCTACTGCACCTCTAAGAGCTTCTCTAAACGCTGCAGCGAGGCTCATCACTGGGTCAAAAAAACACTCGCATATCTCCCCTGACTTGAAATCCTTGAACTGGCTGCCTTTTGAAGCCAGAATACATCTGACAATCGCCAGCATGACACACAAGGCTGTACACCTAAGCTCACCCGCATACCTCACCCAGAAGCTGACAATCTCTGGCGGCACTAGAAACACTAGAGGCACAAACAATCTTCTGCTAAAACCTCGAAGATTCCGGAAGGAAAAAACTTATAAACGCTCCTCCTCAGGAATGGCACCCAGGATCTGGAACTCACTCCCTCCTGAAACCAGGCTCTTATCATCCAGCACACTCTTTAAGAAAGAAGTAAAAGCCATTCTCATGGCTAAATACACCTGAGCTATTGACGTCGGTGTTCAAAGTCGCTGCACCAGTCGGTATTAGCTGTTAGATCCCTTCGATTATTTGTTTTACTTGTGTTTTTGATTTACCTGACGATCTATGCTTTCACTTATTTGTACCCCTTGCATTATTGATGTAACTGTTTTACTATGCGCACTCCTATGCCTTCCCCACCCCACTTATTACCTACAATTTCGCCATATCTAATGGCCTGTTCTGTATGCACTGTAAAGCGCTCTGATATCTGCAAAGATCTGGTTCGCGCTATATAAAACTCTCAAAATAAATAAAAAAATAAATGGTGTTCACAGGCACAAAAACAGTGTATCCTACCTTAACACGTGACTGAAAAACAAATAGGAATGCCTATTCGGTCTTGTATTACTTACTGTAATGTATTGTATGCTAATTTGCCTAATAAATTGGCGCAAGACATGCAGTTGCTTCTGAACAGAGTATGCACACCACTTTCTAAACTGAAACAAAATGGACAATATTTAACTGGTCGTGGGTAGATTCCACTGGCCCCACTGAGAAACACTGATTGTAAAGTTCTTATTCAGGCCCTAAAGCTGTTCGCTGCACACGATCTATCCTTCCTCAAAGGAAAATTAATCAACATATACCTGCAAGACCATTAATGACTAAGTTAAAGATTTATACTGGTCAGGCCCAAATGGCAATAAACCTTGGTTCAGTGAGCTCTTTCTCTGCACAGGGGCGGATTCAACGTATAGCTCTTTAAGAGTCCCCAGCTGCTTCGAGAACCTCATTCAGTTCAGAACGGCCCTTAAAACTCACTCGGATCGCTCAGCCTCTCTCTTCAAACAACAGGACAAATGAACATGCAAGAAAGCATTTACCAGAAAGTTTCCTGGACCCGCTTCTCTACGAAAGGGCTGTGAAAAAAGGACAGAATATGAAAAGGTCCTTGCAGTTTGCAGGAGAAGGTGGTTATCAAGGCTCATCCTCGGGGCCGTCTTAACAGCATTATAGGCCCCCGAGCAAAGCAGTGCACTGGGCCCTGCCTACACAACCACTCCCAGGAACAAAAATGTTTAACGGAAAATCAGTGTTCTATTCTGGTCTGCATGCGGCCCCCTATGCTTGTGTGGCAACTGCCCAGCGTGCCCAATGCATTAAGACGCCACTGCTCATCCTGTCCACAAGACATTAATTAGAAAGCCTGGCGACCAAAGATCTGTAAAATGGGAAAGTAACATTGCGCTTTCAATGAATTAAAAACAAAAAAAAACTTCTGAATTAAAAAAAAAAAAAGGGTGGCGGTATGATGCAAATCAGAAAGGTAGATACAATTGGCATGCTTAAGATTCCACGACGTGCAATGCCCCTGTGACTAAACACTGCGGAGATCGAACAATCTGATTTTTTAAATGGTAGGAACAGGTAAGCTCAGATAAAGGCCAATAATGCACCAGGTATGGCGGATATATGGAAAACAAGCACCTCACAGCAGGAGAACATTAGGGCATTGCATTCATGGAAGCGGCTCCTGAATTGATTTCCTCGAACTCCTTCCTTTTTTGAATCAAGCAGATGATTGCCCGCTCCGAAACCACTTCAAAGCAGCATGAGCGCAAGCAGAAATTCCCTAGTTACATGAAACAGTAAGATAATATTGTGAAACAAGCGGGGCAGATGTATCAAATACCACACAACTTGTTGGCGCCTTTATGCTGCCCCACTAAAGACCTAACTGACACAGATAACTAGGTGTAACGAGGATCAAGGACCCAGCGACTGGCCAAAGCATAAAGAAATACTGCAAACTTCCTAGAAATTAGCATAGGGACATATCCTCTCACAGGCGATACTATGGACCGTTTGCAAACTTTACATGTTAGGGCTGCTTGAGGCTCCAAAAAATAAACAGGATGCAAAAAAACAGGCATCACTGGAGGAGATTAAAACATACACAAATATTAAGTCACTTTCAAGATGGAGATAAATAAGCGCTTCACTTGCAATTTTCATCCGAGAACTAAATATATGGTGCATTCACAGACCACTTTTACCACACCTCACAAAGGCAAAGACACTAGTGCACTACATGCAGTAAAAAAAAAAAGGTGCACTTGCTAATGTAGGTGAATGAAATAACATTGTACTTTCATAAATCGAGAACATCTATTTTATAGTGTTTGTCCATCATGAATTGTGGTGGTCTCATAGGAGCAGCCACAGGTTAAAGTGCAAGTCACAAAAACATAGGGCAATAGACGGTACACTGGACCCAGATGGTGTGCTACTTATGGTGCTCACTATCATCTTGGTTGCAGTTCAGCAAACTTTTTGATAGGTTTTGAACTCAATTCCACCAGCCGTGGAAACTATTGCTCTAACCATCGGGCCAGGAAATAATGGCCCCAATCGTCCACAGTGTAGCTTTCCTGAGCATCAAACATGGGCCATGAATGCATTTAACCTTATCGTAGTGGCTCATATGTTTACCAGTATTCCTGGACTGGTTTGTGGCCTAGAGAGATTATGGTATTTTCCATGCAGACTGAGTGGCAGAAAGATTATCCTACACACAGTAGCACTTTCACTTTTCTGGTAGCACTGAAATGCAACAGAGGGGGGTAGGGCGGGTAAGGGCTGTTTGAGTAGGTGGAATGGTAACCCAATGAATTCTGTGCACCTCTGCAAACCCCTATTCCATAAATTGCATCCTCCTTGCACATCTGAAAACAGCATAATCAACTTGGAGACATTAACCTGTAGACATTAGTCCCGAAAGCAAGTCCTGTACCTAGCTAAGATCAAGTAGTTATTAGAAGCAGCTAACTCTCTCTAGAACAAAACATGTTTTATTCTCGAGGAGATAAAAGGCTTGTAAAAATGGGGAAAAATACTAGAAATTGAGCCTCTTAAAATAATTTGTATGAAGGCATGCTGACAATTTCACAGTATTAGCACACTGAGTAGAATGCATGCCGCTGGTCAGCCAATCAATATGCTTCCTTCGCAGGCTAGATTTACCCTTATAGGTCACAAAGGGACAGTCTAGCTCCCAGCGTCCGCAATGCGGGCATAAGGAGTCCTGCAGAAGTACGATAGGCCTCTCACCTGAATGTTTGGCAGCTTCATCCTCCCACACAGCTCCCTCTGCCTCTTCCAAATCGAGCTGCCTGTAATAGATTGTTGTGCGATCTCTTCTCCTTGTGTTGGGAGAAAAGAAGCCCAATTAGCCAAAGAAAAGTCGAAAAACTTGAACTCCTTTTCATATTTCTTTGACTGATTGTGCTTCACTTCATGCAAGGGCTTGAGCCCAGACACCATCTGCGTAGTGACAGCTCAGTTTGAAGAGGCACAGAGGGTGATGTGGGAGGATGGAGATCATTCAGGTGAGCGACTGCTCATGCTCCGGCAGTGCTCCATATTTTGGGTGTTTGTGTACATGTGTGGGCGTCAATAGCATTATAGCCCTCACTTGCAGGGCAATAGCAGCCGTTTATTAACCACCCTCGTTATGCATTCCCTCCTGCAGCTCAGGTCCATAGCTATGGGGAGGGTAATTAACACAGGAATATTGAGCGCTCCATGGAAGACAATAAAGTGTTTCAGGCCCAATAAATATTGATATAGATTATCTGCTCCAGCATTCTAATGTTTGCCCTTCTGTTTATCACTATTTGTTTTAGAACAAATTATTGTTAAATGCCTTCTCCCTTGTTATAGGCACAGAAGAGGACCTTTAACAACTGTTATTGCCTACAACGACTTCATTGTTTAGCTGTACTCTACACTATGTTGCCGCTCCTAACTACCAATTTTTTTCCATATGCAGCCAGTTCTTTTTTAGGTCTCTGTCACACCACCTAAGCCAATACACTCCCCTCCAGCTACCACCAGACACTTCTACAAAACTACTACTTCCAACACATGCCCCTTGACCAAACGGGTTTCCTCGCTCCCGCCCCTACCTGCGCCACTTTTTCCTGTTATACCCATGACTGACCCTGTTCTTTGTTTGTTACAAACTGCATCCCCAAGTTTGCGGGACCTCAAAACTTTCCGCAACTGCACCCTAAATAAAACTTTCAGCCCCAAATGGGCTGGTAATCTGCATGGTTTTGACCCACCCAGTTTGGGTTGTCTTTTTGAGACCAGAAAGACGTCACCATTGTTGAGACATAATCTCTCTGCACTGTTTTTTTTTTTTAATTATTATTTACCCATTTGGAGTCCAAAATGACCAAATACAAACCAGAGGTGCTCGGAATAAACGTGCTCCCCAAAGCAGGCGTGGTTTTGCCAAGTCTTGTTTTGATGCACAGAAACAGCTTCGACCCTCCGATTCTGCTAGCCACACAAACATGCTGCAGAGCAGAATGCGACTCCATCACACATACGTTTTTGAGGGACCATTCAATATTTTAACGCTGAACTTAAGCTGGTGTGGTGTTTTGTTTTTAAAAATGTGGCAGGTTTGGCTAGGAAGGTTCTTAAAATAGTGGTTTGTGCACTGCTCAAACCCATAGCATGGTGGTTTGCGGGAAACAGAAATGTGTGAGTTGGTTTGTGAGACTGGTCTGGTTCGTTCCAAACAGCTCATGGCAGATGAAAAAATACAAATTGAAGACACAATATGAACATTTAAATGAATATAGAAGGAGCAGGGCAACCGGGCATTCGCCAAGAGTTTGTCAGCATCTGGATGACATGCCTTTGCAGGGTACAGAACGTGCTACAACTTGGGTCCCTCCGGCAAAAATAAAACCCCCAGAGCACCGGCGTGGGATGTCGGTGAGGAGCACAAACCTGCCCTGTGGCACCTAGAGCATAAAAAATAAAATGAGAATTTTGTGACGTAGGAGAAATAGTTTGTTATGACACAGTACAGCGCTTTGGCTAAATGACAACGCGGTGAGGCGCTGCATCTAGGCCCTCTTATGGCCTGTTCAAAATCGGTCATTCTTAGCCATTTATCTCTCGAGTTTAGAACAAGACCCGTTTTCTTGCAAAAAATCTCCCCCTCCGCAGAAACTCGTTTTTCCCAGTAAGAAAATGTGTGAGGAGGGGATACACACCAGCGCTCCGCACAGCCCCTTAAGGTGGTGTGCCACAATTCTGCATCCAGAGTGGGCACCGTGCCCAGGGGCGGGCTTCCCTCGAGCCAGCTGCACACACACAAGCGCCCACGCACAGGGAAGCCAATGTCAACAGCGGCAACAAATCAAAAGGCGTACAACCAGGGAAAAGAGTCACAAAAACAGCGCTGCTGTGACAGGGCAGCGATGTCGCGTCTGAACACCGTGTTTCGTGCGCACTCGTTAAACGCCGCCTTTTCAGAACACTGGGGAAGTTATTTTGTGCTCAGAGGGCTGGGCTCAGATAAAGAACATCTTCAAAGACGTATATTATTAGTCTTTGGGAATAAAAAGAACAATAAGATTCGGAGGGAGAAAATGCCGTACAATAACCCTCCGCACAAAAAAACACCCCTACTCAAGAAACCTAGGGAGGGGCTGACTTCAGCCCGAGGGCTTCTTGTGCTCACAAACCTACAGGAGTAAATCCCAGGTAGAGAAAGGGCAGTGGACGTTTCAAAAGAGCAGTAGGGCTTGAAAATGTGAAAACTCTCAAACATGCCCTAACTTGCCTCCATCCCTTTCCAACCCTAGAAAAGTTGTAATTTTCTTCCTGTCAAGGGTAGGAGTAAACCCCTTTAAAATGTGGGGGAAGGAGTTTCTCCCAGGATAAAAATATTTTCTCCACTAAGAGAAGGGAGCAAAAAAACAAGTGTCACTGCACAAAGAGGTCGGCGCTTGACGGTCAGCAGTGTCTGCCTTCATAAGCCTATAAGTTAAACACCTATCCCTTCCACCTATCCCCAACACCCAAAAATAGATTTCTCAAAAAACCCTCCAAGGATTGCGCACAGAAGGCTATGACTGGACACAATTCCAAGCATACTTTTTTTTCTCAATACCCAAAAGATGTCCAACTATGCTCATCTGAGATATTCTTTGTTATTTTACGTTTATTTGTGCAACTCGGGCCCATATAGTTCAATTCGGAGCATTTTTTCCTCCTCTGAATAGAAGTGACTGCAATCTATAAATCAAAAATTCCCTACTCGGGGTTTCACAAACTTTTGACTCAAACATATTTTACAAGCTTGGAAATGTTGCAAATGTGCTAAAAGCATTCCCAACACCAATACAAAAGGTAATAGTGATTTATTTAGCCGCAGTTTTATGGGTTTTATTTTGACATTTACAAACTAATGTATGCTTATTTTCATTTTTGGTCAGGAAACTATAAATGTACATACATATTTAACATTCCACTGATTCTTGCACTTTTGAGTCAATAGTGTTTTGGGGCCCTAAGCAGATTTATACAATTAAACTAGCTTCAAAACATCAGCTTTGTACTCATGGCACCTGTTCAGCTATTTACAATTCATTAGAAGTTATATTCAAATTTTAAACTAATTATGCTGTCAATATGGATAGCATTTGTGATGGCAAGATATTTAAGAGCATCAGATTTCTGTGTTTTCCACTTTAAAATATACAGGCATTTAAGCTAAGTGTTTTCCATCTGTATTTATATGTAAAATCCTGGAAAAAAGGAAACCTGGGAGGCTTATTTATAATGGGTTCACTTTAATCAACAGAGCACCCGATTCTAGTTTTCTGCCGACCACAGAGGCTGACAAAACCCAATCTGCTGATCATGACTGGTACCTGTAGCACAAAATGTGTACTGAACTCACAAAGCTAGATTTGAACATTGTTGCTTTCTGTACAGCCCAATATAAAGGTAGAGCAGGGCTAAAGAGCTAAAAAAACAATTTCACACATTGTATCCTAAGATTAGACTGCTAGTCTAGTGCAACTAGGGAGGGCAGATCCACAAGCAATTACCAAATTAACTGAATCTTCACACAGGAAGCAGAATATATATATATATATATATATATATATATATATATATATATATATATATATATATACACATATATACGTATACACACACACACACATTATGTATATATATATATATACAAACACACACACACATATACTCCTTCATAGCATTCAACTTCAAAGACACCAAACGCAGCATCACAGCATGGAACAGCAGCATGGATTCCGTTTCTTGTTATGTGTTTTTCTTTTTTAGTTATTGAGTGCAAACTCCAAGATGTTCATAAAAGCACTAAATAAATAAAGAGAATGTGACTGACGCATTTCGGCCGATGCCTTCAACTGGGTCTCTATATATAAATAACATTCCAAACTGCTGAAAAGTTGCTCAAAACCTGTACCATAAACCTGTGGAATGCAAAGCACCATGAAAACGTATGGAGAAGAGATTTAAATCATGAGTGGCAAATGCCAACCTCACACACTTGCAAAAAACACAGTTGATGGACAGAATGCAGAACAATATCTTACATTCACCCCAGTACAAATATCTGGGCCTCAATCGATCGTTGTTTTGCACTCCACACCACCCTAGGTCAGACAATAGCTATATGCAAATCAGCCTTGACCCTGTGCCTCATGGGAACAGTCCATCCCGAACTACCAAGCCATGTCTTTCCTAGACCAGAATCAAGCATCCAAGGACCGGTTTCTGGCTATCACCCTTCTTCAGCCTGGATAGCTTGACTCCAGTGATGTGGAGTGCCTGAGACTCACGTCTGAGCATACCCAGCCCACTCGGGGTGAAAATTGCAAAAAACACAGTTGATGGACAGAATGCAGAACAATGTCTTACATTCACCCCAGTACAAAGATATGGGCCTAAATCCATCGTTTTTTTGCACTCCACACCACCCTAGGTCAGACAATGGCTATATGCAAATCAGCCTTGACACTGTGCCTCATGGGAACAGTCCAGCCCGAACTACCAAGCCATGTCTTTCGCAGACCAGAATCAAGCATCCATCAACTGTGTTTTTTGCAACCTTACACACACAGCAAGAACCGAGCAATGAAAAATATAAGTAATATAAAATATGAGCAGTGGTTGATTGTTAAATGTCAAGGAAGTCCCTCATAAAGACAATAACAGTGCAAAGTCATCCTTGCATAACTTGAACTCTGATTAGTAGCTCACAATTTAAAATTTAAGGTAACATTTTAAGCAGCTTTTCTTTGAAGGATCATTCACTACAAGGCTCATTTGAGGAGAAAAAAACAAGAAATGATTTGTTCTAATACCAAGTCATGCTATGCCAAAATTAGATCTGCAGAGAATTTACATGGAGAATGAACTGCAGGTCAGGGAGCAAGGGCGGACCTTCACCCAATTTCTTTTTTAACATTGTTTTCATGGGGAAAGTATAGAGTTGCAGTCTAGTGTTTTAAGAAAGTCATGCTGTATTTTGAGGCATTTAGTGATGCAATTCTGCACATAGAATGTGGGGAGTGGGACACTAAGGGAATTCAGTTGAGCTCTATAATGTAGATTTGGGCCCCCTGCAGTCTATAGGGCGCATGGGGGGAGGGGGGGGGGAGCAGCTCTTTGGAGGGGGAGGATGTATTCAGCCCAAGGCTGTGCAGATCTGTGAGATACGGGAGTCTCGAGGGGGGCCCATCACATTCTTAGTTTAGGCCATCATTTTGCCTCAAGCAGATAACAAATGGGTGCGGGTGAACTCAACAGCATGGCAACACCGGGTATGAAAACAGAAGAGGGGTGCGTGCGCTGAAAAGGGCCAGCAGGCAGCGCACTCCAATCTAAAGTAAACAGGCTGGTGGCTGGCTTTGAACTTTGCCGCCATGCTGGTACTTCTCGCGCTAGAAGGCCTAATCCCCCTGAAAACATCATCCTGCCCAAGGCGTGTCCAACAACAGACTCGGATACCTGCCCCGTGTGTACACACAGCACCCCTTTAAGGATGGCCACGCTCTGCTGCTTGCCACACCACGAAAATGACTTACAGAGGAGCCAGTGTGTACGTGAGAGACAGCAGGCCTCTTGTGCGCACTCGTAACCGAGAACACGGCCTAAAGGCGTCTCTCAGAGCCGCAAACAGTACACGCTGCAGGGAGTCACATAAAATGGGAGTCACAAAAGAGTACCCGCTGCAGGGAGTCACATAAAACGGAGTGGCAAAACAGTACACGCTGCAGGAGTCACAAAAAACTACTGGACACCGGCGAAGTTAGTATGTACGTCCAATGTTGACACCCAGACACATAGAGCTTTAATCTTGCTTAACCCACACTACCATTCGCCACATTATTTTTCGCTTATTTGTTTCCTCTATCGTCTCTTCTGGTTTGCTTATGTTTTCAGCTACATGGTTTGTGAAGCATTTTCTAATGTAGATTCTGAGGCTCCCCACCACCTTCTTGTAAGTGTTTAAGATAAAAACGTGTCATAGTGATAGTTACAAGCACTATTCAAAGTATGAAGTCTATATGAAAATTATATATAAATGTCAATGTTTTAAATTCTATAACATTGTTTTAAATGAAAAGTACAATTGATTGATTACTGTTAGTTGTAGTATTTTGAGTTTTACTATAAATCTAAATAAGCGAAACAATAAAATATATCTTTTCTTGCTGTGTCTGACGTGAGTCACATGAACACCCCCAAAATCTCTGCACCAACATGCTTCGATCCAGAATCTCCCTTCGAGTTTCCAAGGCACAGTTACGGTCCAGCTGAATTCTGAATGAAGATGTGCCCACCAACCAACCTTACCTACCCCGCCAATAAGAAATGTGGCTTCAGTTCTGTACCAATGATTCGCACACACAGCAAGGCATCTGCCTCGTGCACATGCATCCACATCGTCCATTAGGAGGAAACAAGCCCAATAATGTATTTTGGTCACTGGATGGCCTGGTTTCACAGAACATCATGTTACATGTCAGGATATCCCAAAAGGAATCCATTCACAGGAAGACTGAGAACGCACCACTCCTTCCGGTCTGTGTCTCATTCCTCCAGGTTCACAACACAGGGCAAATAGTGCAGAGTTTGCAGTCTAACTGTGACGTGCAGGGAACAAACAGGACGCCAAGAATATGCAATGCATGATGCAGTCCGCATGTCAGCCTACGCATGCACAATGTACTTTGCAGAGCTTAAGGTCTGAAGTAAGCATTGGACAAACAAACCCAATTGTTTACACATAATGTGCCTGGCTGTATTAAGCATATTACACACATCGAGATTTTTCTGTGCATATTTGCCTGCGTTGATCAGCAGACAGCAAAAAAATAAACCCCTATGGTTAGTGTCATTTGGAAAACAACCAGAGTTCATCAGATAGGTGGTGTGAATGGAGAAGCAGCACAACGCGGGGGCATTTGTACAGAAGCTGGTAAGCGGGAAGCTAGTAAACTGGAATGGTATAGCTGGGCTTCAACAGTTGGTTGTCATTATACTGTCAAACAACAGGCTTCAGTTTTAAGCTACTTTGGGGCTCGCATACGTTTTTAAGTTCTGCTTTACCACCAGAGATGCTTCTGTGTGATACGGCTGCCAATTTTATTTTTTGGATGGTGCAGAAAGACCTAAGCCATACCAACACAAAGAGCATGCCAAGTGCCTAAACCAGTCATATGTAGAAATCAATACTGACCAGGGTGGTCACCAGACCTGTCTCCAACTAGCCCTGAGCTTGGTGCATCTTGATGCTTTGCCCTTCTACCCAAAATCTGAAGACCGCCAAAAAGCCTGGTCATCACCTGACCTTGCTTAGACTTGGCTCAACCACTGTGGTTTCTACTTCTACTAAAAAGGTGGCCTTATGCTAGGAGTGATTCCAATGATCACAGACCTTATACACAGGCCAGGGTCAACCTCAGGGCTTGCTGGAGGACATTCTGGAGGTCACGTGGCCCCCAGGATTGCAGCTTACCAGGAGTGACCGGTGGACACTGGATTTTGCACAGACTCACTCAAGGCTGGCCTTACTTGATCAAGATGATAGCAATACCCAGATCAATACATGTCCTTCAAAATGACCCCTTCCTGCTTCCTTCTCCCTCCCAAAGAAAAATCACCTCGTTAACAAGATCCACTCTATGGCAAAATGGAACTCCAAAGGTAGCAATGACGAAATGCTTAAAATCCACAGATGTTTGCTCATTGGCCCTGTAAGACTTCACAACATACTAACAAGCTGCCCATATAATGGTGATCAACCAATGGCTCTGTAGCTTCGGATCGAATCCGGTGTATACAACCAAACTATAGCAATGGCTGAAGTTACCCCAATTCACTACTTCTATGGTGGGACCAAGCCCCTCATTGCCCAGTAATTCAGGGCAACCAAAGTAGTACTGAAAGTATGGTAAGCCTCTCTCCTACAAATGTAATAGGCAAACAACCATTATGAAGAGACCACACCATGGGATGGAAATCTGTTTCTCCAAGACTTTGGATAAATAGGAAATCTCCATGTTGTGAGCCTCAGCTAGCCAGATGAAATCGTTTATTGAGCTCCGATAAGAATTTGAGTTGCAGCAATCACAATTCTACTGCTACCTACAACTCAGACATGCCTCATTTAGACCCCAGCTACCTTGGCGAGGTACCAGCCTGTAACTGCCTGGCGCCAAGCTCACCACATCACAAATGTTAGAAAGGGGAATTATCTTTAGGGTTTATGGGGTCCTTGCTATAAACACTCCAGCTATGTTTGAGGTGTTAAGGCTGGCCCCAGAAGCTGATCCGGGCCCTTTGGAAGACGAGGAATGACTACTCACCTTAAAACCTTAAAGACATCAGGGGAAGCAGTGATAGCCACTGGTTATTGCCTCATCCAAATAAAAAAAATTACACATAGTCTATTATACTCCAAAGTGCCTAAGGCGCAAGAACAGGGGGGGGGGGGCACTCCAAACTGTCTCAGGTGCTTGACACAGAAAGGGGAATTACTCCTTACGGTCTGGTTATGATGAATAATCTGTCCCTTTTGAGAAGGGAAGGCAAAACTGCAATTTTCCAGCTGCTTCTGGGTATTGAACTTACTATAAAATTGTTGTTGCTAAACATTTATCAGGATGAATGGTCCACGTGTGCTGAAAAATCCCTCCTGCATTTAGAGATGGTTTTGGTGAAACGAGAAATAGCACAAAACTGGAGGGAAAAAAATTGCCCCCAGTGTTGCGAGATGGGTGGCTGGACTATCTATTTACTTGTCGCATTCTGGTACCTTCAGTGGATAAAGTCTGAGGCAGATGCCAAAAACATTTAATAAAATTGATACAAAGTCGGGAATAGGGGGAGGGAAGTGCAGAATAACTAGTAAAAATTAGTGAAAGGGGGGGGACTAAAACTGCGGAATGTCCTTTTAAGTGACAATTTGAAGAGACAAACGTGGAAAAACATGTTACAAATGTTGCTTTAGCATTTTATGCCGATATTTGCCAATAAAGAGGGTTCATTAAAATAATGGCTTATCCAGATGGCCCTTTCTTTTCCCTTATGATGACTCCTAACAGGAGTGCTATCAGTGACCGCGGGCCCCTCCTTGAAGCAAACCCTAACCCCGACTCATCCTGGTGGTCTCTTCTTCCAGCCATGGTTAGAACTTGTGCCACGTTAAGAAGTAAGTCCATGCTTCCTGAAAAATTACACCACCAACTCTTTGCTTCCCTGAATTATTTTGCCTTTCATTCCATACAGCGCAAAAGCCTTTTAAGCATAGCCCCGAAATGTATACAGTTGTCTCCACAATTGTCTCTGGATGAGGCATCCCTTGATTAGTTCACTGTGACAACACCTAGCTTCGAGATCTCCACAACTCTCGCTCAGCTCTTCCCCACTAGGGTAGCATGCAATTAATGTCTTGTATCCCTGTAGCACTGTTTATTTTTTGACTATTAAAAGTTTACTTTAGACCCCGACAGTGAAGCCAGCTCAACAACAACATGGAAAAAAATAACGCATGCACCAGGTCTCAGGAGTGTTGCTCCATCTGCAAAAAATGTAAAAACCATAAATAATTAACTCATGACAGAAGAAAAAACTCTGTACATGGGCTTAGGTCACACTACGCTGCAGGTACCTCCTTTCCTAGAACTTCCCTACAATTCTATAAACACATCTTTTGGTGTTGGCTTCAAAGAGGCGATAGCTGGATGGACAGATTTTCACAAGTTCATCTCCAGCTCCCATCAATCACTCAAGAACATTTTGTGTAGAATGCAGAGGAAAATAGACAGCTTGGCGAACGTCAGGCACCACTGCATTCATTTCCCACATGTTCCCAATGGGATTTCATCATGTGCTACACAGGAAAACCTTACTCTTACCCCTTCACTTCCCTGCCTCTTCACTCCCATATCACAACGCTACCCATACTAATTTCCAAATATCGAGTTGTCTAAAGCTGCTTACCAGACCTGTGCTCTATCCCTTCAACCTACACCCAAGATCAGGCTCTCGATTTTAATCCTAGACCCATCAGATCCTTGTTCTCCACTGGCTGCCTTTCAGAAAAAGCCATGTCCCACCAAACTATAGCTACCATCATCTAGCTCAAACCCAGCCCCTACCAAGCCTTCCCTTGCTCTTTGGCCCAAGAGCAAGTGCTGAAAATGCTCAGGACCAAGGTGAGTCCTGAATCCGACAGCAAGTACTAACCTAGATCCAGCCCAGCTTCAGCGAAATATGATAACTTAGTCACATGCAGTTTACGGACACTGGAGCACATTCCGCAGTGCCCGCACTGTCTGCTTTGCATTCAGAGCAGCAACCTGCAAGGGATGAGGAAGTGCTCTCATTTTAGGTTCCAGCTGAACACAACACAAATGTCTCACTTAAAGGGCCATAAGTACTTCTTTTATTTGAGTCTCATCCTGACTGTGAGCTAATTGGAACCAAACACCTTGATGTCAACTCCACTGAGGAAGCAGCCACTCGGACTGTTGTCACTTGACACTTGCTGAAGAAGTAAACTATGATTTGGAGGCAGGCTTTTGAGTTTTCCAAGCAATGTATGTAAGAGGTATGTGTGGACTGTAAGAGGTAGGTGTGGACTATAAGAGGGGTCTATACGCATGTTTACACCACTAACGATTATATACAACTACTTATTGCCAATAAGAGATTATTACTACCCAAAGGAACATTTTTTTAGCTATGTGAGAATAACAAAAGATTGAGAAACAAAAAGCAATAGCGTTTTACACTTGAGCCTTGTACTGTGCTTGCAGTTCCTTGATGCAGTTCATAACTCACTTAACTATATCATAAGTGTTACTTGTAACCTACAGGATATACAAGGGTTTGAAAAACAAAAGGAGGAACCTACTTAGCTGTCTAAATACAATACAAATCTGTCACCTGCATTGTAAACTTTCCGCTTTGCAGCAGGCACATTACCCATTTGTGCTGTTTTCTAATGAGTCAGACCTGTGACTAGGCTGCACATAGGTCACTCCAGCCGCTGCATTTTAATAAAACTAAAATAATCTTACCATTATTATTTTTTTAAATAACTTTTAAATTGGCATTTACTCCATATTAAACATATAGTAGGAGCATTGCATTGTCAATAAATGATTCGCAGACATATGATCCTCTCCAAAGACTAACAGGAACTCTCTCCTCCCCACTCCCACAACACTTGACAAACAACATTAGTACAGAGCATTATGCAAAACACTTCAACAGTCCACAAGATCCATTTTTCACCAGAATCGCTACTCAAACTAAGGGTCCCTCGCCCTCTTCCGGGGTACGGCTCAGCCCACACATCCTAGGGCGGCCATCCAGGAAAAGTGTGGCTCACTGGTTAGAAGCGGCAGACCCTGAAGCAGAAGTCTTCCTGGGACCAGGGTTCAATTCCCGACGCGGCAGGGTCTTGGGTCAATGTCCGCGGGCTCGATAATTCTCGCCTAGGTGCCTACACTAACCATGGGTCCCACTCTGCAACTCTGGGCAATAGCTTGCTTAATCTCCCCAACGGCCCCAGAAGCGCCGGGGATGCCTAGCTTCACCTTGGGGGTGCCCTCTCACAGGGAAAGCCAGGACGGGTTCCCCAGCGGCATACAGCGCCAGGACGCTACGTAACGAGGTAACAGTGCGCTTTACAAGTATACATACATTACATACATTACATCTAGAACTCTTGTTGGCCCGGAAGCTCCTTAGCTAGAGGTCCTTGACCATGTATGTGTAAGTATGTAATGGTACTTGTATAGCGCATAAATCACCATGAGGCATCTCGGCGCTTGTACGAATACCGCTGAGGAACCCTTCCTGGCCTTTCCCTGTGAAGTGCCCACTCCTGGGCACCCCCAAGGTGAAGCCAGGCATCCTAGCGTTGTTGGGGCCGTTGTGGAGATTAAGCAAGCTATTGTCCAGAGTTGCAGAGTGGGACCCATGATTAGAATAGGCACAGAGGCAAGAATTATCAGGTCCGGGGAAATTGATCCCAAGAGCCGCCGAGGCGGGAATTGAACCCTGGCCCCGGGCCAGACCTCTGCATCAGGGTCTGCCGCTCTAACTATTGAGCCACACTTCTCCACCATCAACCACTATCTACCATGTCTCGCCATTGATTCCAAATTCGTTCAAACTTCCAGGGGCATCCTCTAGACCTATAAACCAGTTCCTCTGCTCTCATGCTTTAGATGAGATTCGATTCCCATTTTTGCAGCATCGGCAGGACCGGACTTCCCCCCATCTCCTGGCCAGGTCTCTCCTTGCCGCTGCTAGGCCCACATTACAAAACAGTAGGGTATATTTCTTTAGGTTCTGCTCCACAGATCACCAATGTCAATAGCTGTGGGGTTAAGCAATCACTTATCTCTTCCACATCTGCTAACCTTGACTTGACTCGACACCAGCATTTCTGTACAAGCAGGCAATCCCACAGTGTGGAGTAGCGGCCCTAGTCGCCAGCACTCCAAAAGACAGAGGTCCGATTCACACTGTCCCATTTTGTAAAGGTGTTCCCTCCCAAGCTACACCCTGTGAAGGAACTTTATTTGGGCCAAAAGAAACCCAGCCCTTACCACCACCACATGTGGACATCAAACAGCCTCACCCCAGGCGTCATCTTCCAGAATCCCCAGATGTCATTCTCAATGTTCCCTAAGGGAGGCCAGGTGAATGGCTACTTGATATCTCATATTCTGTTTGTAGTTCTTGAAAAGTGATCAGCCTGCCCTCTTGCCGCACATCCCCCACAGTCGATATTCCCAGGCTGTTGATTTTTTTATAACCCACAATCTTCCTAAGTTTCTTCAGTGCCTCCGTCTCCCACAGAGGGGTCACCAGCGTGATTCGTCCCCTCCAACCCAAGAGTCTCTCAGCCCTTCACCATACCCAGAGTGCCTGGGCCGTTGGCACCGGTAGTCCCCGCAGCCTCTGTCTCACATATATGCAACGCTAGTGCCCAAGGTGATCCATTGCTCTCCTATCCACCATTAGGGAGGGCTCTACCTGTTCTGAAAATATCCAGTCATTTGCCACTACTAATTGTGCTATCCAGTAGTATAGTTTTAAATCAGGCAAGGCAATGCCCCATCCCAGGTCTTTCTAGTCAGTGTTTTGAGAGGTATCCTTGGGGCTACCCCATCCATGAGCAGACTTCTTGTAACCCAATCCACCTCCGTGAAGAATCTTTCTGGTACAGCATATGGAGTGTTTTGAAGAGCATACAAGAACTTTAGGAGATAAATCATTTTAAACAGATCAGCCCAACCCAGAAAGGACAGAGGGAGGTGCTGCCAGTGGCCAACGTCCTGTTTATAGTCCTCTAGAACCCTCCCCAGATTGGCCTGAAAAAATACTTCTGGTTTGACATGACAAAGATCCCCAAGCACCGAAACCCCTCCGGTTCCCATCAAAGCGGGGAGAGTATGTTGGATGGGGACCTCTCTGTCAAGGTGTATACTACAGATTAGCGGGGATAAATGGCATCCTTGTCTGGTGCCTCTCCTAATCTTTAGGTCTCTGTGCAGTACACCATTTACTCTCACTCTGGCCACAGGATCTTGGTAGAACAGGTTTGACCCACCACAAGAAGGAACCCCCGAATTCCATCTTCTCTAGAACGGCCCACAGATGTGACCATTCCAGGGAATCGAACGACTCTTAGAGACAAGATTACTACCAGCTCCCTGATCTGCCCACTACGCACTGGACATCCGAATACCATCTGTAGTTTATGCAGCATCACCCTGTGGGGCATAAAACCTAATTGATCTGCCTGCCCCATCATGTCTACTACCCCTGAAGCTGACCTGCAAGCGCCTTCACCATCTTACCCTTATATTACTACTGGAAATTGCTGGTTACACACAGATAACTGCAGTGGTTGCCCTACACCCATAAGATATTTTATAATGAATCCTGTGTTTGACCAATTAAGTAAGGTAGATCCATTATCACATTTGCCCTTGTTGCCAATTTCATTAAGCAGATAAAAAAAGGTAGAATCCTCCACTCCTCATGATCCACCAGTTGACCTAAAATTTATGGGATCTTAGAATGAATGTTATCCCACTTCCAGCCCTGCCGGTGACATAAACCTGCCCCATGTTCCTCAAACTTTTCACTTCACCTTCAGTTCTATGCCCTCTTATCCGACCACATGACCCTTGTTATTCCTCTCCACCTTCATACCTCATATGGCCCAACACACTCTTCCCCTCCAGCACCATGTCCCATTCGGATCCTGGCCTCTCAGCTGTCCGGTTTATTCACCTTCAAAACGCGTCCAATGACTTCACCTGACCTCGTTCTTCTCCTTCAGCTCCATTGACCCTCAGGTCCTTCTCCCTCCTTGACTCATACCCACCTGATCCCTCTTGCCTTGACTCACTCGCCCCCAATCACTTGCTCTCCCCCTTCAGTACCCTTGCCCTAGATTCTCCTCGCAGCTGCCACACATTCCCTGCACTTCAACGTCCACTGATCCGACAACAAGACCATAGCTTCCCAGGTCCACGGCAGGTATCCAGTGCACACCCTCGGACCCCTGTCTCCCCATGCAGACAGTCACACACCCGGCTCTTCCATTCACCCCCTCCCTTCAGCACCCAAATCACCGCCCTTCCCCCGGCCCCGAGTACAGAGACCCCTCACCTGGCCAGCCTGCCTCCACGGCGCCCGGTGTCCCCCACCTGTCCCGGGCCAGCAAGACTCTCCTTCCCCAGCTTCGGGCCGCTTTCGCTCAATGAGAAGCACGGAGAGCGGCGGCTCCTGGAGTCCAGGAACTGAATCCTACGTCAGCGCCGCAGCAGCTCCCGCCGCCCGCCAGGCAATACACTCCCAGCGCTGCGCTCAAAGCGCAACCACCGTCTGGAATACCTCCAGTAGACTACAATTCCCAAGGGTCAGTGCAAGCCAAAGACGGAAGTGCGGCAGAGACTGCTCGTCACCCGAGGAAGGCTGCGCAGCGTTTGTAGTTCTAAGTAACACTACTCGTTAATGGGGAGTTCGGTATACTTGGTGGTAAGACGATGTTGTAGGTGCAGAATAACGAACCTGCCCCGTGGGTCTCAAGTCAAGAGCTATCGCAGGGTATGGCGGAACGGAGTACACCTGCCCCCTATGAGAAAGAAGAGTGTGTTGGACTACAATGCCCATGACGCACGGGGAACACTGAGAAAGGAGGATGTGACGGCAGGACATCAATGTTCTGACTGCTGCTGGCCCCTGCTGGTCTAGGGTGACACTGCCGGAGTACCGGCACCATCTAGTCGTGCACAGTGACAGCAGGAGGTGCAGGATGCTGCCCGGGCCTTAATCTTCAAGGATAAGCCGCGGTTCACCTATGCGAGTACGAGCATGGAGGTCATTGTCTTAAGTGCCAACATGCATAGTCTTTATCGGCGGCATTATCCACAAATAGCCTCATTCATAGTCAAGGGCGTAGGAGACACTGACTTCCTAGAGGGACGATTGGCAGCCCTTAAGAGGTGTAGATTGTGTCAAAAGATGTAAATCAAGCAACAAATGTCGTAAGAAAATATGAAGAGGACTTAAACATGTAAAAAAATATTTGTCATCATTTCTAGGTGTTACAATTAAGTGCATTGGATAATATCACTGTATTGAGTGACATTTATTCAAAGCAGTGTTTAAATTGACAGGTGATGTCTGATACTGAGTACCTGCACTTCTTTAAATTGAAAGAGAGAGTATCCGCACTTCTCAACACTGCTGCCATGCATATAATGGGAAAGAAGGAAAACTTCTCAGAAGCGGACAGGTTCTTTGAATAGTGAGTACCTGCACTTCTATATTTGCATTTAAAGCACTGATTGAAAGTAATATTCATACATGGTAATAGACCCGATTCAGATGGAGACTCACGATTTACGAAGCCAAAATTTGGGTTTATTTTAGGTGTCTCATGCCTAAAATCACTGATGCTGCAATTTAAGCCAATCGAAAAATGCATTCCACCCATTTTTTTTCTAAATCTCCCACTTCTCAGTTTGAAAATGTTGGCATGCATAAATATTGTTTTAAAACTTGAAGCATTCAAGAATACCCCCGTGCCCTGAAGAATTTGTCACAGGCTACCCAAAATGTGTCAGTTTTTCATGTTCTCTATTCATATAGTCCATGTTATTACTGAAGCAAAAGTATTCTATATTAACCATAAGTTAGGTTTTTGTAGACTATAGATCATGTGCTGAGTTACTACAATGTGCTCCCATACTGGATGGTTAAGGAAAATGACACAAGGTGTAATAAAGTAAGGAGGCATGAATCACACAATTTGGTCAAGTGGAGGAGCTAAGATTTGATCCCAGGATTGTATATTGTGCAGTTCAGAGACTGTAGGGATACAGCCTTTCCTCTTCCTTTAACACCACAGGCTTGTGATTTGTGTTGTTATTCAGTTATTGTTATTCAATTAGTTTTAGCATATGGAGTTCAATAAATACCCTTATCACACCTTAAACCAAACCAACACTCTATACATGTGCATAGGCATAAGATTGAAAGGTGTTCTTTTCTATTTGGAATGTTTTCACAGACACTGAATAGAAAACACAGTGAAAGAACATGCAACAGTTCCCAAGCTTCTCTTTGGAAAGCTGTTACCCGAGGACCAAACTGACAGGTCTTCAAGACCCTTTAGTTTCTGCTAATTATTTAATTGCTGTGTTTGAGGTGATAAGCTTCTCCTAAAATGTACTTTTTCTCAATTCAGCTGAGCCAGCAATAACCCTAACTTAAAATAGCATCTCCTGCCTTCCCTTACTCTGCTGGCTTTCCTGGCTTGACAAACAGAGTGGTTTTAGAGCAGTCTCAACCCCTCAGAGTCCACAATTAAAGAATTAACAAAACAAAGAGGTCGTAGCAGCCCCACTGAATTTACTCCTTCAGTTACATCCCTTCAAGGAAACTTAGGTGATATTCAATGTGGCTTTAGAGAGACTTTGGCTGTCAGCCACTGTGTAATGTTAAATTTCCACTACAAAATCTGGGAGGGATATTGTCCCTTGTGTCCCATCCACACCAAAACCCAGGGGCGGAGGATACAATCCCCCCTCCTCCCAGTTGTTCCTACACCCTTGGTCATAGTACACGGATGGGCAGCCTCAACTCTTGAAGTCCCACCCATGAGAAAAATAATGTGATGGCATGCTATATTTGCACTTACACAGCACATTTCTACCATTTGAATAGAACCCTAGAGATTTTGGCACCTGCTCAATGTTCAGTTCCAGGCTCCACAGGTACTTCTATACTAAGTCTGACTGAGGCCTGGTGGTCTGGAGCACGCACTGTTTGCAACTTAAGACACACCTACTCTGGGTCTCAGTGTGACCCGGTGCCATGCAAGTTAGTATCCTTTTTATTGGGCCAGCGCTATCAAGCACGGAGCAGGGATTTGAGGTATCAACAACACAGTCACCTGAAGCCTAGGCATATGAAAGTATACAAAAGGTGATGGATGGAATGCTTGAGTTAATCTCAGCCACTGGTAATTATTCGGGGCTGCATCCCAGTCCATTGTTATTTTGCACATCATGCCAACTCAGTTTGGACCCAGCTATATGTAAATGTAAATGTAAATGTAGTTGAGCTTATATAGCGCACAGCTACCCGCAGTGGGTGTCCCGGCGCTTGCTTAGGGAACCCGTCCTGATATTCCCCTGTGTGATAGCCCCAGCAGGTATCCACAAGGTGAAAGTCAGGCATCCCGCCGCGAGGGGCCGTTGTGGAGATTAAGCAAGCTATTGCCCAGAGTCACAGAGTGTGAACCCGTGAGTCGAGAAGGCACCGGAGCGAGAATTATCGAGTCCATGGAATTTTTAGCCCAAGACCCACCGAGGCGGGGAATTGAACCCTGGTCCAGGACCGATCTCAGCTTCCGGGTCTGCTGCCTCTAACCCCTGAGCCACACTTCTCCATGCAAATCATTCTTTACCCTGCTCCAATCGGAACAGTCCAGTCTGAACTGCAAAGCCAGGCCCTCTCGGAACTGGAACACAAGCTCTCAAGGACCGCTTTTGCCGTTGTTATGGGCTCATCAGCCAGATATCGTTGGGTTGCAGTAACACAGTGTGCACGGGACCCATTTCTGGGCACATCCATCCCACTTAGGGCGGCATATTGAAAGTATACAAAAGGTGATGGATGGAATGCTTGAATTAATCCCAGCCACTGGTAATTATTCAGGACCGCATCCCATCGTTATTTTACACACCATGCCACCTCAGTTTAGACCCAGCTACATGCTAATCAGTCTTGACCCTGCTCCAGTAAGAACAATCTAGCCCGAAATGCCAAGCCAGGCCCTCCCTGAACTGGAACACAAGCAAGCCAGGACCGGTTTCACGCTTGTTATGGGCTCATCAGGTAGATATAGCCTGGTTCCAGTGACCCTTGCTCTCCATGCCACTGGATTAAGGCTATCCTGGTTGATGTGGGCCAATACCCTGAAACCAGTCCTAGGATGCTTGTTTCCGGTCCAGGAAGGACCTGGTCTGGCAGTTCAGGCTGGACTGTTCTTTTCCCATGGGGGGGGCAGGGTCAAGACTGATTTGCATATTGCTGGGTCCAAACGGGAATGGCGCCGTGAGCAAAACAACTATGGATTTAGACCCTGATCTCTGACTGGGGATGAGTGTGCACTGTTAAGCATTCCATCCAACAATTGTTCTTTTTGTATTTGTCACCCTGAGTGGGACAGGTATGCCCAGGGGTGGGTCCTGTGCTCGCCATGCTACTGGATGCAGGCTATCCTGACTGATGAGGGCTGATACCCTGAAACTGATCCTAAGATGCTTGTTTACAGTCCAGGGAGGATCTGGCCTGGCATTTTGGTCTGGATTGTTCCCATGGGGAGCAGGGTCAAGACTGACTTGCATGTGCTGGGTCCAAACCGGAATGGCATTAAAACAATTGATTTAAGCTCAGATCTCTGACTGGGGGTGACTTTGACATTGTAGCATCACAGGCAAGCACTCACTGTAGTACAAAACACGCACCCATTCAGCTTAATTCTGGAGTTCAAATCGACCTGACTCAAGGTGATCATGTGTCATTGTGAATGGTTAGTGACATTTCGCAACATTTGCAGCCTTCTGTACAGGCTATAACAACCATTAAAGGCCCGCTATCCAAGTTAGAGAGGGCCTGTAATGACAGGTATAGCCAGAGGTAGAATGACATTACTGCCAAATAAAACATCCACCCTTTGAGGATAGAATGTGTTAAATTAAATAAAGAGAAATAGAAAGAGAAGTATTGGAATGTTGGAGAAAAATGTATATAGTCACCATTGTTAACCCTTTGCCACTCTTATCTTCACTAGAGCTCCCAATATTCCCAGGTTCTAAAAAACACGAGAACACTAGAAGGCTGAGTATCATTCAGTTTTCTGTGGAGAAGGCGGAATATTTAGAGGAAAATAGTTCTTCTTCACTCTGCTGCCACAAGTCCTTGAAATAAATGAATCCCCATTAACATTCATTTCCATGTACTTGTATTATATATTTAAAGTGTTCCCAGTACGTGAAAACTGTGTAGTCCATGACATTGCAGAACAGATAGTGGCTGGGTAGCTCTTGCGCAACTACAACTAAATTAATATTCTCCTACTAAGATGGCTCAAGGGAACAGGGGAAAGCGGCCACTTGCGTCCCCAAAGGAGTCCTCTGAAAACAGAGAATTCAATAACAAAAAATAAATTGTTCCCGAGCACATATATGCCAGTTCTTATATTGTTCCAAGAGAAAAGATAGCCACAATCAAATGAGTGTTCTTTCAAAGTTCATCGAATCAAATTCCTTTAATTTCCATTTCTTTTCTCTTCATACATCAAATCTCTTCACAGTCTTCATCAAGTTCATACAGAATGTAGCCAATAGATCAAAAGGACCAGTGCCAACACGTGTTTCGTCAGAGGGTACAATCACCCAAATGACTTCTTCAGGGCAAAAAATCAATCCAAATAACAAATTATATAGGCCAATTCCAGAAGACAGTTGTTCCTCAATTGAAACGGAACCCCTTCTGAAGACGTGAGGAGTACTCTCCTTGATCTAAACTACATATTATCCTATATGAAGAACTCTGAGATATACAATGAATTGAGTTCCAATTTATTATTGAGGAACAACTGTCTTCTGGAATTGGCCTATATAATTTGTTATTTGGATTGATTTTTTTCCCTGAAGAAGTCATTTGGGTGATTGTACCCTCTGACGAAACACGTGTTGGCACTGGTCCTTTTGATCTATTGGCTACGTTCTGTATGAACTTGATGAAGACTGTGAAGAGATTTGATGTATGAAGAGAAAAGAAATGGAAATTAAAGGAATTTGATTCGATGAACTTTGAAAGAAGACTCATTTGATTGTGGCTATCTTTTCTCTTGGAACAATATAAGACCTGGCATATATGTGCTCGGGGACAATTTATTTTTTGATATTTTTAGTCCATGACATTGCTGTGTTTTAAAACAGTACTCTCATTGTTTTGTCTATTTTGGCCAAATCATCCATACGCACAGGAAGTGACATTACTGGGATCTCTCATCATCCATCGGCACAGGAAGTGACATCAGTTGTTTAGCACCAAAACTGTCTACACTTAATGGCCACCGCTTCACGGTCGTATCAAAGGCAAGCCTTTCTGCACCCTTCTGCACTAGGAACCCTGGTCCTCCTCCTATCATTCTCCCCACATGGGTACTCCAACTTGCTATTTCACATGCACCCACCTCACTCCTCTGCCTTCTCATACACTCAACACACATGACCACAAACACGACCCCCACTACACCCCGCTCCTCACAGTCCTACATACTCCTGTACACTCGCTCCCTAACTAAACACACCACTGAACATTTGGGTCTGATGCACCACTGCTCACCGAGCTTGCACTTACTGACTGAAACTTGGCTGACTCCCTCGTCACCCCCGTCATCACCACAGCAATCCCGCCAAGACACAAGATCGCAAGATAGGATAGGACAAACAGACTCAGACGTGGCATCACTATTATCCTCAAAGAATTCATTCATTGCTCCACCACCTCAAAAAGCATCACCAGCAACAAGGAACACTTGACCATTCAAACTCCTCATCACCTTCAACTACACTGTCAGCAGCACCCTCGTCTACTGCCCCTCTGGACCTTGCTCCAACTTCGACAGCACCCTTGTGGACTTTGGCTTCCTCTGATCCTCCACTCCAGTGCCTTTATTCTCCTAGGTGACCTCAAATACCACCTGAAGGACCTCACTGATCCCAACACAACCAACCTCCTCAAAGACCTGTTCAACCTTCGACTCACCCAGCAAGTGGAAGACCCCACACATGCTGCCAGACACCAACAAGACCCCATTTTCAGCAGCTTCAGCGACATCAAAGTAGACAAGTACACACCAATCGCCTGGTCCAACCGCACCCTCGTCAACTTCAGCAAAACCATTGCCAAATCTCCACAGTGACTGGGACTGGTACAAGATCTCAGAAGCATCCTGGTCTTCTGGACTCCTACAACACCGGCCTCAACAATAGCTTCCCTGGAACTGCCATCAACTTCAATGCCTGGAAACTGCCTGCACAGAGACCCTGACTCCTCAGAAAGTCTTGAAAACCAGACCACAAACGAGATGGTACACAGAAAAGCTCAGGCACACCAAACATCACTGCAAGCAAATTAAATGCAGATACAGACTAAGCCAGGACAGCATCAACAAAAGCACCTACAAATCCACCCTAAGACACTATATTCAGCAAGTCAGCCCCACCAAATGCTCCATGCTCATGGACCACATTGAAGGCCAAGGAAATCTTTACCATAGTGAAAGATGTCACCTCTATGGCTCTATCTCACCAGCGTAACTCCCTCTCAGGACCACTTCACCTATCTGTCCCTATTCTTCAGCAACAAAATGACCAGCATCTACAACAACTTTGAGTCCAACCAGACCATTCCACTCTCACAGCCCTCCTGCCCATTCCAACCAATATCCAGAGGACCACCCTGACCACCTGCCTCGCCATCACTACTCTAAACCTTAACGACCAGCAAGAACCTACACACAAGAGCACGATCGGACCTCTTCCATAACCGCATCTGCCACAAAGGAGAGGACTCCATCACCACCGACCTCACCCCAATCCTGAATGACTCATTCATCAGACACCTATCGGATTGTAAAGAAACACTCCACAGTACTCCCTTCCTCCTCAAGAAACCCCTAGCAGACACAAAGAGACTAGACAACTACTGGCCTATCTCCATGCAGCTTTACCTTGCAAAGGTATGGACAAATGATAAACAAACACCTAGCCACGAACCATGCCCAACTACAGTACAGAGTTCACCCTTATTGCCACCACGACATCAGATGACCATTGACAGAGGTGACAGTGCCGCTCTCATCCGACTGGACCTTTCAGCACCTTTATCACCACCTTCCACCCCATCCATATCCAACAACTGCACAATGCTGGAATTCAAGGACCCACACTTTTCTGGATTTGCTCCTTCCGGATAGGCCGCACCCAGTGGGTCAGCCTGGCTCACTTCACCTCAGATGCTGTTAATTTCATCTGTGAAATTCCACAAGGATTTTGACTTAGGCCCACCCTGTTCAACATGTACATGACCCCACTCCCGAGTATCATCTGCGGCATGGAATCAAAATCATATCCTACGATGACAACACCCAGTTCATACTCTAACTCTCTGATAAGAAGCCAGACCAGTTTCTTCACTGGCATGACCAAAATCATCGGACAGGCGAAAAACTATCTTCATGGACACCTCTCTCTGGGGTGCCAGCTGCGGGCCTTCTGAGCACGGACCCACACCCCTTCTAAAAACTCACGCAAAGAACCTCTGAATAGTAATTGACCATGGTTAGCTAAGTGTATGCAGTGTCCATCTCCTGCTTCTACATAATCAAGGTGCTCAAAAAGATCTTCGAATGGCTCTCCATCAACACCTTCAGAACCATCCCCAAGACCCTATCACCAGCAAGCTAGACTACGACAACGCACTCCATGCTGAAATCAATGTTCAACTAACCAAAAGACTCCAGACCATGCAAAACTCAGGGGTCATGCTTACCTTCAAACTCCCACACATCACTCACATCCCCCTTTGCCACAAAAAGCTCCTCTACTGGCTCCAGTTCACAAATGAGCACTCCTCAAACACTTCAGGCACACATGCACATCCTTAAATATTATTGGCCCCATGTACCTCAACACCCGCATAGAGTTAATTAAACCTACCAAACATCTCCCCTCAGCCAGGCTCTTACTGGTACACACACCCGCACCTATGCAGGACCAGATCCTATGTTCATTTCTCCTACCTTGCTCACAAAGACTGGAATTACCTGCCCCTGCACATCTGGGCCACAGTTTCTGAATTCCACAAAGTATGGAAGACCTGGCCCATCACCTACCTCTGGCTCTGGCTCAGCACATACAGTTGCTGCCTCAGTTCCAAGGGCCCTACCTGGTTAGTTGCGCACTGTACAGAAACACATACCATTACATGACATTGACAATGTTAATTATTTTAAAATATGTTTTTAAAATAAATCTTTTAATTTTAAAGAGTGAAAACAACATTGTGATGAAAGCAGGGATCACAGTACGTAGTATTGATACACAGTTCAAGAATGACCAATTACCACATGCTTTCGGACTCTTAATGTATCTCATCCTGCCCGACAACGTAGCGTTTTTAAGCCACATGATACATGTTCTTTTCATACAGCTCAATAGGATTAACTTGGTTAATGGGTGCACATAGCATCCCCCTATATTCATTCCATTTCCCCAACATTTTGGTCAGTTTATTAGGGCTGACTCTGCTTTTGTGTACCACTTTTTCTGCCTGCATATACAAATCCAGGTCTATTTTCCAGTCCTTCAGGGAAGGAGTGGACACAGCCCTCCACATCCTGGTTATGTTACGTTTGGCCACCGTAAAGCCCAGCGTCACCCAGAGTCGATCCTTATTGTTCAGGTCTATTTCATCACAAATATTTAACTGGCACCACGTTGCCGAAATTGACATTGAACCCCTGCACACATTCATAAGACAGGCAGTCACTGCCCCCCAATAATTCTGGAGCGACGGGCAGGCCCATATCATATGGATAAATGTGGCTTCCCTGCCATAATCTCGGGGGCATTACGCCCTGCCCATTTTAACCATTGTCATGCAGGCATAGTAAGACCTGTGTAAAATATTTTGTTGTACGAGTCGAAATCATGAGCACACAGCTACCTCTCTTGGGGATGCCATTGTCTCCAGCCATTCATCATCTTCAGAACAGGTAAAAGAGCCTTCTCCTACATCGCGGCCAAGACCTGGAACGAGCTCCCAATCAACATCAGACGTGCCCCCTCCCTAAACATCTTCAGGAAGACGCTCAAGACCTGGCTCTTTGACTGAACAGAGCTGCTTACCCTCCCCCCTCCCTCCCCCCCTCCCAGCGCCTTGGGTGAGTAGCGCGCTTACAATTCCCTTGATTGATTGATTTTGATCTTCCAAACTCCCCACATCACCTAGCAGTTTTTTTTTGTTGAGTCAAGGGTACCGGGGAGTTATATTACAGTTTGCTGTAGGTTAGTGAGATCGCTTTTCTGGCCATATGATTATCCAGCAGTCAGTCGTCCATTGGGGAGGACTCAGGAACCTCCTCTCCCTTTGGCTGTGCCTTGCGTAGGGCGTGACTAATCTGTAGATAGCTATAGGCCTCTGTGTGTGCTAAATGGTGGTTCATTTGTAGGTCTAAAAATTATATCATCTCCCCATGTGCCCATAACTTCACCACTCTTGACAGGCTCTGAGATAGTCCCCAGGTGCATAGTTCACCTGTCCATTCTATAAGCAGGTTCAGCCTCCGGAATATGTACCCAATGATTGAAGACCGTAGGTTGGGCCGCCCAGTAGTATTTCTGGGAGGCTGGAAGTGCAATACCTCCATTGTACCAGCCCCATGTCAGTTTCAGAAGGGATATTCTAGGAAAGCCCCCATCCAATAGGAGCACTCGGGTCTCAGTTTCCAGAACTTGAAAGTATGAAGACGAGACTGTTGATGGGGTATTGTGAAGCACATTGAGACAGCGGGGCTGGGCCAAAATTTTCAAGAGCAATACTTTTCCCACTAGTGGCAGCGGTAGGGCTCTCCAGTGTTGGACATCACTCCTAAGACACACAAGTGGGGGCTCAAGACTGCGTTAATAAAAGACAGTGGGTCCCTGGTTATAAAACAATCCCCAAATAGCAAAATCCCTCCGTAACCACCCATGCTGTGCACCCTCTGAGGAGTCACAGTGCAGCCCCAAGCAGGCCATAAATCAGCGATTTTTCTCCAGTTTCCAGAAGATCTGCAATACAACATTAATATGTGTAATAGTCTTTCCAGAGTAGTATTTGCATCAGCTACATATAGCAGAATGTCAGCTGCTTATAGGAAAATTCTGTCCTCCTAGTCTGCAGACTATCTCAAACACCTGATTAAAGGATTTCCTCTTATCCAGACTGCCAGCGGCTTCAGATCAAGGGCAAAGATTAAGGGAGAAAGTGGGCAGCCCTGTATCGTGCCATACAGCAGCGAGAAAGTCTTTGACGAGCCCCCATTTACCGTCTCCTGGGCCTGTGGGTCAGAATATAAAAGTCAAACCCAGACAATGAATCATGGTCCAACTCCCTGTTTTTCTAGAACTGCATACATGAAAGGCAATGTATCAAAGGCCATCCGCACATCCAGTGACACCACTAAGGCGTATTCCCAGATTTCGTCAGAGAAGTCTCGCTGCTCTTCGATCGTACTCATTGAGGTCAGGTCGTATAAACGTGTAGTAGGCCGAGAAGGCCTCAGCTACGCCCTGCCTATCTCCGACAGGGATACCTTCCTCATTCGCCTTCTCAAACTCCCATCTCGAGGCAGCTTCTCTTCTATCTAACCATGCCAAGAGCTTTCCTGCTCTCTCACCCACCTCTTAGAGGCAGTGCTGAGTTGCGAGGTGCCTGGCCCCAGCTGCATCTTTAGCGCCATCCCTATATTCTTTTCGCTTGAAGTTTAGGCAGTGTTGCACCGTGGCATGGTCCTCTGTCACCAAGCGAGTTTCTAGTTCCTGAATTTCCTGTTCTAGGATTTCTAGCCTACCCCTTTTTTCCTTCATATGTCCCATGATCAATAATCCACCTGACCCCTTATAATAGTTTTGCATGCCTCCCATATTACCTGTGCCGGATCTACTGTCCCCTCGTTCTCTGCAAAGTAGTGACCAGTAGCCTCCTGAAGGCCTGTGCAGATTTGGGGTACCTTGAGATACCAGGGATTAAGCACCACTTTATGTCCTTGACTTTGTCGCACCGGTCCACATGGTGCGCACAGCGGGAAGTGATCGTACATACCCTTAGCTAGATGATGAATATCACTAAAGTGAGGGAGCTGATGGGCTAAAGCAAATATGCAGTCTATTCTGGAGAGACTTCTGTGGGCTCCCAAGTGAAAGGTGTACAGATGGGCATTAGGGTTGAGGGCTTGCCAAGTGTCAATTAGGCCATTCGCAGAAAGACAATTAGCCGGAGGCCTGCAAGGGGATTTCCATTGATGCAGGGCCAGCGGTTTCTACTCTTGCAAAGGGCAGCGTTGCAATCGCCTCCCAGTAACAGTTCTCCCTCAGGGCATCGAAGGAGGAGCGCCCCCAGATCCGAAAACGCTGGGGTATGCAATCATGGGGGTTTATATAGAGAGAGATTATGTTAAATACTTGACCTTGCCAAAGTCCTGTGACTGCTACATATCTCCCATAAGTGCCATGTGAAGTGTGTTGTATGATTTAAAAGGAAACGATTCCCAGAGGAGGGTACCAACTCCTCTAGAGCCTTTTGTGTACCCTGCGTGGGCCACCATTTTGTACCTCCATTTACCTCCATCTATCCATTGTACAGTAGGTTTACCCTGGAGGTGTGTCCTGTAGAAGCACTTCATGGAGAGAGTGTCATTTCAGATACTGCAGGGCCACCCGATCTTAATTTGATCTCCTAGTCTGTTCACATTCCAGGAGAGAATCTTGAAACTTGGAGTATTTAGTGTATCAACCATCTAGTCTGTTTGACCAGGGACGGACTGGCCATAGCGGGCACCGGGCGTATCCCCGGTAGGCAGCTAGGGTGGGGGCCTGTTTCGGGCCCCTGGGGGGCCGTTTTTGTTACCAGGGGTCGGCAATTTCGGCCCCCGTAACAAAATCGGCCGAAACCGGCTCTCGCAAACTGCTCGGCTGCACTCCCCCTCATCCCAGGGGGGGGCAGCGGAGCAGTTTGCCAGGGCCGGTTTCTGTTCCCCGTCCCGCCCTGTTGGGGCCATGTCAACCCACCCCTCACATGGCCGTAAAAGTAGTGTCTGAACCGACCTGGGTACCCCCCATTGCCCGGTGCATGGCACAAATTAGGGAGTCATGCAACCCTGTGGCTACCATTAAGTGGAGTCGCGGTGGAAGCGGCCCAGATTGATACTGGGTCTTCGAGAAAATGTCACTACTATACCATAAACATTTAAGTAACTGAAACTGCCTCCCTGCATGACAGACTTGAAACTGCCCAAACCTCCCAACTTTGCAGAGCGCCTTTGGCCCCAACACATGTAACTTACTGGAAAGGACTGTGGACCCACCATAATGCCACCCAAACGCCCCCTGAAATTGCAAGAAATATTCGTTACCATCTAGTCTCTGTTCCTTCTTGCAGCGGAGTTCATGCTATCCATGGAGGATAGTCTCTGCTGGGGTTGGGGGGTAAACACCCCACCTGTTGCATGCCCCAATTTGACCATACAACCATGATGAAAATCACTGCCTCTATCTCGGAGGGATGTCAGAAAATGCCACCTCTGAGGGACCCCTTGGGTGTCCCATTCGCCGGCTCACCACCAATGTATTCCTCTTCTGCTGGGTCCTGCTGCACTTTCTGGATACTTGGGTCTGCCATCTGTTTGCACTATCACAGGCGAGATCTCGTGTCTTTGGAGTTACAAAATACCAGGTTTTTCATTCTGCCACTACTCCCAGTTTTGCAACGTTGATCATTGCATTACATTGTAGTTTTCAAGAAAGGAGTGCCGCAGTTTTTGCACTTGGAAGGTAAAATCCAGGAGGAAGGTAATAGTGCCATTGTCCAACTTGAGCAGTGGCGCACTTATCGCTGCCTGCAGGATGACGTCGCGGTCAAGATAGTTGAAAATATATGTCACAGTAGGGTGTGGGTGTGCACCCGATCTAGGCAGCACACCAGGCACACGGTGCACCCACTCCATTGGGAAGTAGTTTGAGTGTCCACCGGGCTGCAAATCTTGTAGTATGAGGTTCTCCATGAACAAGTCTACTGCCAGGCCCTCTCCCCATTCTGGAACTCCAATTATGTGGACATTATTCTGGCATGACCGCCACTCAAAGTCCTCTAACCTGGCTTCAAGGACACCTGTGTTGGCATATAGTTTCTTGTCCTGGGCCTTTAGGGTCTTAGTCTCCACCTTAAGTGTGTTTATTGAGTCTTCAGCCTACTTAAAACACAAGCCTTAGGTCCGTAGGTCTACATGCATCAGCGTGACTTCGGTAGAGACCAAGTCTATTTTGCCCTCTAGAGCTGTCCTGATGCCCTGTATTGCTGCCATTATACCTTGTAGAGCAGGGGGTCTCCTAGGCCATAGAGACCGCCTTGGACAGAAGATGCTGACCCTCCATCGTGGCATCAGGCACAGAGGTTTTGGCTTTGCGTACTTGTCCATCCTGGTCTGATGAGCTGCGCGGGTCCCTCTGCCCACAATCATTACTGTCTTTGCCACCTGGAGTGCCACCTGTCTGGACTCACTGTGTAAGGGGCACGGGGGAGGCATGTTAGCAGTCGCTGCCACCAGCCAGAGGGTTTTGAAATGAGCCCCTGCGGCCTGTCGGGTTTACTTTTGCCTCCACATGCACCTCTAATGAGTTCGTCCCACTTCTTCACATCTTCAACTTCCCCAGGTATCATTTACTCTTGTAGGGTTGTAATGGCAGAGTTTTTGGCTTTATTTAGCAGTGATATAGACCTTAATCTTGCTCACATCTAGTATAGGTATTCTTAGCCTGTGTTGGCCCTTTTTAAGCCTTTTTTTCCAGACCTAGAAGAGGATAGCTGCTTAATATGATAATAGATCCTTTATTCTTGACTTTAACCTGTCTATTGCCTATTGGCTTTGACATATTAGACACATTGGTATGGTTTATGTAGGTATTCTGACAGAGCTAAGGGGCATTTCATCCCTTTCAGGCCTACAGGCCTAGAGCTAGAGGGACTCCATCTTGATGAAGCTGGGAGGCTTTTCAGGGTAAAGGCAATGTTTATAGTTAAGGCTGTTGTGTGCTAGAGGAAAATCCAGTTAGGACTGCTTCTTATCCGAGAAATGTGTTTTTCTCTTGGGCCCAGACGTAACATGCAGAGGCGCACTGCGGTTGCGTGGAAGCCTGGGAGCTGGCACAGGAATTCGGTAGGAGACAGCCCTCTGTTGGAAATTTCCATGAGGGGAGAGGAATCCATATTAGTGAGCTACAGGAGAGGAGGAGTGGTCAGTTCAGTTTGGAGTTCAGTCCAGCGTGGTGTGCAGTTCAGCGTGGTGCTCAGAACAGCTTGGAGCACAGAACAGCTGGGAGCTCAGTTCAGCTTGGAGCTCAGAACAGCTTGCAGAGAGAGAGAGGATGTCTGCTGGAGCTGCAGAATAGAGTGCAGTTCTTAAATGGAGAAAGAAGGCAGACGATTGCTGAAGATGAGGAGAGAGAAAGCAGTGCAGAGAGCATCAAAGAAGGCTGTCAGCTGGAGCAACTGAACCAGAGGCGTGGTGATGTGGTGAAGGAGGGAGAGACAGAGAGAGCCCTAATCCCACCAGAGGCAGAGAGAGAGCCCTAATCCCACCAGAGGCAGAGAGAGAAATCTTCCTTCTAATAGGTGAGGTAGTCTGAATTAGTTACACTTACAACACCTTAATCTTGTTCTTATTCCCTAGGATGTCTAACTAATCCTTTCCCTTTCAGCGGAGTGTTCCTGTTATGTTTAATCCTTCTCTTTCAGCGGTGTGTTAAAGTTACTGCTAGTTATAGAGACCCCATAGTTTTGTATATGTATGTTTTATTATTGATACAATAAATGACCCCATTAATTAGTGAATTAGTGTGCATGAGTTTTTTTATGATAAAGTTATCCTGGCTTCTAGCCAGTTGCTGTTGAGCCACTGATGGATCAGAAGGGAGTAGGAGCGCTTAAATCAAGAAATAACTCAATCACATAGTGTATATATCTTTGTCCCCATACAGTGAGGGTAATCCCCTTTCCTAGTGGTATTGCTGTTTGAACAGATGCTACCCCTGATCAGGTAAGTAATAGTGAGGGAGAGAGGAGACCTGCAACTAAGGGACTAAGTTAGTACACCCTCCCATAATCCTGTAAACAGCGTCTTCTGTTCCAAAGCATAGGTAACCTTTTCCCTCCTAGTCAGATGTTATAGCCAGAACAGATGTTGCCCCTGATCCGGTAAGTCTGAATGAATAGGGAGAACAGGGAGCCCTTGAGCTAGGGAATTGTTGACACTAAGTAATTGGCTAACTCCTAATATTGTAGTAGCAGACCCTTAGTGAAGAGACTTCCCACTATATATATATATAGGTGTTCATAGGAATGTGGTCGTCGTTGATATACGGCGTTAGTGAGAACGCTGGGGAGGATTACCAGCGCGGATACCCACAGGATTGTGGCTTGAATAAGTGAGAGCGCCAGGAAGGAGACTGGCGTGTAGTTTTGCAGGATTGCGAACAGTTTGGAAAAGGGAGCATCGGGTTCTGCAGGCCCATGTGTAGACGCACCGGATTGTGTGTCATATCTGCCCTAGGGTAGACCGGTCTGGGTCTGAGTGGCCGCGAGACCAACTGATGTGAATATAAGTGTGGTGTAGGGTATGGATATCCCTAGTAATCAGTGAGTATTCTTAGTATCCCTATAGATTTAGTGGTGTTTTTAATAATATGAGCTTGTATATTGCGAGTTCCCCATCCTCAGGTAGGTACCCAGGTGCCTGGATAGTTGGTCCTGAGGAGGGATGTGATTACGTTCTGGCTGGATTGGAGGGGCCCCTAGGGGCTGATCCCATCTAACCAGAAAATCCAGCCATTACAAGGGTATACAATGAGCACTCCTCACACCATCAGCCATACTTTAGGGGAGATCGGGGAAAACTGCACATGTGCATAGTTGACAAAGAGGCTGCCTCACCCTAGCACCAGAATGTCACAGTCAGGTCTCCTCACCAGGTCTGCAGCAGGTAGTGTCAGTGGTCAGGCGAAGGGGTCTGGAGCAGCTATGCCCTTAAAAAGCATCCCTCACAGGTGCCTCAGGGCTATTCAGTTGGGCCTTTCAATGGGGGAGGTGCAGAGTATATTGAAGCCAGTAATCACAGCCGCCACTGCATGGAGAAGGGAAGTGCAGAGGCCCCCAGGACAACTTCCTCGCCTCTGTGCTTTGATCTCAGGCAACCCCGCAGTCTCAGTGCGCTCACAGTACAACACTTCAGAGAAAACTTCAGGTTCCGCGGGTTCCTGAATTTCAGGCAGCTCAGAGTCTGGCGCAAATCACAGTTGCGGCCTCCTCTCAGCGGCAGGCTTGATCCAGGCTGTGAGAAGTTAGCCTGGCATATGATGTCCATTAGTTCTAGTGGGCACCTTGCACCCGTCTAATCGACCCTTATTGATGGTGGTTGTAAAGTCAACCTTATAGAAAGCTATCCCAGTGGTAGCATGAACCAGCAGTCTTCAGGCTAAGACTTCAGTAGGCGAGTTAAGCAAGTTGTTTTACCATATATAATCCCTTGAATACCAAATGAAAGGACACCACACAATGTATATATCAAATATATATGTATTTATTCTAAACACAACCCCTCTGCACTCTTTATGAGGTCAGAGGTAAAAATACAATACAAGTCACACAGTTAATATACAATAAGTTGCACAGTATACGTTATGCCCTAGGAGCCTCACAAACAATATACTAAGAAAGCGATATAAGTACCACGCGAGAGTTATAAAGCAGGCCTAGGGCCTTTAGAATCGCTGGGGCTACACTAAACAACCAAAGGTTAGGTAGTAGGAGACCCACAGGAGCCGTGTTCAGTGTCTAAACACAGGCGCGGGTTCCCATTGACTTTCTGTGGAGATCGTAAAAGATACAAAGTTACAATTTAAGGACACTTCTGGATGGACTAGGATGGAACCCTTTTAAACTAGGACACTTCGAGAGTCAAGACCCACAGGAGCACCGGAGTACTCGTGTTACCTCACCCAGGGAAGCCGGGTGCATAGGTGTCTTTTCGTGTCGGGTTTCGTCGTCGTTTTCTATGGAGAGCTACAAAGAAGTGCTGCAGGCGACCAGAGGAAAAGTGTCTGGGTGGATCCAAGGGTGCATTGGACATCTGAAGAACCTGAAAGCAGAGGGGAGAGAGTCTGGGTCACTAGCCAGTGACCAGGAAGGAACCAGGCGATGTCGGGTGCTTGAAGGTGAAGAAGGTGAGTTTGTCTCTTCAGCCACGAGGTCCAGGAGGCATCTACAATGACCAGGAGCTGGATTTGAGCTGCCCATGATGGATCTATATGACTGCGGCATCGGTATCCGGATTGGACCCAACAAGCCTTGGCAACCGCAACCCACCCAGGATGTCAAGGTTGGCTCTGTTGCAGACTAGCAAGGTCTGTGGCACTTCTCCTTTTCAGAGAAGCTGGAGCAAGCCTGGAGCAACCAGGAAAGCAAAGTAAATTCAAGATGGTGTCTTCAGGGGGCTCACTAGCCAACAGGCAAGGAACCGGGAAGACCCATCAAGCTCAAATGCAAAGGCGGGGCCCACGGGACACTTGCGGAGTGTGGGGGCCTGGGCTTTAGTGCAAATGGTGCTCAGGGCTGGGGCTTCTCGTACCCCAATGCACAACTTACTGAGGCTTCAGAAAAGGAGTGCAGGTAGCAAAATGCAGGATGTCCAAGATGTCCGGTCCCACGTCTCTGGTGTCCGCCACGGGTCTCAGCTTTGCTGTGGATGTGGATCGGGGTCAGAGAAGTCTGGAAGTTCAGTTTTTGAGTCGCAGAGTCTTCAGGTTCTGACGGGAGCCATGAAACTGTAGATCGGCGAAGTTGCTGTTGGTGCCTGTTTGCACAGGGTGGTCACTCCTTGACCACAAGGGAGATGTCTTCCGTCTTCCAGTCAGAATGGAATGTCGAAGGTCCAAGATATGTCTTACTAAGATTTGTCCAGGATAATCTAAAGTCCCAGGGACACAGCTCCTATACTTATACTAAGAACGGGGGCTGGATTACCTGACTAGGTCCCTCCTATGGGTGGACCTGAGAAGGGGGTGGTTACACCCATTTCCCTTTGTCCAGTTTTGTGCCAGAGCTGGGACTGGAGTGCCCCAGCAACTGGTTTGAACCGGGCTATGCACGGAGCACCTTGTGTGCCCCAGGCAGTGTCTAGATGCATTCACTGAATGCAGCCCTCCCTGCCCCAATACACAAAACCTCTGTCTGGGGAGGTGCTGCCACCTCCCTGGACAGGAAACCTATTTTCCAAGCCACCCTTGCTGGAGTTTCCCCCAGCAACAGGAGGTCAGACTCGTGTCTGTGGCAGCAGCATCCATTTTGTGATGCTGAGGCTCTGTTTAACTTTAACCGGTTAAAGCAGTAACTTACATGTCTTTTCCCTCTAGAAGGGTGGAATGCTAACCCCGCCGCCAGAATTGCCGGGAGGGAGGGGTAGTATTCCAAAGTGTTTGACACCTTACACAACATGTTTTGATAAAGCCAAACCAAAGTTAGCATTAACCGTGAGAATTATAATGCACTTAAGAGTATATGGTATGGCTATATAAGGAGATGGTTCCGAAAGCTGCAGAGGATCTCAGCTCATGCCAGAACACCCTCTCACATAAAACCTAACACACTGCCTCCAGGATTGTCGAGGCCTACCATAGGAGTGGCTTATAGGTGTATATGTGTCTATATATAAAGGTAGATATAGGTATACTATATCAAAGTAAGGGGTGATTACACCACCTTACCCAGGCTGTGTGAACAGACCTGTAGTGTCAGTTTGGAAGGCAAACCAGGGGTGGCACAATACATGCTGCAGCCCCTGGTAGGCCTAGGGTGCATCTATGCCCTGGGTACCTATGGTACACTATACAGGGGCTCACAAAGGTGACCCAGTAACCAATCTGGAATGCACCTAAAGTGCATGGTACTTATTTAGAGAGAGAGAACAGCTGAGCTGTGGGTCTGATTAGCAGGCCCACAGCCAGCAAAAAGTGGGGGTGACCATAGGAAGCAGACCCTACTCTCCTACACAGGATAGCGGCCGCTCTCTTACCACATACACTATTCAGGCGCCTCTCTGCAGGTCTCTTATGGGCCTGCAGTCGGCACACCGCTGTGTATGTCACTTGGCCACACACTACCACGCTTTCCCTTCACTGTCTCTCCACTACTCTGGGCAATTTAAGTCCGGAGCCTCACTTGGCCCTGCAGGCCTCGTCGCCAGTCGCGATGTCAGAATGTAAAAGGGCTGATTTGGAGACAGAGTTGGCTTTCCCACAGTTTTGGGAACACTCTCCCGCCTCTTTTGTGATGGCTAGGGGAGATTTGTAGCAGATGTCAGGGGATTACTATGGTGGGCAACAGGACCCGCTTTAGGAAACAACCATCTTGTTCAGCAGTTGGCCATGCCTCCCCTTTAAAATGTGTTTTACTATCTTTTAATGTAGTAATTCATAAGGAATACAGAAACATTTTATATAAAATACTTATATATATTTTAAACACGTTTTATAATTACCCTATTGTGAGGTGGCGGCCCCGCGGGCCTCCCAGGACGGCTGTTCTACCCCGCACCTACCTCGGTCTCTCCCACTACTGGGACTACAAAAGCGCACACCATATCCTACGGCAAAGACAGAGCTCGGCGATCCGGCCATAACCCACGAGGCTCCGCCCTTCTCTCTTCCCCAGGGACCAACCAGAACCAAGAGCCCGGAGGAAGTATATCCCTCCGACCCCGGAAGTCCCGCCTTAGCGGCAGAGTCAGCACAGGATAAAAGCGGGAACCGAGCAGAACACCCTGTCGGAGTTTTGTGGCAGGAGATTCGGACTGGAGCTGAAGAAGGAGAGAAGACGTGTGACGGAGACGTGTGGACCGAAGAGTGGTGGAGCCCACAGGAGGTGGCTGAAGAGCGGCCGTAACTCACTTGGAGAGTTACGGCGGACCGGGTGAGTCTCTTAAGCCTTCCTTACCCCTACTCAATAGGAGTCCTAGTAACGCCCTGTAAATACACCCTTCTCTTTAGCATCACGTACCCCACACTGTAGCATATTTGTACAGCACTTGCACTGTTTGAAGTGACCCCGTGTCCCCGTTCCCACACACCCCTTCCCGACACCCTTTCTATAAACCCCCTTGTGTTCCGACCTCCCTACACCCTCCTTTCCTCACGATATCCTTTCTCTTCCCGCCCCCTCACGACCCGGGTGACGGTGTTCGATATAACATCTGATCAAGGATAAGACTAACGGTCCTTTGTTTCTTCTCTTACTGCCCTCCGTGGACCTCCCCTACACCGGAGCTGTCGGAGAATCCCAGACCCAGGACTACACCCAAGACCCGGAGCGGACTGCGAACCCGGAACCCTTCTTACCTTCCTTTTTGTTGTGACATTGATTCTGCCTCCTTGTATAAATAAACCTACAGAATAGCACACTACATACGGCCTCCTCGCCTGCTTTTCCGGCCCGCAGATCGCCCACCATTACATCTGGTGTCAGAAGTGGGATCTGCTGGAGGCATGGAGGCCGTGGTGAAACAGATGGCGGAATCCCAGGAGCTATTCGGGAAGCTTATGGAACAATTTCTCAAGACCGCTGAGACCGACAGGGGACAGCTCCATGACGTCCTTAAGGGTCAGGGGGTGGCCCATGAACAAACAATGGAGAAGCTAACTACCGCCCTGGGACAACCTAGACCGGTCTCCTCTTTCCCGTCAGTCGTTTTACAGAAGTATGTCCCGGGAGAGGACCCGGACTACTTCTTCACCAACTTTGAAAGGCTAGCCCAAGCGGCCAACTGGCCTGCGGATCGATGGGGTCAATACCTAGGTCCCCTGTTGACCGGCGACTTACAAGCGGCCTACCAGCAGGCCAACATCCAAGGCACCACCCCGTATGCAGATATCAAACGGTGTATATTGGAACGTTTGGGCATCGATGATGACACCTACAGGGTTCAACTGCGACAAGCAAAGGAGAAACCTCAGGAGAATCCGAGAGCTCTCTCCTTTCGGATCAAGGATCTCGCCAACCGATGGCTCCGAGACGTCCACCAAAGACAATATCCTTGAAAAAATATATCTTGAACAATTTCTGAACTCCTTGCACCCGGCCACCCAGCGATGGGTAAGGCAACACTCTAGACTCACTCTTGAAACCGCCATAGAGATAGCCTCTGCCTATAGCCGGGCTCAAGAGCTCCAACGGGGAAAGGAAGAACATTCACACAAGTATTCCCACAGTATGGTCTCACGTCCCCCTCGTCCCCAAACAGCACGAAGACCGGAACCTCCACCTCTTCTGCCCTCACCGGTCCTGTTCCGACCCCCCAACCCCGGTCCCCAGTGTTACTCATGTGGTGGGTTTGGGCACATCGCACGGATGTGCCCGCAGAAGGAGGAGCCAATGGAGATCGGCCTGGTACGGAACTACCTGTGTCACCCTCCCGGGGCCGCTCCCCCGCCGTTTCACTGTCAGGTTTCTGTGGATGGACGACGACTGATGGCCCTGGCGGACACTGGGTGCCGTCAGAGTGTAGTAAGACCCCAAGATCTGGCCCATCCTGTCCAACACCCTACGGGAGTAGTGGCCATCCAATGTGTCCATGGGGACACCAAGCACTACCCTACCACTCAAGTGCGGATCCATCATTTTTTATTTGTTTACATTTGTAATGCGCACAGCTACCCAACAAAGGGTTTCCCGGCGCGGCAGATCCCAATAGCAATGCGGTTACAGAAAACTAGATGTTAAAGAGCCATGTTTTTAAGGCTTTTCTGAATTTGATGTAATTCGACTCAGACCGCAATGTATGTGGCATTGAAGTCCAGAGCGAAGGTCCTAGGAATGAGAAGGACTTGCCACCCATGCGTGACAGCCTGGTCCTTGGAATTTCAAAATGATTTGCCGTGGAAGACCGAAGAGATCTGGAAGGACGGTAGGGGCGCACCAGGTTTTGCAGATATTTAGGAGCGGTGTTGGTGGAAATCCTGTGCATAAAACATAGAGATTTGAATTTAACTCGGTTTTCAATTTTTAGCCAGTGTAACTTCCTGATGTATTTAGTGGTTGGAGTAGAGATGGGAATTTTACAGAGAAGTCTGGCTGCTGCATTTTGCACTGATTGCAACCTGCGGACAGTAGCTTTGTTCGCCCCCAGGTACAAAACGTTGCCATAATCTAGCCTAGATGTTATTAGGGCATTGACAACTGTTTTCTTGGTGTTTTCAGGCAGCATCCAACAGATCTTTTTTAGCCATTTTAATATGGCAAAGCAGGTGGCTGAAGTCTTTACCGCTTGCTGATGTAAACTGAGTGAGTCGTCAATAATGACGCCCAGGTTGCGAGCATGAGTAACCGGGGTAGGGGGGGTGCCCATTTCAGTTGGCCAATGTTGGGGTCCCCAAAGTTCTTTATTTTTGCCCAACACGATTAACTCGGTTTTTTCGCCGTTAAGTTTTAGGAAGTTTTTTTGCATCCAGTCGGCGAGTTTACAGAGTCCGAGTTGTAGGGTGGAGGAATTATCAGAATCTGCAGCTGATAAAGAAAAAAGCAGCTGGGAATCATCAGCGTAGGAAAACATTAAAAGCCCTGTTTCCTCCACTATTTTGGCCAGGGGGCTCATATACACGTTGAAAAGCAACGGGCTAAGAATAGAGCCCTGTGGAACTCCGTGTTTGAATGTCATGGTATCGGAGCAGGCAGTTTGTGAGAAGACCTGGAACGTGCGGTTTTCCAATAATGATCTAATCCAGTTGAGAGCTGCCCCACGGATGCCCAGGGAGTGGAGTGTTTGGGCGAGGACCGCATGCGACACGGTGTCGAATGCCGCGCTGAGGTCGAGCAGCACAAGTGCCACTGTTTCGCCCTTGTCCACCATGCGGCGGATATTTTCGGTTACCCCCAGCAAGGTAGTTTCTGTGGAAAAGCCTGCACGAAATCCCGACTGGTGGGATGGTAATAGGTCATGAGTGGTAATGAAATCAGTGAGGCAACGATGTACATGTTTCTCCAATATTTTTGCAAAGGTGGGCAGCAAGGATATTGGGCGGAAGTTAGCTGGCAAATTGGGGTCGGCGCCAGCTTTCTTCAAGAGCGGATGAATCATTGCATGCTTCCATTCACTGGGTACAAATTGTTCCAGTAACGAAGCATTGAGAAGATCAGTGATGGTAACCAAGACGTTGCTGTTAAGTTGCTTTAAGACTGAGCATGGCAATGGGTCTTTAGGTGAGCCAGATTTAATAGTTTTTAGCAGCCTTTGAACCATATCAGGGTTCAGCAAGGGCCAACTATCAAGTGTGACAGAAGATGCATTAACCGGAGTAGAGCAATCCGGAATGCCTGGAGCATTACCCGAGGTAGGTGATGCGCAGTTTGGGGTAGCTTCAGTGGTTAACTTATATTTATTAGAAGCTTGATTAATGTCTTGGTGAATTTGGTCGACTTTTTTGATGAAGAAGGCAGCTAGTAGGTCACATTGAGTTTTATTAAGTTCAGGTGGGAGTTGAGACGTATTAGAGCCAGCCAGCTCTTTTACTAGTTTAAAAAGTGTTTTGGAGTGGTCTAAGGCATTTGTGATTTTTGTGCAGATGAATTCTGCTTTAGCCTTGCTACACTGCTTTTGATACGCTATTAACTGAATTTTGTATTTTTCCTTGATTACAGGTGAGTAACTCCTCCTCCATTGACGTTCAAGATTTTTACATCTAGTTTTTTCATTTTGTAAGATATCGTTGAACCAGGGTGCAGGAGAGCGGTGGGTGTTAAGTTTAAGCTTTGTTTTGGGCAGGGTGGAGTCAATGGCTGCAAGAAGCCAGTTTTGTACTGTGGAGGAAAGCTGTTGAACAGTGGTCTTAGTGCAAGGCCTATGTTCTTCCAGGAGGGTATTGAGACTGTCAATGTCAAGTTGTTTCCACTTTCTTATAAACTGGGTGGGTAGGGGAGTATTATCTTTATTTATTGGGTCGACCTGAAGGGCAAATTTAACCAAATAGTGGTCGGACCACGGCAGAGGCTGGGCAGAATGCGTCACAATATTGTTAAGATTGGAAAAGATGGGATCTAGCAGGTGTCCAGCACGATGTGTAGGCCCTGAGTTCTTTAAGGTTAGATTGAGAGCTGCTAAGTCATTTATGAAGTCTTTAGCTAAAGAGCATTCCTCATCCTCTAGATGCAAGTTTATGTCGCCTAAGATTGTGAAATTGGCAGTTCTCATGGCTAACGGTCCGATAAGTGCAGACATATTTGTCACCCATTTGGATGCTGCCCCCGGAGGCCGATACACAAGGACTCCGGCTAAAGTGAAATAAGGGGCTAGCGTAAGTTTAAATGTCGCCGCTTGGCAGCCATCACATAAAAGAGGTTTAAATTCGCAATTAAAAATCTTTTTGAAGATGATGGCAATTCCTCCGCCAGGTATCTTTTCCCTGTCAAGTCTGGTGATAGCGTAGGAGTCCGGAAGTGCCATAGCTATGTCTGGACCCGAACTTTCTTTGAGCCAGGTTTCAGTAATAAACAATGCGTCGGGTGCTTCATCTAAGAGTAGGTTAAAAATTTCTAGTTTATGCATTGGTAAAGAGCGACAGTTGAGGCTAATAAAGGAAAAGGATTTTGTCTTTGATTTTGAGGAGTTCTTGAGGGAATCAGACAGCGTGGATTTGATCCCTACAGGGTCAATGTGTAATTGACAGGTTTGACAGGAATCCTTCTCCCACCCCAATTTTAACAACCTGCAGGAGGGTTTTATTGCTGGTTGTAGAGCCTTCAAATCGACAGACGTATATTTGATGTAGGGGGATTCTATTGAATGTATTGCTACATCGGCTATAGGTACCTGTGGTAGGTTGGGGACTGAACCATATGGTGGTGCCATAGCCCTGAGGCACGCCCGAGGCGCGGACGGGCACAGACGGGCTGACTCTGGCGTGACTCCGGCGCTGAGGAGGCGCTTCCGCAAACGCGACCGCTAGCGCGGATATAGACCGTTTCCTTAAATACCGGACACTAGAGCGCTCTCACCACTCTCGCCCCCTCACTCAAGATGGCCGCCGTAAATGCTGTTGTCACTAGCCCTCGATCTACAGCCCTAAAATCGGCTGGGAATGTCAGGAACAGAGCGAAAATAGTGGCAAGTGAGTGCCAAGTATGCCAGGTATGCTGTATGCAAACAGTATGAAAATTAGAGCACTTTTAAAATTCGGCGTTTTTAAAATAAAATAAGTGGCACAGTAGCTGGAAATTACTCCTTGCGTGATCAGAAGTCAAACATTATGTTTGCAAAGCGCTGGGATCTCGCGCCTGCTTCCTAGGGGCTCCTTAAATACCGGACACTAGAGCGCTCTCACCACTCTCGCCCCCTCACTCAAGATGGCCGCCGTAAATGCTGTTGTCACTAGCCCTCGATCTACAGCCCTAAAATCGGCTGGGAATGTCAGGAACTGAGCGAAAATAGTGGCAAGTGAGTGCCAAGTATGCCAGGTATGCAGAAGGATTCAGGAACCAACCTCACCGTAGGCCTCGTACCTGCTCTCCCTGAACAAGCCATCCTGGGAAGTGACTATCCGGGATTACCCACACTACTTCAGGAGACCTCGGATTCTCTGACCCAATGGTGGAAGGATGCTCCTTATCAGGGACAGTCTACCCCGGAGTCTACACCCAAACCACATAAACCCAAAAGCCAGAGGAGAAAAGAAAAGAAAGAGTATGTCAGCGCCTATCCCGTGTTAACTGAAGACCATCCCTGGCAGACCGATAGAGAATTCAGGGCGGCACAACAGGAGGATCCCCTCCTGCAGGAAGCCTGGGGAAGGGCCCTTGACCACGAAGATCCCTTGCAAGTAGGTCCTTACTTTTTCAAGAGAAACGGGTTGCTGTACCGGGGAGGGGGGACACAACAGAACGCCCAGTTGCTTATCCCAGGTCCCTTCCAGCACAAAGTCCTCTTCCTTGCTCATAGCCACCTTTTAGGGGGTCACTTTGGGGATGAGAAAACCAGTCAAGCAGTCCTGGAGAAATTCTATTGGCCGGGGGTACACCAAATGATCAAAACCTACTGTAGGGAGTGCGTGGTCGGTCAGAAAAACAGCTGTTACCGACCACCCAGAGTCCCTTTACAACCCCTACCCCTCATAGACGTCCCGTTCAGTAGGATAGGAATGGATATCATAGGCCCCCTCCTACCTTCCCGCAGCGGGTGTCGCTATGCGTTAGTCATAGTCGACTACGCCACCCGCTTCCCGGAAGCCATACCCCTGCGCCAACCCACTACCCAGGCGATAGCAAAAGCCCTGATCACCCTGTTCTCTCGCGTAGGCTTTCCCAGAGAGATCTTGACTGATCAAGGTACACCTTTAGTGTCAGCCCTTATGAAGCGGGTCTGTGCTGAGCTGGGGATTAAGCAAATCCGTACCTCTGCCTACCATCCGCAAACGGATGGTTTGGTAGAACGGTACAACGCCACCCTCAAACAAACTCTCAAGAAGCTTTTGGGTCTGGAAGCAAAAAGGTGGGAGGATATGTTGCCACTGGCTCTGTTCGCCATACGCTGTAAAACGCAGAGCAGCACCGGCTATTCCCCTTATGAGCTGCTGTATGGCCGGCCTCCCCGCACCCTGTTAGACATGGCACAGGAGGCCTGGGAAGCAGAGCCAGATCGCACTCGGCCGCTTCCAGAATACTTGGATAACCTTAAAACACATCTAGCCATGATACGGGACATAGTCCGACAGAACCTCGAAAATGCCCAAACCAGCCAAAAGAAACAATATGACAAAGGCACCCGTCCCAGAGTGTTTGCTGTTAACGATTTGGTCCTTCTTATGATGCCCTCGTCCGACCAGAAACTCCTAGGTCGTTGGCAGGGCCCTTACACCATTCTACAGCAGGTCACGCCGGTTACCTATGAGGTGGAACTGGATGCAACACGCGGTGTCTCCCAGATATTCCATGTGAATCTGCTTAAAAAATGGGAAGGACTCCGGCCGGTGTTAACAGGAACCAGCCCAACCCTGACCTTTCCTTTTGACCCTTGTGTAGACCCTGAACTGCCTCCTGCTCTAGTCCAGGAACTCCGCAAAGCCCTAGGACCCCTTCAGAGAGTCTTCTCCTCTTCCCCAGGCCGAACCAGTATCACTGAGCATGCCATCGAAACTGAGCCAGGAAAGGTGGTCCGGCTACGACCCTATAGAGTACCCGAGGCCCGTCGGGCGGTCATACGGCAGGAGATAGAAGACATGCAAAGGATGGGAATCATAGAGCCCTCAGTAAGCAACTGGAATTCCCCTATAGTCCTTGTCCCAAAACCCGACGGGTCGGTCCGCTTCTGTATCCTTTGTTTCTTCTCTTACTGCCCTCCGTGGACCTCCCCTACACCGGAGCTGTCGGAGAATCCCAGACCCAGGACTACACCCAAGACCCGGAGCGGACTGCGAACCCGGAACCCTTCTTACCTTCCTTTTTGTTGTGACATTGATTCTGCCTCCTTGTATAAATAAACCTACAGAATAGCACACTACATACGGCCTCCTCGCCTGCTTTTCCGGCCCGCAGATCGCCCACCATTACATCTGGTGTCAGAAGTGGGATCTGCTGGAGGCATGGAGGCCGTGGTGAAACAGATGGCGGAATCCCAGGAGCTATTCGGGAAGCTTATGGAACAATTTCTCAAGACCGCTGAGACCGACAGGGGACAGCTCCATGACGGCAGGAGATAGAAGACATGCAAAGGATGGGAATCATAGAGCCCTCAGTAAGCAACTGGAATTCCCCTATAGTCCTTGTCCCAAAACCCGACGGGTCGGTCCGCTTCTGTATCGACTTTCGGGAGGTCAACAAAATATCCTCATTCGATACCTATCCCTTGCCCAGGGTGGACGAAATGATAGAGAGGATAGGGAAGTATATTTCCACCCTGGACCTCTGTAAGGGGTATTGGCAAATACCCCTCAGGGAACAAGACAAGAAAAAGACAGCTTTCTCCACCCCTGAGGGGTTATACCAGTTCCTAGTCATGCCCTTTGGTCTTCACGGGGCGCCTGCCACCTTTCAGCGTGCAATGAACCATGTTTTGAGACCCCATGCACAGTACGCAGGCGCCTATCTAGACGACATCGTCATATTCAGCGACAATTGGCCACAGCATGTGAAACATCTATGCAGCGTTGTCACTTCCCTGGGTTCTTTTGGTTTCGCCATAAATCCCGCCAAAACCACTCTAGCGGCAAAGACTGTCAAATACCTGGGGTATCTTCTGGGGGAGGGGCTAATAAGACCTCAAGAAAGCAAAACCGTGGCTATCAGTTCCCTATCCTTTCCACAAACAAAGAAAGACCTTCGAGCCTTTTTGGGGCTTCTCGGGTATTATCGGCGGTTCGTGCCCAACTTCTCCCAGAGAGCCGCCGCCCTGACGGATCTTCTCAAGAAGACTAACCGTTCTGATGAGCTGTTACGAAATCCCTCTCCCGAAGCCTGGCACGCGTTTGTTGATCTAAAAGAAGCCTTGACCTCAAGCCCTGTTTTGATACCCCCTGACTACTCCTTGCCCTTTATCCTGCAGACCGATGCTTCCGAACACGGGCTGGGGGCGGTGCTGTCACAAAAAGATCCCCTAGGTAACGAAAGGCCCATTCTCTATGTTAGTTGTAAACTATTTCCCAGGGAAAAACACTACGCAGTGGTGGAAAAAGAAGCCCTGGCCATAAAGTGGGCGATTGACAGCCTAAGGTACTACTTGGAGGGCCGAGACTTTATCCTCTATACTGACCACGCTCCCTTGGAGTGGATGGCCCGGAACAAAGGCCAGAACGACCGGGTCCTCCGCTGGTTTCTTTCCCTTCAGCCCTTCCACTTCAAAACTCTACACAGGAAAGGGGCAGATCAGGGCAATGCCGATTATCTGTCACGCTACCCTCATACTCCATCCAGTACAAGAAGGACAGCTAGGGGAAGGGTATGTGAGGTGGCGGCCCCGCGGGCCTCCCAGGACGGCTGTTCTACCCCGCACCTACCTCGGTCTCTCCCACTACTGGGACTACAAAAGCGCACACCATATCCTACGGCAAAGACAGAGCTCGGCGATCCGGCCATAACCCACGAGGCTCCGCCCTTCTCTCTTCCCCAGGGACCAACCAGAACCAAGAGCCCGGAGGAAGTATATCCCTCCGACCCCGGAAGTCCCGCCTTAGCGGCAGAGTCAGCACAGGATAAAAGCGGGAACCGAGCAGAACACCCTGTCGGAGTTTTGTGGCAGGAGATTCGGACTGGAGCTGAAGAAGGAGAGAAGACGTGTGACGGAGACGTGTGGACCGAAGAGTGGTGGAGCCCACAGGAGGTGGCTGAAGAGCGGCCGTAACTCACTTGGAGAGTTACGGCGGACCGGGTGAGTCTCTTAAGCCTTCCTTACCCCTACTCAATAGGAGTCCTAGTAACGCCCTGTAAATACACCCTTCTCTTTAGCATCACGTACCCCACACTGTAGCATATTTGTACAGCACTTGCACTGTTTGAAGTGACCCCGTGTCCCCGTTCCCACACACCCCTTCCCGACACCCTTTCTATAAACCCCCTTGTGTTCCGACCTCCCTACACCCTCCTTTCCTCACGATATCCTTTCTCTTCCCGCCCCCTCACGACCCGGGTGACGGTGTTCGATATAACATCTGATCAAGGATAAGACTAACAGTCCTTTGTTTCTTCTCTTACTGCCCTCCGTGGACCTCCCCTACACCGGAGCTGTCGGAGAATCCCAGACCCAGGACTACACCCAAGACCCGGAGCGGACTGCGAACCCGGAACCCTTCTTACCTTCCTTTTTGTTGTGACATTGATTCTGCCTCCTTGTATAAATAAACCTACAGAATAGCACACTACATACGGCCTCCTCGCCTGCTTTTCCGGCCCGCAGATCGCCCACCCTTACACCTATATTTAAACTACAATAAAAATCATTTTGAAGCAAGTCACGTTCATCAAGGGGGATGCAAATATATACAAAATGAGTCTGGAAAGGTAAAAAGAAAAACAAAAGGCCCAAATAACTACTCATTCGGAGGATCTCGCTACCCATAGGCACACAATTCTATTCATTTCAAGTATGATCAAATAGTTTCTTGCACCTCCAAAACATCTACTCCCATGCATTTATATGGATGATTAAAAAAAAACCTTCTATGTAAACCAAAAAATGTTACTAGCTGAAAATTAAGGAGACTGTTGGATAGTCAGAGGATGGACAGTCCGAGGAAACGTGAAAAGGGGATGATGGACTTAATTTAAATGATGGACTTATGTAGGGGATCTCTCTTATGAACTATTTGTAGATCTTTTAAAATATATGATGCCATGTGAGGCTTAAATTCCACACTTCACAGACAGATTTTGGAAACAGTTGATTTCATATTTGCATTAATCACTCAATGCTCATTTACTTTTGCTTGTTCCATTGGAACGTTGTTTAATTTAATAGTTCTAATGACAGAAACATGGCGTTCAGGCATGCCTCACTTTTGTGATGAATATATAGAATGCTAGCCTTTAAGGTATTCATTAGAACTCTCTGAAGAAGTTGCAGCATACTAGTGAGGACTCAACTGGCAGACTGCTCTTTGTGATGTAAGTAATTGTTTCTCCCTACATGTGAGACTTTTTCCTTACATTTATGATGCAGATATTTGTGAATTTTATAGAAAACGTTTCCTCATTTTTGCTTCTTGAGCACCAAATAAATTTTCATTGAGAAAAGTTTGAAACCATTTCCTCTCAAAGATGATTTATGAAATTCCAGCTAAGAATAAACATTTTTCAAATGGTGAAATGGCAGTAAATTCTTAATTCCTAAAACTAGCATGTCTCATACTTGACTAGTACAGCTCCGACGACTTAGTCTTTCCCATGCAGACCCAGGCCTGCATCAGTTGCAGGCAGTTCTTGTACGCTGCCGGGAGGCCGGCTGCATCCTGTTGTAGTGTAGTTCCTATATTTCCAATAGGCTCTGCGCATTGGAATAATATATCCTATAGATTAGACGTAGGACTGAGGTCGACTAGGTCTCTATCGAATATATTAAACTTAATAGTCAGTGCCAGCTAGCTCAGAGGTCAGTAAAAACTTTCTTGAATTCACAAGAAGGGATTAGTTTCTGACAACAACATAAACATGACAACTTTGTTTCCCAAGAATAAGAAATGTATCTCTAGAGTCGCGGAAACAATAGATAAGTATTTCACTCAGTCAATCGTGCATGCTTCGTTTCAACAGAGTTGCAGAGAAATAGAGAGACAGGTGTTTTCAATAAAAGGTTTTATTGAGCAGTCTTCTTTCTCATGCAAGAAAAGTGAACTGCTACAATCGTTAAGCAGACTGCAAAGTATAATGCGTACAACGATAACAATATTATAAAATAATACTGTAAGAGCATTGTATTGTTTCTAAGCCATATAAAAATACATACATAAATAACAATGACTAAAAATACTCAACTGGTGCTTCTAAAATACGCCTACCCCGATGTACCTAACCTAAGTCTAGTACGAGGGAAGAAGTAAGTACTGTGTAGCATAGGTTTTAGTTTTTTGCCAAGAATCTTTCCAAGATTTCTCTAGGTTCTAATCAGCTCCATACCTTGGTTTAGAATGAAGGAGGTCTGGTATCTCTGTCTCGGGACTCGATTTCCCAACACCCCGCGAGGGGAGCTTGGAAACAATGGAGCTGGATTCTCGCTGAGAGAAATGCAGCCTCTCGATCAGTACGTCAGCTGGAGGGTCGGCTTCCTTCGGCACTTGCTGTAGTGAGCTGCGTCGGGCAAGTAGATAGTCTAACTGCTCCAAACCACTGTGTCTTGCTAGAGCAAGTGAAGGCATATTTATACCTTGAAGGTGTCTAGTTTAATGTAAAGTCAGGCATAATAACATCAGGAAAGAACCCTTAGGGAATAGTAGTTCTTTGCAAAGTACATGAGTTCTTGGACAAATCAATATTAAGCCAATTTTCCAAGAAATCGTTGTGACGTTTGGTACGGGTGGAAGTAGCCATGCCTGTATTTGGTCTGCATGGGCTATGTCTAAATAAGGGAGTGATTTCTATGCCTATATTAGGGAAATGTGAATTGTACCTATATAAGGGCATGAATTGGGAAAATTCACTCGGAGCCTAAAACACCACACAACACTGTGTCTTTTTAGGTCTCACCTAGGCAGCGCTTGCGCCGTCTCTTTGAGACATGCTGTATTCAGGCTATGTGGATAAAGCTCCACTTACTTCCCATCCATCTTTTTAAATGGCTCCTGTCCCTGTCCTTTGTAAATGTTGGCTTTTCATTGGTCATTAGGATTTGTAGTCCCTCCTTAATACCTCCCATGAGAACATCCCTTATTATATGTGTTGTTATGCCCTATATTTTAATTACAACCTCTTGCATGCTGATGACGTCCGGCACACAGTGCTCGTGTGCTGATGACAGCTCCCGGCCGTCATGACCGCACCCGCGATCGGAATGTGCAGCACAGGCGCAGAATCGCGGCAGCATGCAAGGGGTTAAAGGCCTTCAGACAGTACACTCACTTAGTCCTAAGCTAGGTTGGCAGTGGTTACTTTACTTGCTAGCACATCTCCCATTTATATCAGACCTTCTATACATTTTCCTTCAATCAGCTCCACATAAAGTACAACCTAATCTGGAATGAATCTAATAATTATTTAGTCACATTTCAAAGGTACTAATTGTATACATGAACAGAGCTATTTGAATGTACTCGTGGTACAGTCTTGCATGCAATGCATTATGGGTAGGGTGGATTTACCATATTTTCAAAGTTTAACATGCTCACTAGGGACCTCTAGGCGCAACTTGCTGTACAGCACCTCCCACATCTCATTTATATTAGATCTTCTATAAATTTCCCTTCATCAGCTCCACATAGAGTACGACCTAATCTGGAATAATATAATAATTATTTTGTCATATTTCGAAGCTACTAATTGTATTTGTACTTTGTACTTATAGTCGTTGCTTATGAGAAGCAAGGCTGGCAGTAACTGTGCCTCTTTTACTGCTAGCCTTGCTGTTCATAAGCAAGGACTATAAGCACAAAGTGCGTGTTTAGGCTCCACTTGCAGGTTTTCAAAACACATAAATAAAAGACATTGTCATTTACAATGGCAATAGCTCAAATTCTCAAAATGCGAGACATATTGCATTGCAAATGCTTGTTTTATTGTGCTACCCAGGTCCAGTCTAGTGTTGATCAGTGGCCAAAGTTCTTCCATGCAGGTGCCCTCCCAGCTGCCATTGGCCTTTTGGCCGACGATAAAGCAGGCACAGGCCCAGATGGGCTCAATGTGATCGCAGGGGCAGTTGCATCCCCGACTGTGGCTAGGGCTGATATGTTCACAAAGGCAGTTGCAGCCCCAACCGGACTGCCACAATCACCATGGAAGTTGCTGCCTCGACCGGGCTAAAACAATCACTAAGGCATTTGGCGCTCGACTGACCCACACTCTCACCATGCCAGTTATAGCCGTTGCTGGGCAAATCTAATCTTCATGGCTTCATGGCTTCATTGTGACCAGGCTGACATGTTTGCAGTTGCAGCCCTGATTGTGATGTTGTGTTCTCGTAGGTGTTTCACATTTCCTGTCAGGAACGCTCAGAGAGAAACAGGGCACTCCTGGCCTCATTCTCACTTATTCAGCTTTCTCTTCTCTGGATTCTTCCACAATCCTAGGCCACACTGAGCCTCTCCTCCTGGCATCTCTCCTCCCCCAGGGCCGGTATTCCTTACCTCTCTCATCAGGCAGGAAGCCTTTTATGCACTAGGCAGACCCCCAGTTCATCCGGCAGAAAGTGCAGTCTTCAGGTGATGTCCCCACGCCCCTGGTGGACTGTCTGTCAGGCAGACAGCAACCTTGGCCACAAAGCAGTCCTTCAAGTAGTCCGCAGAGCACTACTCATTTCTTGGTCATGAAGAACCTGGAACTGTAAGAAAGTAATTAGGTTTGGGTCCCACTTTATACATATTTTCATGACAGGAGACATGGAGCCACTGCCTCAACCTTCATTCCAAGTTTTAGGTGGTTCTCTTTCCAAGTATCCTTCTCGGGACAACACCAGCGAGTAGGTAAAAGCGAAGCTTAGAGTGCAAATGAAATGAGGAACTAAATGTTCAAGGAATCTGGGATAAGAAATTGAGACTTTTTTCCAGAGCCAATACCTGGGGTAAGAACTATTGCATTTGAAGTTGCACATCTAACTAGTGGGGGGAAATTGAAGTAATCTGCACCTGTCACCACTCTACACACAACGCAGAGGAGCCTATAACCATTAGAATGACAAGAGACAGTATAACATTTATATAGGGCACTGGTTCCCAACCTTTGGTTCGGTGACGCTGGGTGGGTCCCCAAAGCCTCCTCAGGGGGTCCACGACTACTTAGAGAATTAAATAAAGTGTATATAAATAAAGAAGCTCAATGAACAAGTGAACATTTAAAAAATGTACATCAAATGTGAAGGAATTTGAAATTGGAGACTAAAAAATCAATTAGTATACTCAGATTCATTTGTGGGAGCAGTGAAAGGGCATGAAACAGAATATAGCATGGATGATGAGTGGCCTCAATGGAATTTAGAAAAGCTTCAACCTTCATTTTTATTTATTTATTTAGATGTGTGTTGCAAATTAAAATAAATGTGTCATTTGTGTATTTGTTTGAATGTATTGTTTTGTGGTTCAAATTATTGCCCATGCTTAGGCTGGTGTCCTCAGCTAGCAGTCATGATTCCCGGATTCCAATAAAGATTTTCAGGTGGGGGGAGCGGTTCAGTAATGATTAATTGGGGTTTCCCGGAAGTCAAAATGTTGAGAACCACTGACACAGAGTCTAACCCTCCTTTGTCTCTTTATCAACCAGTAAAGGTGCCATACTCGAACCGGTACCTTGAAAAATAAGTAGATTACAAATATGAAATTCGGACTACATCATTGGATAGGGGCAGGAAGGGAATGTGTCAACAGAGCAGCATGGAATCCATGGTCTCTCCAGGGAATCCATTGTTGTGAAATGATCAGAAGTAAGGACTCAACAGAACGAGTTCCAAAACTACAAGCTGAGCAGGCATGCAGGGTCGGACTGGGACAGAAAATAGGCTGAGACACTAAAGTAAAAGTGCACCCATGAGTGAATTTGAAAGCTAACAAGCATTGGCATAGCCAATAGGCCTCGCTTTCTGGACCTTATAAGTATTTAGTTATGCAGCACATTATACTTTGTGCAACAACATTAATCATTAAAAGGGCTAAACATTTATAAGGTCCTCAAGGCCAGACCTATTGGTTATGCCAATGTTTTTTTTTGGGGGGGGGGGGCATAAATAACAGGACGGTGAAGGTTAGTTAGTTAGTCAGGTAGAGTGAGTGAGAGAGTAAGCAAGTGAGAGAGAGTTAGTGTTTTAGTGAGTGAGTGAGTAAGTAAGTAAGTGAGAAAGTGAGAATCACTGAGAGAGTGATAGTTAGTTAGTGAGAGAGGCATTTAGTTAGTGAGAGTCAGTTAGTGAGAGTGAGAGTCAGTTAGTGAGAGTCAGTGAATGAGAGTGAGAGAGTGAATTATTTATTGAGTGAAAGAGAGTGAATTAATGGGATAGTAAGTTAGTGAGAGTGAATAAGTGTTTTAGCGAGAGTGAGTTAGTTTTTCAGTGAAAGTGATTTTGTTTTTTAGCGAGTTAGTATTTCTTTCCGCAAGAGTCAGTTAGATACAGAGAGTTAGTTAATGAGAGAGAGTTATTGAGAGAGAGTAAGTGATAGTCAGTCAGTGATAGAGAGTTAGTAAGTGAGAGAGAGTGAATTAGTGAGAGATAGTTAATGATTTATTGAGAGTGAGTTAGTTAGTTATTGAGTTTGTTTTGGAGAGTTAGTGAGAGATTGTGAGAGTTAGTTAGTGAGAGAGGGAGAGAGTCTATTAGTGAGAGTCTGTTAGTGAGAATGAGTGAGCCAGTTAGTAATGGAGAGTGATCCCTTATATTGGCCATAAAAAGCCCGTAATGGGAGGTCACCACTTAAACAAAAGGCTTCTTCAGATCTATTGGTAGTTATGGAAAAACAGCAAGAGCATCCTTATACTTTGCTTGGATAATACAACCATCCCAAACTAATCACTCATGTAAGGTGTATCATCACCGTTATTCAAAGAATCTGTTTCAGAACACTCTTAGAAAGGAAACTAAAAACCATCAAACATTTGGGGAAACACCAAAAACAGTCACTTTCCCAGCTTTTAGAGAAGTCCCTGCCAATAGGTTCAATTTTAGTGTGACAAGACTAGCACCTAGAGTCAGGTTACTCTAAAGATCATGTTTAAAAAGCATACTCACGCCTGTTATATTGGTATCTTGCTAGAGCCAAACCTGGAAGTTATGGGGAGGTGGGGCTAATTGTCTTTCCAGGGTGACAGTTATTCCGATTGACAGCTCAAGGACTGAGGCCAAAAGTATTGCTTTATGGCATGGTGCACCTTGGTATTTGTGGCAAACCATTTACCTGACTCACAAAATTTGCCTGTGCAAATTGTTGGCATGGTGAATAGATTTGCCATGTTTTCGCAAATGTTTTCTTTTGGGCAGAATTTTGCAGTGTTCAACGAATTTTCACATTCATACGCAACCAAAAAAGCACCAACTAAATTTTTGCAGTATTTTTGTGAAAAACTACAAAACAAATTGTGCTTCGGGACACATACCATGTTTCAGGTACCAAGAAGAAAAGTTAAATCCACATGAATTTAGAGTACCAGACCTGGAAGAGGAACAAGCAACAGCTGTTAGTGGGGTGGTGCTCGGTATGTCCTGGTTTGTGCTGCTCGTTCCACCTGATTCGCGGGGACACTTCCACTGAGGGAGCCCAGGATGAACGGGCATCCATTGTCTTCCTCCCAGTGGTATGGTGCCAGGCGAGAGTGAGGGGCAATTGCGGCATCAGCAAGTGTAGTGTCCTTCAGAGCAGCGGCGGTTCTATCGTGAAGCCTGCTCATACCTCAGTCGGTGCATAAAGAAAATGCAGAGGAGCACAATTTTCTGAATTGTGCACTCCCAGCAGTGTAGCGGTGCATAGCAAGAGACATTATTGTGTTGGCTGTATGAGAATGCACTTTTCTAACATTGTTTCTCATGTCGTGACACAATCCAGGTCTTATTAAAGGCCTCTACACCAAGATGGGCTACAGCGCTTGAGTGGAGGGTTATGGATACGAGATTAGACTAAAACGTACTTGCCTTATAAGCTACAACAGATGCTTCAGTCAATCTCCGTACAACGACCAACGCTAACAATGCTCAGCCCTCGAAAACAACGATTTCTGGTCCCAGGGCAAAATAATCACAGGCAAGGTCAGTCTCCAAGTAGACAAGCAGCAAAAGCTGCCTTGAGAACAATCGCAATAAAAAGCAAGGAAACAAGTGCAGGCCTGGACGTGAACAAGAACCGGCGCTGCGCATGCTGCTGTTGCCCTGGCAACAAACCTCTCTCCAGAAGAGGGTCCACTGGGTATTGTGTGCAGGACACAGGCAGTGTCATGCGCCAGATGTTCGAGTGCTCGATAACTAATTTATCCGTTGAAACAAGCAGAAAAAGTGATCGGACGGAGGCAGAGGGGAAAACAAGGCACTCATGTGGAGTGCTAAAACAAGCCGCGAAAGTGAAAGTGATCAGACGGAGGCAGAGGGGAAAGCACGGGAAATAAAAAAAAAGCATGCGAGTGGTGCGCATGCGAGTGGTGCGTGAGCAGTAGCGGCAAAAGTTAAAGTGATCACGTTCCAGATGGTGCCTCGGGAGCTAAAAGATGCCGGCTGCGCGCGTGTATGCGCGCCTAACCGCAATCGCTAGGCCAGCAAAAGCGTGTGGTAGCACTTTTAAAAGACCACACACTAAATGTCTCGCAGGGCAGCGCATGTGCTGGCTCAGGAGACCTAAAAAGGGGGCCATGTTTGCAAATTGTCGCAGTTTTTTGATTTGTAAAAACACCATGTTTAAGTGTTTGCAAGGTATGGAAGACTGCATGGACTTGAGCTTGCAGGCAGGCAATGTTTGTTTTAAAATCATGGACAACAACAGTAAGAAAGCGGTCTAGCAGATTATTAAAACAAGCACTGGCAAAGCTAATAGGTCACACCTATGTGGGAGCTATTGGCTTCACCAATGCCTTTTAACCATGTTTTAAGTGTGAACTGGATATATTTCTCGTTTTTAAAAATCAATAAATTATTTATTTTATAAAGGGACATTGATACATACAGCAACATGTCTGCAGCTGGAATAAATATCAGTAAAAGACAAAGAAAGAGGGGGACAAAGGAAGAAAATGGGGCAATTCGAAGTAATCCCACATAATGTCCTATTACTTACCGGTAATCTTCATTACTCCGGGTCCCGTTGTCCTCGTCCCCTTCATTAATAACAAGTGAGATCTACTATCTCTCAGACAGAAAAAAGAAAGTAGGAATGCTGGTACGCCCCTCCCTCTCCCTATAGGGAGTACATAAGGGTACAGTACCCAGCATGCCTCCTGAACCACCAAGCCCAAGATGAGGGCCGGAAAGCCCGGGAGGGAGGGAGGGATGTAATGAAGGGGACGAGGACAACGGGACCCGGAGTAATGAAGATTACCGGTAAGTAATAGGACATTACCCCCAGGTCCCTCCTGTCCTCGTCCCCTTCATTAATAACAAGTGAGAATACCCAAGCAGCACCCGGCCATCATCAAACAAAAAACCACCAGGACACAGCAGAACAGCAACACCCAGCAATTTAATGCAAACAACAGCACAGCACAAAAGAAAACAAGGGGATCAGGAACACACAGCCCGAAGAACCCCCAAACCAAAGTTAGTGTCATCCCCCAGAACATTCTGGATACGGTAATGCCTAACAAAGGTATTAGCAGAAGCCCAAGTAGCGGCCCTACAAATCTCCGAAAGGGACACCCCACGAACCTCTGCCCAGGAAGCAGCCATACCCCTAGTAGAACGCCCCTGAACCCCAGCCGGGGGAGGGGAACCAGAAAGGGAATAGGCCAGAACAATAACCTGCTTCAACCACCGCCCAATGGAAGAAGTAGAAGCCCGACCACCCCTGGAGACAGCACCAAAAGAAACAAACAGGGAGTCAGAAAGCCGGAAATCCCGGGTCCGATCCAAATAAACCCGCAAAGCCCGGCAAACATCCAGCAAGGACCAAGGGAGGTCGTCCCCGTCCACTGGAGCCGAAAGCAAAGCAGGGAGGACCAGCTCCTGTGAGCGATGAAATTGGGAGGAAACCTTAGGGACGAAAGAGGAATCCAAACGAAGGACCACCCCGTCAGCAGAAAAGGACAGAAAGGGTTCTCGAGCCATCAAGGCACCCAGCTCCCCCAGGCGACGAGCAGAAGTGATAGCCACCAAAAAAACAACCTTCAGCGTGACAAACTTGATATCCACCTCTTCCAAAGGTTCAAAGGGAGCAGCAACCAGTACCCTCAAAACCAAGGGAAGATCCCAGAGAGGAAAAGACGGACGCACCACAGGGCGTGAGTTAGAAAAACTACGCAACAGCCGGGAAACCAGACCATCCACATCTGGCAGGTTCCCCCAAGGAGCCCGAAAAGCCCTGATAGCAGCCCACTGAGCCCGCAAAGTAGAAACGGACAAACGTTTCTCGAACCCATCCCAAAGGAACTGGAGAACATCCGGCAAAGGACAAACCAAGGGAGACAAAGCCATGCCAAGACACCAACGCTCAAAGTTGCCCCAATGCCGCCCATAGGATTGAAGGGTAGAAGGCTTCCGAGATTGCTGAATAGCCAAGGCTAAATGCTCCGGGAGACCCCTACGCCTCCACCCTTGCCTCTCAACCGCCAAACCGACAGCCGAAGCCGCCGGAGGGGCAACATCGGAGACGACCGCAAGGGAGACGGAAGGAAGGGGAAGAACCATGGACCCTGAACAGCCAACAGCATCAGCGTGGGGAACCAAGACCTGCGGGGCCAGAAGGGCACCACCACCACCACCTCTCGATCCTCCCGCAACAGGCGGGACAGAAAGCGAGATATCAGAACCAGAGGAGGAAAGGCGTACAGCAGGCGAGACGGCCAAGGAAGGGACAGAGCATCCACCCCCCAAGAACCCTCCTGAGGAATCCGGGAGAAGAAGCGGGGAAGCTGCGCATTGAGCCGGGAAGCAAAGAGGTCCAGAAAGGGCTGACCAAACCTCACGCACACCAGACGAAAGGCCCCCGGTGTCAATGCCAACTCCAGGGATGCAGGAAAAAAACGACTGAGGGCATCCGCCACCCCATTGTCCACCCCCCGAACATGTACAGCCACCAGGGACAGAAGATGGCACTCCGCCCAGCAAAACAACGGGGACACCACCGCGTTCAGGGACCGAGAACGGATACCGCCCTGGTGATTTAGGTAGGACACCGTCACTGAATTGTCCGACCGAACCAACACATGGCGGCCCACCAGAAGAAGTCGAAACCCCCTGACAGCTCGACACACAGCCGACAACTCCCGCCAGTTCGAAGACTGACGACCCTCCAGAAGGGACCAACGACCCTGAAGGCAGTCCGACCCCAAAGTCGCACCCCAACCCAGAGCGCTGGCATCCGTCGTAAGTACCACCGGAGGAGGAGACTGCAGAGGCAAGCCCTTGTCCAGACTGGAAGACAGAGACCACCAACGCAGGGCAGGAAGGATACGGAGAGACACAGGAACAAGAAGGGACAAATCCCCCGACAATGGATCCCACCGAGACAGCAGGTAGGACCACAGAGGACGAAGATGGAAACGCGCCCATGGAACCGTGAACACAGTGGCGGCCATCAAGCCCAGAAGACGCAACCACAGGCGGACCTGAAACGACCTCCCCACAAGAAACCGATGAGCCAGAGAACACAGGGTCACAGCTCGATCCACCGGCAGGAACACCCGATTCAGATCTGTGCGGAAACGGGCCCCAATGAACTGCAAGTCCTGAGTAGGGGGGAGCCTGCACTTGGGGAGATTCAACAGGAACCCATGGTCCCTCAAAGCAGCACACACCACCCGCTGATCCGACAACAACCGCTCCGCTGAGGGGGAATGCAGGAGCCAGTCGTCCAGATACGGGTAAACCATCATCCCTTGGAGATGCAAGAAAGCTACCAAGGGGGCAACCACCTTCGTAAACACCCTGGGAGCCGACCTCAGGCTAAACGGGAGAACCACAAACTGGTAATGGACCCCCCGAAGGCAAAAGCGCAGGAAGGGACTGGAGAGAGGATGGACAGGGACGTGATAATAGGCATCCTGGAGGTCCAGAGAGCACATGTAATGACCCTGCAGAACCAGGGGAATCACCCTCTGAAGAGTCTCCATTTTGAACGGGATCCGCAACACAAACTTGTTCAGGGCCTTGAGATCCAGAACAAGGCGAAACCCTCCAGTCACCTTGGGCACCAGGAAAATGATGGAGTAAAACCCCCGACCCCACTCCCCCGGAGGCACCGCCTGAATCGCTCCTTTGTCCAACAGCGACTGAATCCCCCGAGAAAGTTCCGCCCGTTTGGACGGGCAGGATGGCCAAGGAGTCGGACGGACCCCAGAGTCCGGAGGCAGGCTGGAGAACTCCACACGATACCCCAGGCGGATCACGTCCAGGACCCACAAGTCTGAACAGGAGGACATCCAGGCCGGAAGAAATAACCGAAGCCGACCACCTACCAATGGTCCGACCTCGGACCCCAGATAGTCAGGAACGAGGCTTCGCAGGAGGGGACTTCGCCTTCATGTCCCGTCCCCGACCAGGCTGAAAACGGCCACGAGCTCTGGAAAACTGTCTGCGAGAAGAGGGCCTAAAAAAAGGCTTCGGCTTAGAAAAGGCAGGAGCAGCCGTGGGCATCTTGAAAGAAGAGGAATGTTTCTTCTCCTTAAAAAGACGATGAAGCTTCCCCTCCAACTCAGCTCCAAACAACATGGAACCCTGAAACGGCAGACGCAGGGCAGCAGTCTTCTGGGCAGAATCGGTCTTCCAATCCTTGAGGACCACATTCCGACGAGCCGCTATACAAGCACCCCCAGACAGAGCGGAGGCCCGAACCACGTCAAAGGAAATGTCAGACAAAAACTCAACCTGACGCTCGATGTGTGCCAGAATATCAGCGCAGTCAGTGGTATTATCCATAGAATCAAATAAATTCTGCAAGTCAGACAGAAGAGACTGTGCCACATAGGTCCCATAAATACCCGCCCTCAGGGCCAAATGGGAGCCAGAATAAACTTTACGAAGAGAGGCATCAACCCTCTTATCCACAGGGTCACGCACCACAGCATCTTCGGCCAAGGAAGTGCGACCAACCAGACTGGCCACCACAGAATCCACAGGGACCGAATCCGGCAAGTCCTTCGCCATATCCTGAAGAGGATACAGCTTCGCCATGAAGCGGGGCATCAGAATGCGATCGGGATCCTTCCACTCCCGATCCAAAACCTCCCGCACACTAGGATGCACCGGCATAACCGTAGGAGCAGAATACTGGAACTGGCGAAGGAGAGAACCTCCCGACGAACCAGGCACACTATCCGCCGGAAATCCCATATTTTCCTTGACATGGCTCAGCAAATCCGGCAACATGTCCTTGTCAACATACTTGCCCTTTACCAGATCAGCGTCCAAACCACCATCCTCAGAGCCAGAGGACGAAGAAGAGGAGGGAGAAGGAGGGGGCACACCTCTAGCCCGCGACCTGGACTTATTCTTAGAACCCCCAGGCCTGGAACCACCCATCTCCAGCAAGGACTCCTGGATGAGAGCCTTCAACTTCGCATCACCCTTCGAACGACGCCTGGAGCGCCGGGGATCAGGAGAAGGGGAGGAGGAGGAAGTTGAGGAGGTGGAGGACTCCTCGACATGCTTGCGCTTTCGGGAATGTTTCCCCATCTGAGAAAGCCCCAGCAAGCAGGTCAGACCAGCAGGCAGGAAAACCAGCAAGAAAATGAGGAGCCCAGGCAGCAGCAGGAGAAACAGCAACCAAACGCCTGCAGCAGCACAAATCAGCACAGCGACCGTTATCCCCAAGAACAAGGACGAAATGCAGGGAACAAAGAACATCCAGTCAATTTAAATGCCCCAAAACCGCTATGCGGTACTTACTGCAGGAACCGGCAAACAAGCCTCACACCGCCCGCAGCCGGGAACCTCAAACGCCTGACTTCCGCTTCCAAAACCAGGAAGTCAGGCAAAGGCCGGAAGGAAGCGCCCCAGCAACCACGGAGCCGCCGCACCTCCCGGAGCCTCAGATGATAATGGCCGCGTCTTGCACCGCCCGGCGGCACAGAGACGCGGCCCGACACTGCTTCCATGCCTCCAGAGCCTCACCCCGCCGGAACAGACCAGGACTCCCACGAGCAGGGACAGAGGCGGCAGACAGCGTCACAGGAGACTCCTCAAGCCCGGCAGGAGAAGTCAGCCCGGAAGAACCAGCCCCCACCCGAGGCCAAGCCCCAGGTGAGACCCCAGGAGCCCAACCGCTCCTGGACCTACAAACAGAAAACTGTCGACAGACAGAAAAAAGAACAGGAGGCATGCTGGGTACTGTACCCTTATGTACTCCCTATAGGGAGAGGGAGGGGCGTACCAGCATTCCTACTTTCTTTTTTCTGTCTGAGAGATAGTAGATCTCACTTGTTATTAATGAAGGGGACGAGGACAGGAGGGACCTGGGGGTAATCCAGGATTGCACTGGGGGTCAGGAGGACGGGAACGAGATGGTCAACTGTTAAGTTGGATGTCATTAAATGGCCTCCAAACAAATGAGTGTGATGCACTATCTTTGAAAAAAGAAACTAACACATACCACAAAATACACAGTATAAATTCAGAAGTAAAATCTTCTGAAATTAAGTGCTTTCATAGCTCTCACTTTTTTGTTTGTTGTTCACGTGTTAAGCGCAATCTTAGCCCCAATGACGAGGTCCCCTTTTCCAGCACAGCATGCAGCAGGTGATTCCCTGAACAGTAAAATTAAGCCATCAGAGCACAGCTTGAGGAAGTATTAGCGACAAACAGACAAGGAAGGCCTCAGCAAGGCGTACATACTTCCAGTTGGATTAAATAATGCTCGTACAGCTTGTTTTTGGTACACAAAGTACCTTTCAGAGCAAAAATGAAAAACAAACACAATAAAATAAAAGAAGCAGGCAAACTAAACAAGAAAATAAAATGCGTACGCGCCACCACGCACCGCACTTGTAAGAGACCCGCCCACCCTCTTTCCCCGAGTAATTTCATGCTGAATATTTTCCTGCCAAGTCCTACGTGTCCTGCCACCATATGTGGAGTCCTGCTGTGAGCCTAAAAGGGTGCCTTATCGGGGTTGTTTCTGTTATAAGCACTCTTCGCATTCCTCTGTGCTCAGCCCCAGGCTCCTCTTGTGTAGCAGTGGTTGAGAGGGGCCCTGGAAGGGCTACTAACCTGTTTTTGTCCTTTTTTCTTTAACTCAGGAACCGGTTGGTGACAGAGTTGAGGAGAAGGCGGATGAAGACAGGTAGAGTAAATGTAGTTATTTACTGTATGTATTTGACTTGCATGGCCTTTTCCCTTCACAGGCAAAAGGTCAATGGGCTAGCTTGCGCACTTGTTGCCAAGTTTCTTACTGACGAATAAATAGGGTGTTTTGAAAGGTGACGATTGATGTATCTGAACCAGAAACGACACCCTGACAAGAGGGCAAAAATGTTTTTGAGAGGGACACTTGCAGGGCCCTTTCCATGAATGTCTTGTCCAACATGCTAGGTATGGAGGAAGGACAGGGACAACCACATATGCTTTGAGTTTGCCTACCAGAGCAGCTGCAGAGCACTGCACCTGGGGAAGATAAACACTGCTTTGACTTAACGTAGAGATAAACTGGATTGAGGAAGTCACATGTCAGTGTCACATGTCTGACAGAAGCACCTTTAACATGCATATTGTTATTCCTGGTTGGAAATGACGAAACTGAATTCAACATTTTAATTAGAAGGTTGGAGTTTTTCAAATTGTGGTTTTACTGCTAAAAGACAATGTGATGTGCCAGACTCTAGCAAATCACTTTGTCTCTGTTGCTCCTAATGCATGCTTTCTTTTTGTCAGCGCATACCAGAGCGTCAATTAAGGCAACCGCTAGTCAGTACTACATTGTTTGCTGTACTTGCACTGCGCCCACATATCAAGCTGAGGATACCAACTTTGGGGCAGATTCACAAGCCCCTTGTGACACTTTTGCACTGCTGTTGCGCCACTTTTGTGAAGCTGTGGTGGTGTAAACAATGCGCCACATTGCAACACATTTAACACGTGACGCATCATTGTAAAACCCTGCGCCACATTATACCTGCCTCAGGTATAATGTATGCAGGGTGGGCATTCCGACGCAAGAAAGCCTCGTAAAAGTGTAGATTTCACTGTGCCATTTGTACAACACCATTGTGTTAAAATCTTATGCCTGCTTGAAGCAGGCATAGGGAGTGGTGCAGCACAATAGGTATAGGCCTTCCTGAGCATTGCCGGAGTTGCGTCGTGCTTGCGACACAACTCCAGCAATGCGCGACCTTTGCGCCAACAGATGCATGCCGCAGCTGTCAATCCTTTCACCATGATGCGCTGCATTGTAAATGCAACACATCCATGGTGGAGCAAGGGTTTTTTTGCGCGACGCAAGTAAACTGACGCATCTCTGCTATGATGCAGAGATGCGTCAGTTTCTTGTAAATCTGCCCCCTAATTTTTATCCTCCCCCTTCCAATTTATACAGCATTAAAATGTTTGATTATACATTTTGCCTTTTATGTGTATATACTTTAATAATAGTCTGCTAATATTTAATTTACCAAAAAGTTGCAGACCCCTAGAAGTTGATGAACCCCAGGTTAAGAATCACTGCTTTATTTGGTGGACCACTATACATTTAGACAAGGAAATTGTGATTTGCATCCTGATGCATGTGGACTTCTGCTTTGGTAGTGGTGCTATGTCATATTGGATTCTAGCAGAGCAATGGTTATCATGCGGAAGGTATGCAGAAATGGTCATCATAGCAGTATCTGCAAGCTATTGTCTGGGCAGGACTTACACTGTAAGTAACTTGAACAATCCTGGGCAAACTCAGCAACCCCCTGGAAGAGTAAACATTCTCTTGCCATAGTGAGCAGCACTGACCTAGGGATCTTCTCTAATGTTTAAATAGATCATAGTGAGCCACACAATAGTATAGTTGGCAGACTGACATAACATTAGCAGTAGAACTCTTACAATTGAAACTGACTGGCAGAGCCTCTCAGATATTTGCCAGGCAAGCATCCACATTTTTTGTTCCACTAGGCACACAACGTTTGTGTAGATGGTATATGGTTTTCTGATGGGGAGCCACATTGTTTCATGATGAAATGAGAGTGACAAAGTACAGAAATATTTCTTTAGGTCCCCTTCACATTGCCAGAAAATCAAGGGACGTTTTGGCAAGTGTGTTTGAAAAATGAGGGTGTTAAATAAAGTATATGGCCTAGTTTTATTCTGAAAAATGTGTGAAGAAAACAGTACCACTCTGTTTATATGATACTCATGTTCTCAGATGAGCCCAAGCATTTTGAACTTGCTGCAAAGCCAACTCGGTGCTTTAGGGTTTCACATAGATCCAGCGTCCCAAGGAAGTACCTTATAAATGATGAAGTCAGTGTTACCTTCCTCCAGTGGTGCCTGTGTTGTAAATAAGGCACGCCGTGGTTTGAAGGTAAGATCTTTATTTGCTAAGTTATCACAAAGAATGCCGTCAGCTGTCAACCAGGAGCCGCGCCGCTATGTCAACATTCCATAGCGAGCGCCGGCTGACACAAGGGGTGTACCAAGTACTGGGGAATAAGAGGGGGGAAAACATGGGGAAAGGGAAATACCATGGAAGTAAGATACAACACATCATCCTCCCTATGGGAACAGATAACAGTAAGGAAACAAAAGATGCAGGCGGGGAAGGTATACAGCCCTCCCAAAGGGATAGGTAAAGGGGCTGTGTCCTCCCTGTCCAGGCTATTGAACAACCTCGGGGAACCTGCTTAGCTGACAGGGCTCGCCCTAAGAAATCTATCTCATTTGGAAATGTTTATGCCACTGGGGGGCGTTCCTAGGTCTACCACTCCTCCTGTCTGGTCTGGTATCCCCACTGATGTCTCAACCCTCAGACCTTGTCGTGTGAGACCTGGATCCTTCCCCTCCTGCTGGCACCACCCTGTCATGACTCCACAGTCTACCATCCTCCATGACTACGGAATTCTTGTTTCGTATCTTGATAGTACTGGGAGCATAAAACTTGTCCCCTCCTATTCTCAGTCTCTCGGGTTTCTTCACATAGACTCTTTGTCCTTGCTGGAATCCTCTCTCCTTAACTCCCCACTTCTTGTCGTACCACTCCTTGTATTTGCGTTGATTGGCTTCAATCCTCCTCTTGATCTCCTGGGGGTTGGCCTCCTCTATTTGTCTTCTTCCCATCCAACTGGGTGTGAGTTTGGTGCCAGCTTTCCTCCCCCTCAGTAACTCGAAAGGCGTACACCCAGGGGTAGAATTAGGCGTGGTATGGTATGCCCACAACATGTCTCTTAACGCTTCTTCGATGTTCTGGCCCGCTTGCTTGGCTAACTGTATGCACTCTTTCACCATTCGGTTTACTCTCTCCACCTTGCCGTTTGCTTTGGGACAGTACAGGGGCGTGCGGACATGTACTATAGAGCAGTCCTTGAGAAATTCCTTCATTTCTTCTGATGTTAGCTGTACGCCATTATCTGTCACCAGTGTCGCAGGCACCCCTTCTCTTGAGAACACCTCTTTCATAAACTCGACGATCTCTCTGGTGTTTACTTTGTGGACTATCTTGCATGTTATCCAACTAGAGTAGTAGTCCACCATGACTAGTAGGTACCAGTCTTGGGGCCCTTTGCCATGGATCGGCCCGGCTATGTCAAAGCCTAACTTGTTCCACGGAGCTTCGGGTACCTCCACTGGTGACAAGGGTGCTCTTCTCGTGGTCTTAGACTTGTCACTCAGACTGCACGCGTAGCAATCACGCACTTTGTCCTCCATTTCACTGTCCATCGTTGGGAACTAGTAGTCCGTACGAAGTCTAGCTTTGCTCAGACTTCTGCCTAAGTGTCCTTTGTGTGCCAGATCCACTATTTGGTTCCTTAATGCTTCTGGAGGGACTAGTTTCCCGGATTTCAGTATAAAATCTCCTTCTACTGATAGGTCTTCCCTCACATTCCAATATGGCTGGATCTCCGTTTCCATGTCCTTGCACTTCTTCGGCCATCCCGTGAGTATATATCTCTTCACCTTCTTCAGTGTTTCATCTTGTTCCATCTGAGTTTCCCAAGTATTCTTTTCTACCGCTGCTAGGCGCAACTCCAGAATTGAGTCACCTCTCAACTCTTCTTCCACCTCTTCCTCTGCCGGCGCTCTCGACAGGAAATCAGCTACCCTGTTTTGTTGTCCGGGAATGTAGGATACTTTGAAGTTGTAGGCTTGCAGTCCCACCGCCCATTTGGCTATACGGGGCGTCATGCTTTCCATGTCTTTCTTTGTGAATAATGAGACCAATGGTTTATGATCGGTCTGCACTTCAAAGGAAGTTCCCCAGATGAAAAATCTGTAGTGGCAGACCGCTAACGCTTCTTTCTCTATGGTAGAGTAATTTTTCTCTGATGCGGTGAGGGTTCTAGATGCAAAGGCCACAACGTTGATTTTGCTCCCTTCTCTTTGTGCTAGGGTGGCCCCTATACCTCTGTTGCTGGCATCCGTCGCGATGATGGTCACACCATTTGGGTCAAACTTTCCTATAAACGGGGCCTCGATGATGGCCTTCTTTATGCCCCTCATTGCCATCTCTTGCTCTTTACCCCAATCGAAGACACTGTCTTTTTTGATCAAGTCTCTTAATGGCTGTGACACCATAGCAAAATCCCTAATGAACTTGGCCATGAATTCCGCAAGACCCAGAAACGATAGAATGTCCTCTTTGCACTTGGGAGTAGGGGCGTCTCTCACTGCTCTGACTAGGTCATGCTTGGGCTTGATGCCCTCTTCCGACAAGGTGTGTCCTAGGTAGTCTACAGAACATACTCCTAGCTTGCATTTTGAGGGTTTGGTGGTGAACCCCACCTCTCTCAATTTTTTCAACACCTCCTTTGCCATCTCATTGTGTTCAACCTCACAACCTCCGTAGATTAGTATGTCATCTTGGAAACAGAGGGTGTTCTTGCAGTCCTTTAATACATGTTGCATGACTCTTTGGAAGGCCGCGGCCGCTGACGCCAAACCAAATGGCATACGCAAGAACTTAAAATTTCCAAACGGGGTTTGTAAATGCCGTGAGTATCTGAGAATCCGGGTGAAGTTTGATTTGGTAGTAGGCTGAGGACAGATCCAGCACACTGAAATACTTTGCCCCCTTGATTGTGCTCAGCATTTCGCCTATCCTGGGAAGGGGAAATCTGTCCACCAGGATGTTCGCGTGGAGGCCTCTCAGGTCCACACAGAGTCTTATACTGTTCCCTCCATCTTTTGCCGTGATCACAATCGGGGCCAACCAGGCAGAACTTTCTATCTCCATGATGACTCCCTGACTGACCAGTCTCTGAAGTTCCTGCTGGAGGGGTTCTCTCATGCGTAATGGTATGGATCTGGTCTTGTGCACTACCGGTTCAGCCCCCTCCTTAAGAATGATCTTGTGCATATAATTCTTGAAAACTCCCAAACTGTCACTGAACACCTCCTTAAATTCTTCTGTGAGATTTCCATCTATGCCCATGGGGTCAATTAACAACACCTGTTCTTTGTTATTCGGGTCCAGTGTAATACCTAACTGTTTCTGGTGTTTCCAGCCCAACAGAGTTGAGCCACTAGAGGATACATATACCTTTCCTACTGTATGTCTATCCTTAAAGGAGATTCTCATCGTCACCATGCCCTCTAGTGGGATCCTCCCTTTATTGTACCCCTTGGGACTAATGTCAGGTTGCATCAATTTCACGGGATGGTTTGCAATTTTTTCCTCAAATACATTTTTATCCACCAGGGTGTAGTGGGAGCATGAGTCGGCGTACATATTAAACTTCACACCATCCAGTAAAACATCACATTTAGGATACATGTCCACATCATCTTCCTCCTCTTCTCCTACTTGGAAAATATAGGATCTCTCCCCTTCCTCCCCTTGTGTGGATTCCTCAATAACATGCACTGCTTTACCAGGAGTTTTACACACTTTAGAATAGTGTCCCCATCTGTTGCACTTTCTACACTGCACATTCCTAGCGGGCACTTCCAGTTACTCGCCAAATGATTGGGACTGCCACATTTGAAACACACCATAGGGCCAGACTTACTGCGAATCACCTCTTTGTTCTTGTCCCCTACTTTACAGACAGTTTCTCCCTCTGTGCTAGACTTGTTTTCTGCCCTCTCTTTGTTTGTCCCCTCAGGTGATTTCATTTCCCTAATACACCTCGTGGTATGTTCTAGTCCCTTGGCTATGTTAATGGCTTCCTCTAAATTGGGGTTCTTGGTGAGTAATTCCTCTTGGGTCTTGGTGTCATTGGTGCACCTCACCAGTTGGTCTCTGATCAATGAGTCCGTGAGTTGCCCAAATTCACATGTGGCTGACAAACCTCTCAATACTGCTATGTAATTGCTCACTTTCTCTTCCCTCTTCTGCACCCTCTTAAAAAACGTATGCCTTTCCATCACCACATTTATTTTCTCTTTGAAGTGAGCACCTAATTCCCTCAGTGGGCTTTCATAGACATTTACACCTTCCTCCACTTCTTCTTGATCATCCTCCACTAACCTCCCTGTTATATCTTCATAGATCTTCCTCCCATGTGTACCTAAATTGTGGAGAAGTATATGCTGTTTACGTATGTTGGTGTAATTGCTACCTCCTATGGCAATTAAATACGATTTAAAAATACCTTCCCACCTCCTCCAGGGAATGACAGGTTCCCCTAACTCATTAAGGAAGGGTGGAGGCTGACTCATACCAGCACCAGCCATTGCCATACAGTTACTTAACTTTTCAAATTGACCTTTAGACTGCTGATAACAGAATAGTAAATAATCTGCAAGGCAGATATTCTATTTAAAGATACTTCAAATGTTCCCCACTTCAGCCCACCAATAATAAAGTTCAGAATATCAAAAGACAACAGCAAAACAGGGGGTATGGCAAGTCCCCTTTTTACTTCCACAGACTTCGTCTCAAAAGCCAATGAGACCGCTAGCCACCACCCACAGGCAGGACCTTCCTGTGGAATCAGCTTCCCCTCACAGAAATTACTTCCAGTCAAGTCGGAAAAACGAGGGGAAAGACTACGGTGAAAACACGTTGGACTCTGGGCTTCTCCTCAATGTGAGATTGCAGTTACTCGAGGTCTAAAGCTAGAACAAGCGGGCGAAAGTCAGAGGCTCGTGATACCAGATGTGAGGAGACGTGACGGAAATGCACGCCGCCTCGCGCTGAGGTACTTGCAGGCTGTTGAATTCCTTCTCACACTCACGCGCCGCAAGCTCCGAGTTCATTAGCTGAGTTCAGTAGAAGAGCGGTGCGCAGCCTGTCTCCAGATCTTTCGCCAATTCAGCCGCCTGCCCTTAAAGCGATCGCCTCACAAACGTCGTCCTCGCCTTCGCGCTCTTCACCTCAGCGCCCCCTGTGTCCGGTCAGACACACGAACTAGGTCTGAAGCGCGCTGATCCCTAGAGCCTGGACGCAGCTCCCTTCAAAGCTTATAGCTGTGGGCTGGTCGGAAGCGAGGCGCTCGACACGACACCCGAATTTAATTCCAAACCACCCTGACAGTTTTCCCTTATGCCAATGCACGAGGATAGAGTCAGTATCACTACGTCTGAATACTCTTACTTGAGTTTCTTTGTTCTCCGCTTACACAAATGATAGGTGGTCACTTCTTCTGTCACCTCACTTCATTGGCTCCATTAAGATTACTTTCACTTCTTTCTTCGTCGACAGCAATGAAGTCACCCCAGGGAGACGACATCCACTGTCCCTGGCACAGTTTTCCTTTACCTCGTCGCCAAGAATTGTTGTAAATAAGGCACGCCGTGGTTTGAAGGTAAGATCTTTATTTGCTAAGTTATCACAAAGAATGCCGTCAGCTGTCAACCAGGAGCCGCGCCGCTATGTCAACATTCCATAGCGAGCGCCGGCTGACACAAGGGGTGTACCAAGTACTGGGGAATGAAAGGGGGGAAAACATGGGGAAAGGGAAATACCATGGAAGTAAGATACAACAGCCTGCTAATACTTTAGAAACTTAGCAGGGTGTGTCTTATCTAGACATTCAACAGAAGGAGAATTAGCCATCTGAACAAAAGGGATATGGTAGTCGAAGCTAAATAAAAAAAAAAAGATTTCCCTATTGTATGTACAAAAACAAAGATTAGACACTATGTTTAAAAACACAATGGAAAGGTGCTGGCATTTTAAAAATACAAAGTACAGCCAAATATCTTTGTACAATTCTTATACACACAAAATATCATCTGAAAACAGCGTTGGTATGTATTCTCTTATTTAAAAAAAAATTCTAATAATAATTAATTTACTGTCAAAAAATCTGTTCACGCAGCATTTCGGTGAACAAGAAAAACAAATTTTAGCACCTTCTTCGGTATAAGAATGTAAATCATACTAAAAAACATTTGCATAATGAATAGCTTTTTTTGCGAATTTAAATGGTATACTGAAATGGTATAGTGTTTTTAAATAGATAGACATGGCTATTTAAATTTGATGCTTTGGTATGTTCTGAGTTTGTTTGTAATGAATTGTAAAAAATAATATATCAAGCGTTGGATGATAATAATATGTATTTCTCTGTTTTTTTAGAATGATTTTATGATTTACATTCTCGTCCTGAAGAAGGTGCTGAAAAATTGTTTTATTGTTCAACGAAACGCTGCGTCAACAGTTTTTTAAAAAAGTGACTTGTGACTTGGTTCAAATACGTAATTGTGTATGATTATGTATTTGAAAAATAGGGTTGCGCTTTCCCTACTTCTGTGATCTTTTATGTCACACCAATGCTGTTTGCAGATTATATTTTGTGTATAAGAATTGTACAAATATATTTGGCTGTAACTCAGAATGTGTAGAAACATGCAAAAAGATTCTAACAATTCTTCAATTATCTAAGGAATGCAAAAAATAATCATGTTTTTTGTGCTAGTCACTGTAAGGAAGAAAAATAGAGCTGAAGAAAGAAAAGCAATGTTTAATTTTCGTTGCTTTCAACAGATGCTTGATCATCTGGCCTGCCTTTCATCTCAGCAACTGGCAGCAGTATTGTGACGTCAGGCTTTCACAGCAATAACTTATTACAGTCAAGCTCTGACAGCTTTTCTGTAGTGTCACTAGTCGCTGATTATAAAGAAATGAGAGACGTGCATTTACACAGGGGCTGCAGAATCCCATGTGTTATAAGGACATTTGAGACCCATGTACTAAAACCAAGCTCTCTGCTGAGGTGCATTGACAGTCCAGCCACAGGACGTTCCAAGGATGTCCATCAGTTCATTAGGGCTGTGAGGCCGTACCAGGCAGTGAGTGGCAGGTCTAACCCTAGTAAATAATGCAAACCTTTCTAACTCGTCGGGGTTTGGGTGACTAAGAGGACATCATGTATTGTTTGTGTCCCTGGTGATACCCTGGCAGACTCACGGAGTTCAACACCGGATAGATTCTTATTCCTGGATCCAAGCCAGTTACTTTTTTTTAACGTGTGCGTTGAGCGCCACCTGCTGTCAGAAAACAAGAGTATCGCTGCCGCTGTTGAAGTAAATAAAGATCGGCGGGAAAACATGTGAAAGACTCGGAAAATATTTTGCCAGAATTCGTCACGAGATGTACGGTCATCCTCTTCACGCTTTCTGCTGGACGTAAAAACACGTGCAGCTTTCGCTAGTGTTTTTAAGTAAACTGCATGAATTGCAAACTGTGGAATCGGGAAACCCGAATGTAGCTTTAGCTTTTTCTATGTGCCCGTGGTAAACTAAGTGCCATACTATTTGCATCCTCTCAAGTGTTGCGTCTTTATGTTCGTACTATATTGTGCTTTGGTTAGTGACGTGAGCTGCTTCTTAGCAAGGTTCTGTTCCAGGCAGCTGCCGGGGGTTGCTTGCTCTGACCGGTCCGCTCTCCAGTCGTGGGTCAATTTATCTCGGAATAAAAAGTCTACAGCAACTTGCCAGTGTCCCTTGATATTCTACGGTCTACCTGGGAAGCCGGCTTTATTTTTCACATCTTTTTGCATTGTAGCATTTGTACAGCACTTACAGCCCGCATTTATACACATAACAATAGAATTCTAGGCAGTAAGGGTTTCAGTTAGGAACCACACACTAACAAAGACCTGTGTGTTCTGTGAACCATACTTATCATGGAACATTTCTAGATACGACCGCTTTCTGTTGAGCAGATTCCGATTTGGTCTCTACCACTTGCTTTTAGCTGTGCCGAGTGGAGCACATAGAGGTCAAGTGCTGCCAGCTTGCGGCTGCGACAACCTGTCTCCGCAAGACTTGGCTCACTTTTTATTCCTGTGTCCTTATTATTCGAGTCCAAGACAATTGTTTTTAAAACCTTTGCTTAAAAAGTTGAACTTTGTACAGATTAAGCCTGCACTTTTATATCTTCAGATGTTGCATGACGACAGTACCTTTTTTATCTGTAAGTTTTTAAAAACAGCCCGGAAGTTCAGATTAAGTATGGAAGGATGATTCCAAGATGACCTGCACTAAACATGAAATCACGTCTTGAATAGGCACATTTATTTATACTGGTCTACTCTCTGCAATTTTAACTCTCTCGCGAATTGCCTACTTTTAAAAAATGTTTATAAAAATCTTGAATGAATTGTATAACATTGTACTTATGTGCTTTTATGACTGCTTTTCTGACAGTCGAATAAAGGATTTTTGATTTGATTTGATTTGGGTTTCAGTTATCGCCCCTCGTGCAGAAACATACAATGTACTGTGAGTATTGTGAGTTCAACGAAGATCAACGTGTTATTGTGGTGCTATAAATGTTTAGAGACACTATCCTTACTACCAAAGGTGAAAAAAGATCCAGTAAGTTAAAATCATATAATACGAAAAACCAAAGCACTCAAAATGGTATTGGGACAAAGAGAGAAGAAGCCATAATGAAGGTGCTACCCCCTGCCGAATGACTTGGTTAATCAACTTGTTAATTTTGGATCGTGCTGCTCTCAATTGAGTGATCATCCGCTAATATATTCTCAAGGTGGATTTGTTTATCTGTGTATCTTGTTTCACATTGAAAAATATATTTTGCACGTTTTTGGTGGAGACAGTTAAAATAAAATAAAAAAGATCTATTGGGATAGCTTATGTCCCTATAATATGTCTCACACTGACCTATAATTTTCTATCACGTTTTAGACAATATCTCATCTCACATATTCTTTTTCAGCACTGGGTATCTCTATGGATATTTAATCTTTCCTTCACATTACCGATCTACTTCCCTGGTATATAATTTTTACTTTCAATTCATTCATCATTCTGGGTTCTTCTCGCGTGTCTCTGGTCCTCTTTTTTTCTCTTGTCTTTCCTTACACCTTTTACACGAATGTACAGTATCTTACATGTATCTTGTTTGTAAATATTTCACAGCCTTGAAAAAGGTCACGAAGGGATGAAACACGTGTTGGCTGTTCATCTCTGAAGGAAAAAAAATTGGGAATCATCTGTGTTTGAAGATTATTTGACTGTCTACGCTCTGCAATAAACAAGAAGTGTGCTATATAAAAACAAGTCCTTACCATTTGGACATTGTACTTATTGTTCCAATAACATTTTGAGTGCTTTGTTTTTTTCGTAATATATAATTTATACACATGGATGCCCAGGGCAGGCCTTTCCTCAGAGAGCGCCCTGGGCGAAACTAAAATCGACACCCCACCCGATCGCCCTGCCATTGGTGGATCTGATGTGAGCCCTTTTGTGCTTACTGGCCAGTCCTGGCTGAATAATTTAGACCACTGAAAGCACACATTTGCCCCATTTCGCCTCACCTTATTCACCTATTCAGTTGCTATACTATAGGGGATGGAAGTCCGTGGGAGGGTGTGAGGGAGAATGAAGGGGATTGGGGGAAAGGTAATCATTTCATTTCATTAATCTTTATTTCGATCACAGATCATAAAAGATGCAGAACAATACATACATTTAAAAACTTATTAAACATAATGTGATCCAAATTTATAAGAGGTAGTTAAAATGTAGATAAGACATTTGTGGAAAGCCGCTGGTCATGTCCATTTAGGTAATCAAAAGGGAGAATAATGAAAATATAGAGCCTGCACTGCGAGGATAATGAACAGAACGGCGGCCTGGAATTAAAGCATATCAATGACAGCTCTGGAGATAATCCACGCGTGTGCCTTTCCAACTGTAGGTGCCCAGGTCACCCCTGCCAAAAGCCGGCCCTGTGGATGGCAGGCTATGCTGTGCTGTGCAGGTGTGTTGTTTCGCCTTCAGCATGTGAGGGAAATGTTTCCATGACATGCGTGATGCAGGGTCGGTTCCTCTGCCCATGGCATGCGTGATGCAGGGTTGGTTCCTCTGCCCATGGCATGCGTGATGCAGGGTTGGTTCTTCCGCCCATGGCATGCGTGATGCAGGGTTGGTTCCTCCGCCCATGGCATGCGTGATGCAGGGTTGGTTCCTCCGCCCAGGCGGAGCAGTGCACCCCACAGGTTTACAGCACAGCAAATAAGGAAAAATAAAATGATAATAATAAGCTATCCTTTTTTTTCCATGCTGAGGCAGTTCAGCGGGTGGAGCTGGGCTGCTCTGCTCACAGAACAGGGGCAGGAGGGGTGAGTGCACGGTCAGTGCGTGTGATGGTTTGTCCGGCCGTCTTGGGCAGGCCAAACAGTCATGCGCACTTAGCATGCTCTCCACTGGGCTGTAATACGCAGCCTGGGTGGAGAACATGCACAGGCTCCCACTGCCTGTTTGAGCGCCGAACCACAGCGCTCATACCAATCATAATGCTGAAGAGGGCAGGGTGTGATTGGCTTAGGGGAGTCTGGGAGCCTGAGTACTTCCGGTCCAGATAGAAACTGAGGAGAGGTACCGGCAGGCAGGTTAAGTGCTTTTTATTCTTTTTAACCCCCCCCCGTGTGATGAACGAGGAAGTGTGAGAGATCCACAATTAATGTGATTTGTGTTATGCCTGTGGCACAAATTACTACTTGTGTAACAATATATCTGTAAGAGACATTAGTTAGTGATAGATTCCTTACCTTAGAATATCCCCAGGCATCAGATTGGATCTGGAAAGTTTTGCTAGCAGTACCTCTGCGCGTCAGTAGGTGGCGTTGTGGGGCTCCGCGTCCGTCGCTGGTGTCGTAAGCGCTGAGATGACGTCACAGAGACTACTTAGGCGCCACACATGTGCACTGATGTCAGTTCTGTACACAACTTTCCGCGCCAGGAACGCAGAGCCATGCAAGAAACTGACAACTGGTGATTAAGAAACTAGGGCCCTTAAAAGGGAAGTCCCTAACCCTAGAAATCAGTTTGCAGAACGGGGTCGATGGGTGGGGCGGTAAGGAATCCATCACTAACTAATGTCTCTTACAGATATATTGTTACACAAGTAGTAACTTGTGCATCTGAAAGAGACAAGTTAGTGATAGATTCCTTACCTTAGAATAGATAACCCAGCAATACTAACCCAGGTGGTGGGTCTGCGTACAAGATCACACCAGAAAGTCACGGAGAACAGAACGGCCAAAGAAGCCGTCTCTCTGGACTTGGCTGTCAAGGGAATAATGCCTGGTAAAGGTATGCAGTGAGGACCACGTAGCTGCCTGACAACATATCCTGCAAAGGAAATCCCCGTTCCGGAGCAGTAGTGGCTGCTGTCGCCCGAGTAGAATGGACATGCAGCCCCACAGGAGGCTCCTTCTGAGCCAAGGAGTAACAGGCTTTGATGCAGAGAATGACCCACTTAGAGATGGTCCATTTGTGCACGGCCCGACCTTTCTTGGCGCCCACGTAGCCAACAAAGAGTTGGTCATCCACTCAGAACTTTTGTGTGCGCTTCTGATAAAATGAGAGCACGCGTTTTGGGTCCTCTCTTCCTCCTTTGAAGAATGCGGAGGCAGAAAGAAGGTGGACAAAGTGATGTCTGCCCGATGTGGAAGGGCGTGACAACCTTTGGCAAGAAAGAAGGACGGGTCCTTAAAACCACCTTATCCGGATGAACAGAAAGGAAAGGAGGTTAAGAAGAGCCTGGAGCTCGCTCACTCACTCTTCTGGCAGACGTGATAGCAACCTGGAAAGCAGCCTTTAAGGCGAGAAGACGTAATGGACAGTTGTGAAGCAGCTCAACAGGAGCACGCATCAAATAAGTCAACACAGGATTCAAGTTCTACTGAGGCATTATAAAGGGGACCGGAGGGAACGTGTGTATAATGCCCTTCAAGAAATGACTAACAGGAGACTTGAAAAGAGAAGGCTGATCTGGAAGCCGTAAAAAGGCAGAAATGGGCGAGAGATAGCCCTTGATAGTGCAGAGAGCAGAGCCCTGCTGGGCCAGAGAAAGGAGGAACAGAAGAACCTCAGAAAGAGGGGCAGAAAGGGGATCCACAGCCTTCGCTGTGCACCAAGCCACAAATTTGTTCCACCTGCAGGCATATACCATTTTAGTGGAGGAACGCCTGGCTGGCAAAATTACATCCCAGACTTCGGGAGGAAGATCGAAAGCCGTCAACTGTTGCCGCTCAATCTCCACGCATGGAGGTGGAGGCTCGACAGGTTCAGGTGGGGGACCATCCCCTGCTGTTGCGCCAGAAGATCCTCCCGAAGAGGCAGTCAGAGCGGGGGATCGATCGCCATGTTGAGTAGTTCGGGATACAAGTATCTTTGTGCCCGATCCGGAGCTACAAAGATGACTTGGGCCCAGTCGCACCTAATCTTCTTCAGCACTCTGGGCAGAAGTGGTATAGGTGGAAAGGCGTACAATAGACCGCAATTTTACTTGCGACGAAAAGTGTTGCCTAGCGAGTGCTACCTTGGAAATTCCAACGCGCAGAACTGATGACATTGCGCGCTCTCTTCGGTGGCGAATAGATCTAATCAAAGCTCTCCCCACTGCTCAAAGAGACCTTGCGTCACGTCCGAGTTCAATACCATATGGCGGTGGTGTTGTCTGTGAACACCTGCACTACACTCCCCCAGACAGAGGGAAGGAATGCCTACAGTGCTAGTCGGATCGTCTGAAGCTTGATATGGAGCCGGTACTCCGCCGGAGACTAGAAGCCTCTAATCTCCGCCTATCCCAAGTGGCATCCCCTTCCCAGGAGAGATGCATCTGTAACTACAGTGTGCTCCGGTTGGAGAAGGGTGTGGGATCTGCCATTGACCCAATTGCGATTCGTGAGCCACCACTACAATTGCCGAGAAGTGCCCTCCGAGATCTGGACATGATCGGATAGGTTGCCCTGATGCTGCGCCCACTGGAAATTCAGGTCCCACTGCAGAGCCTTCATATGCCATCTGGCATGTTGCCCTAGCAGGATGCATGAGGCCATCAGGCCCGGGAGACGGACGGTCATCCTGACTGAAACCCGGGATAGAGGCTGAAAGATCGGAATCATAGCCTAAATATCCCAGACTCGCTGCTCGGGAGGATAGACCCGAAACTGCGTAGAATCCAGAACCACACTGAAGAAGGGGAGCTTCTGAGAGGGACTCAGGTGCGACTTCGGCACGTTGATGGAGAACCCCAGCAAATGCAGGAGGTAGGCCGGAGTCTGAAGGTGGGTGACAACTGCTTGGGGCTAGCCCGCCTTAAACAACCAGTCGTTGAGGTAGGGGAAGACTGACACCCCTATCCTACGCAGGTGAGCTGTGACCACCGCCATCACTTTCGTGAACACCCAAGGGGCGCTGGTAAGGCCGAAGGGGAGCACGGCAAACTGAAAATGCTTCTGGCCTACCGTGAACCGCAGGTAACGCCGGTGGGCCGGCAGGATGGGGATGTGAAAATATGCGTCCTGTAAGTCCAACGCTACCATCCAGTCTCCAGGGTCGAGGGCAGCCAATACCTGAGCCAGAGGCAACATCTTGAACTTCTCCTTCCGGAGGAAGCGAGTGACATTCCTGAAGTCCAAGATGTGCCGCAAGCCCCCCTTGTCCTTCTTGGGGACCAGAAAGTAGTGGGAATACCAATCATGTCCTACTTCTGGCCCAGTAACGCGCTCAATGGCCCCCTTGGCCAAGAGGGCGAGAACTTCCTGTTGGAGAAGCACCAAGTGATACCTCGACATGCAGTGGATCTGAGGCGGCAAGGTTGGGGGGTAGACTAGAAAGGGAGGGAGTAGCCCCCCCGGACGAGTTGCAGCACCCACTTGTCAGAAGTGACAGAACGCCAATGGGGAAGGTGATGCCGAATCCTGCCACCCACTGGCGTGGGCTGCGACCTGAGGCTCAGACTAGGAAGGCTTCGAGGCGGATGTCTTGGGGCGAAGGTGGACTGGCCCTCACGCCGGTCCCCGGAGCCACCTCAGCGGCCTCCACGGCCATGCTGAGTTTGGTTCTGCGCAGGCTTTTGACTGAATGAGCGGGCAGAGGGCACCCCTTTCCATGGCCACGAAAGGAATGAAAAGTCGATGTGGCTGGGCGCGTGGCAGAAAGGCCCAAGGACTTGGCTGTAGCACGAGAGTCCTTAAAACGCTCAAGCGCACTGTTGGTCTCATCACCAAACAGGCGAGTGCCATCATAGGGCATGTCCATGAGCGAGCTCTGGATGTCCAGGGAGAACCCAATAGATCTCAACCAGGCGTGGTGACGAAGCGCCACAGTCGTGGAAATTGCCCTACCGAGGGAGTCCGCGGTGTCTAAGCCACAACGAATGGCGAACCTAGCCGCATGCTTACCCTTGGCCACAGCCTGGGACAGCACAGCCTGGACCTCCTCCGGGCACTGAGGTAACAACTGAGCAACAGTATCCCACACTGCGTGGGAGTAGTAGCCCAACAAACATGCAGTGTTCACCGACCGCAGACCCAGGCTGGGCGAAGAGAACAACCGCTTGCCGAACTGCTCCAGCTTCTTATCAGGCGAATCAGAGGGAAAGGCACTCTGGGACGTCGAAGCTTGAATGACCAGACTCTCAGGCGTGGGGTGAGTGGTCAGAAAGGTAGGGTCACCCGGCGCCGGGCATCACGTTCTTATCCACATGCGCCCCTGTGGCCGGCCGCGACCAAGTGCCCAACAAGACGTCAGTGAGGGCGTCATTAAAGGGCAGTAGTGGCTCCGATGAAGTGGACGCCGACTGGAGCACCTCAGTGAGGAGATTAGTCTTGCGGGCCACCGTGGGGAGATCAAGGTTAAGGACCTCAGCTGCCGACGTAGCACCACCGTATACGAGGCACCCTCATCCATAGTGGGCACGGAGAGGCAAACTCTGGATCAGAGGAGACATCAAGGCCGCCGGCCTCCTCCAAGTCGTCCGCCCAGTCACACTGATGAGCAAGAGGGTCCTCGGACCCCTCCCAGTCATAAATCCTCTACCTCCGCCGTATATGGCACAGACCGCGGCGGCAGGGAAGGGATCGGGGAAGGAACAAGCGGCGCCGGGAACACCGCCGGCCGGGGCCGAACCGGTGCCGTATCCCAAGTCAGATCCCAGGCGGGGACAAAACCGCCCGGGAACTAATGGCATCCACTGCGGTGGCAGAGCGGAGCCGAGGGTGGCGCTGAAGCCGGCAGCATGGGACCTCGTGGTGCCTTGGCCGAAGCCAGCGGTGCAGGAGCTGGATCCGCTGGAGGAGTCGACGGACCAGCAGGATCCTGACACGGAACCACGGGGCCCGAAGGCGCACCGGCGGGAGCCCGAGGCCTAAACAGAAGGTCCATGGCAGTAAGAAACTCTTCACCTGTGCGGGAGTCGCCAACGGACCCAGGTAAGGTGGGTAGGCCGCGGGACTCCCAGGCTCCGAAGGATCCGCAGGGGCGGAACCCCGGTCCCCCTCGTCCGGATACCGAGGACCAACGGGGTGACATCTGATAGCAACAACGCTTCTTCTACTTCTTTTTGGGTCGTCTCTTACCTGAATCCGAGGGTGAAGACTTGGAGCCGGAGGAGCATTGACGGTGGCCCCGCGAGCGTTCCCGAGAACGGCCCCTGGACCTCGAATGGCACTGGGACGAGTGCCGAACTTCAAGCAACTTCCGATGCCGCTCCCTCAATGCTTTCAGGGCCATGGTTCCACAGTCCAGGAGTCGTGGTCGCGCTCCAGGCACTAGAGACGCCTGGGGATATTCTAAAGTAAGGAATCTATCACTAACGTGTCTCTTTCAGATGCTCTGATTAGCTGTGTCGGTCTCTTCATTGTACTAGTCATTTCTTCTAGCTAGCTTCTGTGCTTCCAGTGCTTGTATTTTAAGCACTTTTTTCTTATATACTGCTCTTCATTTGCACTCCATGTTCCTTCCATCCCAGCCCCAGCAATTCTTCCCTGCACCACGCCCTCCATCTTGCTTCCCCAGTCTTCTGTTTCTCTCCACAAAATCGGTAAATAAAAAAAAATGAGTATGTCATTTTGTAGGCATAGACTTGCGGTGTGCACGCACCTTTAAATGACACAAACACTGCATCATAGCACCTTTTAAACCTTTTTTTTCAGGGATATTGTAGAAGAAGTCTAAAAACCATTGGCAAGACCAATAGGCTCCAAAGGCGGGACTTTTTGGCATTCCCAATGCCTGTTTATAATTGACATTATGGGATGTTGGTGGTCAGAGTTTGTGATTATTTGGGATCTACAGGATGGACTCTTAGAGTCCTCCGAGGACCAGCAACCCTCTTGGCAGACTTGTCTGCATGGTTAGTTAAGGATGTCTGGTATAGCCTACAATTAAGGGTTCCATGTGTCATTTCATATGTTATCTAAATTCCATGGCCTAACACATTTTGAAGCACTTAACACTCACAATCTGTTGGGATTAAAATCAGTCTAAACAGTTGTGGATTGGTTGAAAAGTGGTTCAACAGGCAGGGTATTTGTTAGAGCTAAGTTCTTGCTCGAAGTATTAAGTGGGTCAGATATTATTTGTAATCAGTCATACGATCCCAGTCTACACTGGGCACACCTAACCAAGGATGCACAACGCCACAAATAAGGGCAGTGCGCTGATGATTAATTCAGGCCCATGTTTTTTTTAATGTGGTTGTGTTCAGTCGATTGTGGCATAGGGCTATGCGCCCTCCACCCCTGGCACACACATTCTTCCTGACCATTCCAAAAGCAAGTGAGATAAAATGTGTATTCCTATGGGTTTAGTTTTGACATATGGGCCAGCATTCAGAGGGTATACCCAACAGTTAAACCTCCGCAGGTGGGTGGGAGACCGAATTACTTGTGCAAAGGGGGAAAGGGGGGGGGGGGGGAGGGCGGAGGGATGGCGCATACCAGTCCATTTTTGGGACCCAAATCCACAGTGTGTAGTCTGATTTCTGTCCTCTGGGGAAGGATATTATGAGGTGAGCTGATGCCCAGGGAGGGGTCTGCTATCCAATCCCATGAAGGGCAAGCTTTGCACCTCATTTGTGGTGTAGTTCCCCCGCACCTCTCCCCCCCCCCCTCGCCCCCCCCCCCCCCCCCCCCCCCCAAGACGGGTAGATAGTGGGTAAACTTCCCCATATGCCCTCTCAGAGGAGGCTTAAAGCCAACCAGACAAAAGTGAGAAATGAGGTGGGGTACTGGACCATCTTGGCACTAGCACTAGGTCCCACTCTGGGTACCAGACAGTATTTCTCCTCACAGTGAAAGGAAGAATGGGGAGAGTTCTTCCACCCACCCATCTGCAATTCCTTATGCCAAAAGTATGCACAAATAAATCCTATATTCCTTTCTCTATTCGTAGGGAACAGGTGCAGCATTTCAGCACGCAGGTGGCCAGCTCATAGGGAATTCAAGCAACCATGGGCATTTCTAAAACCAAGCAACCCAGAGAAATACAAGTTAGATTGGATCCCAGAACAGTTTCTTATAAAGAAGGCCCCACAAACGTCAAACTATGGGTCGAAAAACACAATTTTTCCCATATTTATGTGAAAGAACTCAGGCACTTCCAGCCAATGGCCAAAGTCTTGTCAACCTGTGTTCTCATGCTCCCAATTGATAAGCCACCCCCCATAGGCGGGTGGACTTAACACATGTCATAGAAACAGACCAATATTGTAACCATGTAAAGACTTTTGTCACTTCTGGAAAATCTCAGAACTTTGTCACAAAAATGTGAGAAAAATCTGTGAAACTGTTCTGGAATGTGTAGATTGGTAGGTGTCTCTCTGTTCCAACTGACCCTGGAACCAAATACCACAGCTAACCATATCCCCAGAAAGATTGAAATTCCAAGGACTTTCTGGTTGCGTATGATATGCCCAACCCCACAAATACGAGAACACAAAATAATAGAACAATTCACCATTATCTATTGAATTTCTCTCCATTTCTCACTTCTAAATGTTAGTCAATTTGAAAGAAAATACATTTAGCAAAAAACTGTCTGATACGCATGATATTACATGTAACCCTAAATTCAGAGTCATACAGATAGCCACTGTTTCAGCGGGTTCACCTCCAGACTTTATGGGTTTTTGCCTCCTGTTTTTACCTTGTATTTGTTGGCTTTAGGACTCGGGGCACTTTACCGCTGCTATTCAGTGCTTCAGTGCATATACTCTCAAGGCATATTGTGTATGGATTGGTGTTTCCATGATTGGCTTATTTGATTTGCTACGGAGGCACGTGTGCCCAGGGCCTGTAAATCAAATGCTGCTAGTGGGCCTTCAGCACTAATTGTTTCCCCCTACACAAGTAGCCTTTCAAAGGGTTCTCAGACCTGCCACTACAGTGTATGTGCACAGTTTCTACTGCCATGTCGACCTGGCAAGTGCACCCACTTGCCAGACCCTAACCTTCCCTTTTCTTAAATGTAAGACACCCCTCAGGTAGGCACAAAATACCCCTGAGCAGGGTGCAGTGTATGTGAAAGTCAGGAAATGTACTGGTGTGTGGTACATGTCCTGATAGTGAAATACTGGGCAATTTGTTTTTCACTATTGCAAGGCTATTTGTCTCATAGGGTAACATAGAAGCGGCTTTGTGACACCTCACAAGCATTACTTTCCATTGGGACAAGATATAGAGTTTAGGCTGCCTGAACTCAGGATTTAAAAATGCATCTTTAAGTAAAGATGGTTTTTACATTGTGTGTTTGAAAATGCCACTTTTAGAAAGTAGCAATTTTCTTGCTTAACCATCCTGTGTGCCTCTGCCTTTTGTGTATTACCTGTGTGGGTTTAGAATGACATGGGATGTGCATTCATAATAGACCGATACAAATGGGGGTGGGGAGTGTTGGGGTGTGCCCTGCCTTTCCAGAGTGACACATAGGCAGGCTGAATAGGCCTGGCAGCATTCAACGTAGAGGGGGGAGTTGTCACTTGCACCTGAATGGACTGTGGAGCCTCCAAATCCTGTGATAAACCTGGCCTGAGCCAGGCTGAAGTGGTTTATGCGTGCCAGAGGAACTTTTTTTGTGCCAACTTCAAAGGAAAGTGCAATATAACTATTGGGGCCCTGACCCCAGAACTATAGATTACGAAGAGCTGGAAGAGCTGTGAGGAGAGACTACCACTTTGCTGTGTGCTTTGCTGGTTTGGCCTGCAGTTGCTGCTTCTGTCTACGGTAGGGAAAGGACTGGGCTATGCTTTCTGCATCCTAAGTATCTCCAAGGGCTTGATGTAGAACTTGCCTCCTGTTGGAAGTCTCAGGGAAATCAAAGACATGTTCTGGGTACCGGCTTTTGGAACTTGATGTTTCAGCTGCCCCAGAGGAGAAAAGGACAAGTTACTTACCTTCAGTAATGCTCATCTGGTAGAGACATAATCTAGCCTCAGATCCCTTACCTTTTAACTTCCAGGCATCCGGCTGGACCCAGAAGATTTTTCTCAGCAGTACCCCTGCGCGCCGGTAGGTTTCGTCAGCGTTGTGTTAGCTGTCGTCATGACGTCCGCGTCAATATAACCGCCACTCCGTCGCACTGACGTCAGTACTGTTTATGACTTTCCACGCCAGAAACTCAAAGCCAGGAAGGGACTGACCATGGTGTGTTAAAAATGAACAGCTAGGACACTGAAGGGGAACATTCCTGACACTTCAAAACCAACTCCGCAGTCATAGGAGGATGAGTGGGTCGGTAAGGAATCTGCGGCTAGATCATGACTCTACCAGATAAGGCGTTACCAAAGGTAAGTAACTTGTCCATCTAATAGAGACATCTAGCTGCAGATTCCTTAGCTTTGAACAGATACCCAAGCAATACCATCCCTGGAGGAGGGACTTCAAAATGACTTAGACCAGAAAGTCCTGCAAAACAGAGCGACCAAACATGCCTTCTCTGCGGACCGGAGAATCCAGGCAGTAGTATCTGGCTCACGTGTGCAAAGATGCTCACGTGGCAGCTTGGCATATGTCAGAGATGGGAACGCCACGCTGGAGACCTACGGTGGCTGCCTTAGACCTGGTGGAATTGGCCCCACGATGTTCAGGAGAATCCTTCTTCACTAAGACATAACACATTTCAATACAGAGGATGACCCATCGGGATATAGTCCTCTTCTGGACAGCACAGCCTTTCTTTTCACCCATATATCCAATAAAGAGTTGGTTTTCCACCCAGAACATTTTGGTTCAATCAAGATAGAGCAATAACATTCTTTTTGGGTCCAGAAGATGAAGACGTTCCTATTCCTTGGAGGGATGTGCGGTGCATAGAAGGTGGGAAGGGTGACCTACTGTCCTAAATGGAAGGGTGTTACCAGGCAGAAAGGATACCCTAGTCTGGAGTACTACCTAGTCCGGGAAGATCGTCAGGTAGAGAGGCTGTGAGGACAGTGCCTGCAGTTCACTGACTCTCCTGGCAGAGGTTAATGCCACAAAAAAAGCTGTCTTGATGGTGAGCAACCGCAATGGGCAGTTATGCAGCGGCTCAAATGGTGCACACATCAGGAAAGTGAGCACCAAATTAAGGTCCCACTGTGAGATGATGAAAGGTGAAGGAGGGTACAAATGAGTTAACCCCTTCAAAAACCTCTGCACTAGAGGAGATTTGAATAGAGAAGGCTGCCGAAGAAAAGAAGAAAGGGCCGAAAAGTAACCCTTCAAAGTTTGCAGAGCCCTGCTGGGCCAATGAAAGAATAAACAGAAGGACTTAAGATAATGGCGCAGATAAGGGGTCGACAGACCTGTCTTTACAATATTGACAAAACTTGTGCCATTGGCAGGCGTATACCGATTTCGTGGAGGGACCCCTGGCAGCCCAAATAACCTCACAGGCTTCGGGAGGGAGGTCAAAAGCATTCAACTGTCACCACTCAATCTCCACGCAAGGAGGCGAAGAGAGGACAGGTTCGGGTGGAGAACCCTCTCTGCTGCTGTGACCGAAGATTCTCCCAAAAAGGCAGCCTGACCAGAGGATCGATGCTCATGTCCAAAAGCTCGGGATACCAAACTCTCCGTGCCCAGTCCGGAGCAACAAGAATAACTTGTGCCCGGTCGCTCCTGATATTGAGCACTCTGGGCTTAAGTGGTTTGGGTGGAAAGGAGTATAGGAGGCCTGAGTTCCACTTGTGACAAAAAGCATCGCCAAGGGAGTGTCGCCTTGGAAACTCCAACGTGCAAAACAGCTGACATTGCGCGTTCTCTTTGGAGGCAAAAAGACCTAACCAAGGCTCTCCCCACCACTGTAAGAGACCTTTTGCCATCTCTGAATGGAGACGCCATTCGTGAGCTGCAAGGCACCTTTGGCTGAGCTCGCCGCCCTGATGTTCAGAGAACCGGCCAGGTGTTGATCCACTAGAGAAATGCCCCGACGGTCCAGCCACTTCCAGAGAAGCGGGCCTCTTGACAAAGAGTCCACCACCCTGCTCCACCATGTCTGCTGCAGTACCACATGGCAGTAGTGTTGTCTGTGCACACCTGTACGAGCCTTTCCTTTATTGCAGCAAAAAGGCTTTCAGTGCCAGCCAGATGGCCCAAAGGTCCAACAGACTGATATGGAGCTTGGCTTATGCCAGAGACCAGAGTCCTCTGATTTCCCACCTCTTCCAGATGGCTTTCCCACTACTGTGAAGTCTGGGTGGGGAAGAGAGAGAGAGAGAGGTCTGCTCTTGGACCATTCGCGGTTCGTTAGCCACCACTGCAGTTCGTTGGCAGTACCCTCTGAAATCTGAACCAGGTCGGTGAGAATGCCTCGATGCTGTGCCCATAGCACCAGTCGTCCACGCTCGCAAGAATAAAAGGGCAGCTCTTGCGCGCACGCGCCTACCTAGCGATTCCTGAGGCAGAAAGCCGGGAATCTTTTTAAAACAAGCACGCAAATCCTTTCCTCCCTTCTTGCACTACGATTGTTTTTAACTTTGGCACCACGTTCTTAGGGCTCTAGTGGCCATACCTACCCTACCCACGCACCGCTTTCAGACGATTAGGAGCTGATCGGTGGAGGGACTTGGCAAAAGTGAAGGCCGCCATCTTGGGGGTGAATTTGGCTTGCGCACTAGTTATCCTCCTGCTTAGACATAAAATGATTATCTTGGCTCGTACGCGCGCAGGGGACGCGCCGCTGGCGCACCAAAGGCAAGCCCGACTGCGCCCGTCCGCGCCCGACCGAGCCCAGAGGCAGAAAATGCTGCCCAAACTCCAACCACTGTGCAGATTTCGGACAACCTAAGATATTCCACCAAAATTCTGCATAATATTAGAACGATAGGCCTCAGCAACAGTTCATTTCACACTTGTTGCTCAGCTAAATTCTCCATGGCTTTGGAAGGCGCGGTAACCTGTAGGTCTTGTCGTTTTCAATGTAATATGGATACCGACAGTCGACCCGACCCACAATCTAAGCTTGATGAAGTCTCCACTAGCCCAAAATACATCCTGTGTAATGTGAGGTCCCTAGCCAAACATCCCATTGAAATTTTGGATATGATCTTCTCTCACTCTCCAGAGATCTGTTTCTTTACAGAAACTTGGCTTACTCCAACCAACCACCCGTCCATTCACCTGGCAATCCTGGCGGGTTATAAATTCATCCACCTGGACAGAATAGGCAAAACTGGAAGTGGTATTGCCATAGCTTTCAAGGAACAGTTGAAAGTTCAATGGACCTCTACCCTTAGTAACGACAGACTGGAACTAGGCATCTTCAAAATTGAAATATCTCCATCAGAGAGCTGGAATGGAGCACTATTATATCCGACCGCCTGGTCCGAGAGCCAATTTCTCCACTTTCTTGACAGAACAAATAGCTACTCAGGTTCTCGCCTCCTCGAAATTCATTCTATTGGGAGATTTTAATTTTCATGGCGAAGATCTTGATAACCCTGAAGTCAGCCAGCCTTAGTCTATTAGGCCTTTTACAAAGAGGGCAGGGTCCCACTCACTGCGCTGGGTACGCCCTTAACTGAGTTTTTACTAACATGGACCATCTTAGAACTCTCCCTTCGCGCCCTTTAAGGTGGACTGACCATTATATGGTCATGTTCACCTATCAATTTACATCTGTTCGTCCCTCTACCCAGAATAGGGAACTAAAACAGAAGGGGTTGCGTAAGTCTTGGAACAAATTAACCTTGGGTTCTTTTATTGAAGCCTTTCACCCTCATGTATTAAAGGGTGATCCGGAGGCTACCCCTGACGTATCCAAACTGTTCGAAGGTTTCAATTCAGATTTAGGGGCTGCCTTTGATCTCACGATTCCCCAAAGTCTACATAGTACGGCTCAGCTACGTCATTCTGCACCTTGGTTTACACCTGCATTAAAAATCGAGAAGTCAAATTGTAAGGCCTTGGAGAGACGTTGGAGAAATGGTAAAGATCAATCTGACCGACAGTCCTATAAAAGAGCTCTGGCAGGTTATCATAAGAATATTAAAGTGGCCAGATGTACCTATATCAAGGGCCAAATTGACCAGGCGAGCAACTCACCCAAAGCCCTTTTTACCACAGTGAAAGATTTTGTTTCACCTCAAGCCTGCAGGCAATCCCTGGAGGAATCGCAAGAACTCTGTGACGCCTTAGCAACCTATTTTCAGGAAAAAATCTTGTCAATCTATGCGAACTTTCCCAATAGAGAACTCTTAAGCTGGCCTCCTTAACGGGTCAAGAATAATCTGAAACTACAGTAACTAACATCCTGGATCACTTTGAACCTACTACCCTGAAAGAAGTCTCTAATTTACTATCGCTATCAAAATCTGGCTCTCCTGGCGACTTGTGCCCCCCCAAAATTATGGCCCTTACATTCTCCTATCTGTGCCTCAGAAATCCTTAACATTTTTAACAGTTCAATCCAATCGGGTATTATTCCCACAGATTGGAAAGAGGCATATGTTAGGCCAATATTGAAAAAACCTACAGCAGACCCCCGAATGCTTAACAATTATCGACCTACCTCCCTTTTACCTCTGCTAGCCAAACAATTAGAAACTATCTTAAAGAGGCAATTGAGCTCATTTCTAGAATCTAACAAAATGTTAGCTTCATCACAGTCGGGATTCCGGCCATGCTTCAGCACTGAGACTGCTGGTCTTGCGGTAAATGACTCGTTGAGGCGGATACTAGATGCTGGGGGATCCACGATATTGATTTTGCTAGATCTCTCCGCAGCATTTGATACCATCTCTCATTCTATGCCTGCGGAGAGATTATACGCATGTGGCATCCGAGGATCTGCCCTGAAAAAGCACAATAACTTTTTGAACGACAGATGGCAGAGGATTATGCTGGGTCCATATCTTTCACAGAAAATCTGCTTGGAAAACGGTGTCCCTCAGGGATCTTGCCTTAGTCAGACATTATTTAATGTCTATATGGCACCCTTAGCAAAAATTATCGAACCATTCGGATTCGATATAATATCCTACGCGGATGATACGCAGTTGATGTTTTCACTGGGTACCGACCTCGAGGATGAGAAACACCCTTTTGCCGCAGGCATGCTTGCAGTAGCAAACTGGATGACGGAGAATTGCCTCCAATTGAATCCGAGCAAGACGGAAATTATGCTTCTGGGCAAAGCCGCGACGATTTGGACATCTGATTGGTGGCCAGATAAGCTGGGTACGGCTCCTAGCCCGACCAAAGCTGTAAAAAAATCTTGGAATAAAATTGGACCCTACACCGTCTATGAAGGATCATGTGGCAGCTACATCGAGCTCCTGCTATTACAGTTTACGCCTCCTGCGTAGGATACTCCCCTATCTGTCTGTTGGGATTCAGGGAGGGCAAGTGCCTTCTGTCTAGTTCCCCGTCCTCCGATTTCATCCACCTACCAAGTGCATGCATGAATTTATGGACGCTCCCTTAGGCTCGCTTTAAATGGGCCTGCCTCCAGGAAACCGGTGCTTGGTTTCTATGATGGTCCCTTGCCTTGGGATTTCCTGTTCCTGTTTCCTTACCTTGTTCATTCTGAAGTGAGGTCTACGGAAGTTGGCCTCTGTTGGGCTGTTTGCTGACATCCCCTCCTTCCCTCTTATTTTTTATTCTCCTGGGCTTTTTTTGGATTTTCTGAACATTCAGTTGGGACCTTCTTTGATAACGGGTAACGCCAGGGGACACGCGGCTGCGTGTTCCAGTTAAGAGTTTGGCGACTCGACTTCCTGGTCTTTTGCAGACCAACCGCCTTGTTGTGTACCTTATGGGCGGTTTCACAAAGGGGCTGAACAACGCCGTTTTTTGTGCTACCTTTGTGTTTTTAGACTACAAGGGTTTTTGGGTGTTTATCTAAGTCTTGTGGACACCCTTTTTCCCCTCCCTTATCCCATTCCTTTCTTTCTCCCGTTTACGCCACCCCCTTTCTTACTCTCGGTGTTTTCCGAGAGGGCGTGGTTGGTCTGGGGTGCAAAGTGGAGCTACTATTAAACAAACAGACGTTTGTTCCCTGGTTTGTTCAAGCTACTCCAGAGCAGTGACTGGGGTGAGCTGGGAAGCTGGTGGGATCTTGTGTGTACTTGGTACGTATTGGGTGAGTCAGGTGTGTCTAATCTTGTTCCCCTTTTGTTTTCAAGGTCTAGGCTGGGGTCCAGGAGTCCATTATCGGGGGATCCGAAGAGACACGCTGCATTACCCAAGACCTTGTGTTTCCCTGTTTTGTTTACCCACCCTCTATCTGCGTCGTGGTTTCCATCACCTGGAGTAATACTTGTGGGTGTTGGGGAGCTACGGCGGGGGCAGGGGATTGGGACATTCTTCACTCCTGCGGTGTTTGGCTGGTTGGCAGGTGGAACACTGTCAACCGACTATCTGAGAACCTTGGTGCAAGCCATGGTGATGAGTTGCCTTGTTTATGGCAATGCACTGCTGGCCGAAGTAGGAGAGGTATTGCTTGCTAAATTGCAGGTAATCCAAAATACCGCAGCTAGGATGATCTTAAATCGCCCCTCAGGCACTCCCTTTGCTCCTCTGCTGAGACCGCTTCACTGGCTGCCGATTAAGAAGGGATCCTTCTTCAAGATCTGCTGCCTCACCTTCAATGCTGTGAATGGCAGAGGCCCTCTGTACCTGCAGAAGAAATGCGTGAAGCAAGCCTCACGCTGTAATTTGAGGTCCAATTCTTTGGCCCTCTTAAAAGTTCCTCGTAACCGTCTTACCCACACTGGTGGGAGATCCTTCTCGTACCTCTCCCCGCGGTATTGGAACCAGCTCCCTGTTGACCTACGTAAATGTCCTACGTATGTCGTCTTCAGGAAACAATTGAAAACATTCCTGTTTTAAGCACCTAACGTACCGGTTGTTTCTCCCCATTTCGCTAGGTTAGCACCGAGATGCCTCCTGGTGTGTTGCGCGCTCTATAAGCTCAACTAACATAACATAGTAACCTTGCATGGGTAACTAGCAAGATGCAGGAGGGCGAACAGCCTCAGAGCAATTCTCACCGAAATCAAAGATCGAGGGTAAAACATCGGTATCATAGCCTGAATATCTTGGACTCGCTGTTCTGTAGCTTAGGCCAGAAACTGCATCGTGTCCAGAACCGCCCCAATGAAGAGGAGCGTCTGAGAGGGAGTCCGGTATGACTTCGGCATGTTGATAGTGAACCCCAGCGAATGCAGAAGGTTCGCCTTGCCTGGAATTTGGAAACAACTGCTTGGGCGAGCCCACCTTCAACACCCAGTGTTTTTGATAAGGGAAGACTGGAACCCCTGATCCCCGCAGATGGGCTTCAACCACCGCCATCACTTTTGTGAACACCCGAGGGGCACTGGTGAGGCAAAAAGGGAGCACGGCGAATTAAAAGTGCTCTTGACCTACAGTGAAGCGCTGGTAGCGACCATGGGCAGCCAGGAAGTAGGCATCCTGCAAGTCCAGCGTTACCATTCAGTCTCCTGGGTCCAAGGCAGACAGGACCTGAGAAAAACTGAGCATCTTGAATTTCTCCTTTTTGAGGAAGTAATTGAGGGCTCTGAGAGCTAGGATAGGAAGAAAGATCCGTCCTTCTTCGGGACCAGGAAGTAACCAGAATAGCAACCACTGCCTACTTCGGACCTGGGAACCCTCCCCTGGCCAAGAGAGTTGCGACTATCTCGTGGAGCAAGGTAAGGTGATCCTCTGTCAGCCGATCATACACTGGCGGCATGGATTGAGGGTAGTCTCAAAGGGAAGGGAGTAGACCCTTCAGACTATTTGCAACACCCACCTGTCCAATGTAATGTTTTGCCAGTGGTGGAGATGATGGTTTATTCTGCCACTGAGTGGTCGAGAATGATCCTGGGGGATCGGACAAGGAAGGTTTTGCGGTGGAGTAGGGGATGGTGGCTTGGCTCGACTTACGAGGTCGGGGTGAACCACATCCATGGCCCCGTCGAGGTTGCAAACGTGCAGAGCCCTCTGGCTGGGGTAGGGTTGGTGCGGCTGGTACGCTCTTCTGTAGCCATGAAAGGAGCGAAAATTAGATGAAGCCCTCTGGGTGGTAGTGAGGCCCAAAGACTCGTCTGTGGCCAGCGAGTCTTTAAAGTGCTTAAGGGCAGCACCCAACCTGTCTCCGAAGAGATGGGAGCCATCAAAGGGCATGTCCATGAGGTTGGCCTGGACATCCCCCGAAACAACAGATGTTCAGCCAGGCATGGCGACCTACCACCACCGTTGTAGAAATCGCTCAGCCTAGCCTGTCCGTCGTGCCAAGCCACATCTGATTGCGACCTTAGCTGTGTCCCTCCCATCTGATATAGCTTGGGAGAGTAGAGCCTGGTCCTCCTCAAATACTCTGGGCAGTACCTGTGCTGCCGTATCCCATATGGAATTGGAGTAACGGCCCAAGAGGGTGGTGAGGAAAGTTGGGTTGCTCGTTGGGGGGCGATGGCAGCTGGCAATGGCGACAGGCCTATAACAGGAACCTCTGAGCTGGGTTTGGACCATGTCCCCAGAGCATGTCCCCAGAAGGACGTCTGTCAAGGCCTCATTGAAAGGCAGATGGGATTCCTAAGTTAGAGCCCCAGGCTCCAGGACCTCTGTCAAGACATTTGTATAGACTGCCACTGTAGGAAGCTGCATGTCAAGGACCTCCGCAGCCTTATGCACCACCATGGCAAAAGATGCTCCCTCCTCCATAGCCAGGGTAGGAGGGGAAAGAATACCAGTGTTTGGGGAGGTGTCCAGATCACTGGCTTCATCCAATTCCTCTTACCAGTCCAGATCTTGTTGTTGTTGTTGCAGGATTTCTAAGGGATCCTGCTCCTGTTCCCAATCTTCTTCCTCCATTCCTAACCCTTCAGAATAGGGCATAAAAAATGGCATGGAGCCCGACCGGCTCCGTGTCATCAGGCATGAAAATAGGAGAGGCTCCGCCAGTGGGCGCTGGCAAGGCAGAAGACCTCAGCGCTAAATGCGACACCGGGGAAGGTTGCTGTGGAGGTGCGACCGGCATCGGGCCGGACCCGAGAATGGGTCCACTCGGAGGCCGTGGACGGAGCCGCAAGTATGTGAACCACGGGGACCACTCTGTCTTCTGAGCCTGCTGTGCCAGAAGGGTTAGACCCCCTAAATATGACAGAATCAGGCCGCCCAAATAGGGCACACATGGCATCATAAAAATCTTTCAGTTGGGAAGGGATCACTCACGGCCCTGGAAAGGGAGGGAAACGCGGAGCTGACCCAGGCACCTGCTCCGCAGAGCGGGTTCTCGTGCGTGGGCCGGGCGAAACTGAAGAACGCTTTGACTTCTTATGGTGCCTCTTAGCTGACTTTGACGAAGAGGATTTCGATTCACCGGAGCAGTGCTCAGACCATTCTCTCAACTGAGACCTGGACTGGGACTGAGACCTACGAGGCGACCTCCGGGGTGACCGACAAGGCGACCTCCGTGGTGCTAGACGCGGGCTGTGAGAAGCTTTAGGGACTGCTCCCTCAAACCCTTCGGGACCATGGCCCGGCAGACGGAGCACGACTTGGAGTCATGGTCGCGCTCCAGGCACCAGAGACAGACCAAATGGGGGTCTGTAACCAACATGGCGCAGTGACAAGCGCAGCACGGCTTGAACCCCGAAGTCTTCTACTCGACATGACACACCTACACACCAACGAAGTCGACAAAAAGTTTTTAAAAAGTCTGTCAAAAAATAACAGGGGGTAGCTCTTCAACAGATCGGCGCTGATGGCGCGGAAAGAAAAGAAAGGACGTCAACACGTTGTAGTGGCATTTATATTGACGACGCGGACGTCACCACAACGATGAACATGATGCCGAAGTCAGGTGGAGTTGACCGACGCCACCTAGTGGCGTGCAAGGGGTACTGCTAAGAAATCTTCTGGATCCAGCCTGATGCCTGGAATTCAAAGGTAAGGAATCTGCGGCTAATGTCTCTATCAAATGGTAACCCGACGCTGTTGCTGGATCCATGACCTGAAGGCACTGCAGAGGGCACCGCAACCCTAGTCTCACTGTCGCCGCCATCCGCTGCTGCCACTGAGGCGCTGCTTGCACCGTGACCTGTGGGCACTGCACTCCGCATCGCCTCGCTTAACACCGTTGCCCTGGTATCTCCGATGATGCTGCAATGCTGTCACCAATGCCGCTGCCTGCCTAGTGAACTGTGGACACCGCTCATGGAGAACACAGAGCACCGTCTCACTGCGCACCACAGCCCTGGTCTCAATGGCGACGACGTTCTAAGCTGACATCAATGCCGCTGCCTGCACTTGGGGGCACCACTCGTAGGTCACTCAACGCACTGCCTCGTCCCACACCGCAGCCTTGGCCCACCAACACCAGCAACATCGAATCCAAATCGTCAATTGACACCGCAAACTGTGGGCCCAGCACACCCCATTGCCCCATCTCGCACTTCAGCCTAAGGTCTACTGACGACAGTGCTTCACCAATGATGAAGCCACTGCCTGCACCGTGTCCTGTCAGCACTGCCCCACTTCGCACCACAGCCCTGGTCTCACAGACACCGCTGGACGACAGTCACCGAGACACTGCAGGCACTGCAACCTGGGGGCACTGCACATAGCACTGCTCCGCTTCACACCACTATATCTAAACTTAGATTCTTGGGCACATTTAAAAAATGCATTACTTTCCTTCACCACTCATTTTCGATTCATAAGATTTTACCTGAAGAATTGATGCGTGGACGGACACAATGAAAAAGCTGCAGGCTGCATGATAGCTTTGGGTATCGCGTGTTTTTGGCCAGCCAATAACCACTATATTTCCCTGTGACCAGAAAGGTCTGACAGATGCAAGTGTATATTACTTTTGTATATCCACCATCGAGGCAATATTTTAAGGCAGAAGCAGGTCTTTTCTAGGAGCTAAGTTAATAAACCTATGGCTCCCAAACCGTACCCATTTAAAACTGTTGGACTTCCAGGAAGGTGGACAACAGGCAAAAAGGTTGTAAAAATTCCAAATCATGATTCTGGAGCACTGCTCCCTTCCCTGAAGCTACTTTGACCTGCCTATTGTACCCCCTCAGTCACATTATGCTGCCTCATAGAGCAGCTGAATTTCTCTGGTCACTGCTTCCATGGGATGCAACCCGATGTCTCCCACTGTCGTCAGCATTTACCAGTGGCTGGATCCAGCCTCTGCACCTGTGTTCTGCTAGAATGTGCGCTTTCCAAATGTATCTGCGCCCATCTGTGAGAATTCCTGGGGCACTATATATAGGGTGCACTTTCTCTGTAAGCAAACAGGGAAAGTGCTCCCTATTATGCAGAATGCGCTTCCCACGTTGCAGCCGCAAACTGGCGTTGCCAAGGGGGAAGCACATTTATGTGAAATATGGAGCGGCTGCTACAAAACCACTCAGTAGAGGGGGGATGCAGCCTGCTCTTTCAAGAGGGGAGAGAGATCCCCTTGCAGGAGTGGCAATGAGTAACTGCACCCACCTGCAGGGGGTATCTGGGGGTCCAGATTACCCCTTTCTCCCTCTCTTAAGGCTGCCTTTAGGAGGTGCACTTAAAATGCACCTACTGAAGGCATGTTAACCTCTACGCCCACGTCCATAATACAGCGCTGGCACAGAGGCAACATGTTTCCCTCATTTGCAAGGAGTCAAGCCCCATGCAAATGAGGGAACATCCTCTCACGATAGCTCTGGCGCAACATGTGCTATCTGTATAAAAAGAAGGGGACGCACAAGCGTCTGCAGCCCCTTCTTTTATACCGTTGTTTCCAGAAGGGGAAATAACATACAGGACCTGGATTTACCGGGCTCAACCTTGCATGTGATTCCTTATTAAGAGGTCATTTGTGCTCACTTTTTCCTCCTGGTTTCGGGAAAATTTGTGCAGAAATATACTTGGTTTTATCAGGTCTGTTCCCATTCCCAGCAAATCGGGGAAAGTAATAATGCGCCCAGTAAGCCATTAGTTGTCGATTGCTTATGGTTTGTTTCACAATCATCATATCAATGTAAAAATGTGTTAAGAGAATCTAAGTTTTTTTAAAACATATGTTATGTTAGGAGTAAAATAATAAATATAATGCTACCGTCAAGTTTTTTCAGTGGATTTATGGCAAGACCTTCGAGTTGGGAGCAGTGGTAGATGGTCGTGGCTGTTCTTTTACGTGGCCTTGCATCCAACCTCGTGGGGTCTCAAACACGGCTGCGATTGGCTTTTGACCATGTGGCTCTGTTCACATGACTTGCACAAATCACTGTATCTACCATGCTCATTGCACAGTCTTGGACTGCATATTTGCACTTATTTGATCAAGGATTCATAAAAAATGCTGCTTGCCATTAACTCCAGGTCTGAGTAGCCAAACAGATTCACAGGTCTTCAAACGTGGGTCCACTTTCTCGAGCCCTGCAACAAAACGGTGACTTTCTTTTACTTTTCAGGGCAGTTGTCTACTCCCCTGGGAACCCCACATCCTCCTTGGAGTGAGGAGATGCTCCTTCAAACCTGATCACCGGGACTCAGGCTTTAGGGCATGGCATTCCTGCAATGGCCAAGTTACTAGTTAAGATATCAAAACAAAAAGTTTCAGGCAGATTAACTCTTTAAAGTGCTCCAGAACTATTCAAAGCCCCGTACACACTTTGGTAATGCAAATATCTCAAAAACTGCTAAACACACCACAGATGGGACCTATTCTGAGTAAAATTAATTTTAGTTTCATGACAAGTTTGGTGTAATTCTGTTCAGCTGCTTTTGCTGTACAGGCGAACAAACATTCTTATCGAAATTAAAATTAAAACCCACCTTTTTCTGCACATTCTACCACTTTCCTACCCATGCACAGATCTGCATGAACTTGTCAATGCAAGATTTAGCAGGTCAGAGGAAAGGAGTGAAAAATGTCATGCATGTGTGCCAAAAATCCCAAAAGTGATAAATCAGAAAAATCCATGGAAACTGACTTAACCATAAAGGTAGTAGTTATTACCGACTCTGTGAAACAGAGTCTGCATTGTAAAGGGAATTGTTTACTAGTGGTCAGTATTGTTAAGATGCATAAATCTGGGCTAAGTGGCTAGGAGTTAGGTTGGCCGTTCACATGACCAAGTAAGAATGATCGCTTTTTGATTTGGATTTTGTGGCCAAACAAGGGACATATTGTAAGCCCTTTCTTTGGCAGTGGGGATATCCACACTTGAAAGAAATAGATATTCTCCTGATCATAATGAAGACATTTGCTAAACTGTTGTTCGCCTTACAGATTTGGGCTGTTTTCCTTTTGTCTCAGTGACAGATATTTTTGTAAATGTAAGTTTAAGTAGAGCTGAGTAGGTGCCGAGAAGAATTTGTCTTGGTGAAGGCGATCAGAAAAACTAGAAATCTGTCAGTTTTAAATCTTTTTGCAGTTCTTTGATGTTAAATTGTGGACAAGGATGGTGAGCTGCACTAAAATGGCTGACAATTATGTTTTATTAATGTGTGGATATTAGGTGTTTAAGATAGATACTTTTCTTCAGGATTTACTTACTGTCATTTCTGGTTTTGCAGTGTTTTACAACTAGGCATTTATACATTTTAGGAAAAGTTACAATACCTTGTCTGAGATGTATATGAAAGGTTGAATTTGTTTGTGTTGTTTTATTTACACCAGCTAATTTCACCATGACTCAGCAAGATGTTGCTCTCTTCTCTCTTATTGTGGCCCAACAGTAAATCTGTAAAATTGAATCAAAAATATAATACTAAAAAGAATAGGTCCTTGGACCGGCCACTTCTATCTCCATTAACAGAAGGGGATCTTCTATCCCTAGGTTTCACAATCTTTCTTGTGAGTCATAAATGGCGAGCGGGTACCTAAGCTTCTGGCACTAAACTCCTCCCCACTTATCTATAGCTAGCTCTGGAGCTCCTGAAGGTATTTAGCCTGCATCAGATGAGAATGTAAGTTCTGTTTCCAGATTCAGAACACAGGCGCATGACCACCTTTAAGGAACCCAGACCAAGACCCTCTAAATCAAGGGAGGGGATTTGGGTAGAAAGGCCTATGCTAGTAGCTGTAGCAAAAAAGGTTCAAATGGACCGACAGAGAGCACCACAGGGTGTTTTAGGGACCAAAGGGCCAATCCTGCAGAAAAAAAGTGAAGATGACAAAGCAATCACTACTAAACAGCAGGCTTCTTGGCACACATAGTATGGGTCACTGTTGGCATGCCACAGATCTTTAAGTCAACCTTCTTAACCTCAGTAGTCTTAGGCTAAGGGAGAAAGGTTTTTTTAGGTTTCGGCTACCGTCGCACTGCGTAAGCAGTGGGCGGAGCCAAAATCTTATGTGTGTAGTATGGGGGCCTGAACACGCCCCCTTCTCCATTGGCTGGCCTCGTAAATGCTGGCCAGCCATTGGAGGAGAGGAGCGTCACTCTGTTCAGGGCCCGCCTTGACGCGATTCGGGGGCGTTTCTGGGTCTTTTTTTAAGTCCCGCCCTCTCCTCTTCCCATTGGCTGGAATTTTACCTTCCAGCCAATGGGAAGGGGAGAGCACGCCCCCGAATCCCTACAGGACGCTGTGCTTTATGAGCAGCGTCTACCGAGGCCATGAGGTAAGCCTCTGCCCCCCTGTTTGTGCCGTTGTTTCTTGTTCCAATTTGCGAAGTTTTTCTTTAGTTGGTTGAACCAAGGCAGTTGTATTTTCTGTTAAGGTACTTAACATGCTCCGGCACATTAACAGTCTGAACTCTTATCGTGATTGGAAACCATGATGACAGACTGCCCGTCGATCTCTCAAAATAAGGAATTTACAGTAATCGTGAATAGAATCATAGTGCCACCTCACCTTCATTGGTGCCTCTGTTAGAGGGTGCATCCGAATGTTACTGGTTAGACCGTTACTCTGGGACCGAATTCCGGTTGTCGCTCACCGTTATTGCTCTTTTAAATATGTTGTCCCATAGCAGCCCGGGGCTGCGGATGACAAGCAGGGGATAGCCTCTCAGGTGGGCACAGCACAGTGGCCAAGGTGGGCTGGGACAGGTCTTGCTATTGGATTGGCTGCGGGAACTCCTGTCAGTCCAAAATTGGCTGTGTATGGCACTCCCACAAATCGCAGTGCCCCGGGATTGGCGGCAGCGGCTATCGACGGTTGTTTATTGACTCTGGGGCACTGGGCACTGTACCGTGTTCTAGGATTGGCCGAGGACCGTTCAGTAGCTGTGCTCATTCGCGGTGAGACACCGGAGGCTTCACATGCCCGTGGCCCTGTATTTAGCTGCTGCACGCCCCGCCCCCTCTCGGTGGGCGGGATCCAGCGACAAGTGCAGTGATGCCGACTCCGCACTGAATGACTGTGCAGCCAGCCTGCGCGCCCGCCGGGTGCCCGCTCCACGCCGCCGCCGGCAGACACCGGGATTGGACCGCTCTGGTGAGTAGGGTTTGCACCACGACAAGCGCAGCCTGCTGCCCGTGAGCCTCTCGACCTGTTCCACGATCATGTCAGGTCCACGTCGCCGCCCGCCCCCCTCTGCCACTCTACCTTTCCCCGACTCCACATTCTGCTCGGGCCGCTGTGGGCTGTCCTGTGCAGGAAGATGGGTCCCGGCACACCGACCTCTCCGCCGCAGTGAGTGCGCAGGGCACAGTCCTACCTCTGCAGCTGCCGGGCCTCCTCTCATGCACACTGTCACTAGCACACACACACACACACACATCAGGCCTCCGCCCACCCTGCTGCTGGCACCTGCAGCGGCCTCTGCACAGTGCACACCACACCTGTCACATTACATTGGTGGCCGCGATATATGCAGAAATGTCACGTTTTTATTTCACACACATTTCAGCAGCAAAATGGATGCCTGATCCAAGTGGCAGTGTGTATGTATTTCAGAAACAACCTTAGGTTGCACATCTGGAAGGGTGTGGGCTGCAGCATTCTGAAACTGGATTTATCAGAACTCTGCATGTATGGCTGCAGCATAGGGCGGTGGGGACCTGAGATTCGTGAGGGCACAGTACCTACGTTCATACTCAGGCCCCTCTTGGAAGTTCACTCCTCATTGTAAATTTGTATTTTTTTTCCTGTACATTCCCCACTCCTGTGTGACTTTTTGGAATTTGTGTCTATGTAACCTTGATTTTTAGCCTCCTGTTTTTCTTTGTAATGTTTTATTGTGTTCCACTGTTCTCTTGAACCCTAACTGGCTCTATTGTACAACGCTCTGACACCTTTGGGTAATGTCCGTGCTTTATAAAAATGTACAAAATAAAATACAACAATAAAAAATAAATAAACCTAGAGGAGGCAGAGGCCCAGATTCCTGATTATGGTGTTTGGGGGTGATGAACCCTGTCCATGTGAATTTCATGACTATTTCCTCTCAATTTGTACTCAGACTAGGGGTTGAGCCGAAGCTCCCTGGATAGCTGTGGAACTTAACTCCCTCTGATGAGGATTTATGGGCGGAGAGGTAAAGGGGAGGGGCGATTCAGGGGTGACAGCCTGTGAGAGAAGTGACAGCCAGATGGTGCTGTGCATCAGCATCCTCTACCTAGTGACAGCGAGGGATCTCCGTGGAAGAAGCCACGCGCAGCTGACTGGCATGCGCCGAGGAGGCCGGAGCTCCGAGGGCACACGAGGTGCTTCTGTCTGACATGAGATTAAGCTAATGGCAATGTAAATGACAATGCCATTTATTTATCTGTTTTCAAAACCAATACATAAATACAAATGTTGTCATTTACAATGCCAATAGCTCTAACTTTTCCAAAGGCGAAACCATTGCATTGTAAATGCATGTTTCTTAACTTTCAATGTGAACATTTTTAATGGTCAGGCTTCAGAGTGTTGGCTACATACAGGCACAATGGTATCACCTCCAAAGGACCCATTTCAATGCACTCAAAGCGTATAAAATCAAAAGATCACCCATTCTAAGACTAATTTCACTACTTGTATCGTATTCAGAACAAATTGCTGACATTTAAAAAAAGATCAATGAGAGCAGTAACTTTGATTTGTTTGATATTACTTACAAGAAAAGAAGGTGTAATAATTTTTTTTCATAAAAAAGTGAACGATTAAAAGAAACAAGGCTGGAAATTTCTTATTAAAAATGAAACAGCAAACCTTGCAGTATATTTTTTATCTGGTTACAATATATGATATGGATGAAATTGTAGTTATACGAAAAATATGTGTATGCATGATGAAATAATTTTAAAAAGTGCATGGTTGAAGTTATTTTTTACTTTTGAAAATGTAAAGTGAATACACCAAGAAGTTGTCCATAAATACAGTTTCTGAGATTAATCATTATAGCCGAGAGCCATGAAGCAATAAAATTAGTCTTTTTTTGGTTGAGTCACTAAAAACAAGCATATCTAATGACCATTTTTGAAAAAAATACAAAATTTGTAATACTTGCTCTGGCTTCACATAAAGTCTTCTAATCAGGAAAAAGGATTCCAGAAGAAACAATAGTATTTTTGCTATAAACCTTCACAAAAAACGGCATGTGGTGCCGACAACTTGAAAGTTTTTTAACAACTGCAGCTTCTTTTAATTTAGGCCATTTAAGGAGTAGTTAAAACGACAGTGTAACTGAAGGGAGAAGGAAATTTATGTAAGCATTCACCACTCTCCTAGAACTATTTTTTTTTAATGCAGTTCATCAATGGCTGTCATTATTATTATTCTAAATTAGGGAAACTATTATAGTGGTCAAATCACACCTTTCATTTTCCTTTTCTTCCAATAATCTTCTTAATCGTATTAAATAAATGATACCAAACTGACGGATGTGTTTTATGCCTAAAAAACGATTTAGCAAGACTGAAAATTGTCAAACCTACAGATAGCCATTCGGGCTATTTAAGAAATGTTCTTCTGATGTTAAACTGTGAAGCGAGCAACAGCAACAAACACTTATTGTACTGACCAGAGACTGGAATTCGTGGCTATTGCTCTAACCCAAACTGTTCTACCAAGTGAGTGATTTAATATATGGTACACAACATGATCTTACACCTCCTGTGATTTGAAATACTATAATTAAGACTGATTGATTTTTTTACAATAGTTAAGCTTACAAATAACAAGGTACACCAAGCAAAATCATTGCAAATTTTTAATTTTGATCATTCATGAATATATCATTTCATACACTTCAGACAAGGTCGTATTTAGAATCCTTAAGACATTTTCCTTCATATAACGCTTGGCTCGCTTCTCTATTTGGATATCCCTCTTGTGCTCAGTATACTTCTCTTCATTGAGAGGCTCCACTAGCATGGTATCATTTCATCGATAACAGAATCCCCTTCTGCTATCGTACCACTCAGCAGGGCTTATAAACAAGTTCTACTGCACAGTAATGCAACAGTATCTCCTCGCCCCCTACCATATAATTCAATAGTGCTCTTTTTCTTCCCATGCATGGCCCCCAAGTCATCAAAATCAGCATAAATAATGAATCATTTCATGATCTTGTCTGATCTCAACCCCAAATAATGACTGAGGTTCCTCTTTGCAGGCCTTTCTGAAGCACCAATCATTTCCACCCGCCTCCTCCCAATCTCCCCCACCTTAAATAGGTGTTTATTCTAACAAGGGACTGAGGAGGAGTTCTTTGCCAGCAGAACCTGAGCAGCCGTGCATTAAAATAGTGCAAGGACATTTTAGACTGTAAAATCTCACAGCACAGATATAAAATCTCACTGCACAAACATGCCCCTAGGCACATTAGAGTAGACCCTGTTCCTTGGCTGAACGAGTACCAGGGAACGCAGACAAGTTTGGAAAGGCAAGTAGATCTTCTAAATATATATATATTATATCATACATTTATATATGTACACGCACAGCGATAAAGATTTTTCTTTTACAGTATTTCAAAAAAGCTTTTAGATCAGCCATCATTCTATAAAAAATACCTACTCTACAAGATAGAAAAATCTGTCCAAATATACACCGATTTATACACACACACGCCAGAAAATGTACATTGTGTATGGCTACGTCTGACATTCTGGAGGCCAGAGTAAAAGGAAAAAACAGGTTTTAAGGTTGGGGAGCTGGCCTTGTAATAATCATATGATTTTCCTCTTCTTGAGATACAACTTTGAGAATTCTCATGATAAAATTGAATCCGAATTCAATGCGCCTACTGTCATCTTTACACCCCTTCACTTTTTTTGTAAAAAGTTTAACATGATGTTGGAGCCTCCATAGTTTGAGCAATCATTTTCTAGTTGAAGCCTTCAGGTAATATGCTCTGTAGTAGACGTTTGAAGTAGAAAACCTGAAGGTGGAGTCAACACCTCTATTCTGGGAAATTACGGATGTGAACATGAGGCTACTTTGCAACCCCAGTGTCCACCCATCACATCATAAGGGAGCTTCAAAACGCATTGCGTGCCATAGCCCATTGTCAAAGAGCTGCTTACCATATGAACAATATCAACACTTACGGATTTTAGGGCAGTATTTATAACAGATCTGAGAATTTACAGGGGCTCCTGAATGATGCCGGTTACGGAAATGATCTGGGAATTCGGTGACACCTCTACTCTGCCCCCTGCTGTATCACTGATGAGGAAAAATAAGAAGCATCTAATGAACAGGTTGTTTAGCAGAAGCCTCCATACCCAGTTGAAGTGCTTTAACAAGGAACATAACTATTTGCAGATCAGCCCCAAAGGAATAACTTGGTAGACCTGCAGCAATAGCTTCTCTGACCTATTCAAACATGGACGAGGAGTCGTTCAGACTGATTTTCAATGATCACATCATCATCAAAATAATGAACAGTTCCAAACAATCCTTCTGGGTCTTTCACAATTGCAACACTGAGTATCTGGAGGTGAGGAACCAGTTGCCTCAATAACAGTCCATTTCAATGCAATCGAGAAGTTGATAATTTTAAAAGTCAGACCATTTCAGGAAGATTCTGAAGCAAAATAATGCTATGAACCAAAACACCTACCAATGAGATGTCTCCATTATCTCATTAGAGAGATATACCAGCTTGAAGGCCCTTAATGACAAGGCTTTGCACCGCGAGTTTACTGATCTTATTGCAGGCTAAGTTGGAGGACTTTCGGAGGACTGTAGCTAGTAAGCACCCGGTGACACATTATTACAACAGGATGTGAGTAATCTGCCATGCTCAAACAGTACCAAACCTGTTTCAACTTAAATCATATTTAGGATACAAACATACAACTGTCATGATGCCTTGTTCCATATGCAAAGAGCCAATGTGTGAATCTGATACTAGACAGGTGTGCAATTTGTGCAATAACAACTTCAGTAGAATTCCCATTCCAAAAAGCCTTGTTGTATATTGCAGTGCTAGAACCACAAGTCTGTGCCATACTATGAAGCGCCCAGCTCTTTATAGAAGCATACTCCGTGCCATACCCCTCATATACTTTTTGTGCGCCTGAAAGCCAGCCTACCTTAATATAAAATTTGATTTCCACACTTTCCTGTTACTCTTCGCCACCCCCACCCCCCATCTGAGTCTTGCTTGATTTCTGAATGCTACCATAAATTGAACTCAGCTTATCATTATGTTGAGCTTTCCCATAGGAATTTTTCCAAAACTTTCAGAAAACTTGGAGCTTCACAACGATTTTATGCCATCATTGTTAATTTTGGGTTGGTTCATTTGTTTTGAATGCAGAACAAGTTCATGTCAGAGTCTAGGAACACTATTCAAAATATACAATCATTTTCACACTGTTTCTTCATCACCGTTGACCCGCTGTATCCTCTTTAGGGACCTCCTGAGTCTCACACTAATGCCAGTAGGACTAACGGGTCATAGATTAGCAGCAGCACCAGTCCGACAGAATATATAAACGCAACAGGAAGACATCCGAATCTAATGACGCAGCCCCAACTGCGGCACAGGAACTGCAGGGATTTTCCGTTGGAGTACAACAAGTTTCCGGAGTGCTATCCACCTCACCCTGGTTGAAGGTTTCATCAGCAGAGTATCCCGTGGGCTCCAGCCCATTATTGCGACCAATATCCACTTTCTCCCCTAAATACCTTAGGGGTCGACTTGGGTAGAAATATTCAGGCACATGGGGGGGGAAGGAATCCGAGGTCTGGAGTTATTCCAACCTGCAAATATAAAATAATAGTAACTTTTCTTAGCCACAGAATAAAACACACAACAGTGCTTTGCGATACGTAGCTCAAGTGATGTACACTTACTTCACTTCCAATATGGATGGATTGGTCTCCATAATTGCTACAATAATTCGGTCGATGTAGTCCTGAAGGCGGAGATTGATTTCCTCCTGTTTATGAATAGCCTCCATAAGCTGTAGAGAGAAAAGTAGAGATGACAGTTACAATGATGATCCATCACTATGACTTGCCTTTGCAAGAGCTACAGTGGTGGTGGGTCTGCCCGTCAGATATATCTACAGGGAGACCTGACCACAATAGCCAAGTATAAAAGAGAAAAGATCTTCCATTCACTTAAGGTAGAAGGTGGGAATGCTCCTTACTTCATCTCTAGACACAGAGCTGATCTCTGCAGCAAGGGAATCTGAAAAGGACGTGGAGAAGAGATGTTTCGCGCCTTGAATGCTGAGATTGATTATCTGGCCATTCAACTCGTCATTCTGTTCTTTCAGATTTCGGTTATCCTGATTGAAACAAGACAATGGAATGTTAGTCTCTGATGCACTACACAATAGTCTTATCCAACATTACATAGTTCATCACTTTTACAAATCGATTAAATACGTGAAAATTGGCTAAGGCTATCATTGACCCAAAGTCAGGAGTCCTGTTAAGTCACCTGCATCAAATATGTTACACTTTGCTCCTGCCGCTAATATAAAAGACATTACCTTGCAATTAATTAATATGCTGGGCATTTTTAATGCCGTGCATAGGCAATGAAAAGTAGGCCTGAGCGAAATTTAAATTACACCAGCATAATTCGCATTATTTCTGGAATTTCACATTATACTTGTCCCTCAAAATTCCCCAAATTATGTCACATTGCGTAATTATGTGCCATTTGCAATAAAAGTTAAATATGAACACACAGTAACAACAGAACGAGAGTAGCTATTATTCGAGGTATTTCCGTTTTTTTTACAGCATTATTTTAGCTTGAAATTCTTCCAGGCATTAAAAATTATAGATCTGTATTTTGTATATTTTTCCAGAGTTTTGCATAGCTATGCAAAAGCAGATTACATGAATTTCCCACACCCTTAATAAAAATCACTTACAGACAACCGGTGATTGCAAATGCAGAGTAGTCAAGGGGATAAATAAGAGGGAGCAGGTTATTTATCCAAAGCTATGTATCCCACGATTATCAGTTTACTTAGGCAACCAGGCTATTAATAAAGAATAATAATTGTTTGTGTATATATTATTTAATATCAATGTTTGCAGCCTATAAGTGTTCTGAATGACAGGCAGTATCATAAACCAATTAAGTGATATACATTTAACTGACTCCCAAAAGGTTGGAAAGTGGAGTTGAGTTTCTAGGGATTTGAACTTCAAACCATAATGGCTTAGCTCACTTCAGTGGTGAGCATGTAACCCAAGGAGCAATCCTACAGGCTATCCTTCTTGACAAAGAGGAAGCCCCATAGAAAGGGAAAGTACATTTTGAGTAACTCTCCCTCGTACATGTAATAACAGAGTAGTACGAAGCAAGTGGAGTATATCATGGTAGCGATTAAAAAAGATGCTGGTTGTGACACACAAGTAAAGAGGCAAGGTTAACATCTCTCTCACCGCAAGAGTCTTATGTACACAGGAAACTCAAGAAAGATACCAGCTTCTTCTTTTCTAAGTGGGGATCATAATGTTGCGTATGGGATGTGGCCATGAGCGTTTTCTCAGAGCAAGTGCATTTCCCGGTCCATCATCCAAGTACTTCCTTCCTCAGCACCCTTTTTGGATCTTTTTTCTCTCCACTAAATAAATCAGTATTAGTATGGCACAAAGAAACCTACTGAGATTCAGACAAATGAAAACATTCATATATTGGTAAGAGAGAGCCTAGATGGGACAATATTATTTTTACAGGAAGTTACATTGGGCAGCCTGTGAGGGACTGCTCCTAAAACCTTCCATGAATCCTTAACAGGAATTTTGAAGATCGGCAATGCTCTCTGTTTTTTAAGTACACAATGGTCTACCAGGTAACACATTTCCCTTGCTCTGTCATTGTAGTTTATGCTGAACATTGAGGTCCAACACTAGATCCTCAGAGGTCCCAGTCGCTTAAGACCACTGTTGGGCAAGACCTTCCTGTTGAAGGTGTATGTCTAACCTTGAGTTTGTGACTACTAGAGCAATACATGTGGTCATTATTTCCAACGGCTTCATTATCATTCTCACTGCCAGACGCCAAGAAGCCTACACTCTTTCATTGTTGGAGTAGGCTTTCCATGTTACTGTGTTGAGTCTGGCTCCTAGAAATGCTGGAGTCTGTTCATGACACAGGCAAGACTTTTTGACATTTATTGGTAAGTCCAATTGTTGGAGAAGGAATATCCCCTGTTTAGTGTGGGCGAGGCATTGCTCTTGACTCGGCCCCTTTTATCAGATAGGTATTCTAGTTGCTCTTATTACAACCTCAGGTACTGGTGATGAGCCTGGCAAATGGTGATGCAGAAGCAATCGTCCGCGATGTCTAGTCTCGCTATATAGACCCCACTTGTCAGAAGTAGAATGATGTCTTCAATCGTTGTCATTTTAAGTGGTTGGTTGTGATGTAGGGCCCGAGCATTGCAAGACGAATTGACTACACGGGATTTAAAAAGTACAAGGAGTACAGCCTTTGCCCCCACTGGTGCACTGATACTATTTCTGTCGTGTTCTTGAGAAGGAGGGCTTGCACCTCTTCTAACAAGATCTTGATTTTGTTGAGGTGGTTTATTTGGAGTGGTGGAATGGGATTCCAGGCAACCATCGATGATGGTGGCTAGCACCCATTGATCAGAGGTTATGCCCTCCTATTGAGGAGGCACAATCGTAGTCGTCCCCCGACAGATGCTGGCTGCTCGGGGGAGGGGGGATGTGGGGAAGGTCACTGTTTGGTGGCAGAGGTGTCTCTTCTTTGGCTACCTCTTGCCATGAGCAGTTGCTGTTGGAGAAAGCTTCCCAGGAGTAATGTCCCTGCATGAATTGCTGCTGGCTTTCTTGAAAGGACTGCTCCAGCTGCCACAGTTGGCTTGGAGTGCCGAGCATGTGTCTGCAAAAAGCCATATTTTGCTGTGGATATTGAAGGTCACCTATCGCTTTCGCTGTGTCCTTTTTTTTGTGACGTCTCATTAACTTGAAGTCTAAATAGGCCATGACCATCAAAGGGTAGGAATAAGAGAGGTTGCTGAACCTCTAGCTAGAAGCCACAGATTACTAGCCAAAAGAAAGGGTTTTTTTATCAGTGGGAATAGATAGTGTGACTACTCACTCAGAGAACCTATTAATTGCTCACTGGTATGGTATATAATCCCCAAATATTTTTATTAGTCTTTTTTAAAAGCGAATGTCCCAGTCTCCTGGGTTGGGGTGTACAAAATAATATATACACATATAAAAAGACATTACAAAAGACAATGATACACAAAATTAATTAATGTATACAGATTAAACACGTATATATATATATATATATCTATACTACTATTATAAAGAGAGAACACAAACCTTTGAGCCAGGTAAACTACAAAAGTAATGCACCAATCACTACACCCAATACACCATTTGAAAGGGGAAATGTGGCAGAAGGACATAGGCTATAGATATGTACACCATATACATTAAAAAAGCAAAAACGCCAAAAGTGGTAAAGTAGACCCTTAGGGGCGTGGTCGTGGGCGTCTCAAACAACAAATGTGGGCGTTTACAGGGCCGTGCCAAGTGCAAATAACAAACATAGGCCAAGCGACTTCACAACACACTTACATATGCACACAGAGCGGAAATGCGCTTTCTCTGAATTTAGAACGCACAATATGCAGACAGAGCGGAAATGCGCTTTCAATGAATTTCTAACAAACATTTGCAAATCCCAACACATACAGTGGAAATGCGCTTTCAATGAATTTAAATTCACACATACAGCGCAGTAACACCAATATACAAAAACAGCAGAGGTGCGCGCTATAAGAAATATACACACATTCGTTGCAGTTACCCAGACAACATTGACGCCTTCGCATTAAAAACCGGGCGGGCCTTCCATCGACGAGGAGTGTCAAATGACGCCACACAGGGGACAGAATTAATTGCATACTACACCAATCACAACGCACTAAAGAAACACACACGACTTCGGCTTACCAAAAAAAAGTCTTTAACCATTGGCCATTGACCAACGACGTCACAGGGAGGTAAACACAAATAAAAACAGCCGACATTTCTTAACGGAGAAACGCAACCGACTGCGCATTTACGAGACTTTCCTCACATCTTGCGGACAAGATAAAACGCTTACAATAAGACATACGAATAACGAAAATAACACAACTGCCCATAATCACTCGAGCACTGCCAGGACTTCACCACACAATTGACTAAACGAAAGGGAAACTTCTTTGAAGGGAAACAAAGACGACTACACGAAAGAGCCTTCGAAAGAAAAAAAAACATTAAACAGGTGACAACACTTTCCTCACATCTTGCGGACAACATAAAACGCGTAAAATACATTCGAATTAAAAAAATAACATAAGTGGGCCAAATCAGTTGAACAGGGCCACAGACAACTCTTCTGCGGGGCGGGCGGGGGCCCTGAAGCAGCCTTTTGCTCCCGGACAACGTCGGGACGGGCTGCTAGTATATATATATATATATATATATATATATATATATCAACAGAATCCTCACGATCACGATCAAGGAAGACAAGCCACACCATCAGGTACTTCAAGGGTTGTTTATTCGGGCATAAACAATCGACGCGTTTCGAGCTCACGGGCTCTTGGTCACATTGTGTGTTTATATATATATATATATATATATAAACACACACACACACACATACAGATATCTCTAAACAAAGGAATATGTCTCTCTTCCACACTATTTACATACATGTGTATGGCTGTGAATTCTAAATATCAGACGCAGTCCATATTAGAGGTAGTCCATTGATGAGACACTTATGAGGGAAAGTCCCGTTCTCACAAATTAACTTTGTGTCTCTTGTATTTATAACAACAGTTTTAATTGTTGTCCTTTTGAGGCCATGATTGTTATGGCTATCCTCGTTTAAGCCAAGAATCTGAGGTGTGGTCCTAGTCCTGGGTGCAGGTTCGTTGGGGGCACTGTCTTCGGGGGACACGGAGAATGGGCTCCGCTCCTGCTGGAATTCCTGCTAAGGGAGGGACTCCCTAACTTGCCATCAGACTTTCATTTTTTTAAAGCCATAAGCGATTGCACCTTAAGGGTTCTCAGTAGAATTCTAGTACTGCACAACTGCACACTACAGCTATCTTATATATCCTTGGTGCAGGATACACGTTTTACATCACAAAGCATTGCACGCCACACAGCTCACTCATCATGGTCCCATAGTAGGCAGAGGTTTCAGACTCGGCACTGGTCTGACCACGTCTCCTTCCCCAGGCAAGAAGAAGTGAAAACAACATGAAACAGTATTCTGTTATTGGCTTAAAGTTCCAAAATGGAATTTTTCAATAATCTTAGGGACCAACACTTAGAGTATAGTATTTAAGTTCTGAAAAGGATAAGGTTTCTTGACTGATAGATCATACAAGCAAAGCAAGAAGACACATTTATTTTGAAAGGATGAACATTTCTTCAGGTGCAAACTGGAGTAAAAGAAGGCTTGCACGAGTAAAATCGATTCTGAGGAGATACACTTGACAAAAAAGATCCATGAGGTATTCAAGAGCATAAATTCCCATTTCAAAGGATCAACAGCTAAACCAAGCTCATAGTCACAATGTCTTTTCTATTGGAAGCCTTATAGGATAATGTTGTTTTCCTAGGAAGGCACCATAGCTCAATGCCTCATTTACCAAAGCACCAGCAGGGATGCACAACACAAATGTTTAAATGGAAAGCCTTTCTTACAGAGTATAAACGAGCATTTTAACACTAATCTGATCTATTAATTTACATGGAGCACAATGTCCTGACTTCAGAATGTTTATGATCATGAAATCCTGGTGTTTGTTTAGTTTAGTCCGAAATGCATTAAACGATTTGGAATCTTAGCATGCAACTAACCATATCAGTTGGATTCCCTCTCTCATTTCATAGTTGAATCAGTCTTTCTCTGGACTCTGCCACAGGCGAAGCTGCTCCGGGCTTTAATTCTATACAAAGTTTAAGCATCATGATTTTGGAAATCTCATTAAAAAGAGGTTCCAAGCATATGCTTTGCATGGCAAGAATAAGTTTATTTGGTTAGCTAATTTTGAAAAGTCAGGGAGCATCTTCGAAAGATTTGTTTATAAGAGAGGAGTGACAGGCCATGTGGTAGGCAGGGCCTACTGGGACTCAACTGTGGGGGTTGGGGTCATTTGGGGGTTGATGTCTCATGGCAATGCTACAGTGGCTCTTCAAATTGGGCCAAGTACAACAAATTCCACACTTGACTCTCAGAGTAGTTAGGGCAGGGATTTACAGGCTTTTCAGTGATGTAGTGTGGTGGTTCTCGAATGCGGCACTCACCAATCAACCAACTAACCCAATAATATCAATAACCTTAATGCCGAGCTAAGCGCTTCCATTTATAAGAAAGAAAGTACTTCAATCACACAGTCGAACTAAACACTGCACTATGCAATAAATATACTATTTAGCGTCTTAGAATACAATCCTCCTTGTAGGCACTACACCCGCCCGTTTGAGGCATTAAAATAATCTTTTGGATCAGGGGAATAGTTACATATACGTTTTTTTCAGTTGATCAACTAGTTTTATGCACAATCGAAATAACAGAAACAGAACTGTACTCAAAGTCAGGAAACACTGTAGTGTTAATTGCTTTGGTTTAACATTAAGGTCAAAGGTTTGTGTTAGCTGGTCCACCAATCAAATGTTTATATAGGGTAAACTTATACAAATGGTATCCATGAAACAAGTACATTTCATATTCAGCCAAATGTCAGATTCTCGAGCAACGTACCAAGTGCACAAGATAAAGAGGAAAAAGCTGTGCACTTTTCAAATACTCACACAACCTGACTAACTAAAGATAAGATGCCAATTGTACCTATCTATGTTTCAACGCCTGAGCATTATTTAAACATCAAGCTAATTTTGGAGATGTATGTGGATGGTGTATCAAAAAAAATACTATCTTGCAGCTCCGTTCGTATACTGCAAGCATCAGCTAAGATGTGTTTTGTAACACAAACGTTGACAATGGAGGTGGATTTTCTGCTTTGCACAGCTGGAAAACAGCAGCTTTTACCAAGGCAAACAGCAACACATCAGCAAGGGATTGATCCCCGGTTCCATGAGATGGACGGATACTGTTAGGGTAGTATGTGCTCTTTAGGTCTATGGTACAGGGCTAATCATCCTATAGGAATAGAGGCTACCATACCTGCAAATATTCTTAATACTCTTTCTTCAGAAGCAGGTTGACATTTCTTAAACCCAAAAGGGGCAATCACTGCCCAATGCACAAGTTACTTACCTTCGGTAACAATATATCTGTAAGAAACATTAGTTAGTTTTAGATTCCTTACCTTAGAATTACCCCCAGGCGTCAGACTGGATCAGGAAAGTTTTTTTGTCAGCAGTACCTCTATGCATCGGAAGGTGGCGTCGGTCGGCTCCGCGTCCATCGTCGTGGTCGACAGGATGACGTCGCAGCAGCAACTTAGATGCCGTCCTTGCGCGCTATCAGTTCTGTACACCACTTTCCGCGCCAGAAACGCAGAGCCATGCAAGACACTGACCATTGGCGCAAAAAAATAGGGCCCTGAAAGCATATCCTTAACCCTAGAAATCAGTTCGCCGAACGGGTAGGATGGGTGGGGCGGAAAGGAATCTATAACTAACTAATGTTTCTTACAGACATATCATTACCAAAGGTAAGTAACTTGTGCATCTGAAAGAAACACGTTATATATGGATTCCTTACCTTAGAATAGATATCCCAGCAATACGAACCCCGGTGGTGGGTCTGCGAACCAAGATCACACCAGAAAGTCCTGGAGAACAGAACGGCCAAAGAAGCAGTCTCTCCGGACTTGGCTGTCCAGGCAGTAATGTTTGGTGAACGTGTGCAGCGTTGCCCACGTGGCCGCCTGACTAATGTCATTCAGAGGCACTCCTCTTCCCAGGGTTGTAGTGGCTGCCGTCGACCAGGTGGAGTAAGCATGTAGCCCGACTGGAGGCTCTTTTTTAGCTAGAGAGTAACAAACCTTAATACACAACACGACCCATCGATAAATGGTGCGTTTGTGTACGGCCCGACTCTTCTTTGCACCCACGTAGCCAACAAAAAGTTAATCATCCTCCTGGAACTGTTTTGTGCGATCCAGATAGAAGGAGAGCGCACGCTTTGGGTCCAGACGGGGGAGCCTCTCTTCTTTCTTTGAAGGATGCAGAGGCGGAAAGAAGGAGGGCAAAGTAATGGTCTGCCCGATGTGGAAGGCAGTGACCACCTTAGGAAGATAGGATGGACGGGTCCTGAGGACCACCTAGTCTAGATGAACAGACAAGAAAGGAGGTTTCGAAGAAAGAGCTTAAGCTCACTCACCCTTCTAGCAGAAGTGATGCCTACCAGGAAAGCAGTCTTAAGAGTCAAGAGACATAAAGGACAGTTATGAAGCGGCTCAAAGGAAGCGCACATTAAATAAGGTAGCAAAAGACTTACCGGAGACTTGAAAAGAGAACCACCAAGGAAATGCCTTGATGTGCCAGCCATGTCCAGAGGCGGAGGGCCTCCTGACATAGGGTCTCCGACCCCACCCACCCTGTTTGTTGCCGTACCACATGGCGGTGGTGTTGTCTGTGAACACCTGCACTACTCTTCTCTGGACGGAAGGAATTCCTTCAGTGCAAGACTAATCGCCCGGAGCACCAAAAGGTTGATGTGAAGCCCGGACTCTGCCGGAAACCAGAGGCCTCTGATCTCTGCCTCTCCCATGTGGCCCCCTCATTCCAGAAGGGAGGCATCCGTCACCACAGTGTGGTCTGGTTGGGGAAGGGAGAGGGATCTGCCATTGACCCAATCCTGGTTCGCGAGCCACCACTGCAGTTGTCGAGCAGTGCCCTCAAAGATCTGTGCACAATTGGACAGATTCATCTGATGATGCACCCACTGGAACTTCAGGTCCCACTGCAGAGCACGCATATGCCACCTGGTGTGATCGATCAGCAGGATGCAAGAGGCCATGAGGCCCAGCAGCCTCAAGGTCATTCTGACCGAAACCCGGGACAGAGGCTGAAAGATCAGAATCATAGTCCGATTATCCTGGACTCGCTGTTCGGGAGGATAGACCCAAAACCGCGCTGTGTCCAGAACTGCTCCAATAAAGAGGGAATCCGGTGCGGCTTCGGCACATTGACCCCAGCATATGCAGGAGGTTGGCCGTAGTCTGGAGGTGGGAGACGACTGCCTGGGGTGAGCCGGCCTTCAACAGCCAGCCGTTGAGATAGGGGAAGACTGAAGCCCCTGATCTGCGCAGATGAGCTGCGGCCACAGTCATCACTTTTGTGAACACCAGAGGGACGCTGGTAAGGACAAAGGGGAGCACGGTGAACTGAAAGATACCCCTGCCAGAACCTCCGCTAAACCTGCTCTAAAACTCCTCCACTGGCTTCCCATAAGGGAGCGGGTCAAATTCAAGGCCTTGTGCCTAGCCCACAAACTACTACAAAATCATGGCCCCCCTGTCCTCAGTAAACTCATCACACCCTATAAATCCACAAGATCCCTCCGTTCGGACACAGAAAATTTCATCACCACCCCCAGATTCAAGAAAGCCCGCTCAGGAGGAAGACGTTTCTCAGTCCAAACTGCACGCCTTTGGAACTCGCTCCCCCGCGACCTGCGACTCGAACCACAATACCTTTGCTTCAGGAAGCGGCTCAAGACTCATCTTTTTCCCCAATGATTCATGCTTACCCATAACACTGATCTACTACCCCCCCACCCTTTCGCTTTGCCCTCGGCCCGCTGAACTGAAGAGATAGGGTTCCTAGCGCTGAGATACCTCAGGGTGACTACGCGCTCTACAAAAATAAATAATAATAATAATAAAGTGCTTGTGGCCTACCGTGAACCGCAGGTAACGCTGGTGGGCCGGCAGGACGTGGATGTGAAAATAAGCGTCCTGCAAGTCCAGTGCTACCAGCCAGTCTTGCGGGTTGAGGGCAGACAAGACCTGAGCAAGCATCAACATTTTGAACGTCTCCTTCCGGAGAAGCGATTGACGTCCCTTAGGTCCAAGATAGGACGCAGGCCCTTGTCCTTCTTGGGAACCAGAAAGTAGTGGGAGTACATACCACAACCTACTTATAGGACAGGAATCTGATGGCTCCCTTGGCCAAGAGAGCCATAACGACCTGCTGGAGGAGGGCCAGATGATCCTCCGACATGCTGTGGTATCGCGGTGGCATGGCTGGAGGGGTAGTCGCGAAGGGGAGGGTGTAGCCCCTTTGGACTATTTGCAAAACCCACCTGTCCGAAATGATAGGGTGCCAGTGAGGGAGGTGATGGCGAATCCTGCTGCCCACTGGTGTTTGATGGGCCTGAAAGGTCAGACTAGGAGGGTTTGGAGGCTGCTGCAGAGGGGGGGTAGGTAGACTGGCCCGCCCGCTGGCCCAGGAACCTTGCCGGTTGTTTCCACGTCCCCGGATGCACAAAGGCTGGGTACCTTGCTGTGGCCTGTTGCCCTGGGTGGGACGTAGCAGGGACCGCTTCTGTAGCCACGAATGGGCGAAAAGCAGACTGCGCCGGACGGGAGGAGAGGCCCAAGGACTTGGCCGTAGCCCGTGAGTCCTTGAAGTGTTGCCTGCTTTGTTGCCAAAAAGGCGACGGCCATCAAAAGACATGTCCACCAAGGTGTTCTGGACATCCACTAAAAAGTCAGTGGACCTCATCCAGGCGTAGCAGTGAAGCACTATCGACGTTGAAATTGTCCTGCCCAGAGAGTCAGTGGTGTCCAGCCCACAACGTATTGTAAACTTTGCTGCATCTCTCCTGGCGGCAACTGCCTGGGAGCGCACTGCCCGGGCTTCCTTCAGATACTGAGGCAGCATGTGCGCCACTGTATCCCAAGCTGAGTGCGAATAACGGCCCAAGAGACAAGCAGTGTTTACGGACCGTAGTCCTAAGCTGGGGGAAGAGAAAATTTGCTTGCCAAGATGGTCCAGCTTCTTGGATTCCCTTTCCGGTGGAGAAGTAAGAAAGGCGCTTTTGGAGGTGGAGGCTTGGACCACCAAGCTCTCCGGAGTGGGGTGTTGGAAGAGGAAAGTTGGGTCGCCCGGAGCTGGGCAGTGGTGTTGGGTGATCATCGTGTACACTGGAGCCCCTGTATTGAGCCTTGACAATGTTCCCAAAAGGACGTTGGTGAGGGCCTCATTAAACGGCGGTAGGGGCTCCAAAGAGCTCGTCGTTAGTTGAACCACCTCAGTCAGGAGGTTAGTCCTGACCACCACCGTAGCAAGCTCGAGGTTGAGGGTCTCGGCCGCCCTACGCAACACCACAGCGAACGACGCTCCCTCCTCCGTAGCCACGGTAGGAGGATACAACATGCCACGGTCGGGTGAAGTTTCAAGACCACTGGCATCCCCCAGTTCCTCTTTCCAGTCCTGCTCAGTATCTAGCTGGTCAGTAAAAGGGTCACCTGACCCCTCCCAGTCCACTTCATCATCCTCTGGGTGTCACGGTTGGTGAAAAGGGACCCCAAGAGTGAACAGGGGCATGAAAACCCCACCCAGCGCCGGGTCCGGCGTCGGTCCAGCTCCACGTCAGGATGGAGGCCGGGTTCGACGCAGGCCAGGGGCATAACCGGCGTCGGTAGCAGAATTGGTGCCGGAGAAAGCGGCGCCGGTAGCGGCGTAATGAGGTCAACCGGCGCAGATCCGGATCCAGGCCTGGAACCAAGGGGAGACTGCGGTGCCGGCCAGAGCCTCCGGGAGCGAAGACCCAGGCCCCCCCAACCGAGCCCACGGGGCCCAAAGGCGCGCCAGCGGGGTCGGTCCACCCAAAGATGACATGCATCACTTCGTGAAACGTACGAAACTGGGCGGGTCGCTCTGGGTCCCGGAAAGAGAGGGAAGCTTGGAGTCGACCTTTCGGGCTCCGCGCGCGGGAGTGGCACTACCCGTGTTCCTTGTCGGATCGGCCGACCGACGAGGAGAAGTCGAAGAGCGACAATGCTTCTTTGACTTCTTCTTATGCTTCGTCTTACCCGACCCAGAGTGAGAAGACTTTGATGACTTGGAACCGGAATGGTGGTGGCTCCGCGACCGGTCCCTCGACCTCCCTCTCGACCAGGACCTCGAACTGAGCGGAGCCGACAGTCTGCGTTCAAACAGATTTCGGGACCACTCCCACGAAGCCTTCGGGGTCAACAACTGACAGTCAGAACACAACTTGGGGTCGTTGTTGCGCTCCAGGCAAAAGAGGCAAATGTGGGGTGGATCCGAACCAACATCAATCGGTTACAGGAACCGCAGGCCTTGAAACCGGGCATCCCTCGTGCACTTGTTCGGAGTCGGAGACTCAAATCAAGAAGTCAATAAAAGTTGAGAAAAACATCAAAAAATGACTGAGGTACCGCTTTTCCCGGATCTGCGCTGGCTGGCGCAGAAAAAGAAAGAACAGAACTGACGTCAGCTCGCGAGGGTGGCGTCTAATTAGCTGCCGGGACGTCATCTGGGGAGCACGATGCCGACGATGGACGTGGAGTCGACCGATGCCACCTTCCTATGTGCAGAGGTACTGCTGACGAAAAAACTTTCCGGATCGAGTCGGACGCCTGAGGGTAATTCTAAGGTAAGGTATCTATATCGTGTTTCTTTCAGATATGATTGTTTCTTTTACAGGAGGATCTGGACCCTGTTTTTTATTTGTCACTTAAACTACCATCTCTGTTGTACTGGCCTATACTTCCTGAACCAAAGAATGCAGATGGTATTTGGCTAGAAAGAAAGGCAAGGTTTAGAACTGTGGTGCTTTGCCTTTCCATGTTGCCAAGATCCACCAAAGAGCCATGGTACACAATACAGTTGAGAAATAAAAAAAGAAACATCGCCAAGGAGGTAAAACAAATAGCTGGAGCAATTAAAACAGGGAGAGACAGTGACAATTGTAAAATTAAAAAATGAGAAAAGAATACAAGGAAGAGTGCAGAGTGGAAAAAAGGAAATACACAAAAAAGATATGGGAAGACCTGCTGTGGGCAAGTAAATTACCGAACAGCAGGGAATTCTGGGGCTTAATTAATAAATTAATGAAAGGAAATGGAACTCTACACAATGTAGGAATAAGCAAAACAACGTGGTTGGAATACATTGATAAATTGTACAACCCCAAAGCAGGACCACAAATGTGTGAATAAGAAAGCATAGACAAAGCAAAAGGAAATTCACCAGACCTAGAGGTAACCGACCCCAAAAGGGAGGGAGTGAAAGACCTAACCAGCTGGGAAGCCAACGATCAAACATCATTGACAACAGTAAAATACACAAAATTCCTGATAAAAAAATTGAAAGCTGAAGGCGCTGCAGGACCAAACGGACTGTCAAACGCCCTGTTTAAACGAGACCCTGACGTCTGGGCTAAATACCTTACACCCCTTTTTCGGTCGAGGACCGGAAATGCTGGCTTGCCAGCTTCCGGGAGGAGTCGTTTGTTACTTAGTAGGGTCTGGAACCCGCCTCCCTCGCCCGTCTCTCCTCCATTGGCTGGCTTCCTAAAAGGAGGCCAGCCATTGGAGGAGAGAGCCGTCCCTCCAAATAAGCTCCGTCTTTTTCGGATTCGGGGGCGTGATTTTTTGCATTCTTTAGCCCTGTGACGTCGTCTGTCACTCAGGGCGCAAAAAACACGCCCCCGAATCCGAAAAATGTCGGAGCTTTGGCAGCCATTTTTTTTTTTTCTGCTGCTCAAGCAGGATCAAATGAGGACGACCCCCTACAGCATTGCGGCCCAAAAGTCGTGTGGAGTCTGACTCGGTTAAGCTCTCCAGAGGTAGGCAGGGCACAGTTGCACGGACCGGAGCATGATGCTCTCTGATTGTACCGTATTTCTTGTTTTAATTTACGTTTCTTTTCTCCTTCACCACCAGTGTCTGCGGTGTTTCCCAGCCCACTCCTGGCTCGCATTGAACCCGGGTCAGCGTATCCTCGCTGGGGCGCACGATTAGGAAAGGGCCAGAGTGCGGAATTATTGCTTCCGTATAGTACAGCTCCCTTCTCTATGAAGGAGATTACAAAGCTGCTGCGTTTCTACCGTAAGAGTCAATATAGCAATCCATACCCCCACCTCCGAAACCTCCTTCGGCTCTCCATGTCACTGCAGCCAATCGCAGCGAGAGGCACATTCGAAAAATCCCTCAAGGTCTTACATCCGTAACCTCTGCCATTCGCAGCGCCATTGGATAATAGTAGCGCCCACAGGAGGAAATAGCAGCCGTTGGTGCCTTCCACTTGAAGCGCCCGGAACTACGGTGTGATTACACAGCAGCACAGCTTTCGCAGGCTAAGAAGCCATGAAGGTGCAGCGGCTCCGTTCTCCGTATCACTAAAGCATGTTGGATGCACCATGCAACACTAGACGTAAAAGCTAGGGACATTCAGTTTCGGAAAAGAAAAAAACCCCAGAGACTTTTGGTAAGTTGTATTTTATATACCTGTCGTGCTGAATTGGAAGTTGTATCTTCAGGTTCCACCTCCGTGTATGTACCCACTTGACTAGATGTGCCCGGGCTTCCACAGGCGTGACCAACAGCGCAGAGATTCCCGAAATGAAAATCTGGGACAGACCATAATCCTAGAGGTAGGACTAGACATAAGCAGTGATCGCAGTCCACAGAAGTCCACTCGTTAACAGAAACGGGTGAAGGAGACTAATGTTCTAACATGGGAGCTTGTGTGGTAAATAACACAAGAGCATTAAATGCACATTTATAATGTATTATCACCCCTGGAAGGTAAATGGCCTGCTTGGGGGTGCAGCATGCTCACCACCGACCCTGCGCAATAGGACGAGCCAGAGAGACTTCAAGTTTAGAAAACTTGTATTAGTCCGAGCTAATGCGCATCACTTCAGACTGCGACACCAATGGCAACATGGAAAAAACATCAGAGAAAGGATAGCACATTTGAAAAAACCGACACAAACTTCCAAAAAGTAAACGCATAGCTTCCACAAGCAGTGGAGCAGCACATTGAAGTATCCAGAGGGCATGAATAAAGAGCCCTGCTGGACGTCTCCCCTGGGGTGGGATTGTTTCCATGGCATAGAGCACCCGGGAGCTGCACTGCAGAACCCCGAATAGAGGCGCATTTAAAATGTAGGGTCGAACCATTCTGAGCGTGTGTTGCGGTGAACCCGGTGGAATTGAGAGCTGAACCCACACTCCAAATACTCGAGTATCACTCTTAATGTGTGAGACTTGAGGTCTGCGTTTCTCTGGTGTACCCCAGCACCCGTCACACCGTTTTTAAAGAGCCCTGCCGCCACCATCTGCGAGAGGGATCGATGCAGAAGCCTTATATATATACTATACTATAGTGAATACTGTTTCAAAACTCTCTGGAAATAAAACAGGACACATATATAATTAGCGGGATTTCCCGGTTCTGACGTCTATGATTCGGACTCCTAAATGACCGTTTACCGAACATTACATTTGTAAAGGGAAACTATTCGGATTTAGACTCATTTGCCACTCTTGTGCCGAGTTGTTACTATTTTTTTCTGTTTCAAGCCATAATTTAGGTGTGCAGAAAACTAACCCTGAGTTTCCAGTTCTGCAACCATTTACATTTTCAAAGTCACTATTTCATCCGACTTGCTCGCTCGCTCTTGTGGCCTTTTATAGAAAGGCACCTGCTGGACACCGGAAAAAAAAAAATCGCTTTTTAATCATTCGTCAACACACGCATATTTCTTGAGCAGCAGGACGTATTTATTGTGCTTTACTACACAGCCAAACTCCACTACAACCTTATTGCTGCGCCCAGGGCCGGCTAAAAATAAAGCAAACCAGCCCCGCACTGCCGAACGCTGTGACTAGAAATTCACACTGGCGGAATTGTTGGCTTATTTCAGCCCCTATCAGAGGCAACTTAGCCAGCAGCCTACGAGGACCCCCTGGACCCCCCTGTTTGAGTTAGCCTCCGTAACCCAGGGAACCTGGAGCTTGAGCGTTTTTAATTCGATTCAGAGATATTCGTCTGCCCTGTCGTATTTTCATTTAATCCTACTTGACATTTGTGCTACTTCTTCGAGGTATTTGTGGCTGTTTTTGTGACGTAACGCTGTTAAAGTTTCGCCGCTTCTGGGAAAAGGAATAGTTCAGTCAGTTTAATTGTGTTTTTAAAACTGACAACGCAACATTTTCTCGTACTCTAGAGGGGTAACTTGACTGTCAACTACACCTTCTGATTCAGTCATTAATTAACTCCAAATGTGCCTGTGGAGTGGATACAAATAGTTCAAGGTAATTAAGTTCAATTCTGTTTATTCACAGACTTGCTCCTTGTATTTAGGTTCTTTTGTGCCCCGTGACTGCACTTTTTCCACATCCAGTATTTCTGATTCATCACCGGTGCGCTGGAATAAAAGAATGGGATGCAACCTTTCTTGTATCTCACATTTGTAAATTCAGTCTCATACCTTTACCATTAGCAGTGCCCCCACAAACTGAAGTGTAAAATGGCATCGACTTTTTAGGTCTGGTATTAGTCAAGGCCTATTAATTTTTCTAAATTGTGCAGTATACTTATAGGGGGCTTTCAGCCAGCCTTCTTCATCCATTGGTCTGTTATGGTCATTCAGATTTTTCTGCTGCCCAACACAGCATTCAGTAGTGCGGCTCTGTGTGGGTGTAAATGCAATAGGTCATGCACATGTGAGCGATTAAGCTATTGGCATTGTAAATGACACTGCCATTTATTTAACGATGAAACTATTGGCAATGTAAGTGACAATGCTATTTATTTATGATTTTAAAAAAAAATGTCATAAGCAATGCCAATAGCTCTACCTTTAATGATGCCGAGACCATTGCATTGTAAATGCTTGTTAATCAATTGTTTTGTTACAACAAGATGCCACGGTCTTGGAGCGGTAACCTTCTTCACCCAATCTACAAGAACGGCAGCAGAATAGAACCTGGGAACTACAGGCTGATTGCCCTTATCGATGTAGAGGCTAAACATTTTGCCTCGTGCATTCTACGACATCTACAAGAGTGGACAGAGGAAAATAACATCATCCCAAAATTTCAAAGGGGCTTTAGACAAGGCATGGGTACCATCTCAAACCTATCAGCATTGACGATCTTGACGGAAAAAGCAGAGAGGAAAAAGGGAGTACTATTGGCCTGTTACATCGACCTGAAATCTGCTTTTGATAGAGTGCCACGCGACCGCCTGTGGAAGAAACTGCAAGCATGGGGACTCCCACAGCCACTGATAGACGCAATAGCATCATTATACAGAGAAACATGGGCCAACGTAAAGTTAGGAGACGGAAGAAGAGTATCGTCAAAAATAAAAATAACAAACGGACTAAAACAAAGCTGTGTACTCTCACTATGTTTATTCACGATAAATAATGCACCCACCCTTACTCAAGCGCCTTGAGACCCTCTGGGTGAGTAGTGCGCTATACAAATTACTGAACTTGAACTATTTAACTTATATTTGGCAGCTTTAAATAACTACCTGCTACAAGTAAATGGACATCCGCCAAAATTGGCAAATAAGCCAATCCAATTTCTGAAATACGCAGATGATATTGTGGTGGTGAGCCAAACTCCGATAGGGCTGCAAAGGACCATAAACAAACTAATAGACTACCTGGATGCACAAGGCCTGGAACTAAATAAATCAAAAATCAAGGTGGTAAGACTGTCGGGCCCGAGGCCAGGAAAATACAAATGGTACGCAAAGAACTCACAAATAGAGGAAATAAGCGCTTATAAATACTTAAGTATCAAATTGGCAAGAAATTTGTCTCGGGTGGATCAGAAAAGGGAGATCACAGCAAAAGCCCAATCATTAACCTTCGCCTATAAACAGCTTTATAAAAATTGGAATGCCCTTCACACGGGCATCTCCTAAAAATCATGGCAGCACAATTGCTCCCAACCTTATCCTATGGATTGGAAACATGGCACGGCCAAGAAATCAACATCTTAAACAAACTACAAATCAAGGTCTATAAAGCTGTATTCAATCTTTTTAAAGCATCCTCATCAGCAAAAATATGTTTGGTATTTTGGCTCCAGAACCAAGAACTCCAAAGGAAAGTAATCTTGGTAAAATGATGCTGGAAACTCAGAGCAGCGGAAATTGGAACATTGAACAACCTATGCTGGACAGAAATAAAACTACAATACGATCAAATAAACCCAAATCCTTGGGGTGACCATCTGCGTATTACCCTGGTGGAACTAGAGATCGAAGAAGTATGGAATAGCAAGCTGGAAAGACATCATTTAACAAAGCCTGTAACAACAGGGCAAAGGCATTATCCTTTGTGGAAGATAAAAGGAGATTGGCCAAACGCCGCCATGCATGGGTTGTAATAAAGTCATATATACGCTTAAAACCACAACCCTACCTAGCAGCCCACTTCCGACTATCATTAAAAAAGAGGTTCATGGCATTTAGATTTGGCGATCACTGCTCAAAGGACTTGGTTCCCACCTGGAAAAATAAACAGCAAACAAAAGCATGTTGTTTATGTGGGTACCATATAGAAACTTTAAGCCACCTATTGTGCGTCTGTGAATCAGTAAAAGTAGAAAGAAGGAACTTGTTGAAAACGGTCCTAATTGATTGAAACGTTTGCACTTGTAGACATGCGGGAACAAGTTGGATGGGCGCCTCATCAAATATTTTAATATGTCGGGGGGTAAAATTCATGATATTAGTAGAAAATTTACTCACAAAAGCTGGAAAAGACAAAGGTCGGCGACAGAAAAGGACTTTTTTTTTTTACAGAAATTGTAAATATTTTAACAGAGTGAAAATACGCTTCACTTTAAAAATTTTCATGTAATACATTGTGTTTTATATGCTTTATGGTTATGATAAACCAAATAAAGTTATCTTTGACTGACTGACTGGCACCAAACTTGTGTTGCTGCCTAAAGCTTGTTCTCCTCCTACTGTGGAGTGAGTTGAGGTGCAGGCAAGCTACACATTTATCCCTTTGTCTGTAACCTCTGCCTCACTAACTGTACAAATGTTTGGCAATTAGAGAATCTCTCCGGGAGCTCGATTGCCATATAAGCCAACATTGGCTAGAAGGCTCAATGTCACTGTGAAATGTGCATCTGGAGGGGATACCCCCTTCTGGGTATGTGTGATTTGTTTCAACATGACTTGATAATAAATTCCTACAATCCAAAAAAAGTAACAAGGTTGTTCATTTAACATGGAACAGTATTGGTAGCCCTGTGATACTAGTGGTAAACAAACTTACTGATTTAGGATACTGATCAGCAACAAGAAACTGCAACAGGAAACTCCTAGACAATTTATCACGAAGAACACAACACTCCAGCAGTGAAAGAGCCTACAAGTCCTAAAATATGGAGGTTTAATCATGTTCATACAATGTTGAACTTGAAAGCTGCACCAGGGTAAGAACCTTGGCTAGTCTCTCAATTGTGAATGTGTGCATTCAAGTACTAAAGCTTTGCACATTATAAACTACTCTTACTGTACCTGTTTCAGCCTTCGGATTTCCTGCTCCAATTCACTCTCTCGTGTTCGGTTGTTGTACTCCTGCAGCCCCGCACTGTTTGCCCGGCCCCGTTTTTGCTCTACTTCCAGCTTGTAGAGCTGCAGTTGCTCCAGCTGTCTGCGGAGATCTTCAATCACCTGTAATGTGAACAATGCAGTTACTACATATATATATATATATTTATATTTACGAGCATCAACTAAAGAGAAAACTATTAAGGAGAAAAACAGTTGCGTTTGATAAGATTTCAAATACATTTAACCGGTAAAACCTTTCTTTGAGCGTGAGAAAAGACAACAAATGTCATAGTGTCTCCTCAATTGCTTACTTTATGATGCATTTTACCAGACTCTACTTCTGTATACCTATTATACAAGTTTTCCTCCTTGGGTTGATTTCGTTCCATTTTGCTTCAATCTAGTTTCTCCATCGAATACCGACAACTACGCATCTGCATTGGCTTGTCACTCCTGTACTGATGATTTTCTTAACAGTATTAAAATTGTGGTTGCGGACATTCGTGACATTAACTATGGGCTGGTTTCACAAACAGTTTACTGTGACTTATCCATGCAGCACTCCTGGATCAACAGTAAGTTATTAGTACCCCATAGTAATTCACACCTACCCACAGCCAAATCTCGGTCAACTGGGCCCTTGTTCTTCAGATAAACCAATACTGCGTCTTTGGGCTTACTGTGGTTCCGCTGCCAACCACTGTTTGTAATGAGGACATTTATTTAAACATGAATTAGCTTTTGGAAAATCATACCAACTCTTAGTGGCAAATGTTATTTTCCAGGTTTAAAACATAACATGGTTTTTCCCTTACATTCCACTAATCTTTTATCCTATAGTACACATAGTTGGATGCCTCCATGTTGCAACTGATGTTTTGCTCTAAAAGGATGGGGACAGTTGGTGAGATATTGCACATTGGGTATCATTTAAATATTTGTCCGGCCCACACATTTTAAGTTTGGGACGACGCTGGCAGCCTCTATACAACAGTCTCCTGTCTCCATGGCTGGAGCTTATTCGAAGAAACAAAGAGTGACAGAAGGCCTGCCATGACATGGAGGTTGGTCCATAATTATGACGTTTTACTAAGACAAACCACTAAACGGGTCTGAACTTGGAAAATGTTAAAGTAATGCATGAGTTTTCTGTGAGCATTTGGGAGAGAGACGTTTTTCAAAGTTTGCTGTCCGAGACCACTGTGGTGCGCATAGCATTCCAAGACTGGAAAAAAAACACATGGCTCTCATGGTGTCAGACGGCCCACCCTAAAAAGGCCATGTTTACAGCCATGTTTACAGATGATGAGGCTAACCACAGGGGTCTTAACTGCAGCAGAACAGCAAAGATGGCGGTAACTCTGTTCTTAGGAAAACTGATATCTCATCATCTCTATATGATGAGGGGGATGCAAAAGGTGGGCAGATGTGGCATGTCACAATGTCTGACAGATCCCAATTACTGTTCATCTCTAAATTACCTCGTGCAGTTTTTGTGGAAAGATAAATGGTTACATCTTCCCTCTTCCTTTCCTGTTTAGCTGAAGGTTTATACATATGTATAGCTTGTGGACTAGCGAGAACGTTGGATAAGCTTTAATCCTCCACTGATTTCAGAATCAAAAACCTTGAAGAGAGCTTCATGAAGCCGCCATCTTAATGCCAATCAGTGAACCGAGAGACACAAACTATACCTTGATTTGTTCTTGAAACAGAATAACCAGAATACACCCCTTTAGCGTAAATTAGGTCGCTTGGAAGGCATGCTGGCAACTTGCGTTAAAAATAGGATTTTGCGATAAAAACTTTCCACAGTGCTTCGTTAGGTTCTGTTCTTAATGTGTTGTGTCTTCATTTTGGATCCTGCCTTGAACATAAATTAACTGAATGTGCTGATGGTTCAGCTATGGTCACGTTCTTAAAGCGACTAACATTTTAGAACGACTGAACAACATGCAGGAGTATCCTTTTGTGTCGCAGTCACAAAGAGACATTTGCCCGCAGCAGAAACCCAAGGCCTCTATGGCATCAGGATCCACCCACAGGCAATGCTGACCGAAGACTTTACATCAACCAGTCTGGAGCAGTTCCCTCGAACATGTGCTCCTTTAAATGCTTTCCTGAATCTAGACCCACTTCAGTTTCCCTTCTAAGGTTTGGGTCTGCTTACCTTGATGCTGGTAATTTGACAGCTTAGCGGGGGTCAGGAGCGGATGGACACTTAGTACATCTTTCATTTCTTTGAACCCTACGTTTAAACCTCTAGCATTTATTTTGTATGATTTTCTGGCACGATTTGGTAGCAGGCGTTCTCTGTCTAATTCCATAGTTGTGTTGTGTTGTGTCCAGCTGTTGTTTACTGCTATCCTATGGACTACGTTAGGTGGCTGTTGCCTCCTCTGTGCTACCAATAGCTCTCAGCTGGGCTGTGTTAATGCCAACTCCACCCTTTGTGGTCATGAGCTGGAAGGGCGTACAAAAGAGTTATTTTCTATGTATGCACACCTACGCAATATTGCCTACAGATGACTATATATGTTGCAGACACTATCTCAGTGCACCAGGCCATGTTCCACGCAGGCATGATGTAACGATATAGAATGGCATACGCTAGGGTGGACATTTTCTCCATGTATCTCTAAAACTTGGTTCGTAGTGACTATCGCTTGTCTACATTACAGATGGCAATGTGCTTTGAATGTAACATTGTTTGAATATACAATAAACAGAATTTGTGTAAAAATAAAAATAAGTTATTTTCTTCAACGCTAATTTCAATCAGCGATCCCCACTGGAAACTCCTAACCTCACAGTTACTCATTTTGCAGTGTCTTTGCCTTGTACAAATTTAACTGAGCTTCACTACCCCACGGGCTTAAATAGTTTCTTCATGTGTGTCTGTCTTTCTCCTGTGTCTGGCTTTGTGTCTTTCTTTCCTGTTCCTGGTGGGCTTAAACATGATAGTTTTTGTTGAACTGACATCATTCTTCGATATATCTGGTTATTTTATGTCTCAGTCCACTTTTGATTTCTGTCCCTGAGATTATGTGAGATTCCATGTATTAACGGGTTGCCAGTACCTTGTTTTCCCATAAAACTGGAGGTCCTTTACATGCACGTTTGATCTGTGTTCCTGTCCGAATTTCCTGGCTCCAATAGGTTTTTAGCTGTCTCAATCCCTACCGGAACATCATCAGGGTTCATGTGCTAGTTCTGAAGAGTCCGCAGGGCCCTAGCTGTCCCTATGTGTGTCGGTACATGCATAAAATAATGCGCCATGATACTAACCAACGAATGAGGATTACAGCTGGCTCTAGCTCTGTATTACTGTTCACGATTTCTACTCTTTTATGTAACACATTTTTATAATTTCAATCCTCAAGAAAAAGACATTTTAGACATGCACATCTTTTCAACAAATGTAAAATCTCCAAACTGAAAAGTAGGAAGCACCCTGTTAATCATTCGCTTTTTTAATGATTGTCTGCCATAAGTTACTGCGCTCTTGGGCTGTGTCCGCCTCGGTCTCCTCCATACCTTTCAATATTGAAAGCAATGTTTCATCACAATGATGGGCGAAATCTGTTTCCAAGATTCTGCTATGATTGGGCAAGCCCAGACCATACGATGAAAACCGGCCTCCAGCTCTCCGCATCTTGGTCAGAAGGCTGAAGATGTCGGAAACATTCTATATACTATTTTATGGGTAAATTAACGCTTTATGTGAATACATTTCAGAAGTTTGAATCTTGCATTCCTAGACATTTTTGGTGCGCAACTTAACGCCAATGTTCAGTCACCATCGTTCTAATTCTATTTAGGTCCCTCGACTATGTGACTCCGAGGTACTCTAGGTTGCATTTTGCCATGCCCAACAGTGACTTATATAGATAGCATTGTCACTGCCTGAGTGCCATTCTTCATTACAAGTATTTATTGCAATACCGCATGCGTAGGCAGATCAGATTGTCTTCACCCCACATTTAACACGTCTTTTCCTTGGGCTTCCCAAACTCTGGTTGCATGTCACATTTGTACCATATCCTACAACGCCATCTGCACTCTTTCTTCATACAAATCTGAGAATGTCTTGGTCCCTTGTATCCAAGAGCCAAACGCAGGCCTGACAAAACATGCCGAAATCAGCCCCACTCCCTCCGTCTCCTCACGCAACTTCATTTCCATCCAACCATTCTCTCTCTCCCCTTCTCTGATTGATTTCCATCTACCTCCCCCTCTTAACCGACCTTTCTCTTAAAGCCTCCCTGCTGTTGCAGTTAACCTCTGGGAGTTGGGGGAAGTCACAGAGGCGCCAGGAGCGACCCTGGGCTTTCAAAACATGGAGAACAAAACAGGTGATGGACCGAATGTGGACCAATGTCACACATTCATCCCAGTCCAAAGATCTGGGCCCAATTCCATCGTTTTTTTGCACTCCACACCACCCTAGGTCAGACAATGGCCATTGATCCACATTCGGTCCATCACCTGTTTTGTATTCAAAACATGGAACCAACCCACCAGGTAAATTTCTGGAGGAATAAAAGACCTGCCCGGCCCTGCCTAAATCTGCCCAACTTTCAACTGCATGGTGCCATTCTGTTCCATGTATGACTGGCCATAGATAGGGACGTTGGAGTTATAAGCTAAAGTCGTGAAGGTTGGTCTCAGGCATCTGTTGCAACTGTATCTAGGAGTAGAGCTGGCCTTTCAAGTGTTCTAGATTTAGGAGGAATTTAATGAGTCTTCCCTGTCAGGGTTTTTTTTTTTTTGGTAAAAGATATTTTTATTAAGAAAACAAAGAAACAGAAACAAGAGAGAAGAAAGGGGGGGATGGAGTCGCATGAATTACAAATTAAAGATGCACCCACGCAGGGGTCAATGCAAGAAGGCCAAGCAGCAGTAAACGTTATGGATAGCTAAGCAATGTGGACGCCATAGTGCAAAAAAGAAAAAGATCCAAAAATGCAGCTCGGGAGAGTGTCAAACCCCCTGAGAAGTCCGAAGGGGAGAGCCCGCATGGCAACGGGCAAGTCAATGCAATGTAGAGGCCGGGACAGCCAAGTTCGTATGTGCCTCTCCGCTGTGCGGCCACAAGTAACCAGCGTGACATGCAATATCATAAAAAGCAAATCATCCACATCCCCTGCCAGACAAAAAGAAAAACAAACCCAAAAATCCCCTTTCCCCAGAGGCTCCAACCTCCCCAGTGCACCAACCCCCCCGGTGGTGGCGGCCAGACAACAATCATTCACTCATGCACAGATCACACCTGGAACAGATGTAAGGCACGTATAGTGGGCGGGCATACCGCTGACGGCAACCCACGAGAAAGAAAGCGGACCAGCGGGCACCATCTGAAAGCAAAATTTTTAAAGTTGATCCTGAAGACATCCGCCATCCGTTCCACACTCAGCAACCTCCACAGCCTAGCAAACCAAAGGGAAAGAGCTGGGGACTACTTCTTTTTCCAAGAAGCAGCCAGAGTCAACTTGGCCGCTCCCAGGCAGAGCCAGAGGATGTGCTTATCGGCCCTGGTTTGGTGCTCCAGAAGCGGGTCCCGAAGGCCAAGGAGCACGAAGCCAATGGAATCAGGAACCGGGTACCCCAGGACCTCCCTAATATGAGACAGTATCTCCTCCCAGTAGGGGCGTATGATGGGGCAATCCCACCAGATATGGCGGAAGTCCCCCAGGAATCCACAGCCCCGCCAACACCTATCAGAAGCTGAAGGAAAAATCCTTTTCAATCTGGTCGGGTACAGATACCAGTTTAGCATGGTCTTCATGTGTGCCTCTCTAAGATCAATCGAATGATTAAATGTATGTAGATCACGCCAAAGATGCGACCACTCTTCATCGGAAATGTCTCTCCCCAGGTGCTCCTCCCATAACCCCATGTATCTGGGGCGAGGCGAAACAGCCGTGGTTAACAGTAAATCGTAGAGAAAGGAAATCACCCCCTTCATGGAGGATGTGCGAGTAATGTAAGTCTCAAAAGCTGTGGGAGGCCTCGTTGCGGCGTCCCGCACCTCAAGAGATAGCGCCCAATGCAGCAGCTGAGCATGTCGGTAGCGTTCAGTAGGTGGTAAGCCATAGTCGCGCATGCAGTTGTGGAAGGTGAGCGGCTCATAGCCATGAAACAAGTGTGTAAGTGCATGGCAGCCTCCCGCCTTCCACCCATCCAAAGGTCCCTCGACTAATGCCGGTGGAAATGCAGGATTAAAGTGAATAGGTGTGAAGGGGGAAGGAAAGGAAGTCCACCGCTCGTCATGAGAGACCGAATCCCAGACCTTCAGAGTGGTGCTAGTTGGGGTGCTAATGTATGCGTTGCGAGGCCGATCCGCCTTCGCTTTCCAAACCAGATCCCAAAGAGAGCGCCCCGCGACACTCCTGTCCATGTGCAACCAATGCTTTTCCGACTCCATTTGGGACCACTCAGCCAACACCCGGAGTTGTGCCGCTTTGTAGTAAAGGAGCATGTCCGGCAGGCCAGCCCCACCCTTCTTCTGCGGTCGGCGAAGCGTGAGAAAGGAAAGTCTGGCACGGCCCCCCTGCCAGACGTAACGCAGGATCATAGTCTTAAGTCGCCGAAAGAAACCCCCGTCCAAGGGAATGGGGAGGGCTTGGAACAAGTACAAAAGCTTGGGGAGCAGCGTCATCTTAACGGCATGCACGCGCCCAAGCCAAGAAATAAACATAGGCTTCCAGCGGTTCAGCTCGGCCTGTAGCTGAGACAGCAGAGGAGGGAAGTTAGCTGTATATAGAGTGGCGACAGAAGAAGTCAGCTGGACTCCAAGATATTGAATGGAGGAGCCCGCCCAGGCCAGGGGAGTGAGCGGTCGGATGTGCTCTACTTCAGAGGGCGAAAGCATGAGGTTAAGTATGTACGATTTGCCGGTGTTCACCCGAAACCCAGCCACCGCTTCAAACTGGGACAGCACATCCTGTACCCGCGGAAGGGAGGTCCCGGGATCAGCTAACGACAGAAGGACAATGTCAGCAAACAGATATTTTATGCTGTTCCCCCGAGAAGGGGAGGCCCACAATATCCGGATCCTCACGAACCCTAATAGCAAGAGGCTCTATGCTAAGGGCAAAGAGTAAAGGGGATAGGGGGCATCCCTGCCTAGTGCCTCGTGAATGAGCAAAAAACGGTGAGACATGGCCGTTCACCATGACTCTCGAGCGCGGGCCGTGATAGTTGGCCCGAAGCATAGTTATAAATTGGGAAGAGAAGCCAAAAGCATGTAAGGTGCCAAAGAGAAAGGACCAGTCCACCCGATCGAACGCCTTTTCCGCGTCAAGGCCGAGCAGGACAGCTGGGATCCGAAAGCGTTCGGCCTTCTCAATCAGGTGAACTAGACGTCTAGTATTATCGTGGGTCTGGCGACCCTTTATAAAGCCAGATTGATCCGGGTGAATGAGAGCGGGCATAAGGTCCTTAAGTCGAGCGGCTAAGATAGAGGAATACAATTTAGCATCAATATTCAGGAGAGCAATGGGTCGATAGGACTCACACCTGGTGGGATCATTCCCCGCCTTGGGAATGATCGAAATCATAGCCTCCGCCATAGTACCCGAGGTGTGGCCCTCGTCCCTCATGGTATTTAAGAGGAGCACTAGATGATCTCCCAACTCGGACGCGAACGTCTGGTAAAAGGCGGCTGTATAGCCGTCCGGGCCCGGTGCTTTGTGCGGCTTGAGAGACCGAATGGCAGAGAGTACCTCCTCCCTAGTAATCGGGGCCTCCAGAAGGTCATTCCATTCCTTGGAAACCTGCGGCAGCGCTAGGGCCTCCAGATATGCTTGTTGAGCGGATGGCACTAAGCGATCCGCCGAGTACAGAGCAGCATAGAAGTCACCAAAGAGCCCAGCCTTATCCGCGTCTCTGTGTTTCACTACCCCGGAGGGGCTCCGAATACCACCCACATATTCTCTTTCACGCTTATCACGGAGTTGCCGTGCTAAGTGCTAACCCACTTTGTTGCCCTGGGAGTAGGAGAGGCGCCGCAAGCGCAGCAGGGTATATTCTGCTCGGTTGTTGTAATGCGCCCTGAGCTTCCCTCGTACCGCCGTCAGAGGGCGGAGCGTCCTTCGAGAAGGATTCTGCTTACGTGCAGTTTCCATCGTGGTCAGTTCCGCCTCCAGCGCCTCCCTTTCTTCCCGACGAAGCCTATTCAAGGCGGAGTTCAAAGCAATGCACGTACCACGTGTCGACACCTTGAAGGCGTCCCATTGGGTAAAGATTGAGGTGTCGCCAGTCTTATTCAGTTCAAAGAACTCCCCAATGGCCGCCCGAAGCTTCGTGCAAGACACCTCATCTCGCGTGAGGGATGCCGGGAAGTACCATTTGCGATGAGGGGACGAATCAGGGGCCCAGTTCAAGCATGTCGCCAAAAGGCTATGATCCGAAACCGAAAGTGGAAAAATTTTGCTGTCGCGCAGATCACCTTGTAAAGATTGATGTACAAAAATATGGTCGAGACGGGAATATGTGTGGTGAACATGTGAATAGAACGTGTAGTCCCTAGTGCGGGCAGTGGAGGGAGCGCCAGCTATCAAGAAGGCCCAGACTTAACAAAGTATCACACAGCTCCGGGGAAAAGAGACCCGTCTCAGTCCTCTGCTGATGGGAACAATCAAGATCTTTATCCCAAACCAAGTTGAAATCCCCCAACACAATCAACGCTCCCTCTCCAAAGTCCCCAATCACATTCAGAAGAGTCTCAAGGAACCCATGCTGCCCTGTATTCGGAGCATAGACCACCACCCACGTGCAAAGTTTACCCATGAGCATCCCCTTCACCATCAACCACCTCCCCTCTTTGTCCCCCCGCACCCCCACAGGCTGAAACTGAAGAGCAGATCGGAACAAAAGTGCTACTCCACGGTGCTTAGTGGTGGCAGAGGATTTATAAATCAGAGGATACTGCCTGTGCTTAAGTCTGGACTCATCTTTGCGAGCCAGATGAGTCTCCTGCAGGCCCACCACATCCAGTTGATGATCTAGAATATATTTCCAAATCTTTTGACGCTTCTGAGGCGAGTTAAGGCCTTTCACGTTCCAAGAGCCTATCGTAACTGGCAACATCGAGACCAACCCACCCCCCCAGCGCTTCCATCAATGCAGCCCAACTCCAAAGACAAACCAAACACACCACAGCCATACCAGATCCCAAACCACCACCACCGGGGTCCCTCCCCGAAAAGCCCAACGAAGCCCTCAGGGGTCTCAAGAACAAACCATAGAGAAGGGAAAACGAAAAATAGAACAAGAACAATGAAAGTCAGACATGACCGTAAGGGTCGGGGGTAGAAGACCCAGGTAATGCCCCCCCCCGATTCCAGGGTCGGGGTAACCCTCCATTGGAGAAATGTCCCACAGAGTACCTGAGGTGGTAGAGCCCCCCGGCTCCCACAGGCCGCTGAAAATGGGGCCTAAGCCGCCGAAGAGCTGTCCACTCGGCTCGAGTCAGTCACCTGGGCCACCGAGGCCAAAGCTTCACCCCTCTCCGTCTGGCTCGCCGACGGGGACGGCCCCTCCGCTGTGCCCTGTCGTCCCACTCTTTGCCAAGGCGGGGATCGGGAACGGCGACGTTGTCTCGATGATGCGCTGGCGTCCGCCGGAGCAGATGGTTCCTCCATTCCAAGCAAGTCCCTGGCGGCCGCCACAGTTCGCACTTGCATCAGTCTATTTTGCCATCGGAAGATGAGCCGAAAGGGGTGACCCCCAGGAGTAGGACACCCCGTGTTCCCTCAGGAAAGCCGTGACTGGGCGAAAGTCCCATCGCTTCTGCAGGGTGGTGGCCGCCAGGTCCTGAAAAAGCAGGGGGCTGTGTCCGCGAAAGAGCAAGTTGTTAGTGTCACTCGCCTTCCGCAGGATCAGCTCCTTCAGCTGAAAGTCATGGACACAGACCAAGATGTCGGGGGGCGGTGAGCGTGCACCACGCGGCAGGCCCACCCGATGCACCCTGTCCAGCTTGACTTCATCGCGATCGTCCTCCGCCAAGATATGCAGAAAAAGAGCCTCCACATATTCCCGTAGATTACCACCGTCTCCATCTGAGGGCACCGCTCTAATTCGGATGTTATTGCGACGGGACCTGTTCTCCAGGTCGTCGCAGTGGGTCTGAAGATCCAGATTCTGCTCACGGAGCTGGAGCAGGTCTTGCTGTAGCTGATGGACATCCCCACTGAGGCCCAAGTCATGGTCCTCCAGGGTAGCTACACGCTCGCCAATGCCGTCCACATCGCGGCGGACTTCGCGGAGGTCGGAGGACAGTTACGCTTTCAGTTCCGTGATGTCTTCCTTGATGGAGGAGAAAAGCTCGATCAGGAAGGCCTTCGTGACCGGGCCGTCTGCGTCGTCTTTGGTCGGTGACTTGCTAGGGCCAGGGGGCGAGCCAGATGCTCCCTTCCCGGGACCTTCCTTCCCCGGTTTATTCAGGCGAGTCCTTGTCGACATGGTGCGACGTCCCAGTGCCGATGATAGTAGGCAAGATGGCACCGCTACTCCGACCGTCCGTCGATGACGCTGTCCAGCAAGGCCCCAGACAGGAAGGCGCCTCCTCGTCACCTCTGTACGGCGATAAGTGCCAGCTAGGCCACTGGAACCACAGGTGGGCTCGTCACAGCGCCAATGTGGGGGACTCGCACAGAAGAGCTTCACTCGATCACCAGCCAAAAGTCCCGAGTCCCTTCTTGCAAAGAGTCGAAGCCGCCCAGACAAAGCCCCGTAGGCCGCTCCGGAGTCAGAGCGCCACCAGGGTAACACCTCGGCCAAGTCCGCCGTCCCGTGTCGTAGCTCGACGGGGGAAAGGACAAACCAGTGCCAGCCAAAAGTCCCGAGTCCCTTCTTGCAAAGAGTCGAAGCCGCCCAGACAAAGCCCCGTAGGCCGCTCCGGAGTCAGAGCGCCACCAGGGTAACACCTCGGCCACGCCTCAGTAGTCCCAGGAGAGTCAAAGCCGAGGCTAAAAACGCCCCGAAACCGCTAAACAAGGCTATGAAGGGCTCGGGGTGCCGGAGGAGCTCGCAGGCACGTCTTACTCCGTCGCCATCTTGGCCACGCTCCCCCCTGTCAGGGTTTTTAGAGTACACGCCAGCCATTGTAACTGTGCTGCCAGATAATAAAGTTCATAATCCAGAACTCCCATCTGCTCTCCACAACGGAGTCAGCTTCCTCAGTCCCCCTGCACATCTCCGAATTCCATATTATCACAACTGAATGATGTCCACTTCCTTGAATAATTTGCAGGACAATCTGACCAGTAGATTGGCAAAGTGACATAGCTATCCTGGTAGGGTCACAATCTTGGCAAATGCTAGACTCATCCATATTTGATAAAGGGAGGGTCCTACAAAAGTCGCGGCCCCGCAATGTGATCTTGGTCTTGGCAATATTTCTTATCAGTTACTTCTGATTCTGTATTTGGAACCATAAATGTTGAAATGCATCCCCTTCCATTATGATCGTATCAGAAACCTGCTCAATGTGAACACATTTATTTTCAGACCTGATGCTCGCCCAACCTTACCAGGCCATCTACAGATGAGGCCAGCCAGCACCAACATCTTCTAGTATAGCACATAGTGAGATGGCATGTGCTATCACTGTACATGTACTTTCTGCCCCTACCCTCTTGCGGTTTCATAGCTAGAGCTAAAATCAACGGGGAGAACAGGCACACCTGTGATGTGGCATGCCTCACTGCATAGGGTTCTGACTTGGCATAATTCAAATAACACAATCCTGGCTGTAGGTCCACTATGTAAGAGAGTGAAAAATGTTTTCAAGGGTTATCCCATGCCAAACAATTTTGATAAGTGTTGCCTGAAACTAGCGTGTCAGAGGTTTTTTCGCAGATCAGCAGCAATTACTACTGGCTGTTGGTTGGTAGCCATGTCACTTCTAATATGTGGGAAAATTGCCTTATGTTATGGGAGGTGTTTCGTTTCAGCATGATTTCACTTTATCCTGGATGAAAATCTAGGGCTAACAGCTGTTGAATACGGTTTGATATGGCTTTGGTTAGAATCTTCTAATATACGTTTAGCATTGATAGGGGCCTAACATTTTTTACATTCTGTGTATATCTACCAGGGTTGGGAAGGGAGACTCGCAATGCTTCCCCCATTAAGGTGGTGAAGAATGCCTTTAGTGTTTGCAACTGAATGAAAAGTTGTGTGCTTTGGCGCTAGTATTTTCATGTATGTAAGGCAGATCTCCACAGGCACTCCATTAGCTCTGGAGTCTTCCACTACAGAAACTCTGTGATCGTCTTCTTAACCTTCGGTGTAGATAGTGGGACTTAACATTGCTTTGTTATAACATTAGAGGCGGTATTTATATTTGCTCTATCCAAGTAGTTTCCCAGCTCTCGGATCGTCCCGGCACCCTTTATCGTGTATAGCTCAGAATAATGTGTAAGAAAAACCTGCTAAATGTGTTATGTGCATTCTAATTCCTCTGTATTGGTTTGGGAATTTCTAAGAAGGACAGCCCTCATGTCTTTTTTGTACATCCAGCAATCTACCAGATTGGTCTACCGCAGATTGATTTTTGGATTGTTATATAGGTAATGAGTGAAGAACATGTCAAGGTATTACAACTGATACCTAGCCTGTATTTCCAGGCCCTTCAGAGGTATGTGTGCATAGAAGTAGGGAGAGGTAATCAGATCTCCCTCCTATAATATCAGTTTCATTGCTGTTCAAAGTCTGTACTCCATGAGATGTCCTAATACAATGGCCCCATATCATTAATTTGAAAGCCTGCCACTCACTCAGTGTGTCAGATGTGGCCCAGCTGTTTTCCTGAAAATAATGAAGGATTCCATCGAGGATGGGGCTGTTCTAATGAATCCATAATAGTAATAGACTATGGTCAGGTATGGTCCTGCGTAGATTTGTATCTGGCATTCTGATGCTTGCAGTTCCCAAGAGCATAACATGTTATTCAACAAAACATGCAGATTGTTAACTCTAGAATGAAAAGACTATTGTTTGGCAGTTGCTAAGGCATTCACTAACACTTCGAGCTGTTCTCACAACTAGTGTGGTGGGCAGAGGCTGGTGAGATCGATCTACGTCATCCACAGAATTATATTCTCCTCTCTGTATCAGACAAAATGTGCCGATCTTTGCATTTGTGTAGACATCAAGTCAAGGAATTGTGCTTGACTGGTGTTAGATGTGTAAATGCTAGCTAACAAAATATCTACTCTATCTACCTTGACTTTAAACACGAGACATATCTTATTTGTGTCTTATGAGGGATGAAAGGTAACACTAGTCTTACCTAGTATACTGCCTTCATGAGAGGTGAAATGCACCTCCTGGAGAAGAACAATTGAGCACCCCTAAGCTCGAGATAGCAATAGCTTTATATCCTTTGGCAGCATTGTTCAGACCTCTGCTGTTCCATCTTAAGCACAGCCATTTAGTTAAAAGAGCCACAGAGGCAAATAAATAAGTCTGGTCCTTTAAATCTGAGTATTCGCCAGTTAAGCCCCTATAATGTAGAAACCTATCTAACCTTTGTAGATTTATATCAAAAAGACATTTGTTGTGCTCGAGTCAGACCTAGGGTTAACTAAAGCCAATCTGACCACCCTTTCCACCCCACAGCCAAGGCAACGGCTCACCTCTCACATAATTCCTAGTCTGTGCATCTTCAAAGTCCCAGTCTCAAACCCTTGGGGAAAGTACAAAAGAAGGGACAGGTATCCTTTAATTGCAATGACCCTGTTGGCTGCACTTTAATCTTATGTACTGTGGTCTTACAAACAGAACAATGTCCATCAGTTCAATGACTATTCATGGCGTGCCATGAGATTCCACTGGTCCGTAGACTACAATGTAAAAATTCAGATCAAATTGTTTGCAGTTCTGGATTGGAGTTATCTCGCGGTCATCATTTTTAAAGTGATCCGATTCTAACCGATTTCTCCGTTTTCATGCATCCACTGGTAGCTCCTATCGATTTTATCTAGACCAGTGCTTGGCTCCTCCAGCACTGCCTCTCATTCCATATGTGCCTGAGCGGCTTTCTTTCGGCTTAGGGTCTGAGTTGGGGCAGCTAGGCCCCACGGACCTTTTTGCATCTTTCCTCCTAGCCCCTTGCCACCTTGGGCTTAGTGAAGTGATCTTTGTTGTCAGATAACATTTTCCACTTTGAAGGGAATTGGATAACGTTATGCCCCCCTATGTCCATCAGTTTACATTTTACTGTCCAGAGGGTGGAGCACTGTTGCTTTTTTGAGTTTGATGTGTCTGGGAATATCAGTAGTTTAGTGTTTTTAACAGTGAAACAGCCTACTTTTCTTACATTTTTGAAGGGCACAGTAATGAAGGAGTTTCGCTGCTACCAGTCTTGTGAGTGTTCTGAGAACATTGTGCACTCTCTTGGTTGTGTAATAGTTGTTGAGGTCCTGGGGAACAGCCCGTCACTGCCACTGCCCTAAGAATGTAACCATGTCCGAGTCATAAACACGTTCAGGTAATCTGACTATCCTAATACTTTTCTACTTAGATTGGCCTTAAGAGTCCTTATCTCTATATTCTAAGAAGGGCACCTTCTACATAAGCTCCTTTACTTGTTACAGTTTGTCAGTGTTTGCTTGTAGTTTGTTCTCATTTTTCTTTACTCTTTCAGCAAGCCTTTGCTGATTTGCTTCTTAGCAAGTTTATATCCACCACCATTGTATCTCCCCTGTTTTCTTGAGCCTCTCTGGTGTCGGAAGCCAGGTTTGCAATTATATGAGCTTGAAAAATTAGAAATCAGAAATTGCTTGGGGGGGTGGGCAGCAATCAGACCATTTATTCCCTTGCCATTTCATCCTTCTATGCATTCATACTTTCGCTCATTCAGACACTCATCCATACATCCACTCATAAATCCATCCATTCAAGCACTCGTCTATTCCTCCACTCTGACGCATGCACACACTGACCCACTCACTGGTCTGCACAACCACACATCCTATTGCAGACATCCAAAAAATGAGGAATGAAAATATACTTTTCAGTTTCTGGTATTTTTGAAGGCTAGGCCAATCATTGTAGACTTTTCATTAAATATAATTCTTCCTGTAAAGGAACCTAGCTAAATTTGCATCCTAGCATTAAATACATGTTTAGACTTAATCACACCCGACAACTGCTGTAAGTTTGAGCACAAAGGACTTTTGCTGCTGGCTTGATCATTATTAAAGTATAGCTAGTAATTAGCTAGTATGAATGAATGAATGATATTAGATTTCTATAGCGCGTAGCTACCATGAGGCCTCCTAGCGCTTATGGAATGGACACATTACAGTAATTACACAACGGAGGTGGCCTTGCACTTTCCTGATTTAGAACAGTTTGTTACGATATACAGTTTTGCAGTGTGTCTACTCCATTTCTATGAGCATAAAACTTTAATTAGATCCTATAGTGTGTTTATAACTTTCTCATGAAGAAATTAATTTTCAGTATAACATATCTACACTAATACTCTATTAAATGGGTTTTGTTCTACTGATGTGTGTTTGCGATATTGTTCCATTACAGTGTGCAAATTGTAACCTTATTTCATTTAACTGCAGGGTAGTGAAGCGTTGGGGGAGGGGGCAATATAAAAGGAGCTTGTAGAAGTTCCACATTGTTGATGCACCTGAAAGACTTCAAGCAAGATGTCTTTTACACGTACATCCAAAATTCTGCCAAAGGCAATGAGACGGATTGACCTCAGGGGAAAACTTAAGAGTCCCACCAGATCAGTGCCTCGGACATAGGCATGGCTAGACCAGACCCACTCTCTGGCCAGCCAAACCCTGAAATCTCAGAAGTAAAGGCTTGATGATCAAGCAGTGGCACAGCTTGCAGGTCTAGGTTCATTACGCTAATGCATGCAGCATAAACACAATAAAACCAGATAAAGAAACAAAAGTTGAACTTTATTAAAGACTCCCTTGCTTTCAAAACACTCAAGTTTTCGTTTTTGTTTCAAATAAAGGTCGACTGGCACTGGAGCCTTCATTATAGAGCTCCTTAAGATTCTATCACATATAAAGAAAGGAAAGACTACAATGAAGATTCTCCTGTCACTTAACCTTCTTTTAAGACCAAGGATTGCACAAGAGAGGAAGGAAGATAGGGCAGGGTAGCAGCCAGTGAGGAACAAGGAACACATGGAGTAGGGAGGTGGGGGGTATGACAGAATGTCAAGTGGAGTGAAAAAGAAGCATATGGAAAGAGGGAAAAGTGGATAATGATAAAACAGAGTATGGAATGAGGGGGACAGGTCTACTTCTCCCATACAGTTTTAAGGCGTACACAAGGTTCAGCCAGACTGGGTGAAGATAAGCCATAGTGAGAGTCTTGGCTAAGCGTCTCCTCTACCCCAGCCAAATCTTCCAGTAAATACAGGCACTGGGATTCCATGAAATCTTGGAAACACTTCTCTTTACAAACCTAAAGGACACTGCCTTCCGGTGGTCATTGCAGCATGCAATCAGCAGTCTCAGCATACCACAGTTGCACAATCTCCCCATCTCTTACCAGAAGGCAAATCTGTGTTGAACTGCCTCGCGGCGCTTCTCTGGAGTGGTTTTTGGGCAAGTGGGTCCACCTTTTTTTTTCAGGGGCCACTGGTTCAGCCTGGGAAGGAGCATCACCCATCAGGGATGCCCCTACGAAGGGCATGGTGGAGCTAGTGTAGCCCGCCACCCCTGGCCCCATCAATTACATGAGATTGAGTACCGCCCAACTGACTCACAGCACTGGTGGGGCCTAAAGACGCTGTTTCTGTCAAACACTGAGCATGGGGCTCGTGGAGTGTTTCCGGCATCACAACACCCTACACATACGTTTCACGGCTTCACGGAGTGCTGATGTGTGGAGGGCCCAGTTTGCTGGGAGTTCATGCTGCATTTGGTTATTACAGGCCTGTTTTCAGAAACAAGCACTCGAGGAAGAATACAAGGAGAGGTAGTGAAAAAAAAATTGCTCCATGGGACCACTGCACTCAAGCTTGACAGCCTAAAACAAATTGAGCTGGCAAATAGAAAGACAATTTGTGCTGTACAAACTACAAGGTCAGTAAGCAACTGGTGAAATGCATTTCCAGGGAAGTTTTCTGAAAGTCCCCAAGATGTCTTTAGCAAACCAGGCAGCTGCATGTTTTCTACATTTTGTATCAGTCTATCGTATTCTCTGTGAAATGCAATGCAAGTATAAAATAATGACTTGCATATTCACATAGTTTTCTGTCACAGGCTGTAACCCTGTAGCACCCAAAATACATATCACTATTTTCCACTGCACCAATCAAGATTTAATTCTGTGGCTTTCTGGTTACACACAGACTTCTGCAGTGCATTAATAGAGATTTCATAATGTACTACAGTGCATTTCCCACTGAGTGAAAACTTTTTAAAATGTATTTTTGATTTACGCTGCCCATTATTTTATAAGCAAGAACCTGATGGTGACCTAAAAACCTTACAGAATATTTTGGGGATTATTTACGAGAGTCTTGCATCGCCAGAGCATCACTTTTTCTACGGTCTGGTAGGGCAAGTGTCTCAAGCATACCTAAGAGGCGGTGCAAAGTCACCCTGCATGGCTTTGCACAGCCTCATACTTATGGAGTAAGACATAGCAGCGCAAGTCACAGCGTTGCCTTACACTTACCATGCAACACCCATAGATTTTGAAGTGGCCCCATATTTACAAAATCATGTAAAGCTGGGGCAGTTCTAATAACGGACGCCTCCCAGTGGAGGCATAACAAGGAGAAATGTTTTCATTGCTCCTTTTTTTCCTCTCGCCATATGTGCTGCATTCTGAAGCTCACATACAAAGAGGAAAACGCCTCTCTGGATTATTTTTGAGAAGGAAGGTCCCCCTTCCTGCGCAAAAACAATACTGCCTATGTTGGTGAAAGGCAACAATATGTGCGCCACTGCAAGGGAAAAAGACAGGCATGCACCGTATTTCATAAATACGGTGCATTCTTGCCCTTTCACATTGGCACAGGCCAGCGCAGCAAGGAAACTTGCGGCGCAGCCCTAAGCCAATTCCTCATAAATTAGGCCCCTTGTTTTTAGCTACACCTTTGACTAAACCCCCACGCTCACTGGCATTTGATTTGCTTAACATGGTTTACTATTATTTCCCCTCCGTAAAAATGATTTGCTGTGGTAATTGGGGGCGTTTACGGTTGTCGATCATGACGAGTAACAGGTTCTAAAAAGGTTTGGCAGAAGGGGTCCTTATGCCTACAAAAGTTAGACAACGGGGGCTATGCATCAAAAAGTTTGACGACCCCTGCACTAGATGATGCCATTTCCACACATTATTGTTTATGCGCTGTATAGTTTTATCAGTAAAACTGTGTGTCTGTGCAAATGTAATGCTTATTCCAATTGAAAATGATGTCTGTAATGGCAGTGTGATACTACACCCTACTTTGCACCACTTAATGCCACTGCACACTACTCTGTAACACTACACTCTACCCCACTCCACTCTACTCTGCACCACTGCAGTTTATGCCAATGCACATTACTCCACTGCACTTAATGCCACTCTACTCTACACCACAGTACTCTATGCCACTCTGCTCCACTACACTACGCCAATGCCCTCTACTCAACTCTAATCTAATCTACACCACTGTTCTGTTCGACACTACACTCTACGCCAGTCCACTCTACGTGGCTCCCCTTAATGCCATTCTGCACCACTCCACTCTACACCACTGTACTCTATGACACTGCATTCTGTGACACTCAATTCTGCTCCACTCCACTCTACACTACACCACTCCACTCCAATCTACGACAATCTATGCCACTCTGCGGAATTCCACAACACTGCACCCTAAGCCACTCTACTCCACTCAATGCCACCCCACTCCACTTTCCTCTACACCACCAACTTTTAGCCTTGCTAAACAGCGGCCACGCTGGTGTATATGGCTAAAACACATTGGCAAAGTCAATAGCTCTTGTATAAGCAAGACTTATTGGCTTTTCTGATGCTTGGTTTTTCTCTGGCATCCACACTATACAAAATCAACTTACAAAAAAACCACAGACCAGCTTCCCTGTGGTATCCAACCATCTCTCTTTAGCATCTTTTTACCACACTGGTTCAAATACCAAATCATATGACTTGGCACCCACACACTTCTTTTGACTCTTTATTCACAGTGCCGAACTATGTACTTATGTGTCCAAGTTCTTGTCATCTCATGTGCTCCCCCACACTTCTACTTCCAGTCTTAAAAGGTCTCAACCTTATCACTCATGTTTAATATTCAAATGGTATTGTTTCTAACTTTTTAAAACTCAGTCTACACATTTTTTCTTCTGGAAATACGGTGCATGCCCCACAATTAACCCATGTTTTGAGGACAGCCGTTCATAGATAGATACAATAAATTAACAATATTTCGTTTGCTGGATGTAAAATATTGTTTTACAGATCAAATTTGAATGGACTGCAGGTGCGGCTGCTCCTAGTAGGCAACGGTGGGGGGAAGAGGGTGGTTAAAAAAAAACGTACCTGCTGGCCAACCGCCGCCACCTCTCCTGCGTCCTCTTGCTGGCTTCTTCTCTTCAGAGAAAGCATCCAGCTCCCAGCCTCCCGATAGCCAATTGGTAGGAGCGCTGTGGATCGACGCTCAGCCAGATAGTGGGAGGCTGGGCATGTTCTCCATGCAGGCTGTAATGCAGCCTTCATTGAGAGCATCCAAAGTGTGCAGGAATGTTTGGCCGGTCGCAGAGGGCCGGTCGGGAATTTCTGCACACTTACATAGTGCCCACCACTCCTCCCCCTGCTCTGAGAGCAGAGCAGATATGCCCTGCCCTACCCGCAGAGAGGCCGCAACAGGAAAAATAAAATAACATAGTTCTCATTTTTTTTTCCACGAGCCGCCACTGCGGACTGAGGGCTAGAGGCCACGGTTTTTATGGTTATGAATGGGGGAGGTAGGCGGAGTAGAGCACAGGCTTTAAACTTAGAAAGCTTTTTTTTTTACAATTCTCAATAATTCAAACACTCATTTTGCATAGATCAAAAAGCTTCAAAGTAAATGCCAGCGTTGTGTACTGAGACCATCTTAACTGTCACTTATTTGAAATTGTTCTCTGCAATCTATTTTTTTAATACTTTCGAACTGAGGCTGGAGTCTAGCTTAAGCTTCAGTGTCCTTTGCTCCTACATCACACATGGGAGAATGTCAAGTTTTCCAGAAAAAGTCACACTAAAGCATCCACGTTTGTGACTAATGTGTGTTGGAGTTGTTTGTATGTGGCTTCCCTGAAGGTAAAAGGCAAGAGGCCCGACTGATCTAATCAACTTCTTATTCTTCCAAAGTAGTTGAAAGTGATTTAGACCTTTGGTTCTTTTGACTTCTGTGGACCCTCAATTAAAACCAGGAACCCCCTTGAATCATTACTGGAATTCAGGAACCCCAACAGAGTCATTACTGGAATCTGAGGGCCCTGGCTTAAGCAATTTGGATATTTTGAACTTCAAAACAATACATAAAATACAAAAAAGTATTCATTAATTCACAAACCCATATAACAAAAATTAAATGTTCCTCTTAATGGGAAGGTTGGGGCTTTCGTAATCCAACAGAGGCCACCCATCGTCCATATTATATTCTGTTTATTTGCACTGCTCCCACAAATACATCTGAGGACATCCACCTCATTTTTAAACCCCAACAGCAAATTCCCTCACATTTACTTAACACTTAAAAATGTTCAATGTAACATTTTGTTTCTCCATTACATACTTTATTAACATGAAATATATTGTCTAAGCAGTCACGGTCCGCCGTAAGTAGGTGTCGGGTACCAACTCGGATCCCTGGACCACAGGTTAAAAACAACTGCTTTAGACTATTAGCTTGCATAAATGAAATCCACAAAAAGCTGTGTTGATAACCACCCCCTCTATTTTTCAAGTTTGTGAGCAGCACTTGTTACTCCCTTCTTCGTCCAATAACATATCCAGGGAACTTTCTGAAACATTCCAGATTGTATAAAATTACAAGAAAACAGGCCTTCCCCTTTGAGAGTGGAGCACTCTTTGGTTCCCTCATTCATTCCACTTTTAAACTGAAGTCTAACTCATTAGACCTGCAATTTATGTAGCACTTCATTCATACAGAGTTCCAGGGCGTGAAAGTGCATTATTGTGCGTGTAGTGAGGTGCTCAGTGGGAAATGTGTTGTACGTGCTGTGAGCCTATATGGATAGCTTTTCATCAGTGACATCTGGAGTCACCAGAGCCGTGCTATCATGTCTTAGATCATAGTGTTTATAGTATGACGGAGGAAGGAGAAGAAACCAGCTCATAATTAGCTGGTAACTGTAATTTAATCTGAAGATCCAAAGTTGAGTTTATGGTCATTTTTTCCCACTACACTTATTGTGCGAATATGGATTAGCAGACAGATAGAGATCCACCAATATTGAGTGTGTTACAGTCATACCCATGTCAGCACTAATATAGTGTTTTTAGGTTGAATTATGACATGCGGACAATGTCAGGATCTGTATGAATGGATCATATTAAAATCCTCCATGATGATATAAGTAGCAGACCTATTGGTACATTAACAGTCTCCACTTTTTCATACTGCACGGTTTGTGTTCTTTAGTGCAGAAAGTACAATGTGGAAGTAGCTGAATGCTCCAGAAAGTATGTTCCTTCACTGAGGACTGCCAAAGCCCTTCACCTCATATGAACCTTAATCTTTATTCTTGTGGAAGCCCTTCACATACACCAGGATGCACACATCACTAATAAACTGGTAGAATGGTTTAAAATGCTTACAGCGATGCACGGAAAACTCGGAAGTGATGAGTGGCCATTCTACCAAAGTGCGTATTCAAGTAGCCATACTACTTTGGATGACATTTTTCCTTGGGATCTTCCATTATCTTCCTTTTTCAATTTATTTCACTACATATTGTATTAGCTTTTATTAACTGAAGCAAAACCTGTCTTATTGATACAGCAATATGGCACTCTTAGCATCCCTTACAAATGGAAACCTACGCAGAATAAACTCTTCTGGGTTTTCTTTATGTTATACTCGCCAAACCTTCAGTTTTGAGACTCTTAATGCTTATAAAGTCAGTCATTATGTCTATTCTGACATGAAGACTGAACAGAGGCGATCATCTTAAATATATATGTTGTGCACATGATAGGAGCGGCAACGCATCCTTACAAGTTACTTCACTATATATTGTTTACTTAGTTTAAAGCTGCTCCTTGGCGAGTATGCTGCATGCGTGATCACTTACTGAGCAATAGTAGAACATTTGTGTTTAGTTTGTCACTCAGTAATGTATCAATGGGAACACCAACTCAATAAACACCAACGCCAACTGCATATCCTTCTTGAATCGTAGATCTCGCTGAAAGTAATTCCGGATTTCAAACATGTTACCATGTGAAGTATGGTATATGGAACAGCCCAAAAAGAAAATGTTATTAAATGAAACGACCACATGGTACTAATATATAAGATATGCCACACTGAAAAAAACCCATTAATGATTAAATGCTTCGAGCTGTCTGGTACTCTGGATCCACACAGAAACTAGAATGCTAGCTGGAGGGTGTCCGCAGGCCAACCTTCATTCAGGATTCTCTTGGCCCATCAACAGCCCATAGGTAGAATGGAGAAAGCAGCTGCAGACTGGTGAGGATAACAGCTGACTGAACACACAAGCTTACAATCATTTATAAACACACTCTAGTACCACGATCACTTCTGCGATGCTTACCAATGGATAGAGAGTAAACAATGGAGGGATCAGGGTTCTAGCCTGACCTAACTTTCTCACTGGCTGTCAGACAAAAGTGTTCTAAAATAACAGCAACATATTAATTGTGCTGCCACAGTAGATCTTACTATTTGAACTAATTTAACGAAGAGTGAATCTGGCTCTTTTAGGTTCTTCAACTATTTGCTTCTACTTACCCAACTTGCTACTTTGCTCGTTGTCCCTTCCGGGTGCAGAATTCGACACTGTATTCTTTACAATACATCACCCTTCTATATTCACCTCAAATTCGATTCCATCATTTGGTTACATTTTATTCCGATTTAATTTTCCTCAACAAACAGACTTGGTGTTTTGACTGCATCCACTTTAAGAACATGGAAAATTTAACTTTTAATAGTCAACTTTTTAAAAATAAATTCATTTGGCTATACTTTCCATTTGCTTCACATCTTATGTGTGCACTTCATTTACTCGTGATCACTATAAAATTAGAACACAGTGACCAACATAATATACTAGGATTTCTCCAGACACAAAAAGCATGGCGAGATACACCATGCTCCATCCTGCAGGGAAACTCTAAAGTAGCACACAATGACAAAGAACACCGAAGACATTTTATTGCAAGTTTATTAACCCACGAAATCCTGCTGAACTACACAAGTCTCCCCCATCTTGTTCTGCCGAAGTTACAGCAAACCACTGTAGTTTATGATTGGTAGGATGGGGCTGCGGGGTCTTGCAGATATGCTTCCTGATGCAGCAAATTCTAGCGGCATTTCTTCAAGAGAAAGAATGTTAAAAAAACAAATGGTCACTGTAATATCTGGACAGAAGTGTTCTTGTTAAACAGTGTCTGAGTGGAGCAATAGCATGAATAGCCAAGACTCTTCCTGAGGGACCCCAAGGCAAACAGTAACGTCTCAGTGATTTGGGATGGCGTGCTCAAAGCAATAACCATTAATGCACTCTGGAAAAAACACCCATATATACACAGTGGAATGTGGCCTAGGTTTCCTGATGGTCTTTGGAGTTGGATTTTAGTTTTCCATTCAGTAAACTCATGACATGCAATTTAAAGTAAAGACCCCTCCCCTCTAAATGGGGTACCAAAATAAGTTAGCCTAATGAACCTGTGAAAGTCCAGAAGTCATTGCTTTATTTGCAGAATGTTGTGTTCCATGGGGGACAACACACACATGAATAGGGAGAAAAAACATCAAACGATGAGACGGGCAGTTTGACAGGCAAGGCAGTCATTCAAACATGAGGAATGGGTGCACACAAAGCCTGCACTATGTAGATTAAATTGTAGACAATAGGCCAAAAGCGTTTTCTAGATGAAACCTAAAGAAAGTAGAGTTAACTTCAGGAAAACTAGAAGCCCTTTGGCAACATCCTATTTCCACTTGATTCCTCCAAAAAGGGCACAGAAGGAATTTGATGAAGGGAAATTATAGGTCCGAAATGTATTATTAGGCAAAAACTTTAGCCTCAAAACTATCCAACAGAATAGACGATACATAAATATGAATCCAACAACTAACTTCACATCAAGCACATCACAGGACAGATTTACACATGTAGCAGAACACCTAAAACATCAAGGAGCATTGCTAATGGCAATTTATGCACTATAGACAAAAATATATATTTTATGCACCAATACCCTTCAACTGAGATAGAAATATCTGAAAAAGCACCCAAGGAAACCAGCGAGTAACAAAAGCATATTAAAGATCCAATATCAGAGAAAACGTGTTATAAATAATGTGATTAATAAATATAAGAAACAGGCACATTTTGATACAGAAACAAAACTGGACGGCACAGGTGTACTCTAACACAAAGGTAAACGTATGCCCATATTTGTATGGTGGTCTCTGCAAACCATCAATTTTAGATTCCTACAGCCAGATGCCAAGGGTGAATACATAAAATTTTCATTTTCCCCCAGTCTGATTAATGTTGCCTTTAAGTCTTAAATAGCATAGTATACTCTAGTTTCATCCTCTACTGATCACATTATTATCATGGATATTGAACAGGTGAATTGTGAACACAAATGCAGCCCTGCCTAGAAGTTTACTCTTGCAGCTTCCAGTATAACATCATATATTCACAGCTTGTAAGGGAGCAGACTGGGACCAAGAAAGCCACAAAGACACAGGTGCTGAGAACCAAAAATAAGTCAGATAATGAATGCACAAAATAGATGAAGGCACATTTAGATTCAGTAGCAGTGTTCACTGACTGGGAGATGAAGATGTGGAATACCACATTGTAGAATTCCCAAGAGCCCTTTATGTAATGTTCAGAAACCTAAAGACCAATAAGTGACTTTGGGTCTGATTTAGATCTTTGTCACAATGGTGACAGACATTCCGTCCCCCGAAATATAAATCCCATTATAGGCTTTTGGGGTTTAGATTTCGACGGACAGGATGTCCATCACTGTTGAGACAGAATAACCTGTCCGCTAAGATCTAAATGAGGCCCTTAATAGTTCTCGGGTACACCACAATCGTGCCATGTTACATATGAAAGTGTGAATCTATGTTATCTGGGCTCTAGCCAAGTCCAGCTTCTAAAGTTCATCCAATGCCAACCTTAGAGACCAACTAACAAGAATACCCCACATCTGTCATAAAGACAGGTGCATGGTTATTTACAGCAAATTGTCTGGCAGAAGAATGCCTCCCACTGTCTGAACGTATAACATCCTAAACCAACACTCAGTGAGGGAAGAAGCAATTTTGGGAACATGACTAGTTTCAACTGGTACATGTTTAAACATTTCATGGAATCAAAGGGGTGTGCAGTGAACCCTTTCTAATGTAATACCTTGAGGTCCGCTGCACACGTGTGAAATCATGGTTACAATAGTTCACTTCCTAAAACTCACCTTCTGGGAAGACTCGCTCTCCTTTTGGTGCTTATGCCGTTCACAGCCGAGCTTGTCTTCAAGCTTTTTTGTACAGGAATGAGCCTCCTTCAGTTCATGAGTGGTCTCTTCAGCCTTGTCCATCATACGACGTTTGATCTGTCAATGAAATGTCCAAGAGTAATGAAACAAACCTCAAAATACCCTTACACTGAGGAGAAAGTCAAATCTCTTTATGTTGGGGTGCTTACGAATTTACACCGGTATCCTGGTCCAATAGGAAGACCCACTTCTTAATGAGATTATTTTCTTATTTTGACTTTTATATGGCGCTAGCCAGACCTGAAGGTATCAGAGCGCGTTACATGTTATGTGGTAGCAAGAGGTACATGAGAGGATTATGAGTCATACTTGAACAATACAGCATTACGTGGTTTTAAAGCAGTGCAGACAACACAACACCAAGAGTCCTGGGCTCTAAAATTGAATGCACCCCAGATACAACCATAGCTATAAACTCAGTTATCTAAATTAGGTCCAGGAGGGCTTGATCCATGCCATTTTCAGGATAAATATACAGTAAATGGGTTCTGTTACTTTACGGAATGTAAATATATCCTATGTTGAGAAGCTACAAATCTGGCATGGATCAAAACCTCTCAGGCTTATATGGGGCCACCCCAACTGTGGAATTTTTCACGAAAGGTGACATGCCTCTTAAGCTCCTCAAAAGAACAATCACTTGTTCTCATCTCTCGATCCCAATCCACACGTATATTTTGTTGGGGAATAATGGGAACTTTCAAGGGTGGTATTCTTTTGCCTAATCCATAACATAAATTGTAGATGTTATGATATGGGTGGTCATTGGACACAATTGTAGAACAAATGGCAGTTCGGTGGATATAGTACTGAGAGGAGTGTACAGGTCTTTGGGTATAGTAATGTTAGAGGGTAGGCCCTTGGTTCATAGACTGGATGTTGACACGTAGAAATAGATGAATCAACTGAAACTTAAACAGAGAAAGGAGCAATCAAGTGTTTCATCATTTTCTTGTCCAAATAGGTGGGGTTGTGGGGTAGAATTTAAGATCTTTGCTTGAGAGTAGGGAGATATTCTCATATGGTCAGAGTAGAAGCAAGGAATCCAATGTGGAAAGACGCCAGGTGCAGTAGGGGGTATAAATACAGTGTTAAACCAATCACTATATTGTCAAGATTAACATGCTCTGATTCTCACCTCCTCCAGTCTTTCAGCATGTGCTATGATGCACGGGATAGTAGATCTTAATTCTCGGTTCTCATGTTCAATAGCCTTTACTCTGTAAAAAAACACAAGCAAGTTGAATGCACCTACATCAACACACCGCAACTTTCAGATCAAGTGCTTAGAGCTTTCTTTCAACAATGCAGCTAGCGGTCAGTCTCTTTACCAGCTCAGGGTTGAAAGACTTTGTAGACATGAATTTAGCACCCACATTTACGGTCAGCAATAGAGCTACACACATCGACACTATGCTCGCTGTAAGTAGAGTTTTATCTTGCTCTGCAGTCAATAAGAGATTCACTAGACGAACACATTACATTCAACAGCTGTGAATCAATATGTTAAATCTGCATATACGACTTGGCTAAGTTGGTTTGAATATAGTGAATGGGGAAGAGCTACAATTATACACAAGTAGCTTTTCTTTATCCATCAAAATATTATCAAAACCACTGGTTTAGACAAGCACACAATACCTTCATAAAACTGGAGAACAGCGGAAATAAAACGTGTTATTAGTGGACAAACTGTAGCTGAACTAGTGTGAATGATACATTTTCGAAGTTCAGTGTCCCAGGGTTTCGAATTCCCTGGAATGAGCCTTGATTACATGCCCCCATTTGATGAAGTACACTGTCAACAGGTATACTTAGTTTTTAATGGATTTTCCTTTCATCTTCATGAACAGGACTTCTTAGCTACACTCCTTAAAGAGACACTTACCAGATGATTATGCCTCAGCACGCATCGCTTCTTGAAAAGGGACTGCTTAATCTCACTGACACGGTTTTCCCTACAGGATTGCTCTGGTTTCTGGGTGACACATATTGCTCATCCTTCGAGTAGCCTGACATGGTTTAAATGGCATGTGCATGATTCTAAAGACACCAAAAGGAACTTTAATTTTCTAAGGGTCAGAACCCGGCTCCTTGTGTAGAAACCAATCGGAAAGAGTGGACTTTCAGGTAATGCTAATCCTTGCATTATGCCCAAAAATGGCAAGGCAGGCAACTTGTTTGTAATGATAAGGAACATACTTCCTCCTATTTGAGGATAGGCACAAACCAAGTACAAACTGAAGTGAAGACTTATATTCTGCTTTAAAGGTATTTACTCTTATTGACATGGAAGGAAAAATATCCCATGCCCTCTCGGAATGCTGTTGCCATCACAACTCTCTAATGACTACTCAAGGCTTAAAGAAGTACCTTGAACTGACTGACGATGTTTGAGTCCAATCCTAAGAAAAACTTCCTGAAGGAATGCTGAGATTATGTGAAAGTAAGAAACCCGACAGGCAATTTTTCTACTTAAAGATAAAGCTATCACCTGAAAAGTTGGCTTCATGTGTTTTTATTATAAACTTGTCTGGTAACAAAAATCAATATGTCTAGTGCCTTTCAATATTTAATATTTTTCCTAACCCAGTATACATATGTATGGTGAAATTCATGTGTGGAACTTTTTACTGTATTTTGGGTACACAGGCTGATTTCCCACCTTAAAATGTGTAGATGTAGGTCTCTGGAGTGCAGAGCCCTGCATCACATGTGCAACCGGACAATAAAATATGTTTTCAACAAAAAAAATGTGTAGATGTAGTGGCAAAATTGTGCAAGCTGCAATGCCAATCAGGTAAAAACAGCAGAACCGAATGCTTAACACCTCTCAGGTTTGCTATGAACAACCACGCATTTGTTGTTCTAGTTTGCCTTACTGTAAAACATACAGATGCACTTTGTTCAATGGAGGTCTTGAAAAGCAGGGTTGACAGCCAAAGAGTCTTCAGTCAAGACGCTGGAGGTTTCTCTCCTCCATCACATAGTGTTTGACTATGTCTTTGGAAATCACGGGAATTTACTGTTCGAACTAATTTGTGGAACACAACAAGTCAGATTTGATCCACTTGGTAGCCCTGGCTGCCAGGTCGCGGTGTAACATGTTTTGTCCTAAGCCCAAAAATGTCAGAGAAACAGAGCAAATGGCCTTCTTGGAAATAAATGTACTTGGTTTTTACACCTCTCTCCTTCACAGCTGGTTCAAAGTTACCTATAGTGATATTCAAGACTGGAAAAGCCCTCTAAAGAAGAATGCTATTTTAAAATAATTTTGTAGAGCTTCATGCGTGATCATCTCGTGGCACCTGTTAGACCCTGACATAGGAAACAGTTTTCAGCTTTTTTAGCAGGTTTTCATGTATGGAGAACATAGGTAATTGCTGAAAACATACGAGCATGCCCAAATGGTGGTTGAAAAAAAGCTAGGGCGATAAAGGGGGTCACGCAAGACTAAAATAGCCTTTAGGATAGAGGTCATACTCTTAATGCAAACACAGTAATCAACTGACTCTTTATTGGTGGGACATACTATAACGTGCATAAAAAGCACTTTTGTTTAATGAGAATCTAGCTAACCACAGGGATGCCAACACCTCGTTCTCTGGTTTTATTAGACTGTAATAATTCGCCATCACATTACCTGCCACCAAAGTGCAGTGAGAATGCATTCTGATTAAGGCTCCGTTCAGGGAACCATGCCGGAAGAGGAAGGCGCTATTTTTGTGTGTCAAATGAACACACAAAACCAGTGGGGACTTAAAGTAACACTGAGTGCTCTACACTGAAAACTGCCCAAGAACTACCGATTTCCAATATGCAGCAAAGGCAGGCTCTGAATAGGGGAATTAAACCATGGTCTTAATAGAGAAGACAACTGGCACTCTCACATGACAAAAAGGTGGAATAAGGATACAGTTATCAGCTGAGGAAAAAAAGGGGAATTAGACCATAATTGACAAATCGGAAATCCAGTTAAAATAATCAGCGGCAAAGTTCCTGAGAATGTTACACGTTGTATGGAGAAGAAAAGTTAAATCAAGCTGCTCCTGCAGAGAGCGTATTCTTTTCTTTGTCAATGCAGCACTTGGAATGTAAAGTCTTTCTTTTTTTCCATTTTACCTACAGTATTTTTTTAAAGGCAGTGGGTAAAATATGATTTTGGTGATGAATTCACATTCACCGTGATGTCAGAGGCATTTTATTTACATGTTTAAAGCTATAAAACCAAGAAAGAACCCATATCATAGAACTAGAACCGGTACAGGTGTAGGGATGGCGAATACATTAGCCTCAATATGATTTACGACTTTTAGGCAGAACGTAACGGCAAGAGGAATTTAATTTTGGCATAATAAGTGCTTTAGATTTAAATTGCACAGTTCAGGTGCAAATAGAGATGTGTTACACTAACAAGTATTATTCGTTCAAAGTGATTGCCGAGGGCAGTTAACCATAAGCCTTGCATTACAAGAACAGAATGACCATATTTCAGTATCACTCATGTACTGTTGGTGGGGACATGAGAAGGGTGGCCCGACCCATGGGTCTGCAGGGTGTCTCTGGCTATAAATCAATTATCATTGGGAAAAAGTCGACATTTCAGTTGCAGCATAAAATCAGGCAGGCCAAGGACTAAGACATGGTGAAATCAATAGCATTATGGGAGCACTTTCCTAAAGATTCTAGGAAGCAGAATTTGATTAAATACTGAAACTAAGTTTAGAAGTGTTTCTAAGGTACTACGAAGAGCTTGTCTGCATGACCGGACATTTGCTTTTCATGGTTTGTTTTATTTGTGATTTATACAGCGTGGCTTATCACACTTGAGGGTATCCAGGCGCTGTTCCATGGGCACAGGGAGATTACGATATTTGTCCAGAATCACAGGATGTTGCGCCGACGCAGAGACTCAAACCCGGATCCCCAGCTCCCAAGTCGGCAGCTCTGGCCACTGCGCAAAATCACCTCTCTTTTGTAGCCTGAGCAAGCTAGATTCATTGGGATGCATACTTCTTGCAGGAGTCTACGTAGTGCTACCACAAAGGTTGCCTGACTCCTGTTATAAGGTAGGATGCAGAAGTGTGGCTATGAGTAACAGTGATGCGCACTTACTAAAAGCATTTTTTGCAAAACGCTCCTGCCATTTCACAAAAATGAGAATATATGGACAGAAGTGTATTGCTGCGCGGGCGGGGCTTTACTGCAGCTCCTGCACCTGATGGCAATGATGTCGCTATTCCAAGCAGTAGTAGTAAAACATCTTTATTGTTTAGACACATGTCCATAAAACAATACACTCACAACATTCTGTAGCCAAGTAAAACATTTTTTTCAAAAGGAATTAGTTACTTACCTGTACACTATAGTTCTCCAGTATTATCTTTCATAGATTCACATGCTTGTATCTTCCCCGTCGTCATGGTGGGAGTCTCACGGTAACAGAATGACCAAGCAGTATCATAGAGAAGAAAAACTGCATAGAAAATCCCCATAGGGGCTGTACTATTTGGTAACCAGACCATTTCTTTGTTTTGGTCCAAAAGCCAGCCAATCAGAAATGCTGCCCTGCCCTCACACTCCCCAGCAGCAGCTTCCTGCCTCAGATTTCCGTCCCCGAGTGAGAGACATGGATAAATACCGAGAACAAGATCTGCCTGAGAAACGGGGAGGCGGGCGGGCGCATGTGAATCTATGAAAGATAATACTGGAGAACTATAGTGTACAGGTAAGTAACTAATTCCTTCTCCAGTATTACATCTTTCATAGATTCACATGCTTGTATCAGAGTAGTAAGCAGTGCTCACCATACTGGTAGCGTTTCCAGGGCAGAACCTAGAAGGAAGCTCTGCCGCAAAGCAATGACATAATAGTAGCTAGGAAAGCATCAGCAATACGATAAATGCATGTAAGTACAAGTCAAAGTACTGTATAGCAAAAAACAATATGCCATCAGGCCATACCTTACTGGAATAGACGCTTCAGAACAGCCTGCCCCACTGCCGTGTCCTCCTTCCACGCAGTGTCTAGGCAGTAGTGTCTTGTAAATGAATGCACACTCTTCCACGTTGCTGCTCTGCAGATGTCTGGCAGTGCCACTCCTGCGAACAAGGCCATCGAGGTTGCCATCTTCCTCGTTGAATGTGCATGCACTTTAGAACATAGCGGCTTCCCCGCTTTGTCGTGACATTTCAGGATGGCTGAGGATATCCATCTAGCAATACTCAGTCTCGACAATGGAAGGCCTTTTCTCTGCCCTTCAAATGCAATGAATAATTGCTTGGACTTGCGGAACGTTTTTGTCCTTTCAATGTAGAACTTTAGGCATCTAGAAATGTCTAGAGAGTGTAAGGCTCTTTCTGCTTCCGAGGTTGGCTTGCTGAAGAAAGTAGGTAAAATAATGGGTTCGTTGAGGTGAAAAGACGTCGCCACCTTGGGAATAAAGGTAGGATTTGTTCTCAATATAACCCTGTCCTGACGAAATTGTAAGAAGGGTTCCTCCACTGAAAAGGCCTGGATTTCGCTAACCCTCCTTGCAGATGTTAAGGCGAGGAGGAGGGCCGTTTTCCATGACAGGAACTGCAAGTCTGTCTTATGTATGGGCTCAAAGGGTGGCCTCATAAGCTGCGATAGAACTGTATTGAGGTGCCACGGCACAGGTGGGCGTTGGATGGGCGGGAAGACTCTAAAGAGTCCCTTGATAAATTCCTTTATTACTCTGGATGACCAGAGAGATGGTTCATTTGGCTTTCGCCTGAATCGTGATATTGCTGCTAAGTGCACTTTGACTGAAGCATGCGACAGGCCTGACTTTGATAGTAAAAGCAGGTAAGGCAGGATACCTTCAGGCTGAACCTCAAACGGATGCAAGTTTTGTCTGCTGCACCAGTGGCAGAAACGGGTCCATTTTGCTGTATATGTTTTGTTCGTCGATACAGCTCTCGCTTGTGAGAGAATATGCCTGCACTCTTGCGAAATATCTAGATTCTGAAATTCACGCTCGTGAGGTTCCATGCGGACAACTTTAGAGAGTGTAGGTCCGGATGCAGAATCTGCCCTTTCTCCATGGAGATGAGGTCTTGAAATGTCGGGAGCTGGATCTTGTCGCCCCTCGACAATTGAAGGAGGTCTGAAAACCACGCCTGTCTTGGCCAGGCTGGTGCAATCATTATGATCCGGCACGGTTCCGATCTCATCTTGCGCAGGATGCGCGGTATCAACGGGAACGGAGGGAACGCGTATGCAAACCTTCCTGTCCAGTCCATGAGGAATGCATTTCCTATGGATCCCTGTTGACGGTACCTTGACGCAAAGTGAGCGCACTTTGAATTGCTTTGAGTCGCGAACAAATCTAATGTGGGAGTGCCCCACTTTTGAAACAGAATGCGAATTTGAGTGTCGTGTAGTTCCCACTCGTGCGTCGCATTGGGAGTGCGGCTCAGGGCGTCCGCCCGAGTGTTGAGGACTCCCTGTATATGCTGAACTTGGATCGAAATTTCGTTGGTTATGAGCCATTTCCAGATCCTTTGAGCCAGTGTCGACAGCTGTTTGGATCTCGTCCCGCCCTGTTTCAGCAGGTAAAACATGGTCGTGGTGCTGTCCGTTTGGATAAGTACTGACGATTGTCGTATTCTGGGAAGGAATGCTTGAAGCCCTAGGAACACCGCCTTGAGCTCCAACATGTTTATGTGAAGCTGAGCTTCCCAATCTGACCAAAGGCCCTGAATTTCCAGCTCTTGAAGATGCGCGCCCCATCCTTTCAGCGAAGCGTCCGTTGTCATCACGAAATCGTGATCTCGATGAATGAAGCTCAGTCCCTGGTTCAGGTTCTTTAGGATCTTCCACCATGACATGGCCACCTTCATACGGGTCGTGATGGTAATGCGATCCTCGAAGGTTCCACTGGCCTGTACCCACTGTTCGTCGAGCTGTTCCTGCAAAGGTCTCATTCGCAGACGACAGTTTGGTACCAATGGGATGCAGGATGACATCATCCCCAACATGGACTTGTAAATCCTCACGGAAGTGGACTTTTTTGCTTGAAGAGAAGCCGTTAGCCCCCTGATCTTTCTCATCCGATCTTCGGAAGGGTAGGCTTTCCCTGCCTTGGTGCATATCCATGCCCCTAGGAATTGAATGCCTTGGGCCGGAGTCAGCGAGGACTTCTCTAAGTTGGTTCTCAGACCTAATCGCTGAAACAATCGGATGCAGCTCTGTAGAGCTTCTGCTGCGTCCCTGAAAGATGGACCTGTCACCAACCAGTCGTCCAGGTATGGGTAAATGTAATGCCCTTGCAGTCTTAAGTGGGCCGCCACCGGGGCCATGTATTTGGTGAACACCCTCGGGGCTGATTTGAGTCCGAATGGCAGGACTTTGAACTGGAAGTGGCGACTCTCCACAACAAACCTCAAATACTTCCTGTGCTTCCGATGGATGGGAATATGGAAGTACGCATCCATGAGATCCAAGGACGCCAAGTAGTCTTTGTCCTTTAACATGAGTAAGATCTCTTGCAACGACAACATTCTGAAGGGTATCTTTTTTATGTAATGATTGAGATCCCTCAGGTCCAATACCTGTCTCCATTTCTGGGTCTGTTTCTTTTTGATGAGGAAGAAATGTGAATAGAAGCCTCTCCCTCTGAGATGCTGTGGGACTTCCTCTATGGCTCCCTTTCGTAGAAGCGAGAGAACTTCCTTCTGCATTTCTTTGCGATGATGGTTGAGCCTGAGTACTGGCGGGTGGTCCGGTGGTATCTCCACAAATTCCAGTGTGTGGCCCCTGCTTATGACATCCAGGACCCATTTGTCCGATGTTATGGACATCCAGTTGGTGTAGTATTGAGACAGATAGTGGTCGTTGTCCGGGATCTTTTGCGTGGGGAGCGCCTGCCTGAAATCATTGACGTCTATTAGACTGCTGATTTTTCCCCCTGGCGTTGGATTTACCTCTGGACTGTTGTTGGTAAGAGGAGTTAGAGGATCTGAACTGGTTGTTGGTGTTAAACTGACGATATCCCTGCTGATTGTACGGTTGATATCGGTTGGATTGAAAAGAGGATCTTTGATTAAATTGGCCTCTTGCACCCCTCTTTCGAAAGGACTGAAACTTTCCCTGCTGAAGAGATCCCAGTGCTCTAGCCGTGTCCGTGTCCGACTTTATGCCTTGCAATGCCTCATCAATATGTTTCCCAAATAGGTTTTCACCATCAAAGGGCATATCGACAATCTTCGCCTGCACTTCTGGTCGAAAAGAAGTCGCCTTGAGCCAGCCCTGTCTGCGAAGCGAGACCGCCCCGGCCATTTGTCTGAAGGCCAAAGACGAAACATCCATGGCGATGTCGATAGACTCAGCAGCCGATTTTGCTCCTTCTTTGAGAAGGGCTGCCGCTTCTTCCTTTCGATCCTCTGGAAGCGCTGACAGTATGTGAGCCAGATCTGACCATATCTGCCTGTTGTAACGGCCAAGCAGAGCCATCGCATTTGCCGCTTTAATGGTAGAGGCTGCCATGACCGCAAACCTCTTACCTGCTCCATCCATTCTCCTCCCTTCCTTGTCTGGTGGCACTAGTGAAGTAGCCACCGGGTTTTTTGAATTTCTTTGCGCCGCCTGTGTCACAACCGATTCCGGCCTGGGATGTCCAATGAGGCAGGCTGCCGTAGATTCTGGAGCTCTGTATTTCTTTTCAATTCGTGGAACTGAAACCGCTATAGAAGCTGGTGTTTTTAGAATCTTGAGGCCCTCCTCCCAAATATGCGGGATAATAGGGATTGAGCGAAGTGACCTTTTGTTATCATCTTTGAAATCGTACAAGAAACAATCCGTCTCTTGCACGTCCACATCCAGACTAAATCTCTTGGCCGCCCTTTCCATGATATCATGGAAGCCTCCGATGTCTTGAGGAGGGGAGGTAGATTTGAGTGGTTCAGGTGATGCAGCCGATGGCAAGACGTATTCGTCCCATTCCTTCCCCGAGGCATCATGAACTAGCTCTCCTTCTTCGGGCTCTTCATCGTCATCGGAGTCCGTTAAGTCGTCCCTAATAGTAACCACCTGCGGAGATTTAACCCCTTGATCTTGAGGGGCAGGTGCTTTTTTAGGTGTCTGCGTGGGAGGCGTGTGCGTAACTGGTTGCGAGGAATTCGCCTCTGGGAAGCGACGATAGTAGTCATTTAGCATCAATCTAAGATCAGACACAAGGGTGAGGGGTATAGAAACTGTCTCTTGACGTTCTTCCTCCCGTGAGTCCTCGTGCTGCTCTTCTTCATCCTCGTAATCACCAGATTCCTGGAATGATTCATATCTGGAAGATTGTGGCCTGTCCCTGAAGGAAAAACTTTCCTCCTCATCCGTATCTTGGCTCTTTATCTGAAGCTGAGATGGACTGTAGGCGGCACCTGAGGACTCCTCTCCCTCCGAATCCTGCTCCAGCAGCGATGATGGCGGCAAGGGAGAAATCTTTGTCCAGGAGGTGAACTCTGCGGACTTACTGATGGTAGCCGAACCTCTAGTCGACTGAAACGAGCGGATGGAGATCATGGTCTTCGACTGAGGAGAACTGTACGCTTTAGCCGATGAAAGCAAGATTTTCGTCGACGGGACCACCGTCGACGGGACCATCGTCGACGGGACCTTCGTCGACGGGACCTTCGTCGACGGGACCTTCGTCGACGGGACCTTCGTCGACGGGACCTTCGTCGACGGGACCTTCGTCGACGGGACCTTCGTCGACGAGACCTTCGTCGACGGAACCTTCGTCGACGGGACTGTCGTCGACGGGACTTTCGTCGACGGGACCTTCGTCGACTGGACCTTCGTCGACGGGGCCCCCGTCGACATTCGTGACATCGAACCTGTAGTCGACGGAGTCGTCGTCGTCGTCGACGGTCCTGACAGAGACATCTTACTCATCGATGTCGTTGCTGTAGACGTCGTGGTCGTCAACGCAGCCTTAGATCCTGTCGTCGACGAAGCTGTGGTCGACGGAACTGAAGTTTTCACCACAGACTTAGTAGCAGAAGCCATCAAATTGGTAGAAGGTGCAGATCCAGGTCCTTTAAGACTTGACTGCTTCTCCAGAGGAGTAATAGGAAGAGATGATGTCGATTTTTCCTTAGATTTACTCCTTTTAGACTCCACTTTCTCCACAGAAACAGAGGCTTTTCTTTTCTAGGGAGTGGAGTGAGAAGATTCTTCCTCAGAATCTGAGCCTGATGTGGCCTTCTTCTTCTGAAGCCATAACAGTAATCTTGCCTCTCTGTCACGCTTAGTCTTGTCAGAAAATTTTCTACAAAGCTTACAGTCCTTCACCAGGTGTTTAGGGTAGAGGCAGTAAAGGCAGTCCTCATGTGGGTCCTCAGAGAAAAGTCTGGCCTTCCCACAGGATCTGCATGGCCTGAACAGCCTCTTTTTAGAGCTTTCAGCCATCATAAGCAATATGAGTACACACAATACCTCAAAGTAGAAGGCAGGAAACAAGATTCCCAAGGGTCAAAAGTTCACACAGGAACAGAAGAAAACTGAGCAGAGCTCAGGGAGACTCCTTTCTCACACGAAGGCGGTTGGAAATCTGAGGCAGGAAGCTGCTGCTGGGGAGTGTGAGGGCAGGGCAGCATTTCTGATTGGCTGGCTTTTGGACCAAAACAAAGAAATGGTCTGGTTACCAAATAGTACAGCCCCTATGGGGATTTTCTATGCAGTTTTTCTTCTCTATGATACTGCTTGGTCATTCTGTTACCGTGAGACTCCCACCATGACGACGGGGAAGATACAAGCATGTGAATCTATGAAAGATGTAATACTGGAGAAGGGACATTACACACCTTAAAAATAGCTTGTACAGCATACGTTACAGATAAGTTTACCCTTTAAGATAATTTCTGTTTGCTGTATTTTGACTGTCTTAACTGCTGCCACAACGCCATCACCACCAAAGCAGAAGTATGGAAACCCCAGGTGTGACCTGGTCACCTCAAAATTCCATTTTCAGCGAAGAATGTTATGTATAGATGAAAAAGAAAAGAAGCAATGGCATGATACCAACCAGCCAGGAAACAGCTGGGTCGTGGTCCTCTTTCGAAGTTTTAGAAGCAAACAATATGCAACAACGGAGTAAGCAAACCACGGGATGTTGGCCGACACACAAGAATTACGAGGGAAGGAGGGGTGTGACTGTTAAACTTACTTTCCGCTGTGGCAGGAATGGGGCGCATGTGCAAAAGTCCCCCCTTAAGGACAGCCATTTTTTTTGGAATATTTTTATTGAGAATGCAACATATAGTTTCATTATAGAGCAATAGGTTGAGGAGGTGTAATAAGCAGCGTCATATCCAGAACATATCAATAAGGATGTACAGCGGCGATGTTATACGTTACAATCGTCCCATAACTTGGCTGTCGCTGCTAGAAAGGAAAAGGATTATGCAGACCATGTAACATTTCTTCACAATACTGTGTATCATAGTGTGCTTTCCATCTCCACACAGAGCTCTGGGTCAGTAATGGTGTAGGGAATGGCGTCTGAGGAAATTGGCCCACGGTGTCTATCGCATGACCATGTCCCGCCATGTGTCGTAAATGTGTGCCCAGTGGGTTGTCATACGGGCAGGCTAACACCCAAATCTGCTGTGAATATCATGTGACTCAATGGTGTGTGTCAGTTAGTACCCCGCTCCATTTGTGCGGTGCAGTATGTGTCCTCTCTTAATGTTCTCAGGGGTGCCGTCATGCGGATTGGCATCTAGTAGTGCAGCTGTTTCGTCTCTGAGTTAGCTCTCTGTGAAACTACGAACTCAATCAACTGGGGGGAGAACAACTACTTAAACTAAAGGATGGAAATGGGGGGAATAAAATCTGGGAAAAAGAAACAAGAAAAAGCTCTGCATATTGAAGCAGGTCTGACAAGATGTATAATCAGGTAACATATCTGTATGTGTCGATGGGGTCACGTTGCCGAAGTCGGGTGCGTGAAGCATGGTGTTGGGACAGAAGGTTTGGTCTATCGTGGGGCTACAGTGCAGCTTCAGTGTCTGATGAGGAGTGTTTGGAGCTACGTATTGGCGATGCGTGTGTTTCCTCTTGCGCCGCGTGTATGACGTGGTGTCTTCAAGTGGCATCTCGTCATTTCCCCTGAGTGGGCTGCCTCACTGTGTATTGGTCATGTGTATGTTATCCGGCAATTTTGCAACTACGTGACTCCCTGGTCAAGGCACGCTTGACAACCCCTTAAGGACATCCATGAGAGCTTTGCTAAGAAAAGTGGGTTTTATTTACTTGCCTCACAACGAGAACGGAGGAATGCAACATCGTACTCAAAGCAGAAACAATCGTAAGAATGCACTCCCATGGAAAGAAATGGAGCATGAAATTCCTTGCTGCCCGCCATGGCAGTGATGAGCGGGAAAATACCCACAATCCGGGTAAATACCAACAACTAGGGTATTCCTAGGACATATGCCAAATCAGTCCGCAATGGTAGGAATAAGAGCATGTAAGCAATTAGTCCTGGGAGGAAATGTGGGAATGTACATCCTTTTAGAACGAGGGGAAATAGAGCTAAATATCCATTCCTGGTCCCAATGAAGGCTAGTCAAAGAAACCTAAATCACTTTTTCTTGGCAGACAAACGTTAATAAAAGAATGCGCTGGATGACCACGGGAGTCACTTAAATTCTTTTAGAATTAGGATACTTGACAAGTTCCCAAAAATGTCTTGTGTTTGAGGAGAAAAGGGAATGCAACTGAAAGTCTGATGGGCCATTCCAACACAATGGCATTAAAAGGGGCAAATCTACATTGATCTAAGCTGTGAGCTCGCCCTTATTACCTGCAAGCCAACTGCTCATAATCCATGTCCTTCTCTCTCTCAGTCTTGCTCAGGAGATCCTTATGTCTTCTGATTTCCTCAGACAGAGACTCCTCTGCTTTCAATTCCTGTTCCTTCAGCTGTTCCTCTAGAGCGTTAGCCCTTTACGAAGAGAAATAACAAAGCATAAGATGGTTAGCATTTTCACAGTTACTTTCCACAAGTCAGAGAGATCAGCAACACATTCATACAGCACTATTGCCACATTAGCAACTATATACACCCATCCCTGAGGCCATATACCATTTGTCAGAATTCTGACTCACATTATCTGAATGCATGGCGGAGCCACAAACTGCTTTATTAGTGTATTTAGTCTAGTAAAAAAAATGTCTATAGAAAAGCTCAATAACCTCCATGGAATCATCCTTACAGAAAGAACAGCCTTGTGTGTGTGTGTGTGTGTGTTTTGACACTTTAAAAGAAGCTCTCCACAATTAGTATGCAAAGATTTACAGGCTTTTACAAGAAAATATTTTAGGGAGAGACTGGGGACATTCTTCATCTCCTAGAAATGTCTTCATACTTCTGAGATGTGCCACAAAGAATTCTAAGCTTTTGTGAGGTGCTGACTCCTAGCAATTTCTGAACTATTAAAGAAGTAGCTCAAGTTGGAGACATTTAAGCTGTGTTTTATGGTTCTTTCTGTCGTATGAGGATTCCTCGAATATATATCTATGAAATCCATTCAACTGAAGAACAAACAGCCTCACTGTGCAGGCATGTCTCGGTCAGTATTCTATTTTATAGCAGCCTCTTCAAGAAGATAAAGCTTTGCCAAGGACAGCAAGGTGTGTCGCCAATAGCAACACATAATGAACCATACTAATTATGAGGTAATGCTGATGGCAACAATTAGCACCATGGTATATAATTTGCCTCCCACCTACTGAAGTGGCACTTGCGACAACAGTTGTTACAGGATGAAGCTTGTGCTACCAAATAAATAAAAAAAAATAAAAAAAACTGCAAGACTTACTACCCTTGTTACCAATGGAAACACACCCTGCTGATCATGAGCTAATGCTGATGTCAACAATTAACATCAGGGTATATAACATGCCCTCCACCTACTGAAGTGGCACTTGAGACCACAGTTGTACAGGATGAGGCTTATGCTACCAAATAAAAAAAAAAACAGCAAGGCTTACTACCCTTGTCACCAATGGCAACACATAATGAACCCTGCTAATTATGAGCTAATGCTGATGTCAACAATTAACATCCTGGTATATAACATGCCCTCCACATACTAAAGTGGCATTTAAGACAGTTGAATAGGATGCAGCCAGTACGCCCAAATTAAAGAAAAGAAAAAAAACTTTTGTGTTCTACCCAAAGGTATATACATATCAAAATCCTATCTTAAAGTACTTCCATTTTTCGAAGCGCAGGAAACAGATGACCCGTTTTAAGTGAAACCCTTAACTGCTTCACTTCACTACAAAGCAATATTTTTTAACTAATTGTAAAAATGTCATGTACTGGTAATTCAGGACCCAGGTGCCCTTTCCGTTATACTGTGTTTGGCAGCGCGGAAGACTGGCACAGAGAAACCTTTGAGCCCTTCCTCAAATCCAGTGCCCTGGAGAGGCCTTCAGAGGGTAGTAGGAATGTCTTACCGGTGAACAAGCTGCAGGTTTTCTTGCTTTAATCGGCGGTGTTGCTCCTCGTTGGAAGCAGCGTCCTTTTCCAACTCGGTCACTCGCTTTTCCAAGAACACCACCTGAGACAAAAGCAATCAGTTAGCGACAGAAAATCAAGATATTATAATCTTGCCCTTCAAGGTGATAACTGATAGCCAGATTGGCAATAAAGCCTCTTCTTGCCATTCCAAGTTATTGACTCCAGCTGGAGGCCTGCTTTTCTTTTACTGCTCACGCCACAGAAAATTCTCCCCAAACAAATACATTTCCGAGTTTAGATTTTTAACTGCATACAATCATTAAGAAAGGTATTCTACGAATACATATGGTGCACATCTTTTGAAGGCAAGACTAGTAATGTGTTGATCAATCTCTTTATATGCCACTCGAGAATCACATTGGACAAAGTGATGATAAACTATCAACAGTCCAAAAGAAAGTCAAATTATTTAAATAAGTAAAAGCACAGAACCACCTAGTGGAGAACAACATCGGATTACAAGAAAATTCTTTATGTCTCAATCCAAGTCCTGGTAGATTTCTCGAGCGATTCTACACCCCAAGCCTTAACTAAAGTCTGAAGCCTTCTCCTCGAGGATAATTAAAGGTCACCAGTTCTTTTAATCTCAGCTAGACTCTAAAAATAGAATAAAACATCGCCCACCTGCTAATCCACCTCCATTAGCTTCATCCAACGCCATATACTGACTGGCTCAACACTCCCAACTGAGCTTACACCACCTGAGCCACCCTGGTCACACAGATGTCACACTGCTGCAATTTTGACATCACAATGCACCAGCAGGTGATGTCTCAGGGCTGTAGCTGGTGAGGCTGGCTGGGTTATGGCTGCTATATTGCAGTGATGCCCTGTGTGCTACTCCAAGGGGCGTACAACTTTTAACAGTCAAAGATTTAAGAAGCAGAACACCAGGGAGTCTAACAACATCACAAGCAATACTACAAGTTCCAATCAAACGTTGACTGATAGGAAATGCTTGGTTTTCATGTTCACACAGAGAGTAGTGTCTTACAAGGTCAATATCAGTAGTGTGAAGTTTAGTGTTTGAGTGGTCTGATGGAACTAAAGAAATGGTCTCAACAGGGGGCAGCAGATCATCAGCACGCATGGAATTACAAACTCTCAATAGAAATGAAAATTATTTTAAGAGCGATGCCTAGCAGGCCCCTTAGAAAGAGAATAAATATGAAAAAACACAAAGGCCCGGAATCCACAATGTGGCTTGGAAATCGCAGTACTCCGATGAGGTAACAACTGAAAGGAAACAATTTTTGCATGAAATTTTTTTAGTTTTTGGATACTAATAAGCGTTGAATCATTTCAAAGAAATTGATCACTAATAAGATAGTTGAGATTCCCTCATTTTTTGAAATCATTTTTGCATTTTAGAACTTATTTGTATTGCATTTTAATAAGGAAAATCTCATGTAGACTTACATAAAATATGTATGTTATAATCTTCTCTTGCAGCGATCCTCTTCAGTTTATAATTCTTGTGTTCACAAAAGAAAAGACTAGTTGCCATTTGCAAATGCCCAAAGAGAAGCCCAGAAGGTTTGGCTCAAAATATCTAAAACATGGCATTTCATCAGTTTGCTCCTCAATTTAGCTTAGTCTAATAGGCATGCCCAGGAAAACTATGGGGATCGGATTACCAACGTATGCTCATTGTTACAACACATTACTCGTTCACATGAACTATGCATATTTTCAATTTTCTGCCCCCCCAATTTATGAAATCATGGACATCTTATCAGAAGGGGCTTAATATGTGGCAACCCCACATAGATATTAACAGTTTTTGGCATCTACTGACTGGGGATTCAAATACGAAGGCCAACCATAGCGGTGTTGTTATCTTTTTGTTAAAGCATGTGAACACTTGCCGTGCTTGGTTACAATTCTGTAATGGACTACTACTAGTGAAGTAACGATTGGATTGTTTCAATCCACATTTACTTCACGACAGTGAACAAAATCAACTGGACCGATCTTGGTGAATATAAGAAGTCACGTGACAATGTTTGAATAGTAGGAGTGTCAAACATTAAAATATAAGTTGTGGAGTAACACTACTCAAAAAGTGTTCCTGCTTCACCTACTTACCTCTTTAGGTGACATCCATAGGAAATGGCTGAATAACATACAACTAAGTGTACCACAAATAAAATTATTTGTTACATTGACATTCCCCATGATCAATTTTGAATTTTACAAAAGGAGGTAAAAAAATAAATAAAATAAACGTACCTGCTTGCTGTGACCAGCAGCCTCTGCGGTGAGCCTCCCCCGCCCAGGGCACGGTGCCTATTGACACTTAGCCATTGCTGCCAGCCCTTAACTAAAACTAGCTCACAATGTCATGATGCAATCACAGCTGTTGGTCCAGGTTGCAGGGATGTCAGCAGCATTAAAAATGGGTCAGTGCAAGCTACCCAAAGTTGCTCCCATCTTTCCCTGCAGTTAGATATGCTCAAAATACATTGTCTGTAAACCTGATCATTTTCCTGTGAAGTAGCGAATGTGTGTAAAGAATACAAGCACTCTGATCAAATATTCCATTGAGCCACCACTGAATGAACTAGCCAAAGTTCTCTGAAACATTGTTAATGAAAGTCGGACTTCGGAGTAGAGAAGCAATTCCAGAGCCATGGGTTCAAAAGAGCCATCTTAGTCCCAAAACAACTCCTCCGCACAACTGGCTAATGGTCTCACGCTGAGCAAATTGAGCAGGAATGCAAGCTTTGCCTTTAATAAAGGCAGCATGATGGATAACTAGATTAAACAAGCATTTGCAATGCAATAGGTCCCACATTTGTGAGAGTTGAAGCTATTGGCATTGTAAATGACAATGTCTTTTACCCATGTGTTTTGATTTGGAGTGGAGTGGATGTATGTGGAGTGGAATTAAGTGGGTTGGATTGGAATAGTTAATTGTAGAATTGTGTGGTGTGGAGTGGAGTGGATTTCTGTTATGGAATTATTTGGCATGGTGTAGAGTGGAAATAAGTGGATGGTAATTATGTGGTATTGAGTGTACTTGAATTATGTGGATTGGTATTGTGTGTCGGAGTGTAATTATGTGGAATGGTGTGTTGTGGAGCTGTATGTTGTGCAGATCAATTTAGTGGTGTGCTGTTGAATTTTGTGCATGATGTAAAATTCTGTTGTGTGGATTGGATTTATGTTGTGCGTTGTGTAATTGTGTTGTTGAGTTGAATTATGTGGTTTGGTGTTGCATTGTGTGGCTGGAAGTGTGTGACATTGTGTGAAATTATGCGGATTGGAATTATGTGGCATGGTGTGGAGTGTCTTAGAGATGGACTGATTAACTTGTTTATTGCAATGTGGAAGAGGTAAACACTTCTTTCACCCAATGTAAAAGATGGAGACTTTAAAAGGGGGTGTATCTTCGATCTTCAGCTTAAGAGACATACTTTAATCAGAAGGCAACTAATCATTCTCATTTTGAGCCTTACAAATAATGTTGGTTTGGTCTCGGGAATAGAACATCAGGTTCAAGAAATGTTGGGAGTCACGTTGACCTATTCAATAACGGCATTGTTACGCCTGAAATAGAATCCTTTTCGAGCAGTGATGAACACATGAATAAATACATTACATAAATACAAACAAAACAATGTACAAAAGCTAGCATTTCCCAATGTCCCAAAGGAGTATAAGTGTTAATCCGCAGAGACAGATTGCTCTAGGATTAGCAATCCAGAAGATGTGTACAAATTGATACACATATGCATACTTAAAAATCAACATGGGGAAATGCGAGGTTTTGTACACTGTTTTGTTTGTATTTATGTAATGTATTTATTCATGTCTTTCAGTAACACACACGAGTGTCTACACAGAAAATGACAAGCCAGGTCATTATTGTAAATTAATTTATCACATTTAAACCATAAACATTTCCTTGAAGATTTGGTAAATAACCAGGAAAGGAAGTGGCAAACACTAGGGATAGCTAGTCCTGAGGAAGGCCGGCACGACCCCGTTTGGGGCGGTTTAGACAGCTGAAACATTTTGACATAACAAGCATTTGCAATGCAATAGGTCTCGCATTAGGAAAGTTTGAGCTATTGGTATTGTAAATGAAATTTTTTTTATTTATGTTGTGTGAAAATAGCTAAATTAAACGCGTTGTCATTTACAATGCCACTAGTTATAACTTACGCAAATGTGACACCTATAGCATTTGTAATGCAATATGTGTTGTATTTACGTGAGGGCGGGTGAGGGGGTGTAAGGGTGTGAGGGTGAGTGAGGGTGTGTGAGGCTGTGCAAGGGTGAGGGGGTGTGAGGGTGAGGATGGGTGAGGGGGTGTGAGGGGGGGTGAGGGGGATGTGAGGGGGATGTGAGGGTGAGAGGGTGTGTGAGGGTGAGAGGGTGTGTGAGGTGGTGAGGGTGGGTGAAGATGGGTGAGGGTGTGTGAGGGTGAGGGGTGTGAGCGTGAGGGGGTGTGAGTGTGAGGGGTGTGAGCAAGAGGGGGTGTGAGGGTGAGGGAGGGTGAGGGGGTGTGAGGGTGAGGGTGAGGGGGTGTGTGAGGGTGTGTGTGAAGGGGAGGGGTGTGTGAGGGTGAGGGTGGTGGTCCTGTTTAACCCAAAGGATCACACACAAAAAATGATTTAATTCCTTTAGGTGCCGAATTGGTGCACTGTATCACCTAAATTCACAAATCAAAAGCTAGCAGACAAGAGGTTTTTCAAAATAAAACAAAATACAATTTATGAAATGGCAGGGTGCTCCATCTGCCTGTTGAAATCACCCTCTTACCCTGACTTAGCACAGTGACTGATTTCAGGAGAGGTAACTTCCTCGGTGAAAGCAACCATACTACTCCCAACGTTACATGTCTTCACAGAGACAAACAGATAAGTGCACAGCTTGGCTGTTAACAGACTCACAAAGTCACAGGTGAGTGTAGGCTTCGTGATTTTTTTGTTACCACATGTGGAGCATGATTGAAGACACCGTAAAACTACTCGTAGAGGAAAGCAATGCTAGGAATTTTTCAGATTGCACAACAGACTGAAGTCCATCTCCCATAACTTTCATAGCACTCCGCGGGCGCTTCAGTATCAGTCCATCTGCTCACTCTCCCTCAATAAGGCGTAACCCAGCACCTCCTCTACTGCAAGGGACTGCTATTTATAATTTTAATTAAGAACTGCAGCGTGTACAGCAGTTCAACTTTATCCAATGTATGCAAGAGAGAGCGTGCGTGTGTAATCTTCATAATAGCCGGTCCCGCTTGTTTTATCTGTGCCCCCTTAAAAATCACTTCTACGGATGCCCATGGAGAGAAAAAAATATTAAACTATTATTTTGCAGAAGCAAATAACTAGTAGGTAAATCTGAATAAGCAGCAGAATTATTTACTGATACTTTTTTGCTTGCAAATTTTACCACTATAATAGTTTGTTTTTAATTCAATAAAAGTTGTACTTCTACTGAGGAGAAACGTGACTTAAGTGCATATTTTATAGGATTAGCATTCAAAATTTCCCCCGAGGGATCTCCGGCCTTTGGACTCAAGATAGAGGATATATGGACTTGGAGCAAGGGTGTGCAAACACAAAACTACACCAGGTGCTCCCAGCAAAAGCCTCATTTCTTTATTCTTCGTCAGTTGCAACTTAAAGATAACCCTGGGCCAGCCAGCTGTCCATCAATGATTAGGAAGGGATTTGTGTTGTCTCTGAAACGGATGCAAAGGTTGTCATATGCGGAAGAGAACAGCGAACATGTTTGCGCTTGAGTGAGGATAGTTGAGGGTTGATACTAAAGTGGGAGAGAAGAGTTGAACCCCTGGAATCCCCAAGGATAGGAGAGGATCAGCTACATCCCTTCCAAGTAGAATTCACGCTACAAACTGAATCACCTGCCGTAAATAAGCAAGTCTATTAAAACTGAAATTAATTTAGCCAGTGGTCGAACTGCATACACCAATAGGGGAACTGTGATCCTCAGCACAAGAATGGGAGCGAGGCCACTGACTGTGTGGGCAGGATCAGACAATTAAAAAGAGTAAACTATACTGTAACTGAATTGTTGGCCCTTCCTAGAGGTATCAGCATCTCAAACAAAAAGCATACCCTAAAAGAAAAAAACAAATCCAAGTTAAGCAATCTTCACATTGCTGGAGAGCCCATACTTTTCTTTCAACCGGAGGCAAATAAAGGTCGTCGTCGCCCATGCAAAACAAGCATTTGCAATGCAATAGGTCTCGCATTATTTAAGTTTGAGCTATTAGCATTGTAAATGGCAATTGTTTTTTGCTTTGTGCTATAGTTATTTTTTTACATAAAAAGCTACATATAAAATATGTTTTATTAAAGTTATTTATGCAGTATCTAAATTTTGTTTGCATAAAAGAGTACAATAATATCTTAGTAAAAAAGTCAAATATTTTAATGGTAATTCACCAAATGTTCATTTATGTGTTGGTTTTGAAAATAGCTAAATGAATAGCTTTGTCATTTACAATGCCAATAGTTATAACTTTCGCAAATGTGACACCTATAGCATTTGTAATGCAACATTTGTATTTACGTGACTTAGATGTATTGATATTACAAATAACAATGGCTTTTAATTTTTTTTAATACTTAATAAAAGTGATTGTAATTTATAATGGCAATAGCTTAAACTTTTGTAAATAACTTTTGTGAAGATTATGTTCAGTGTATTTTATTGTAACGAAATCCAAGAACAGAAGTGAAATATTAACATCTTTTTGTGACATTTGTAATAAAGCTTGAAACATTGAGAGAACATATTTGTGCTGTGGTGGTGCTGAGTGATGCTGTGGTGGTGCTGAATGGGGCTGTGGTGGTGCTGAATGGGGCTGTGGTGATGCTGAGTGATGCTGTGGTGGTGCTGAGTGGTGCTATGGTGGTGCTGTGGTGGTGCTGAGTGATGCTGAGTGATGCTGTGGTGGTGCTGAGTGGTGCTGTGGTGGTTCTGAGTGGTGCTGTGGTGGTTCTGAGTGATAATGTGGTGGTGCTGAGTGACTGCACTCACTGTCACTCTGCACTCACTGTCACTCTGCACTCACTGTCACTCTGCACTCACTGTCACTCTGCACGCACTCTGCACTCACTGTCACTCTGCACGCACTCTGCACTCACTGTTTCTGCACGCACTCTGCACTCACTGTTTCTGCACTCACTGTCACTCTGCACTCACTGTCACTCTGCACTCACTGTCACTCTGCACTCACTGTCACTCTGCACTCACTGTCACTCTGCACTCACTGTCACTCCGCACTCACTGTCACTCCGCACTCACTGTCACTCCGCACTCACTGTCACTCTGCACTCACTGTCACTCTGCACTCACTGTCACTGCACTCACTCTGCACTCACTGTCACTCTGCACTCACTGTCACTCTGCACGCACTCTGCACTCACTGTTTCTGCACGCACTCTGCACTCACTGTCACTCTGCACTCACTGTCACTCTGCACTCACTGTCACTCTGCACTCACTGTCACTCTGCACGCACTCTGCACTTACTGTCACTCTGCACGCACTGTCACTCTGCACGCACTCTGCACTCACTGTCACTCCGCACTCACTGTCACTCTGCACTCACTGTCACTGCACTCACTCTGCACTCACTGTCACTCTGCACTCACTGTCACTCTGCACTCACTGTCACTCTGCACTCACTGTCACTCTGCACTCACCCTGCACTCACTGTCACTCTGCACGCACTCTGCACTCACTGTCACTCTGCACTCACTGTCACTCTGCACTCACTGTCACTCTGCACTCACTGTCACTCTGCACTCACTGTCACTCTGCACTCACTGTCACTCTGCACTCACTGTCACTCCGCACTCACTGTCACTCTGCACTCACTCTGCACTCACTCTGCACTCACTCTGCACTCACTGTCACTCTGCACGCACTCTGCACTCACTGTCACTCTGCATGCACTCTGCACTCACTGTCACTCTGCACGCACTCTGCACTTACTGTCACTCTGCACACACTGTCACTCTGCACTCACTGTCACTCTGCACTCACTGTCACTCTGCACTCACTGTCACTCTGCACTCACTCTGCACTCACTCTGCACTCACTGTCACTCTGCACGCACTTTGCACTCACTGTCACTCTGCACGCACTCTGCACTTACTGTCACTCTGCACTCACTGTCACTCTGCACGCACTCTGCACTTACTGTCACTCTGCACGCACTGTCACTCTGCACGCACTGTCACTCTGCACGCACTGTCACTCTGCACGCACTCTGCACTCACTGTCACTCTGCACTCACTGTCACTCTGCACTCACTGTTACTCTGCACTCACTGTCACTGCACTCACTCTGCACTCACTGTCACTCTGCACTCACTCTGCACTCACTGTCACTCTGCACTCACTCTGCACTCTGCACTCACCCTGCACTCACTGTCACTCTGCACGCACTTTGCACTCACTGTCACTCTGCACGCACTCTGCACTCACTGTTTCTGAACGCACTCTGCACTCACTGTCACTCTGCACTCACTGTCACTCTGCACTCACTGTCACTCTGCACTCACCCTGCACTCACTGTCACTCTGCACGCACTCTGCACTCACTGTTTCTGCACGCACTCTGCACTCACTGTCACTCTGCACTCACTGTCACTCTGCACTCACTGTCACTCTGCACTCACTGTCACTCTGCACTCACTGTCACTCTGCACTCACTGTCACTCTGCACTCACTGTCACTCCGCACTCACTGTCACTCTGCACGCACTCTGCACTCACTCTGCACTCACTGTCACTCTGCACGCACTCTGCACTCACTGTCACTCTGCACGCACTCTGCACTCACTGTCACTCTGCACGCACTCTGCACTCACTGTCACTCTGCACTCACTGTTACTCTGCACTCACTGTCACTCTGCACTCACTGTCACTCCGCACTCACTGTCACTCTGCACTCACTGTCACTCCGCACTCACTGTCACTCTGCACGCACTCTGCACTCACTCTGCACTCACTGTCACTCTGCACGCACTCTGCACTCACTGTCACTCTGCACGCACTCTGCACTCACTGTCACTCTGCACTTACTGTCACTCTGCATGCACTGTTACTCTGCACGCACTCTGCACTCACACATGCAACAGTAATGTAAAGCTCTCAATGGACCTTAATCGGAGCGCGTTTCTGATTTAAAAGGCTGGCATGAAATAAATTAAGCGCATGTAAATTAGAAAGGAAAAAAAAAACGAAAAAGCTATTAATATTGGGATAGAGTTTACGACATGCAGAAACCACACAGATTAAAGATGCAATCTGGCTGGGGACAAATGCCCACAGGCAAGACAGCAAACTAGAGAGCGCTAGAGTAAGAGTCTACAAGGAACAAGAGCGGACGCACCGTAATCTCTTGGTGCTCACAGCTGCTTGGAAACTGTAATATGCCGAACACGGGGAAACTCTCCGCATCCCTGCCTGTAATTCTCTCCCAGCCTTCCACCAGCCCATCCTCTATGCACGTATGCTCATGTTACACTTAATAAAATATTGACCTTCTATTCAATAAAAAGTGGTGCTATGTCCTTTATACAGCCACTCCATGTAGGCTCTGCGTCCCCACGCTCCAAGAGAAGCAAGGCACAAAATGTGCACTGCATTCAGAAATATTTTTTTTTAAAACATGCCCTAGCTGCGTAGTTGAGGTTCATTTCCGTCATAATGAAAACAAAAAACCCAACATGAAGATAAATCCTTCAGAAAGAATAACCTTAGCAATTGTGTGCAAATGGTGTGTGATAATTATTAGGAAATGTAATATAATATTAGGAGTGTGCGATATTTGCGTAAATTCTTTTGCAAAAAATACATGGAATTCTTCAATAAGTACACAAAATAACAAAAAAACATCGGTCCAGCATTTGGCAGCTGTTTTGCCATGTACATCCTCGCATTCATTCTTGGATACAAGGACATATTTTGCACTAAGAAAAAGTCGCAAAATCACGCGTGCACGAACAGCATCTGCACACGTTCTCTTTGCAAACCTTGTTTCCTGTGTTTATGCCATGGGATTTTGACCCGAACAAAAGCTTCTTTACTTGATCTGGTCACGGTGTAATCACGTAATTGCCATGATTTCATCACAAATGTAAAGCAAATGCCAGAAATTAACTGAGATTACACTGTGTAACAGAAATTTCACCAGGACATACATAAAACCACAGAATTAGCGATAGCATCATAAGCGTGTCCTTTCACTGCAATTGCTTAATCCTCTGCATGTACACGGAAATCATTTGTCAAATATCAGGAAATGTAATCAAATAATGGAACAAAACAATTAAATGGAAAGGATAGCAAGGGTTATGAAAACATGTTCTTTGCTCACATAGATTGATTATGCACTCAGCTGTCTGTTGTACGTGCACCACAATATGCTTACAACGTGTGCAGTCTCCGAAGCTGTACGTCGTTACCGAAAGCACAGTGACAGTCCAGTATGCAAATAAACACAGTGCTAGGTGCTTGTGTGCTGACAAAATGGCCGTCTCTTCATCGCGCGTGCACTCTGGAAGTCAGGCAGCCTTTGTTTGGACGTGGGCGGGGCTCGTCAAAGAAACAGGAAGTAACCGCCGAGGAGGACGTCCGAAACATGCAGGCTCCACGCTGAAGTCCCGGGGCGCTTCAGAGAGACCGGGCGAAAGAGCGAGGGCAGACTGCATGGCAACAGAGGCAACACGGGGCTCCCGAGTGGTGAGGAGACCCCTGCGGCGTGCCAAAAGACGGCCCAGGAACCTGCACACCGAGCCGGTAAGTGAGAGCTTGCAGGCGGGGCGGGGCGCGGGGGGGGGGGATTGTCTGTGCGTGTACTCTCGTGTGTGGGCGGCGGCGGGGGGTGGGGCCGCCTGGGGAGGTGTAGTGTGTGTCTGTATGTGTGCGCTCGTGTCTGCCTGCGTGTGCATGTGTTGTGAACAGCCTGCTCTGTGTGTGTGTGTGTGTGTGTAGGTGCGGCGGCGGCGGCGGCGGAGGGGGGGGGGAGGAGGTGTGGCTGTGACTGTGATGTGCGCGGCTGTGATGTGCGCATGCGTGAGTGTGCGCGTGCACGCAGCTGCATCCAGACGAGAAAAAACTCGTGACAGTTTTGTGTCCTTCATTCCCCCGTGTCAGGCAGCTAAAAGGCTCCAGCTGGACGCATCCTTCGGATGCAGTACCAGCGAGCCCTAAAAAATGGTTATTCTTTGACAAAGAGGTATGGGAACTATTTTAATAAAGGTACAAAACCTCAGGAACACTGTTCCCAATAGACCACGCCCACTTCATGCTCTGAATGGAGTTCATGTTTTACTACAGGTGAACATTAAAAGTTACAGCCCGTTCCAAAAGGGTCCATTCTGAAGGCCTGTGGGCGATTTCCGTTCCTACATCCTTGCATCAGGTACGCCCCGTTTGTACAAGTAGTTTACAGATTATTTTCATCAAAAAGGTGCATGGATCTTACATGTAAAAATATGTAGCAAGGAGCTTAGCCTTTCCATGTGAACAGGACACGCTGGTGTAAGGCGCTCCGTTATGCGGCCTCAAGCTGGGCAAGGCCGGTGATTCAGCCTGGTGTTACAACCCACACTTCCGAGGAAGTAGAAGAGAGCCTTATAAAGAAAGGTTAATCTGCATTCCTTTCCCGAGTGCTTTCTCCTGGTGGCCCGAGCACTGTGCGTACATTAATATCACAACAGGAGGCAGACATGTTTGATGCTGCGCTAGTCCGAACAGACACAGGATTCTGTTAAGGAGAACTTTTCTGTAGTAAACAAGCATTAGCAAAGCAACCAATCAAGCGGAAAAGGAACAGATGGCCGTAAAGCAGGGGGCGGGGCAGCGGAACCCTTTGAAGTCACGGCCTGTGGCCGTGGCAAATGCTGCTGGCAGGGGGAAGCCTGTGGGGAAATGCAAGCTCGTGCACGAAGGAGCTTGTGGTCACGTGATTTCACGTGAACTGTTGAGAATCCTCCTCGTAAAAAGTCAGCTTTTGGATGGACAGCAAAAGGTTCGAGTAAACTCGACCTAAAAAGCAGTATAGGAGAAGGGGGCCCTAATTTTCCCCAGTACCTTCACTGCCTATTTACATTTTAAATCTTAAACCAGGGAACCTTGGAATCAATGTTGATAGAAGGTAGCTCTGAGTTAGTTTTTAGATTCTGGACCACATTGTCTCACGTTTACTGCACAAGATCCCTATACATTTACGTTTCTTCTTGTCTTTCCCTCCCTTCGCCCCATCCTAGGCGTTGGTGAGAGCTGGGATGTTGTAGCAGGCCTATGATAAAGCATGCCACTACCTATTGGGTGAGGGCAGTTTTTTAAAGAAACCTTTAGTTTCCTTACTAATGCTTTGAAGAGATGGGTGCATGTCTTGTACCACCTGTCTCTCCCTCCTTTTCCCCATTTTGCATTCATAGGTGGGGGGGCATTCCGTGTTTTGAGTCGGGCATCATTGGAGTCAATCAAGTCTGTCCCCTGACCCTCACCCCTCACCCCGCCCCTCTCCCCCTCTTAACATTGTCTTGCAATGAAAGGAAGCATGATGATTTGGGTGCTGAAAGCCAATGAGTTTTCCTTCTGCCTGGCAAAATAATGTGACAAAATGACGTGCAGTGATAATCAGCATACAGTGAGCCCCTTTTGGCCCAATGATGTATGACGCAGAGCCTGCGGAACACACATTTATTTCACGCGATTCACTCACTTTGTATAGGAATAATAAAATGTGGCACTTAAGAAATTAAAGATTTTAGCGTTAACATGAGTGGGCTACTTTAAAAAGGTGTCTTTTTTGTTTGCATTTAAAAAAATGTATGAGGTTGTAGTTTATATAAGCTTTTGGTTTTTAAAACCCAGTGCAATAATACTGGCAGTAGTGTAAAAATATTTATCTGCAGAGGAATGAGGAACAGACGGTACTGGTATTCGTCGACCTCGCCAAAGCATTTGATACGGTGGACTGGGGCTATTTGCAGGAGGTCCTTCGACCGATGGGCTTGGGCCCCAATTTCTGCCGTTGGATTCGTTTCCTATATAAGTCACCTCGGGCCAGGGTACGACTTGGAGCCGCGCGATCGGAGGAGTGGCAATTGGGACGAGGTACACGACAGGGGTGTCCCCTCGCGCCACTACTCTGTGCCCTGGCTATAGAGCCCTTTACAGTTCGGATACGCTCGAGATGTCGCAATGGGGCATTCTGGTGGGAGACACATGTAATGTCATCTCTCTGTATGCAGACAACGCCTTGTTTTATTTGAAAGCCCAGAGAGAGGCGCTTCCGATATTATTGTACCATCTGGATCGGTTCGGCGAGGCGTCGGGACTGAGGCTCAACCGCGACAAGACCCTGATCTTTCCGCTGTCGGGTCCTGAGTCAGTGCCCATGGGGGACTTGCCGGAGCTTGGGCTGCGCTGGGAACGGGAGGGCTTTCGCTATTTGGGTATTCAAGTGGCCTCAACAGACGCACAATTACTGGCCCGCAATATTGATCGGGTGATTAAGTGCCTGCAGCAATCAGTGTCCTTTTGGAATACCCTGCCGCTATCATTAATGGGTCGGCTGGCCGTCGCCAAGATGGTAATGCTGCCTAGGACACTTTGCGTCCTCCAAAATATGCTGTGTCCTCTCCCCCCTAGGGTCTTTCGTACCCTGAACATCCAGGGGCGGCCTTAGGCATGTGCAAGCTGTGCACCTGCACAGGGCCACCAAACCCCAGGGGCCACCATGCCAATATATATCCTTAATATAATAATCCTCGAAGGAAGGATACATATTTGCGTGGCGACCCCTGGCAGGGATTTGGTGGCCTCAGGCTCTGTTCCACTTCCAAACACCCTGACCCCCCCCCCCCCCCCTCTTCACTGGCCTCCGCGCTCCACCCCGCCCAGGCGCCCTCTTCCGGGGCCCCCTACCTACGGTCCCTGCCCAGGGCCGCCATGAGCCTAGAGCCAGCCCTGGAACATGCTACTCACGACCCTGCTATGGGCGGGCCGGCGTAGTAGAGTAGCTCTTCATACTGTCGTGCGCTCCTATGAGGAGGGAGGCCTAGAGGTCCCGCGCTTTGGCTTATATTATTACGTGGCGCAGCTGCAACCGGCGGCCAGAAGGTTTGCGGATGTGGATGTTTGGGAGACGAGACTATTGGCGGGTAGAGGAACGGTACAGGTGGCTTTGATGCAGGGCAGGGGGGCGAATGAAACACTGCCCTACGTTGTGAGGCACACGGCGGGCGTTTGGCAACGATTTAAAGAGAGAGTCTTGCGAACAGCGCCCTTCCCTAGGGAACTCCCGATCTGGGTACTGGCCCCCTTGGTAGCAATGGAACAACATATGTCCTTCCATGACTGGCAAGAGGGGGGCTGTGAGGTCCTGGCCAATCTATACCCCACCGAGACCTTCCTGACCTATGAACAGGCGGTAGAGACCTTTGGCCTCGGTAGAGGACAGTATCTACACTACCAGGGCCTGCGCGATGTAGTGCGGTCAATCTGGCCTCAATGTCCGGAGGCACCCCCAATGACTCACACCTTCCATATTCTTCTGTCCTGCGGCAGAGGACGCAGACTAATCTCCCTGCTATATGCAGCTATGAAGCGAGACTCCGCCCCACCTGTGCCACTGGCCTGGGCCGCCTGGGAAGCGGATTTGGGCACGCCGCTGGACCAAGGGCAGCGCAAGCGCATAGAGGCTCTTACGCATAAGGTCTCATGCAATGCACGCTTTAAACTAATACACTTTAACTTCCTGCACCGTACCTACCTCACTCCGATTTTGTGGAGGCGTTACTCTGAGGACAGAGGGGACAGTTGCCCCAGATGTAGCGCAGAGGGGGCGGGTTTCCTGCATTTAGCCTGGGACTGCCCGATAATTAGGGGCTTTCGGACGTACAACGCCACTGAACTCAACGCTCTCAGCGCCGGCCGAATCCCGGGCTGCTACCGAGCCACCCCGAGACGCACCCACGGACCCTTCTGCTGCCACTCCTGCAAGTTCACCTGCATCTGGACCTGCACTACTCCAGCACCGACCAAGACCAAGACGAGCAACAGCAGCAGCCACCTGAAATGCATCCTGCTCAACACCCGCTCCGTCCACAGAAACGCCGTCGAGCTCTGGAACCTGCTCGACACCACAGCCCCAGACGTCGCCTTCCTCATGGAAACCTGGATGAACGCCTCTTCAGCGCCCGACATCGCCATCGCCATCCCAGACGGCTACAAGATCATCCGGAGGGACCGCATCAACCAGACTGGAGGAGGCATCGCCATCATCCACAAGAACACCATCCGCTTCACGACCAACACCGACGACACCCTCGCACCCGCCGAGCACCTGCACTTCCAGGTCCACATCAACCCCAAGACCATCCTCAGAGGCACCCTCATCTACAGACCCCCCGGGACCACGCACACAATTCAGCGAGGACATTGCCGACCTTGTCAGCCCGCACGCCCTCCCCTCCGCTGACTACATCCTCCTCGGGGACCTCAACTTCCACCTGGAGAACAACTACGACCGCAACACCACCACCCTGCTGGACAACCTCGCAAACCTCGGACTCAAGAAGCTGGTGACCACCCCCACCCACTACGCCAGACACACACTCGACCCCGTCTTCTCATCCAGCAAGGACATCACCTTCAGCCACGCCACCGGACTCCACTGGACGGACCACAGCTGCGTCCACTTCAGCTTCAAAAGGACCATGATCGACCACCACCAGCAACAGGTTGCACGCAGAAGCTGGAACAAGATCACAGCCGACCAGCTCGCGACCTCCCTGAGCAAGAACCCACCCACCAGCGCAGTGAACCCCAGCCAAGCGGCCACCAACCTCACGAAGTGGATCAGCAACTGCGCAGACGACCTCGCCCCTTTGAGGAGCCCGCCTAGCAGACCCGGCAGCAAGAAAGCCCCATGGTTCACAGACGAACTCAAGAGCTCCAAGAAGAACTGCCGAGCCCTCGAGGGAGCCTGGCGCAGAGACCTAACACCAGACAACATGACTGCCCTCAAGCTCGCCACCCGAAAACACCACCAACTGATCCACGCCACCAAGAAAACTGCATTCAAGGAACGACTGGACAACAACGCACACAACAGCAAGGAACTCTTCAACATCGTTAAAGAGCTCTCCAACCCCAACGCCGGAAACAACGACATCACCCCGTCGCAAGACCTCTGCAACTCCCTCGCCTCCTACTTCCACAACAAGATCGCGGACATACACAACAGCTTCAGCACTCAACCGACGCACGCCACGACCGAACCACCACCCCCCACCACCACCCTCCGCTCCTGGACCCCGATCAACACCTGCGGGACATCATCAACACCTCCTTCAACACCGCCACCTTCCCGGAGAGCTGGAAGCACGCCGAACTCAGCGCTCTACTAAAGAAGCCATCAGCCGACCCCACCGACCTCAAGAACTACCGCCCCATCTCGCTGCTCCCGTTCCCTGCAAAAGTCATCGAGAAGACCGTCAACAAGCAGCTGGCCGCCTTCCTCGAGACGAACGGATCCCTCGACCTCTCGCAGTCTGGCTTTCGGGCCAACCACAGCACCGAGACCGCCCTGATCGCAGCCACCGATGACATCCGAGCCCTGCTTGACAACGGAGAAACAGCAGCCCTCATCCTCCTAGACCTCTCCAAGGCCTTCGACACTGTCTGCCACCGTACACTAGTGCAGCGCCTCAGCAACGTCGGAATCCAGGAGAAGGCACTGGAGTGGATCATCTCCTTCCTCGCCGGAAGGACACAGAGAGCCCGCCTCCCCCCATTCAAATCAGAAGCCACCGAAGTCATCTGCGGCGTTCCTCAAGGCTCCTCGCTCAGTCCAACCCTCTTCAACGTCTACATGAGCCCCCTCGCAGACATCGCACGCCAGCACAACCTCAACATCATCTCCTACGCCGACGACACCCAGCTGATCCTCTCCCTCACCAACGACCCCGCCACCGCTAGAGCCAACCTTCACGAAGGGATGAAAGAGGTAGCCGAATGGATGAAGAACAGCCGCCTGAAACTGAACTCTGACAAGACGGAAGTCCTCATCCTGGGATCTTCACCCTCCGCCTGGGACGACTCCTGGTGGCCCCCCGCCCTAGGCAACGCACCCAAACCAACAGACCACGCACGCAACCTGGGCTTCATCCTGGACTCCTCCCTCTCCATGACCAGACAGGTCAACGCCGTCTCCTCGTCGTGCTTCAACACCCTGCGCATGCTACGCAAGATCTTCCGGTGGATCCCCACCGAGACCAGGAAGACGGTCACCCAGGCCCTCGTCACCAGCCGTCTGGACTACGGCAACTCCCTCTACGCCGCAACCACTGCCAAACTCCAGAAGAGACTCCAGCGGATCCAGAACGCCTCAGCACGACTCATCCGGACATCCCCCGTCGCAGCCACATCTCCGGACACCTGAGAGACCTGCACTGGCTCCCGGTCAACAAGAGAATCACCTTCCGTCTCCTCACCCACGCACACAAAGACCTACACAACCAAGGCCCAGGATACCTCAACAGCCGCCTCAACTTCTACGCTCCCAAACGCCAGCTTCGATCGACCGGCCACGCCCTCGCCGCCGTCCCCCGCATCCGAAGAGCCACCACAGGGGGACGGTCCTTCTCCTACCTCGCCGCCAAGACTTGGAACTCCCTCCCGACCCACCTCCGCCTGACCCAGGACCACTTCTCCTTCAGGAAACAACTCAAGACCTGGCTGTTCGAGCAGTAGCGGACCCCCCTCCCCTAGCGCCTTGAGACCCTCTGGGTGAGTAGTGCGCTATATAAATGCTGTGATTGATTGATTGATTGGGCAAGCGTTGTAGAACACATATCTGCCACCACAGGCCTCCGGATCACACTAACACCCTTAAATTGCTTACTGGCGGTGGTCCCTAGGCCGGGGAAACGGAAACTTTCCTATAGATTACTGCAACTGATGTTGGTGCTGGCCAGGCGCAGGGTAGTCAATACTTGAATGGGACAGAGGGCCCCAGAGATACCCACATGGCTCAGAGACATGAGAGAATGGCCCTTAGCCGAAGAAACACATATGCAGCGCACCAGGAGAGATGAGAAATTACAAGAGGACCTACTTGCCTGGCGAGCCATGTGTATTTCGGGACTGACAATGAGAGGGCAATCATCCCACAGCGATTCTGAAGAGACGAGTGGTGAATTATTCTCGCCGCAGGGATCGGGATCTAATGGGGAGGCTGGGGGAGTTTCCTAAGGTTTACTTAGCACAGTGCATGGTGCGAGGTCTGGTAATTTCCTCACGATGATACCTATTTATTTGTCTGTTATCTTGCTATGCCTCATGGGTCTAAGTATATTCAGGTGAAGCCTATATCCCAAAAAGTGCCATAATGAGAATGTCGATCTGTATACATGTGTTGTTGTGATGCCATCTGGGGAGGGGGGGGGATTTATTTTGGTAACTGTTACATTATAAACCTGAAAAATAAAGTTAAAAAATGTTTTATCTGCCATCTGAGCAAGCCAGGAGAGAGGATGTAGAGTAATGGCCAAAGCTGCTGACTTTGGAGGACGGGAACGCAGTTCAAGTCTCGGTGCTGGCTCAACATCTGGTGACTTCGCAAATCACGTAATCTTGGTGTGCCTACAGAAAATGAATGTGTCCTTGCGTAAAGCGCTCAAATACCGGTCGTGTTTGCGCTATATAAAAACTTCAGCAAAAGTCAGAGGCTTTCATAAGGACAAAGGTATCTGGCCTCTTATTGTGCTAGGTGGGTGACCAACACGGAGCGAACAATCAACACAGCCTAAGGGAGGGAGCACACAACAGAACAGCTATAAATGTTGCACTCTAAGATAAACACCGCATCGGTGGGGGAAACCATGTCTGACATTTGATTTCGGTCTTGCGTGAATAGCAAATGCAACAAGATAAGAATTATAGCCCTGTTTACACAAACGCTCAGAGGAGTGAAACCACAGAGCTCTCCCTTGTGGAAACTGCTCTCAGATAAGTAAACACAAGACATTAAGTAAATAGTCGTCCCCAACTGCTAATGAAAGCTAGAGTGTAATGACATATGTAAGGGGCTGTCCTCATGTGAGGTAACAGAAGAGAGGGAGGTACTAAGGAGGATCTACTAAGCCTATTTACAAATCACAAGCCATCATTTGCAAAGGACAGGAAGAGAAGCCAATTGTAAAGATGGTAGGGGAAATGGACAGAGCTTAACATCCATACCTGAATACAGCATGTCTTGAAGAGACAGCGCAAGTGCTGCCTAGACAAGACCTAAATTTACTGTGAAATCAGGAACCTACATAATGATACTGACACCTTAGTTCTGGCTCTCGCTCGTTCACAAATTACCAGGAATGAAAGTCTACAAGCAGGCCCATAAAAAACTACCAAAGATAGTGTTACGTAACGTTTTTGTATGGGTCCATTCACCGCACATAAGCCCCATACTGTGCCCGTACATCGCACAGCCCAAGGCCTGTTGCCAACTGTTTGTACAGACATATAAGCTTTCCGCGGGGTTCATGCTTCATTAGGGAGTGACTGGGTTGGTGGTAAGAGCAAGCAAGATCTTCAATTATCATGAACTAATTTTTCCCAACTCAGTTTTTCTTACTCTTCCTCCTTCTCAATTTATTGGGGACCGGATTCCACAGCTTAAAAGGCTGTGGGAGGGTGAAAGAACAAATGTCACACAAGTCTACAAGCTAATGGAATATACAGAAGTTCCATGCCAAAGGTTGCACCTTCGTGGGAGAATGCAGCAGAAGGCTAGTCTAAAAGGTAAGCAACTTGTTCTTCTGATAGATACTTCTAATCACAGAATCCTCACCATTAGAACAGATACCATAACCGTGCATTCCAAAGGTGGAGGGTCTGCGTAGTGGACTCCGATCAGAAAGTCCTACAGGACAGAGAAAGGAATGGGCCTTTCTTCCAGTATGGGTGTCTGTGTCTAGAAGATGTCTAGCACTAGCAAGCCCTCACCAATCATGTTGCAGAGGCCCTGACCCTGGTGGAATGAGCCTGCTTGCCTTACGAGGGTTGCTTCATGTCAGGGGCATTGCAAATTTTGATGCAGTGGACTATGCATCTTGACAGGGTTCTCTTTTGCACCACCTTTAATTTATTTTCTGCAGTGAATCCAGCAAACAGCTGTTCCTCCATACTCTTCTGTTTTGTGAGGTCAATGTGGAAAATGAAAGCTTTTAGGGTCGAGCTGACAGGGATGCTCCTTCCATTTTGAAGGGTGACTTGGAGCAAAAAACGTTGGCCAACATCAAAAGGTGTTACAAATTCATGTAAGCAGGCGACTCTGGTCTTCAGCACTAGTTTGTCTGGGAATAAAGTGGTGTAATGTGACTACACTAAGAGTGCCTGCAGTTTACTCGTGCAGAGGTAATGGCAATCAGGAAAACTGTTTTGAGCATGAGCAGTCGCAGTGAGCACCTGTGCATCAGCTCAAAAGGCATGCACATAAATGCCTACACTAAGTTCAAGTCCCATCAAGACACGACTAACACCATTGGGGAAATATGAGAGTTTGACTTTTGATAAAAACCGGCACAGCAGGTCATTTAAAACTAGGGGGTTGATCAGGTAAATATATGCAGACCACTATTGCCACCTGCTGGCCCAATGATAGAACAAACAATAGTACTGATAGAACAAACAATAGTACTTCTGAAAGTTTGGTCTGAAGAGGGTCAGTATGACTACCTCCACACCAGGTAACACATTTCTCCCAGTGCGCAGCTTAGATGGGTTTTATCACAGGGGTTTGGGTTGCAACCGACTACTTTGGCTGGAAGATTATACACATTTAAGTGCCACCATGGAAGCTTCATGTATGGAGGTGTAAGCTGCGGAGACTTTGGTGTAGAACTCACTCCTGATGTTGAGCCAGGAAGTCCTCCTGCAGTGATAGCCAGATAGGAGGGCAGATTCTCATGCTCAGGAACCCTGGGAATCATACACAAATTGCCCAGTATAGGGCAATTAAGATGACTTGGGCCTGGTCTGTCCTAAATTATTAACTCGAGACAGGAAAGGTAATACCTAAGAAAGCACCCTGGAGGAGGCTCCAGTTTGATGGTGGCAAACAGATCTAGCAAGGTAAAACCCCATTGATCACTGACACCCTGTGCCAACTCTGGATGGAGACACCACTTGTGGTCTGTCAATCAACATTTGTTCAGCTCATCTGCTCTAACATGCCGGAATCCCTCCAGATGTAGGGCCTCCTGATCCCGAATTCTGGGCCCATCTCTGCCCTGCTTGTTCCAGTACCACATGGTGCTCATGTTGTCCATCAAGACAGGCACCTGCTTCCCCTTCATGGTTGAGAGGTAGGCTTTCAAAGCCAAGCAGATCGCTCACATCTTCAGAAGATTTATGTGGAGCTGACTATGGGAAAAAAAAAGATTACTGAGCTCCACCTCTCCCAGATGACCACTTTCCAACCAAGCAGCTATGCATTTATCACAACTGTGGAGTATGGGAGGGTCAGACAGAGCAGTCAGCTGAGGGTCAGATGTGCGCATGTCATTCACCACTGAAGACCCTTCACTATCTCCTCAGAGATCTGAATCCAGTCAGAAAAGCAGTCTGATGCTGAGCAGACTGGAACCTGAGGTTCCATAACATGGCCTGCATATGGCACCTAGCTTTCAGAAAAGGGGGGCACATGAGGCCAGCAGACCAAGAGGCATTAGCCATCTTCACAGAGACCGAGGATTAAGCCTGAAATACCAGGATCATTTCCTGAATGACCCAGGCTCGCTGCAGGAATGGAATGGACTTGAATGTCACTGTATCTAGGACAGCCAAAATAAAGGACATTCTCTATGTGTAGCGCTTGTGGGACTTCGGTTCGTTGATGGAAAACCCTAAAGATAGCAGAGATTTAGCTGTCGTCCAGAGAAGGCATATGACTGATTGCGGCAGGCCCACCTTGGGTATACAGTCGCCATGATATGACAATACATGTATCCAAGAGCACCGAAGATAGGTAAAAACCACCAACATCACCTTTGTGGACAGCTGCAGGGCCTGAAGTGTTATGACCCCAGTGTGATCCTTAGATAACAGTTGTGAGACTGGAAGATAGGTACATAAAATGTGTGTCCTGGAAGTCCAGGGAGAAACTATACATTCTCCTGAGATCAGAGAAGGAAACATGTGCTAATAGCATTCCCCTCTCACCTCGTCTTTGAATCTGGTACCTAATCGATGGCCCCCTTGGCAAGTAGAAGGTTGCCTTTACGCAGCAAGATTGGTGAATGAGTCACTGAAAGTTGCTTGGATGGTTGGAAACAATGGGATGAGGGAAGGGGAAGAAAGGAAAGGGTGTAGCCCCTCTGAATGATGTGCAAGACCAATCAGGCAGGAAATGTCATTATCCACCTCCTACCGGTTTGGTGTGGACCTGTGCTGGCAAATTAAAGTGGCTTGACGGCCACAGATGAAGAGTTAGAGGAAACTCCTCAGCCACCACCACATCCTCTGCTCTTGAAGGGTAGGATCTGCTACAGCCACACAGACTGGAGGGCAGGTTTTGTCCATAATCAATCACCCTAGAATAGCCCCCAAATGTTCTATAGTGTTGTTGGAACTGCTTGGCAGGAGACAAGAGCCCCAAGGTTTGTGCTATGGCTCGACTGTCATTCGTGAGCTGAATTAGCCTTCTATTGAAACAATCTGGAGCTGTGTCCATCAGGGACGCTTGGACATCTCCTGGGACACCCAAATGATCTCATCCAGATGTGCCTTCTAAGCAAAACACTGGTGCCAATAGCGCTCCCTAAGTGAATGTATGACGTTCCATCGCGCACATTTACATTGCGCGCTTTTTCCCTCGCATCTATTTGATCGCCGAGTCCATTACATCGTCTGTTTTCACCTCGCAATCTATTGCAACGCGAACCCGTTGCTTTCTATTGGGCCGTACTTTACCCCGCAGCCCATCATGTTTCATGGCAAAACAACGCGGTCTTTGGAATCGGCTGTGAAATCCATCTCACTGCCCTTGAAAATTGGTGAAAAATGCAAATGCTGACAGCGTTTCTAATAGAAAAAAAAGCACTATCTTAGTACAAACAGGGTAATAACTTGGCAATATTAAACGCATGCTTTAAGGGTCATCTGTATTCTTCACAAAAGCTCGAGAGGTAAGTTGACTGTAATACAGCAGTTAAAGAACAATAAATATAAAGTCGTGAAGCGTACTTAGAAACATCCAAGCAAGAACAGAGGGTAATAGGGCAGTAGTAAGATACATGGTGTGTCTGTGAATGCGTGTCTGTGCGCGGTGTGTGTTGCCAACGACCTAAATTAATATCATCCCTCTATATGTGTTAAGGAAGTGGGAGGCCACATCTCAGAGTCATATATCCATTTCCAAGGAAAAGTAATTTAAATGCTAAAAAGCTTTAATCTAAGGGAGCAGGGAGATTAACGTCAACGTTATTAAAGGTGAGCAAATCACTTAAAATGCATCGGAGAATTCGGAATGCTGAAATGGAAATGAACTCCAAATTGTTGGCCTTTTGGAGTCAATTTTCATTCGATTTCTCTGCCCTGGAACACATAAAGAGAGTAAATATTCTGAACAACAAATTCGAACAATCCTTAGCACAGCCAACAGGTCTGTCTTTGGCAAGCCGAAGATAATTTTTTAAGTCTGGCCCAGAACTAGTTTAAGTAAATTCAGCACCCGCATAATTCATAAAAATACATGCATATGCATTTATATTGGGCTTTGGAACAGTATCAGTTGCTTCATTCATTGTTTTTTTCAACTGTCTGTCATATTTTACTTCTTTTTCTGCCAATCATAACTAAGTGCATATCGGAAGGGTTCTGTCTACTTCAACCATTGACTCTCTTGTATTGTGAATGATATTTTGCCTGATCATTAATCTTCCTTGTGTGTTTAAGCTGTCTTCAGGTTGCAGTAATTCAAATTCAATAGTAAGTTTTTCTGTGCACCAAAAAGGATAATATTTTGCTGAGATGTACATTAAACTAAAAATAGTTTCTATGCCTGTTCCAGGTACACATGCGAGCTAGGAAACACAGTTGTATGCCAGAATATTGTTGACTCTCTGGTGCTCTCTGAACTGGAACACAAGCAAGCAGAGACTGGTTTTGGCTTGACCAAGACTGATTTGGATATGGCTAGACCTAATCTGGGGTGGCATAGTGGGCAAAACAATAATAGAAAGGACTGCTATCCTGAGCGATTGACAATGGTTAGAATTACTACAAGAATTACGCCGATCAACTTTTTTATGTTTGATTTAGCACCCTAAGGGGTCAATTATGAGTCAGGTGGTCCATGGATTGGCAAACTCTCAGGCGTGGCTGTGGCAGTCTCTCAACCGCCCGATTACAAGTCGGTCAGTCGGACCCCCATGGGACTGCCAGCGCCAGCGCCAGTGCCAGGGAACCGCTGTTCCCTGAAGGTGATGCAGCGGTCCAGAGGCTGCCATATGCTGTGTGGGACCGCCATGGTCCAACCAAGCATATTACGAGTTTCCTCTCTGCCAGGGTTTACATGGAGGTTCTTACTCTATATAAACCCTGGCGGAGAGGAAACAAAGGGGGCCGTACGGGGCTCCCTGGTGCCCGCGCCCTGTGTGCATGCACACCAGTTCCTTAACAGCATGTTCTTTACAGTCCATGCCGTGCAGTAACTGTTTTTGGCATTCCCATTGCAGTGCCTGTTCTAAAAGTCACTGCAGTGGGAACGCCACAAAAAAGCACGCCAAACACAAGTTTAACTCATTATCTGGTGGGCAGCCTCATCATGTGTTTGGCATTACGGCAGAGAGGAGGTCGTAATCAGGTCCTAAGTGGTCAGATGTGAAACCCTTTCTCAATGTGCCACTGGAACCAAGCTGCACCTGACCGAAGAGGCACAATCTGTCCAAAGCCAGTCTTGGGTTGCTTGTGTTCCGGTTCAGAAAGGACTTGGCTTAGCAGTTCGTTCTTCACTGTTCCTATTGGATCGGACCAAGACTGATTTCCACATGGCTGGGCCTAATCTGAGGGCATCATGGGCAAAAGAATGATGGGTTGGAATGCTACCCAATGCGATAGTCGAATGTATGACGTTCCATTGCGCACATTTACATCGCACGCTTTTTCCCCGCATCTATTTGATCGCCGAATCCATTACAGCGTCTGTTTTCACCTCGCAATCTATTGCAACGTGATCCCGTTGCTTTCTATTGGGCCGTACTTTACCCCGCAGTCCATCATGTCGCATGGCAAAACAACGCGGTCTTTGGAATCGGCTGCGAGAACCCGCCTCTAAGCCCTGGCCCCCATCCCCCCCCCCCCCCTCACCTCAACGTCAAATCTTCGCTTTCTATAGTATGTTTGCACATGTTGCATTTTTTGGGGGGTTGTGTTAATTACATTTCTAATAATATCTTAAGAAATTGCAGGCTTTTTAAAGTGCTTCGCCTTACATGTTGTGAACACATATTGGGGTGGTATAAAAGGACTCGCCCCCCATGCCTCCATCCATTTTGGAGTTGTTCGTCCAGCTAGCCGTCCTGTTTTTTTTTGGTGTGAGTCATGAAAGACATTCAGGATACGATGCACTCAAATGTGTTTCTGAGTAATATTCCTCTCACATGAAGTAACTGCAGCAGAGGTTTTAGAAGGGCAGGGCAGAAGGGATGTGTGAATGTGAAAATGAAAAAACCGTATAACGTGGCAAGATCAGTTCGTGCTGGGGGGAATCGTGAACTCATTAACAGGAAAGATATCAGAACAAAAACGGAGGGAAGTTCAAATAAATGTCTGTAGTTTGGGCGGTAACATTCCGAAGTATAATTGAGGTGGCGCGGCCTGTGTTTGTGGCAAGTGTTTCTTCCTGCACTCCGAGGCCAAATACATGTAGAAAACACCGTGCTTGCCATCCTCTGCGAAAACAGCTGTGCCAAAAGCACTGGAAGCCTGCTAATTGGTAACTCACACAATCTCACCTTCTTTCTCCTAGTACATTGAACGCGACTCCCCTCTACACTTATACATGAACAGCATCTGCTAAAAATGCCCTTTGCCTGCGCATCTGTGCCAGTCATTGCACTCCGTGCTGAACAGCAAGCTTGGCCACACCACCCATCCATCCACCCACCCACCCACTCATCCATCCATGCATCCATCCACCCAACCATGCATCCACCCACCCACCCACGCACCCACCCACCCACCCACGCACCCACCCACCCACCCACGCATGCATCCAACCCACGCATCCACCCACCCATGCATCCACCCATCCACCCACACACTCATCCATGCATCCACCCACCCACGCACGCATACAACCCACGCATCCACCCACCCACGCATCCACGCATCCACCCACACACTCATCCATGCATCCATCCACCCACCCACGCATCCATCCACGCATCCACCATCCATCCACCCACCCATCCATCCACGCATCCACCCACCCACCCACTCATCCATGTATCCATCCACCCACCCATGCATCCACCCACTCATCCATGTATCCATCCACCCACGCATCCATCCCCGCATCCACCCACTCATCCACGCATCCATCCACCCACCCATCCACGCATCCACCCATCCAACCCATCCACGCATCCATCCACCCAACCATGCATCCACCCACCCACCCACGCACGCATCCAACCCACGCATCCACCCACCCACGCATCCATCCATCCACCCCCACACTCATCCATGCATCCATCCACCCACTCAAGCATCCATCCACTCACCCATCCACGCATCCACCCACCCACCCACCCACTCATCCATGTATCCATCCACCCAGCCATGCATCCACACACCCACCTACTCATCCATGTATCCATCCACCCACCCATGCATCCATCCACCCACCCATGCATCCACCCACCCACCCATGCATCCACCCAAGCATCCAACTCACGCATCCATCCACCCACCCATTCACGCACCCAGCAACCGATCCACCCCACCCATTCAGGCATAAAAATCAAATATATATTTTTTTCCCATCCACCCAATCACCCACAGTAAGTAAGATAAACACCTTAAATGTATTAAGGGTATATTGTTGAATCTTTCACGCAGTGTATAAAAAGTAAGGTATTCTTTGAATGTTGCCCACCCAAAAAAATGTACATTGTTTATGTATTTTTTATTGTTGACGTGACAGGAGGTTCGAACATTAGTCCCAGGCACCAAAGTTGTGCGCGTTGCCCTCAGACCACATCGTTGTCCGTTATGTGGCCGTAAATCATTGTTGGTATTTGGGTCCCTCGGCCGGATATGTAATATGCAGAATTAACGTACATTCAAGTAGCAGAGCAAATGTTATATTGTAATATGCAGAATTAACGTACATTCAAGTAGCAGAGCAAATGTTATATAAGCAGATCTTAAGTGCTGTTCTTCAAAGAGAATTCTGCTTGTGGAGTGCAAGTCTAAATTAGATCAGGTGAAGATTAGCAACATTGCAAGGACGGCTAACTAGCATGCACCATTTTCCAGGGTTGTATATTTATGCGCATTTGCAGCATGAGGCCTGAATGTCCAGCAGAAAAAGTGATATACAAGGGTTCAAAATCTTAGTTCATCCAGTAACTGGCACTATAAAACAGAGAAATATGACGTAGGACTGCTGGTGTTTAGACAGCTCTTGTCCTTTCATCATGGCAAAGATAATTTGCTAATAACGAAACCAGGGCCAAAATGCGAAAATCCTAATTGTATATCAGATAATATCATAACTTAATATGCGTTTGAAACGTGACAGGAGGTTCGAACATTAGTCCCCTGCACCAAAGTTGGCCGCGTTGCCCTCAGACCATCGTTGTCCGTAATCGAAGTCATAATTGTATCATATCTTTTCTATTGTTTGGGTCATAAATCATTATTGTTTGGGTCATAAATCATTAGTGCTCGTAAATATTATACCATCGTCATATCTTTTCTATTGTTTGGGTCATAAATCATTATTGTTTGGGTCATAAATCATTAGTGCTCGTAAATATTATACCATCGTTGTCCGTAATTTGTTGCCCTCGAAGTCATTGCCCTCGAAGTCATAATTCTATGATATAATATGTGTTCGTAAATCTTTTCTATTGTTTGGGTCGTAAATCATTTGTGCTCGTAAATATTTTGTATTATTTGTCTCGTACTCATTTCGATTATTTGGTATAATATGTGTTCGTAAATCTTTTCTATTGTATCATATTTTTTCTATAGTTTGGGTCGTAAATCATTTCTGCTCGTAAATATTTTGTTCTGTTTTGTTTTGTTATTTCCGTAATGTAATGTGTCATTTCCGATGTAATGGCTTTTACCCCTTAATGCGATGTAATGCCTGCCGCTTTAAAAGTCATTGCGGCGTCTTAGCATGCGGCGCGGTATGCTCGTAAATCTTTTCTATTGTATCATATTTTTTCTATAGTTTGGGTCGTAAATCATTTCTGCTGGTAAATATTTTGTTCTGTTTTGTTTTGTTATTTCCGTAATGTAATGTGTCATTTCCGATGTAATGGCTTTTACCCCTTAATGCGATGTAATGCCTGCCGCTTTAAAAGTCATTGCGGCGTCTTAGCATGCGGAGCGGTAGCATGCGGTGTGAAGCCATCTGCAATGTAATAGTCGCGATGCGATAGCAACGCGATGCAGTGCTTCCGCTGTAATGGGTGTTTCCCCCCTAAGTAGTCTATGGTGCCCTTCTAGCACACAAGACATACTTTGAATGTCTTGCCGATCATGTATCGCTTGAGCTAGTGAGGCATTGAGTCTTTCCGCGACTGTAGGGAAAATCTCACTGGCCATGTTCAATAAAGTGTGGGTGTACCTGCCCAACAACCACACAGTGTTCATGGATCTTAAGGCTAAACTAGCCAAGGAGAACATTCTCTTTCAGAAGGCAAGAGATCAATATGTTTACTCTATCCAGAGTGTTGATCAGATACACCTTAGGAGTGATTTTACTTGTCAACACCTATACCATCAGGCTCTTCGGCATATGATGTTTTTTCAAAAAATCATAATCACTGTGCGCCCGTCTATGTTGCCTTGACACAGGTCAACTGACCAGAAAAGCCGAGCAGAGCTTAGACAAAGCAGCAATGACCATGTCTGGAAAAGCCTTGTTGAACAAAGTACTTACCTTTGGTAACCCTTTATCTGGTAGAGAATCTATGTAGCTGCAGATTCCTTGCCTTAGAATATTTCACAAGCGTCAGATGGGATTTGGAGCTTTCTGAGCAATCCCTGCTGCTGGTATCGTAGCGCTAGACTAGCTGACCTTGCTGATTGAATTTTCATTTAATTTTCATTGTGTGCTGCTCGCTTGCCTAATTGCGCTGTTACTGCCTGATTGGTCGCTCCCCACGCTGCTCCCTGCTGCTAGTATCGTAGCGCTAGACTAGCTGACCTTGTTGATTGAATTTTCATTTAATTTTCATTGTGTGCTGCTCACTTGCCTAATTGCGCTGTTGCTGCCTGAATGTGCCAGTACTGCTTGGCCATTTGTTGTCGTTTATTGAGGCTGTGCCCCAAAGTCGTCCTGCTTCGCTTTTTTTCCTCGCATCCATTTTGTTGTTATTGCGCCTCCCAGCCCGGCGTCTCCACCCCGCTCCTACCTCCCAGCTGATCCCCCCTCGCTCCGCCCCCTCCACCATCCTCTTATGACAGATGCGTTTGCACGCAGCGTTCACGCGCAGCGCTCGCGCCAAATGCAGTCGAAGGTGCGCCAAAGGTAAGCCCGTCTACGCCCGTCCGCGCCTGGGCCGCGCCCAGCGCCAGACCCCCTGGTCCTCGCAAAACCCACCCCACCCTCATAACGTACGACGCCGCTTCCCTCTTTGCCCTCAATCCCGGACGCTCACCACAATGCTGCACAGCTACCCCAGGACACACCCATGGACCATTCGCCTGCCACTCCTGCAAGTTCACCTGTATCAGGACCCACACCAAATCCACTTCCCCCAAACACAGCTCCGACTCTAACCACCTGAAGTGCATCCTGCTGAACACCCGCTCGGTCCACAGACACGCCACTGAACTCTGGGATCTACTCGACACTGCATCGCCGGACGTCGCCTTCCTTACTGAAACATGGATGAACGCCTCATCAGCACCCAACATCGCCATAGCCATCCCGGACAATTACAAGATCATCCGAAAAGACCGCACCATCCAAACAGGAGGAGGCATCGCCATCGTCCATAAGAACACCATCCGAATCACGACCAGCTCCGGCGACAACCTCGCGGCCGCCGAACACCTTCACTTCCAGATCCACACCGACCCCAGGACCACACTTAGAGGCACCCTCATCTACAGACCACCAGGAACCCGCACACAATTCAACGAAGACATCAGTGACTTCATCAGCCCACATGCCCTCACATCCGAGAACTACATTCTACTGGGAGACCTCAACTTCCACCTGGAAAAGAAAAACGACAGCAACACCACCACCCTTCTGGACAACCTGGCCAATCTCGGACTCAAACAACTTGTTCACACCCCCACCCACTTAGCCGGACACACGCTCAACCCTATCTTCACCTCCAGCAAACACATCTCCTTCTATCACACCTCAACTCTTCATTGGACGGACCACAGCTGCGTCCACTTCAGCTACAAAAAGACCACGAATCACAACCCCCCACAACCTATTCCTCAAAGAAACTGGAACAAAATCACCTCGGACCAACTCACCACATCGCTTAACCAAAACCCTCCTGCCATCTCATCGGACCCAAACCAAGCCGCCACCAAACTCACACAATGGATCACCCACAGCGCTGACGAATTAGCACCCTTGAAAAGCCACCAGATCAAACTAGGCAGCAAAAAGGCCCCCTGGTTCAACGATGACCTTATGAAATCCAAGAAGTTATGTCGCACCCTCGAGAAAACCTGGAGAAAAAACCCAACCACTGACAACCTGACCACCTTCAAGGACGCCACCCGCAAACACCACCAATTGATCCGATCCACCAAGAAATTAGCATTCAAGGATCGATTCGACAACAACGCCCACAACAGCAAGGAACTATTCAACATCGTCAAAGAATTTACCAACCCCACCGCCAACACCAACGACATCACTCCCTCCCAAGACCTCTGCGACTCTTTATCCTCTTTCTTCCACAACAAAATCGCCGACATACATAACAGCTTTGAAAACCAGTCCGAAGAACAGTCCACTCCACCCACATCCGAACCAAAACAGCACTCTCACAACCTTTGCGCCTGGAACCCAATCACTACTGAAGACACCATCCGCCTGATGAACTCATCCACTCAGGTTCTCCAACCGACCCATGTCCCCACCACATCTTCAACAAAGCAGACTCCATCATTGCACCCCATCTCCGCGATGTCATCAACTGTTCCTTCAACTCCGCTACTTTCCCGGAAAGCTGGAAACATGCCGAACTCAGCACCCTTCTGAAGAAACCCACAGCAGACCCCTCTGAACTTAAGAACTACCGCCCCATCTCACTCCTCCCATTCCCTGCCAAAGTCATTGAGAAAGCCGTCAATAATCAGCTCGCCGCCTTCCTCGAATCCAACAATTCCCTCGACGCCTCACAGTCCGGCTTCCGAGCCAAACACAGCACGAAACCGCCCTCATCGCAGCTACAGACGACATCTGAACATTACTGGACAACGGAGAAACAGTTGCCCTCATCCTACTTGACCTCTCCGCCGCCTGCGACACAGTCTGTCATAGCACCCTCATACAACGCCTCAGCAACGTCGGAATACAAGGAAAAGCTTTGGACTGGATCATCTTGTTCCTCGCCGGAAGAACCCAGAGAGTCCGCCTCCCCCCATTCAAATCAGAGGCCACTGAAGTCATCTGCGGCGTACCACAAGGATCATCTCTCAGCCCCACCCTCTTCAACGTTTACATGAGTCCCCTCGCATCCATCGCGCGACAACACAACCTCAACATCATCTCCTACGCAGACGACACCCAGCTGATCCTCTCCCTCACCAAAGACCCAAAAACCGCCAACACCAATCTACACGAAGGAATGAAAGAAGTAGACGAATGGATGAAGAACAGCCGTTTAAGACTTAACTCTGACAAAACGGAAGTCCTCATCTTAGGATCATCCCCCTCTGCCTGGGACGACTCATGGTGGCCACCACCCCTTGGTACAGCACCCATACCTACAGATCACGCACGTAACCTGGGCTTCATCCTAGACTCCTCCCTCTCGATGTCAGACAAGTCAATGCCGTCTCATCTTCATGCTTCAACATCCTACGCATGCTCAAAAAAATCTTCCGCTGGATCCCCACCGAAACAAGAAAGACAGTCACCCACGCACTGGTCACCAGCCGACTGGATTATGGAAATACCCTTTACGCCGGAACCACAGCCAAACTACAGAAAAAACTCCAACGCATCCAAAACGCCGGAGCCAGACTCATACTGGACATCCCCCGTCAAGCTCACATTTCCGGTCACCTGAAGGAACTCCACTGGCTCCCCGTCAACAAGAGAATAACGTTCCGTCTCCTACCCACGCACCCTCTACGACCTAGGACCCGAATGCCTCAACACACGACTGTCCTTCTACACACCCACTCGCCAACTACGATCATCCAACCAAGCCCTCGCCGCAATTCCGCGCATCCAGAGATCCACCATGGGAGGAAGACCCTTCTCCTACTTAGCGGCCAAAACCTGGAATTCTCTCCCCTCTCACCTCCGCCTTACACTGAACCACCTCTCCTTCAGGAAGCAGCTAAAAACCTGGCTATTCGATATATAATGCACTCACCTTCCCTCAAGCGCCTTGAGACCCTTTGGGTGAGTAGTGCGCTATATAAATTCCTGAACTTGAACTTGAACTGTTCTTGACAGTTTTTTTCGCTCAATCTCCTCGCATGAAGGGGGAGAGTGGACAGTACCTGCCCTGCTGCTGTGACAGAAGATTCTCCTTAATGGGCAACCTACCAGGAGGGCAGATACTCATGGTCAGCAGTTTGGGATACCATACTCTCCTTGCCCAGTCTGGAGCCACTAGGATGACTTGGGCCTCGTAATTGTTGATCTTCTTGAGAACTCTGCAGAGAGGCATATAGGAGTCCTGAGCTCCACTCTAGACAAAAATGTGTCTCAGAGCGAGAGAAGCCTTGGATACTCCAGCACCCCAAAGTGCTAACATTGCACGTTCTAAGTGGTGGCAAACATCTAACGAAGGTTCTGCTCAATCTTGGGAGAGGCATTGCACAACCTCTGGATGAAGATGCAATTTGTGAACCGCTAGGCATTGACGGCTGAGTTAATCTCGTTCCAGCCATTCGAGAGATGTGAAGCTTCTTAACAAAGGGTCCACAACCCCATCCAGCACTGCATGTTGCAATACCACATGGAGGTGGTGTCGTCTGAACATTTGAACTGGCCTTCCCCTGGTGGAAGGAAAAAAAGGGGTTCAATGCTAGACGATCGCTCTTTGTTCGAACAGATTAATGTGGAGCCGAGACTCCACCAGAGACCAGAGTCTCTAATTTCCACCTCTCCCAGGAGGCCCCCCCCCAACCCAGAAGTGACGCATCTGTTACCACTGTGAGCTCTGGGTGAATAAGAGAGAGAGGTCTGTCGCTGACCCAAAACCGGTCCGCGAGTCACCACTGCAGGCCATTAGCAGTTCCCTTCAATATTGCAATTTGGAGAGATTCCCCTGATACTGTGCCCACTGGGTCTTCACATCCCACTGCAGAGCCTGCATATGCCAACTGGCATGTTTTATCAACAGGATGCGATAAAACCCAGCAGCTTCAGAGTCCGTCTCACAGAAATTCCGGATGGAGGCTAAAACATATCATAGCCCAAATAACTGGACACGCAATTCTGGAGGTAAAGCCTGAAACTGCACTGTATCCAGAACAGCTCAGGTGAAAGGGAACGTCTGAGGTGGAGTCAGATGTGACGTCAGCACGCTGTTACATAACCCCAGCGAGTGCAGGAGGTCCTCGTAGTCTAGAAATGGGAGACAACTGCCTCAAGAAAGCTCTCCTTCAAGGGGAAGACTGGAACCCCTGACCTTCACAGATGTACTTCAACCAACAACATCACGCTGGTGAACACTCAAGGGGAACTGGTAAGGCCAAACGGGAGCACAGCAAACTGATAATGCTCCTGGCCCACTGTGAACCGCAGGTAGTGTTTGTGGAAAGGCAGGATGGGAATGTGGAAATCGGCATGTCCAAGCTAACATCCATTCTCCAGGGTCGAGGACAGATAAGAGCAGAGTCAGGGTGAGCATCTTGAATGTTTTAATATTCAAGAAGTAACTAAGAAGGTGCAGATCTAAGATTGGGACGGAGACCTCCATCCTTCTTTGTCACCAGAAAGTAGTGTGAACAGCAACCACAACCTACTTCGGATACTGGCTCCCAATTAATGGCTCCTTTGGGCAGAAGGGCCAGTACTTCTTGCCACAAGAGCACAAGGTGGTCCTCTGTTAGCCGATCTTATGACGGAGGAAGTGGTGGTGGGTTTTGTTGGAAGGAAAGGGTATAACCCAGTTGAACAATCTGGAGCACCCATTTCTCTGTTGGCTATACGGTCCTTGAATCTCTCCAAAAATCTCTCCAAAATAGAGTCGCCTTGTTTTCAAAGACACGCATCCCATCAAAGGGTATGTCCATATGCAACACTAGGACATCCCCCTAAAGTACGAATTTCTCAACCAGGCATGATGTCTGTGCGCCAACGAAGCAGTAGTTTTGCCCAGTGAGTTGGTTGTATCAAAACTGCATTGGATAGTGAACTTTGCTGTGCCTCGCCTGTCAGAGTATTTTCCGGGCGTCAAAACCATAGGCAGCACATATCCCACACAGTATGGAAATAACAGACCAAAAAGCACGTGTTGTTCGCGGACCACAATGCCAGACTGGCAGACTGGCAGTGGTGTGGTAAGGAACATGCCAGAATCGATCTGGGAAGTTGAGGCCTGATCCACCAGGCTCTCAGGGGTGGTGTGCTGAGAGAGGGAGACTGGGTCCCGGGAGCAGGGCGATGGCAGTGAGCAATAATCCTGGGCACAGGATTTCCTGTGCAGGGCTTGGCCCAGGTGAGGAAGTATAAATTTTATGGTCGAGAAATGTTCCCTAACGTGTACCCCACCGTCTCCATGTACCAGCCTAAAGTGCATGTAACTTCCCTCCTGTGCCAGCTATGAAGACGCAAATACATTTGCGTCCAACGTTAACATGTCCTCTTTCAGATCCACCCTGAATGGGTTGAATATTCCGTTCCTAAGTATGCCATGCCAACGTCTTTATGTAGTGTACTTTACACGTTTTTCAGCTCTGGCGAAGTAGGCCCTGAATTCTGCCATCAAGCCTTTTCCTGCCTTCTGACTCTGAAAGCCTCAGCCCAGGCTGCCTCTGTACCCGTGACCTCTGCCTTACTCCCTGTGCGGCTAACGGCGCTTAGCTCAGCCTGCTGCCTGCCAACACTGTATTCAACCTTCGAATTATCTGTTCCGCTCCTCAAACATACATTCCTGCCTACTAGTTCAAGTAAACATCTCCCCAGCTGCAGAGTAAAGGGCCCGGCCTCACTGTCTCCGTGCAAGTAATTCATGGCTTCTGTTACCATGGTAGGCCCATGCCCCCTCGCATCTCATGCAGACACTTAGACGCTTATACACGCACTCACAGTCAGTATAGAATAGCCTCTGCCCAAGAGACCTTTACCTCTAGATAATATGGTTCCCAAATATCAGATATCAGATATGATATAGGTACGAGTTGATCTGACATGCCAGACTTCTGTCTCTTTCCGCTAGCGTAAATGTCAAGTCCCCTGCACCCTCCAGCACCACGTCAATCACACGTCATGCAGCTGCGTGCGCATCCAGGCCTCAGATTTCTGCTGACATTGCCAAATTCTGCTAAGTACCCACCTACTCGTGACACTTACATGTGTCGTTTCTAGCACACACCTCTATGTTCACGCCTAGTTCACGCCTTCTAATTATGTATCATTACCACGTGTGTGCTCTTATCTTGTTTCTCTCAGCTGTTACGCCTACTGTATTGGTTTCTATTGTATGATTTAAGTATATAAGCTATGTATTGTCAATAAAATATTGCTCTATCCCTTCCTGCACCCCAGTGGTGGCAGGAACAAGATATCCGATCTGGTACCATGACCATTCCTTTTTAAGGAATAAAACCCCTAAGAACTCTAACACCACGGACTCTGCCTCTTTCTTTCCGATTGAGTTATTTTTGTTAAGTACTTACCTGCATAGAAATTAGGACGGTAAATCAAATATTTACCACACAGGCCCCGAGAAGGACATCTGTGAGGGCTTTGTTGAAGGTTAGTAAGGGTTCTGATGGAGATACCCCCAACTAAAGCACCTCAGTCAAAACATTGGTCTTGACTTGAACCATGAGCAGTGTCAGGCCCAGGACCTCAGCCGCCCTTTGGACCACCACTGGGAAAGAGGAAAGAGGAGTACAGTGTCTGGTGAGGTGTTCAGACCACTCTCGTCAGTCAGGTCCTCATACCAGTTGTCATCAGCCATGGACTTTGCTGCTAAGGAATCAGTGTAGGTACGAGGATCCTCAGATCCCATCCATTCGTGTTCCTCAGTGTGCCCTTCTGGGAAATAGAGCTTGATTTCCAAATCAGGCCATGTGGGCCTGGTCAGCGCCGGAACCGACATCGTAAGACGTTGGTCCATATTGGAGTCTGGAATCAGGATGGGTTTGGCGCCACTGAGAGGAATCAGCAGTGCTGCTGGAATGGTCCCGGGAGCAGGTCGCAAAGCCACCAAAGAATCCTGAGGGTTTGACTGGTGTTGAGGGTGTACCTGCAGGCAGAGTCCCATTCGAAGACCCTTCCGAACTCATGGGATCTGAATGGGCTCCAGAGCGGTTCGCTGCCCAAATACAACACTCATGGCCTCACAAAACTCTTGAAGTTGGGCGGGGGTCACTCCAGCTCCAGGAAATTAAGGGAAGTGCAGAGCGGACCTAGTTTCCAACCCCGGCGACACAAGAAACCTGAGAGCGAGGTCAGGATTTGTGGCGTTGTTCCTTTACATCGTCCGAGGAATGAAGGTGATGCAGATAAGTCAAAGATCGCTTCGACAACTTATGGGATTTAACTGAAGAAGGCTGGGAGTTAGACGAGCACTGACCCGAGCGATTCCGGAGTGGTCCCGAGACCTCCCGCATCAACGTGACCTGGAACGGCGCGGAGTCGCATGACCAGCAGCCAAGAGCTTCATGGCCTGCTTGTGGTTGTCCTTGGGTTTCATGATCCTGCACTCCACACACGATGTTGAGTCATGGCCCCTCTACAAGCACCACAGGTACACCAGGTGAGGGTCCATTACAGACATCTGTTGATGCCAGGCTCCACAAGACTTGAGCCCAGTGGGCTTCTTTAGGACATCATGGAAAAATGTGGAAACAGGGACACTAGTTGTTGACAAAAATTCGAAAGAAGTCAGTCAAAAAATGAGAAGCGCTCGATCCAGATTCGTGCTGATACAGAAAAGAAGGAACTGAGGTCGGCATGCTCGGGTGATGCCAATGATGCCACTTGGAGCCAAAAGACAGAATTTACCAGCATGCAAGGTGATTGCTCCAAAATTTCCAGATCCAGTCTGACCCCTGGGAAAAATTGTAAGGTAAGGAATCCGTGGCTAGAAGTCTTCATCAGATAAATGGGAGTAGTGGCATAGATAAGGTTAGACATAGTTGAATGATCTCAGGTAATATATTTTCCTTAGTTTCAACAGATAGTAACTGTAAATCTAGCACTATTGCTGCCCATGGCACTACTATTAAGAGAGAGACACTTTCTTCTATTGGTATCCCAAGTGGCCAGGCCAGCTGAGTCTCAATAGATTGATCAAGCTTACTGGAACTCTGTAAATCTAGATGTAGCCTGTCATCAGTAGAGTATGGGGGAGCACGTTGTCAAAGTGGGATTTGTATTAGGCCTAAGGCCTCTGATAGTACTGGTGTTGAGGCAGAGGCTAGGGATTAGAGTCTAGTTGCGTACAGACTTGATGCTTGTATAATCTCATATCTTCACTTAAGCCAGGTGCGGGGCAATGCCAGTTAGGGTTCAAAGACTGGTGTCGCAGTAGTGTTTGGAACTATCGCAGAGACGTTTTAAGGCATAGGCAAAGTGGGCCACTGCCTTGAGCCCCAACCTACCAAGGGACCTGAGAAAATTATCTTTTTCTCTCACCCCTATTTCTCTAACTCATCCTCTCTCTCTCTCTCTGTCTGTCTTAATTCCTTATACCTCTGACTTTCTCTCTACCCAGTACCTTAAGGAATTGTGGAGCCCTGAGCAAGACATATTTCAGGGTTTTTTTGTGACCATGTTTTTGAAAGTTTAAGGTATAATTTAATATTGTTTGCAATCATGCTGGTGTGAATTAACAGAAAACGGAAATAAAATAAAATGTTGCTGCTGTAACACGGGGCCTCAAACTATGTCTTGCCCAAGGCCCCAATAATCTTTAATATAACACTGGACTGGTGTGAGCAAAGGAGCCAGGCTGGACGTCTCTATCGGAATCAGTAAAGGCTGGAGAGCAATCCCCAAGGATCAGTTGGCGATGGGGCGGTCTCCCAAGTGAAAGCCCAACTGAGGTTTTCTTTGGTTTTGCGGGACCCTAAAGAGCGCCAAAGGAATCCAAGAGTGTCTCACAGAATTTTAGGGTGGGTCTTTAAAGCTTTACATTTGTTGCAGGGTGTACAACAGCCTGGGAACTCTGGACTCTCACCTGATTTTGAGTGGAGGGGAGTGGTTGATTTGTACTCTGTTTTCCTGCACTTATGGCACGTTTTCAACTTATTGGAAGACTTTGAGCAGGAAGGGGATGTCACCCAGGATCTGCTTCTATAACAAGATCACAAGCATCTCGTTGACTTGGAGCAAGATTTATGTTTTAACCATGACCTGTTCTTATGTTTGGCAATGAAGAGTTTCGCCTCCGTTCTCCAGGTCACTTTTGAGTGCAACAGGGATTATTTCTGTGACCAAAATCTACTTCACTGAAAAAGCGGATAACAATAATATCACAGTTTCTGTTACAGAAATATAATATTAAACAAATCATGATGGTTCAGGGATGTGAAAAGCAAAAAATAGGCAAGGGTTCTGTGAAAGTGTGAACCTAAAAGCACAAGGATTCAAAATCTAAAGAGCACTATCAATGAACAGATTTTGTCAATAGATTAGAGTCGCAGTTTCAGATTTTAATAGAAACCTTTTCACTGCTTACACTATTGGCATGCCAAAAACCCAGGACCTGACTGGCCGTAGCGGGCACTGGGCGTTTTCCCAGTGGGCAGAAAGGGTAGGGGCCAGTTTTGTTACTGGGGCTGGAATTGTAGCAGTGTTGCAATATCACCCCCCTGTAACAAAAGCAGCACCGGTGCTTGACACTAGCAACCCCCCTCCCCCCCTCCCCCACCCCCCCCATTGAAACTGACTCTTTCTGTGTCACCTCTCAGTTCCTTACAAAACTCTAAAAAAGCCCTGTACTTTTAGAATCATACTTTTAAGGTACTTTTAAGCTGCCAAGGTTCATCTCCAGCTGCTTGGTAGACATAAGCAGGCTGGCATCGTGTCCCACACAGCTCTATGACAACTAATCACTTCAGCCACAGCTCTTTTCTTCCATGGACAGATCATGTTCCTCTGCTCTCCAACCCACCCCCTCAGGTCACAACCCAAGCATCAACTCATAACCCGTAACTCCCATGTGCCTTTTTTCAGATCATATCATTACACCTCCAATAAGGCACCAACCGCTTGGCTTGATATGAACCTAGCATTAGCACCTCAAAAGTTACTGTGAACACACTACTGATTACAATGTAACTGATTTAAATTACACTCTCAAAATCTAGACTCCTCTCTCTATACACATTGTTTTTACAAGCACCAAGCTGTGTCTGATGCTTCAAAAATGAATGGTAGTACATTTTGTAGTTCCACATCACATAAAAGCTACCACAGTTGATTTCTAGAATTAATTTCCTCTGTTTCATTTGGTTGGTATGTGTTTCCTTCCTCTATTAAAGTAGTGTCTTTCTGGATAGCAGAAGCTCACATTTCTTGCTAGCCTCACACCAGCGATGAGTGCATAAATGCAATGACCATCACCCATCATCTTTGAGGTTGAGCACTGTTGGGACAGGAATGTCCCCTGCAGGTTATACAAGCATGTTCCTCTACCCAGGGTGACCGACTGTTTATGTATCTGGTATCCGGACGTATTTTTGGCCCAGGAAACATACTACTTTAGTGTGTATAAATTAGCCTAGGTCTGTCACTATGCAAGGTAGAGGACCAGCCCTGTAACCTGGAGGCTCATATTAAGCATACCCTCAAAGTGGACAAGGAACTATGGTCCCTAACCTGGCTGTAGCATGATAAGCCGTGGTGGCAGCATACAGTGTTTTGGAATTGATAGTATGAACAGAACTTTTTGAACAAGTCAGTAACAGTGGGCCCTACTTGCTCTTGCATATTACATTCTACTCTTATAAGAATGCCTAAAACCTTGTGCTGACATTATGTGTGTATGTTCAGTGCAAGTGTAGGGTGTTTGTAGCTTATTTGTTCTAATGGGTCTGTGTGAATGTTGAGTAGGAGTACCAAAGCCTGTGAGACCATTCTAGATGCCTATGGTCTAGCATGGAACAAGATGTATGATCAGGAAAGCTTCCCCAGACAGTGGCCCAGTTTTGCCTGCATTCTTGTGGCTGGAGGGTCGAGATCCAAACAGCCAAGTGACAAAGATGGAGACGGAGCTACATTTACATATTTCATGTAGAAAGTTAGCAATGGACGGCTGATTAGTTCTTCCTGAGCACTAATATTTGGGCGGGATAGCAGCTTTTAATGTTCAAGGATGCAAGTTAGGCCTGCTATTCCGTCTACCTCCGACTGCTTGAGCGACTGGTGACAGCCAGATTCAGAAACCTCACCTATTTTGGGCTCCCGCTGAGGGTGCCCCTGTGTGAAAACAGCCCTACATCTAACTGCAGGAAGAAGCATCACTTTACACAAAGGCTGTGCCTGAAGAGCAGACTGAGAAGGATACTTGCGGTAGAAGGTCATGTTTAAGACACAAACACTGTTTAGAAAGAGTGTGTAAAAGGGGATCCAAACCCCTTTTTTCTAGTTCCAAGTTCATCATATCCAAGCAAGGGAGGTGTCCGCAGGGCATTCAAAGTACTGCTGTGCGGCCAGGGCTTGTGTCTGCCAAAAAATAGTCTTCCAGAGCTGAGTGGACTTTATCTGAAGCTTGCACTTTCCAGTGGAGAATCCAAGGGTCTGCCTAGTAGGTAAAAGGCTGCCTGGATGCTGGGAGAAGGATGAGTCTACCATGCCCTGCAGGAAGAGAAGCCCAGAGTGTTCCTGGTCTAAGGAGCACCCAGAGACAGCAGAATGCCTGAGAAAAACATAAGGAGAGACCCCTGCTGCAGAGGGTCCCCCTGTCTTTTCGTAGTTCCCAGCAAGAACTGAGAAAGTCTATGTACTTCCAATAATCAGCTCAATCGGGTGCTACTGCCTCGATGTAGTGATCATCTGGTTTGGGCTGAAACTGCCTCTCTGTTTTAGATGGTGCTGCAAATGCCTCTGTGTACAGACATGCCCAGTCAGAGCTGCAACTACCTCAGTGTACTGATCGGCCCCATTCACAATCCAACTACCTTAACATACTCACTGGTCCAGGATGGAAAGCCAATTACCATGAGGAGTGCACACAAATGGTGCTGGAGCCTGCCGACCAACACTGAATCAGCCATGCAGCTGCGCTCCAACAGATACAGGCCACGTTCTGCCTCACCAGCTCTCGCCTCTGAAGTACAATCGATGATTGTGAGCCTCCACCAGCAATGGGAATGGAACTGAAAGTTTGCACTAGAAAAGCACAAGGGGCTGCTACACCATTTGAACAAACAAGTGAACTGATGGTGGCAGGGACTTGTGAGGAACCAAAAACTGCTCCTGAGCCTTATTCACATTTCAACCATAACTGCTTACAAGAAATATTGAGCTATGGTCACCCTGATGGGGAAGAGCATGGAACGGTGTATAGCACCCACATTAGAGTTGCGATGAAGATCACTACCCTTTTTACTGGATTGAATTGTTTGGTATTTAGAAATGTTGAAATGAAATAGTAGTCTCTTTTTTTTCCTATTTAAAATGTTTATTTATAGGTTGGCACAACCCATTACTTTCATGAGTTTTATGAAAGGTTATCAGCTCCGTCCAAATCAGGAATTTTAGGATCTCTTTGGGCACTATTCTCACCCTGTGACAATAGTTCACAAAGCCAAGATCAGGTCATGAAATTAAATTCATTAAGGCCACACTCCAGCCTCAATTGGCTGACGGGCGTTGTTTTTGGTATCACAAAAAGAGCCCTAACAGCCCCTGAATAAAGATTCTCTAGGCTCTTATGACGTTACGGAGCCCAGATTGGAGAACCATATAGGAGTGCTGGGACCATTTTAGCTTTAAATACGTCCAAAACATAACAGTCCTTGGGCATTTTGGTTGCAAAGAAATGCACCACAATTGATTTTGCAAGAAAGAAGAGTGGGCATACAGAGCTTTGAATTAGTAGTTGAATTTTAATTTGACACCCAACAAAACCCTAAATAATGCTATGCCTCTGTTGTTGATATGGTTCGATTGTTGATACTCCATGAGTAGCGGGGCTTTCCGTAACTGAATTTCACAATTTTTGCTGATTGCCAGCTTTAGTTTTAGATCATTCCTGATGTTATAGGTCTTGAGACCGGATAAGGCCCTTTCAAAGCTTATTTGGTCAGGGTATACAGTGTCATTGGCATACTGTACTAAGGCCACATGCTGACTACTTAGTCTCGGAGGAGGAGTTCTCAGGTTGTTAAGAGATGGTAATAAGTCAGCAGTGTAGAGGTTGAAGAGAGCTGGAGCAAGTACACAGCCTTGCTTCAAGCTCATGATGGTTGGAATTTTCTTTGACAGTGTGGAGCCAGTACCCAGTTTGATACGGAGCCAAGTGTCCGTGTGTAGTAATCTTATTGCCTTAAGAACCTGATCTGGAATACCCTATACTTGGAATTTTGCCCATAGGATGCCACATATCACTTTGACAAATGCTACACTGTAGTACAAACACTTGTAAAATATAAGCACTGAACTGGACACCAAAGTTATTATGTCTACTAGTTAACTGTTGAGATCTAAGCTTGTGCATCACACTACACTACCTCACAAGAAGCCTCGAACTGCTCTCTCTTGCTACTATGAGAGCCAACTGAGGAAAAAGATGTACTTCGCCCAGTTTGCAGACCCATGGTAGGGTGGATCCCAAGTCACCAAAGGCAAACAAACTCAATGTCTGTGGCCCAGTACTCCGATTTACTATGTGCATATGATCCATCTCTAATAGATGTGGATGACTCACTTGTAGCAGCTGGTCAATATGATTGCATAACACACCATTAATGTTCAGATTGGGGGGGATTGAGCTGCCCTTCTATATAAAGAACATAAACCTAGAACAAACTTTCAGTTCAAAGTGCCGCAACTTGAATCTCAGAGGTACGTCAGCATATAAAAGACAGATCAAATGGAATTTGTGGAATGTGACAGACTGGCTAGGTCTGTGTCTTACAGCTATAAAGAGATGGCAAAGGACAGCTGGACTGACTATTTACATAGTCAACAGTTATTCAATAGGATGATAATTAACATTAGAAACTTTGCGACTGCTGTACTTTGAATGTGTGACATAGGATGTGTGACATGAAAATGAGGCACTTTTCTGATTAATTTTCTCTAATGAGTCACTCAATCACCAATTATCAATGTGTGCATTAGGACAAAATCTTTCTAAAGAATGTTTTTGGTTGAACAGTTATGCTAATTTCACTGGCTTCATACAGTGGATACACAATATCCACAAGTCCTATGGAATCGCATGCATCAGAACAGTGTAGAAAAGGGTTGTTCCTTTATTGTTCAACACAACTGGAAAAAGCAAAGCAAGCTTTGAGTAAATGACCACAGACAAAAGTTACTACCATTGCAATTTCTGACCCCCAGTACCTTACTGTATACATTCTGTTGCTGAAGTGATAAAAGTCCCGGGGGGCTACCTTTTATCGCTGTCCTCTTCACCTGCCAACAATGGGACAGTCCAAACTGGCATTAGATCTTAGTAACTGTTTCGGTCTTCCATTCACAAAGGAAGGCTTGGGGCCATTGTCCAGATGCATTTTGAATCTGAATAGTAGCATGGCTGTAGGAAGCTATTGAAAGCCACCCAACTAATCACAGTAAGAGCTGTAGTTCACTTTTCATTATTAATGGATGATAATATTCTTTGGCCATGCTACACAGTTTTAGCCTAGGATTCATGCGACATTACAGTTCCGTCCCAATGTTTTTTGTGGAACACTGACCATTCTAGGTAACTTGAACACTGCAAAATGTATACTGGACCATAGGAGGATATGCAACGCATAGACTTGCAGCCTTGGTGCTCTTCAACCAGGTGGCTTTTATGTAGAAGCCTTATGTGAAGGATCCAATGGAAGTGTATTGATCAATGCACGCCCCTGGAACTCATACTTTCTGGAGCCCACTCACATTAGTCTTATTGAAATGAATTGGGCTATTCTAAAAGGGAGTTTCAAATGGGAAAAATAACTTCACCAACATAAAAAAGCTTGTGAAAGCCCTCCACTAAAACTGCACATATAGGCCATGGCAGCAGGACAATACAGCAACGAGGAACGAGCTACTACCGGGCCAAGCAAATAAAGAGGTGTATATAGGGGGAAGGAGCGCTGTCAAGAGGTCCATTCAAACAGAAGAAAAGCAATGAAGTGATCCAGTGTATAATAAGGTCCATGCTGGGCACAGTAACTGGCAGATGAGAGTAATGATAAAGTACAGTCAATGAGATCAGATAAGCCAAATAAATAATTTTTGTTTGGAATCCTATCTACAGTGAATGGTTGACAGGCATGACTGTCCTGGCAGCCAAATGACTGGAGAGACAGCCCCTCGTCATTTCGGCAGTTTGACGCAACTAGGTAAAACAGAGCCCTACTTTACAACTGACCAAACATAGTAACACCTGAAGAGGGATGTCATTCTGATGGCACACCGAGATGAAAAGGGGTAATGCAAGAGAGACGTTCCCCAGGAAGATGAACTAGCAGGAAGCTCACTAGGAAGCTGAACTAGAAACATTAGGAAAACATAATTCTGCTAATTATAGAAACATAAACACCACTACTTGCAAAACAGAAATCCAGCTATCCATAACAGCTATTGGAAGATTAAATGGATGCCTGTCTTTAAATCATCCTTAGCCATGTGTTGAAACTTCCTGGGATCAATTCAAGGCAAACTATCACATAAAATACCCTTCTGTTCCCTGTATGGTTTTGGTGAAATTACGCAACTTTTACCACGAGGGTCAGGAAAAAATTGAACAGTTTAATTCAGAACAGATTAAATGTTCGAAGTGGAGATATATAATCTGGAGCACGTCACATACCTTGTCATTCATGTCACTGTCGTCGCAATCCATGTGGTTGGGCAATGGCTCATCCATGTTACTCAAGGTGCTTGTCTGATGCAGACGTCTAAAGCCAAAGAAAAGAGGGTATCAAAGGAGCACAGTCCAAAAACACCTCAAACATACAAAACTATCGGTCTCAGAACTCCCTAGCCACCGTCCCCTGCTTCTACAGGAACAGAGCAGGTGGAAGGTACTTCTCCCACCTTGCAGCCAAGACATGGAACAAACTCCCCCTCCACCTCTGGAGAAGCCCGGCACTGGACAAATTCAGAAAAGATCTCAAGACCTGACTCTTCGATTGACCCCATCAGAGCTGCACCCCGCCCCCTGCTTCCCCCCAGCGCCTTGAGACCCAAACAGGTGAGTAGCGTGCTTTATAAACATTGATTGATTGATTTGTCTCAGATACCCTGTAATCTTTGTGGTAGGCACATAGGGAGACTTTTTTACCTTTTAGACCTTGCAGCATGTTGTAATTCTTGGGTTATTGTCAATCAATGGATTATAGAGGCTGCAGGACACAAGTTTACTGCTTAAATTATGCAAATGCCAAAAAAGAGCCAGTAGAGCAAATTTCTCATTCCTCCAATAGTTACTATTACGTGAAATAACAGAATAAAGAAAACATATTTTATAGAGCACATAAACTCATCAGGGCTATTTAACACTGTACTAAAACTGATTAGTATTTTTAACTGTCTCTGTGGTACTCGTTTTATCTACCTTACAAAGATGAAAGGCTATGCCAAGAATGCAAAAGATAACTGTCAGACCCCGTTCTGTGCCCAAACAGAGGTCATTGAAGGGGTTAGCCACTGGTGTTACTCCTAACATGGTTAGACCAGGTACAACTCTTCTTGCATGGTGGCAAGGGTGAGCAGACCGTGGTTCTTAGACAGGTAGTGAGGTTGAGAAGAGCACAGCACTCAACAAGTAAGCAAGAGACACAATAACTTAATGTACAACCCAGTGCTTGTCTTTTTGTAATAGATTAAGGCACTTTTAGTCACACAGTGGAACTAAATATTGCACAATTCAAATTTGTATATATATATATATATATATATATATATATATATATATATATACATACAAAGCAGTGTCCTAGCCTTGCTACTGTCCCCATTGACTGTGGCACGTGCATGGGCGTGGGTAAAAGGTTATATCCAAAATCACAGTCTTTGTCGATAACAAAGAAACGCATATGCACTCCAGATGCAGAAATTCGGGCTTTTTATTGCGCTGGCAGCTAAGCACTCAAAGCGTTTAGAGAACCCACGTTCTCATGATCACAAGTGACCCTCCTAAGTGAAACCCAACATATATGCTTTCACCAGTGTCCTAAACAAAAAGGAAGGACCACGGGTAATGTATCAAAACAAGAATAAATCAGCGCCATCTTGAAGGACTGTTAACATACATAGTTGCAATGCAATGAACTGTAAATGTAAGTTCACAAGGAAAAATAAATCTTAAAGGAAATATGCCACATCATTTCACCATTATCAGTGATTCTCCGAAGAAATAAAAAGATTGTTGCGAACAATATTAAAGAAAATATTTAATCCATAAATATATTCACTAACATTAAAGAAACAAAGCCAGACAGTGGCGTATTAAAGAGACTTACTGTCCACTGTACCACATAAAGCCCAATAACTATATATTTCTGCAAAAACCACAATTAGCACTCTATATGCAATCCTTGTGTTTGGAACATATTACACTTAAAACATATTTAGACAGAAATGTATAGTGCAACAGCTAATTATATATCAAAGGTTACAGGGATGTTATAGTGAGGTTCAGGTTTCACTAAAACAAAACCAGTGAAATTCAGCAGTTCTAGTTATCTGAGCTAACTATAAGTCACACCCCCCACAATGCACTGCTTATGACCTCACATATAACATGACTCATGACATGGTGAGTGACATCACTGATGATATAATCCGGAGACAGTGTTTTTAAAATGTTTATGAGTGTTGAATATGTATATCAAGATGTATTGGTGTATCAGTGGGTGCACAAGTGCCTGTATGGATGATTCAGTGGGTGCGTGACTGACTGTATACATGAATGATTAGGTGTCTCAGTGAATGTATGAGTGGGTGAGTGACTGGTTGTGTGAATGTCTGTATCAGTCTGTCAGTTGGTGTCTAAGTGGCTGTATTGGTGTGTGAGTGGTTGTCTGAGTACCTATATGGCTGTATGAGTGTATGTGTGGGTGGGAGAGGGTGTGTGTGACTGCCTGTATGGATGAGTGAGTCCGTGGCTGTATGGGTGAGTGAGTGTGTGTATGTATGGCTGTGTGGGTGAGTAAGTGGATATGTACGTGGTACATGGGTGAGTAACTGGGTATCTGAAAGGCAGTATAGGTGAGTGAAGGGGTATATGAGTGTCTGTATGGGTGAGTAAGTGAATGCAAGTGTTGCTGTATGGGCGAGTGTGTGCTTGTGTCAGTCACTGTATAGGTAAGTGTGTATGTGTTAGTATCTGTATGAGTAAGAGTGTGTGTATGTGTATCTGGATGGGTGAGTAAGTGGCTATGTGACTGTATGTGAGAGTGGCTAGGTGTGTGAGTAGTTCTATGGGTTACTGACAGTGTGTGAGTGGCTGTATGAGTGGATATGTCAGTGGCTGTATTTGTGGGAGTATGAATGGCTGTATGGGTAAGTGAGTGGATGTGTGTGTGTGTGTGTGTAGATCAATGAATCAGTGAGTGGGTGTGTAAGTACTGGTATGGGTCGGTGAATGGGGTTGTAAATGGTTGAGTGGGTCCATGGGGGTGTGAGTGGGTGTGTCAGTGATTCTGTGGATGATGTGTGACTAAAAGTACTTTCTTTAACAAAAAGACAAATACTGGGTTAGACATTGAGTTATTATGTCTGCTGATTAGTTGTGGAGTTCTGTGCTTTTGCCATTATCATTCCCTGCCTGAGAAATTTGGACTGCATGTCTTTCCCACCCTGAGAGTCAAGTGCAACAAGCATTTGCAATGCAATAGGTCTCGCATTAGGAAAGTTTGAGCTATTGGTATTGTAAATGACAAATATTTTATTTATGTGTTGGTTTTGAAAACAGCGAAATGAATAGGTTTGTCGTTTACAATGCCAATAGTTTTAACTTTCACAAATGTGACACCTATAGCATTTGTAATGCAATATGTGTTGTATTTACGTGACTTAGATGTATTGATATTACAAATAACAATGACTTATTTTTTTTTAATAATTACAACTTAAATAAAATTTATTGTAATTTATAATGGCAATAGCTTAAACTTTTGTAAATAACTTTTGTGAAGATTATGTTCAGTGTATTTTATTGTGACGAAAATCCAACAACAGAAGTGAAATATTAAAAATTTTTGGTGACATTTGTAATAAAGCTTGAAACATTGAGAGAACATATTTGAACCAGTTGTTTTTGAATGGTTGCACAGATTGATGCTGTGGTGGCGCTGAGTGATGTTGTGGTGATGCGACGAATGATGCTGTGCCGTTCAGTGATGCTGTGGTAACGCATAGTGATGTTGTGGTGCCCCTGAGTGATGTTGTGGTGCCCCTGAGTGATGCTGTGGTGGTGCTGAGTGTTGCTGTGGTGATGCGACAGATAGATAGAGTGAGTGCGATAGATAGATAGATAGATAGAGTGCGATAGATAGATAGAGTGCGGTAGATAGATAGATAGAGTGCGATAGATAGATAGAGTGCGATAGATAGATAGATAGATAGATAGATAGATAGATAGATAGATAGATAGATAGAGTGAGGGCGATAGATAGATAGATAGAGTGAGGGCGATAGATAGATAGATAGAGTGAGGGCGATAGATAGATAGTGAGGGCGATAGATAGATAGACAGATAGATA